>NC_065598.1:66499753-67176259 GCF_024542745.1 Macaca thibetana thibetana | reverse complement strand
TGAGACGATGGGGTTTTCTTTTTTTTTTTTTTGAGATGGAGTCTCACTCTGTCACCCAGGCTGGAGTGCAGTGGCCGGATCTCGGCTCACTGCAAGCTCCACCTCCCAGGTTTACGCCATTTTCCTGCCTCAGCCTCCCGAGTAGCTGGAACTACAGGCACCCGCCACCTTGCTCGGCTAGTTTTTTGTATTTTTTAGTAGAGACGGGGTTTCACCGTGTTAGCCAGTATGGTCTCGATCTCCTGACCTCATGATCCACCCATCTCGGCCTCCCAAAGTGCTGGGATTACAGCCTTGAGCCACCACGCCCGGCCGACGATGGGGTTTTCTAAATATACAATCATGTCATCTGCAAGCAGAGACAATTTGACTTCCTCTTTTCCTAATGGAATACCCTTTATTTCTTTCTCCTGCCTGATTGCCCTGGCTAGAACTTCCAACATTATGTTGAATAGGAGTGGTGAGAGAGGGCATCCCTATCTTGTCCCAGTTTTACAAGGGAATGCTTCCAGTTTTTCCCCATTCAGTATGATATTGGCTGTGGGTGTGTCATAAATAGCTCTTATTATTTTGAGATATGTCCCACCAATATGTAATTTATTGAGGGTTTTTAGCATGAAGCGCTGTTGAATTTTATCAAAGGCCTTTTCTGCATCTATTGAGATAATCATGTGGTTTTCATCTTTGGCTCTGTTCATATGCTGGATTACGTTGATTGATTTGCTTATGTTGAACCAGCCTTGCATCCCAGGGATGAAGCCCACTTGATCATGGTGGACAAGCTTTTTAATGTGCTGCTGCATTCGGTTTGCCAGTATTTTATTGAGGATATTTGCATTGATGGTCATCAGGGATATTGGTATAAAGTACTCTTTTTTTGTTGTGTCTCTGCCAGGCTTTGGTATCAGGATGATGCTGGCCTCATAAAATGAGTTATGGAGGATTCCCTCTTTTTCTCTTGATTGGAATAATTTCAGAAGGAATGGTACCAGCTCCTCCTTGTACCTCTGGTAGAATTTGGTTGTGAATCCATCCGGTCCTGAACTTTTTTTGGTTGGTAGGCTATTATCACCTTATTTCAGAGCCTGTTATTGGTTTATTCATGGATTCAGCTTCTTCCTGGTTTAGTCTTGGGATGGTGTATGCGTCTAGGAATTTATCCATTTCTTCTAGATTTTCTAGTTTATTTGCGTAGAGGTGTTTATAGTATTCTCTGATGGTAGTTTGTATTTCTGCGGGAATGGTGGTGATATCCCCTTAATCATTTTTTATTGCATCTATTTGATTCTTCTCTTTTCTTCTTTATTAGTCTTGCTAGTGGTCTATCAATTTTGTTGATCTTTTAAAAAAACTGGCTCCTGGATTCATTGATTTTTTTGAAGGGTTTTTTTTGTATCTCTAGCTCCTTCAGTTCTGCTCTGATCTTAGTTATTTCTTGCCTTCTGCTAGCGTTTGAATGTGTTTGCTCTTGCTTCTCTAGTTCTTTTAATTGTGATGTTAGGGTGTGAAATTTAGATCTTTCCTGGTTTCTCTTGTGGGCGTTTAGTGCTATAAATTTACCTCTACACACTGCTTTAAATGTGTCCCAGAGATTCTGGTATGTTGTGTCTTTGTTCTCATTGGTTTCAAAGAACATCTTTATTTCTGCCTTCATTTAGTTATGTACCCAGTAGTCATTCAGGAGCAGGTTGTTCAGTTTCCATGTAGTTGAGCAGTTTTGAGTGAGTTTCTTAGTCCTGAGTTCTATTTGATTGCACTGTGGTCTGAGAGACAGTTTGTTATAATTTCTGTTCTTGTACATTTGCTGAGGAGTGCTTTACTTCCAACTATGTGGTCAATTTTGGAATAAGTGCGACGTGGTGCTGAGAAGAATGTATATTCTGTTGATTTGGGGTGGAGAGTTCTTAGATGTCTATTAGGTCCGCTTGGTGCAGAGCTGAGTTCAATTCCTGGATATCCTTTTCAACTTTCTGTCTTGTTGATCTGTCTAATGTTGACAGTGGGGTGTTAAAGTCTCCCATTATTATTGTGTGGGAGTCTAAGTCTCTTTGTAGGTCTCTAAGGACTTGCTTTATGAATCTGGGTGCTCCTGTATTGGTTACATATATATTTAGGATAGTTAGCTCTTGTTGAACTGATCCCTTTACCATTATGTAATGGCCTTCTTTGTCTCTTTTGATCTTTGTTGGTTTAAAGTCTGTTTTATCAGAGACTAGGTTTGCAATCCCTGCTCTTTTTAGCTTTCCATTTGCTTGGTAGATCTTCCTCCATCCCTTTATTTTGAGCCTATGTGTGTCTCTGCACGTGAGATGGGTCTCCTGAATACAGCAGACTGATGGGTCTTGACTCTTTATCCAATTTGCCAGTCTGTGTCTTTTAATTGGGGTATTTAGCCCATTTACATTTAAGGTTAATATTGTTATGTGTGAATTTGATCCCATCGTTATGACATTAGTTGGTTATTTTGCCCATTAATTGATGCAGTTTCTTCCTAGCATTGATGGTCTTTACAATTTGGCATGTTTTTGCAGTGACTGGTACCAGTTGTTCCTTTCCATGTTTAGTACTTCCTTCAGGAGCTCTTGTAAGGCAGGCCTGGTGGTGACAAAATGTCTCAGCATTTGCTTGTCTGTAAAGGATTTTATTTCTCCTTCACTTATGAAGCTTAGTTTGGCTGGATATGAAATTCTGGGTTGAAAATTCTTTTCTTAAGAATGTTGAATATTGGCCCCCATTCTCTTCTGGCTTGTAGAGTTTCTGCTGAGAGATCCACTGTTAGTCAGAGGGACTTCTCTTTGTGGGTAACCTGACCTTTCTCTCTGGCTGCCCTTAACATTTTTTCCTTCCTTTCAACTTTGGTGAATCTGACACTTATGTGTCTTGGAGTTGCTTTTCTCGAGGAGTATCTTTGTGGCATTCTCTGTATTCCCTGAATTTGAATGTTGGCCTGCTTTGCTAGGTTGGGGTAGTTCTCTTGGATAATATCCTGAAGTGTTTTCCAACTTGGTTCCATTCTCCCTGTCACTTTCAGGTACACCAATCAAACGTAGATTTAGTCTTTTCACATAGTCCCATATTTCTTGGAGGCTTTGTTCATTTCTTTTTACTCTTTTTTCTCTAAACTTCTCTTCTTGCTTCTTTTCATTCATTTGATCTTCTATCACTGATACGCTTTCTTCCAGTTGATCGAGTGGGTTACTGAAGCTTGTGCATTCGTCACATAGTTCTTGTGCCATGGTTTTCAGCTCCATCAGGTCATTTAAGGATTTCTCTACACTGGTTATTCTAGTTAGCCTTTCATCTAATCTTTTTTCAAGATTTTTAGCTTCTTTGCAATGGGCTCGAACTTCCTCCTTTAGCTCAGAGAAGTTTAATCATCTGAAGGCTTCTTCTCTCAACTTGTCAAGTCATTCTCCATCCAGCTTTGTTCTGTTGCTGGCGAGGGGCTGCATTGCTTTGGAGGGAGAGAGGCGCTCTGATTTTTAGCATGTTCAGCTTTTCTACTCTGATTTTTCCCCATCTTTGTGGTTTTATCTACCTTTGGTCTTTGACGATGGTGATGTACAGATGGGGTTTTGGCGTGGATGTCCTTTCTGTTTGTTAATTTTCCTTCTAACAGTCAGGACTCTCAGTTGCAGGTCTGCTGGAGTTTGCTGGAGGTCCACTCCAGACCCTGTTTGCCTGGGTATCAGCAGCAGAGGCTGCTGAACAGCGAATATTGCTGAACAGCAAATGCTGCCTGATCGCTCCTCTGGAAGCTTCGTCTCAGAGGGGTACCCGGCCGTGTGAGGTGTCAGTCTGCCCCTACTAGGAGTTACCTCCCTGTCAGGCTACTCGGGGGTCAGAGACCCACTTGAGGAGGTAGTCTGTGTAAGGGTAAACTGAGACTGGAGCTGACCCGGGAACAAAGACACAAGGCAAATGGCAGTGAGAATAGCTTTTATTAGGGCTTGTGGGCGAGGTTCCTCGGTCCAAAGGCATGGGCCGAGGAAGTCATGCTGAGGGAGGAGGGTAGGGGCTTTTTATAGCCCGAGAGGTAGGGAAGCTGGTTGTGCTAACAGGGCCTGGGGGGTCTTGAAACTACTGGGGCAGGAGTTGAGTAAGGGTCATGAGGAAGGGGTCTTTGGAAACTGTCAACCGAAACTGCTGTTTACGAACTTGTGGAATGCAGGTGAGCTGCAGGTCATGGGGGAGTGTGGTTGCCCAGCCAGAACTCTGACGCATGTAAGTCTGCGGGTGTGTACAAGGGTGAAGGGAGTCTTTAACAAAATGCCTGCTATGCCAGGTAACACCGCCATGTTGGGTCTAGATTCCTGCTTAACATTCCGACCTCCTTCTAATAAGAAAATGGGGCGATGTGTTCATCTGGCTGCTTCCTGCTGGTATGGGTCGTTGTGGGGTTCTTCAGAGGTCGGAACTCGGGTATAGGGGTGGAGCAACATCTGATTGAAAGTGACCTGGGAGACTTCTTTCATGCAGTCCCGCTACCTGGAGCATAACCCTGGGCTCAGCGAGAGTGAGAGGGGTCTCCGAGTCTGGGCCTCTTCAATCTTCATCAGAGTCGAGGAGCTGGAAGGTGCCTCCAATACCTGGAGGAGGGTCGTCACGTGGAGGCGCAGCGACCGTCCTTAGGTCGGGGCAGTCTGACTTCCAGTGGCCCATCTGCCGACAGTTCGGACAGGGGCGGGTTGGCTCCTTTGGGTTGGGGCACTGCTTGGTCCAGTGGCCGTCGTTGCCACACTTGAAGCAGGCACCAGGTGGCGCTCGAGTAGTACCTCCTTTCTGGGAGCTCCTGGAGCCGGCTGGTCTCAGGGCTGCTACCAAGGCCTGGGTTTGGAGTTGTACCTTCTGTTTTAGCCTGGCCTGTCGTTGGGCCTTAGCTGCTTCCTCCCTGGAGTTGTAGACCTTGAAGGCCAGTTTGACTAAATCCTGGATGGGAGTTTGAGGGCCGTCCTCTGCCTTTTTTAACTTTTTTTGGATATCAGGGGCCGACTGAGTAATGAAATATGAGGCCAAGACGGTTCCTCCTGCGGGGGAGGCAGGGTCAAGCCGAGTGTACTGAATAAGCGACTCTGTCAGTCGGTTAAGAAAAACAGCCAGATTTTCATCTGAACCTTGGACTACCTCCTTTAACTTGTTAAAATTGACTGACTTATTGGAGGCTGCCTGCATGCCAGCAAGAAGGCACTGGACCATCATATCTTGGCGGCGGCGGCCTGCCTGACCAACCTGCTAGTCCTAGTTGGGCTCGGCTGAGGGCACCGCCTCAGTGCCAACTGGCATGGTGTGGTCAGTTAAATGAACCTGGTCAGCGTGCTGCCTGGCTGCCACTAGGATAGACTCCCGTTCCTCAGGGGACAGGGTTGAGGTCATAACAACATGGGGATCATGCCAGGTGAGGTCATATGCCTGGCACAGGTATCTGAACTTTTTGAAATACTGTGTGGGGTTGGCCGAGAAAGAGCCTACGCGCTCTTCAATCTTAGACAGGTCTGCCAGTGAAAATAGCACATGGACCCGGACTACTCCTTTGGCGCCTGCCACCTCTCGCAAGGGACACAGGCGGTCGGCCCTGGACCGAGTATGGGCTGAGACAGGCGAGGAAGGGGAGGAGGTAAAGGTAGGGGAGATAGAATCTGTCGGGTTTGACGAGGGCACAGGAGGGGTGGAAGGGAGGGGAGGCACTGACGAGGACAGGGATAATGGCGGGTCAGGGTAAGGAGAAGGTTGGGTGGGAGACCGAAGGGGTGGCCGGGATAGGGTGTCAGGAGGCTCAGAAAAAGAGGAGGAATCATCCCTTTCCTTGCTTGAGGGAAGAGACTTTGCGAGTAGGACCTGAGCTAATGAGTATTGAGCACAGAGATCTGGGTGAGAACGCAAGTCCTAAAAGGCTTGAACATAGGGTATCTCGTACCATTTGCCTAGTCTCTTGCAGAAGTTGGTCAGATCTGTGAGGATGTTAAAGTCTAGAGTGCCTTCTGCAGGCTACTGAGACTGATTATCCAATTTATACTGCAGTCATGCTACTGTGCAGAAGAAAATGAGCTGCTTTTGTTTTAGGTCTTGGCTGAGACTTAAAGTCTGGAAATTAGCCAAGAGGCACCTCAGAGGGGATTTTCAGTTTGGTTTGGACTGGGTAGTTCCCATGGTCCTAAGGCAGGCAGTCCGGTGGCAATGGGAGCATCCTCTCACTGCCATGCAGAGTGCGGGGTATGGTGGCTTCCGGGGAGGTTGGACGTCTCCTAGTCCCCGGTGCCGAGGTCACAGTTGACCGGAGAGAGCCCCTGACGCAGCTGCGCATTTCAGACAGGGACTCCCGGAGTGAGCCTTCAGGATGGGGGGAAAACTTACCCAGCAGTGATTGAATTGAGTCTTAAATTTGGTGAGACGGCTCCAGGCTTGAGGAGTGGATCCTGGCTCGGGGAGAGGAGAGCCTGCCCAACCTAGCAGGGGTCCGGGGAGGGGTCTCCTCCCGGGTTTTGGCACCAAATGTAAGGGTAAACTGAGGCTGGAGCCGACCCGGGAATAAAGACACAAGGCAAGTGGCAGTGAGAATAGCTTTTATTAGGGCTTGCGGGCAAGGTTCCTCAGTCCAAAGGCGTGGGCCGAGGAAGTTGCGCTGAGGGAGGAGGGTAGGGGCTTTTTATAGCCCGAGAGGTAGGGAAGCTGGTTGTGCTAACAGGGCCTGGGGGGTCTTGAAACTACTAGGGCAGGAGTTGAGTAAGGGTCATGAGGAAGGGGTCTTTGGAAACTGTCAACCGAAACTGCTATTTACGAACTTGTGGAGTGCAGGTGAGCTGCAGGTCATGGGGGAGTGTGGTTGCCCAGCCAGAACTCTGACGCATGTAAGTCTGCGGGTGTGTACAAGGGTGAAGGGAGTCTTTAACAAAATGCCTGCTACGCCGGGTAACACCACCATGTTGGGTCTAGATTCCTGCCTAACAGTCTGTTCGTTCTCAGATCTCAAACTCCGTGCTTGGAGAACCACTACTCTCTTCAAAGCTGTCAGACAGGGAAATTTAAGTCTGCAGAGGTTTCTTCTGCCTTTTGTTTGGCTATGCCCTGCTCCCAGAGTTGGAGTCTACAGAGGCAGGCAGGCCTCCTTGAGCTGCAGTGGGCTCCACCCAGTTCGAGCTTCCTGGCTGCTTTGTTTACCTACTCAAGCCTCAGCAATGGTGGGCGCCCCTCCTCCAGCCTCGTTGCTGCCTTGCAGTTCAATCTCAGACTACTGTGCTACCAATGAGCGAGGCTCCATGGGTGTGGGACCTTCCTAGCCAGGCGTGGGATATAATCTCCTGGTGTGCCATTTGCTAAGACTGTTGGAAAAGTGCAGTATTAGGGTGGGAGTGACCTGATTTTCCAGGTGCCGTCTGTCACAGCTTCCCTTGTCTAGGAAAGGGGATTCTCTGACCCCTTGCACTTCCCAGGTGAGGTGATGCCTCGCCCTGCTTGGGCTCATGCTCGGTGGGCTGCATCCACTGTCCTGCACCCACTGTCTGACAAGCGCCAGTGAGATGAACCTGGTACCTCAGTTGGAAATGCAGAAATCACCAGTCTTCTGCACATCTCACCCTGGGAGATGTAGACTGGAGCTGTTCCTATTTGGCCATCTTGGAACTGCACCCTGTGATTTTCTTTCTTTTGGGCATACAAACAGAAGTGGGATTGCTGGATCATATGGTAGCTCAATTTTTAGTTTTTTGAGGAACCTCCGAACTGTTCTCCATAGTGGTTGTACTAATTTACATTCCCACCAACATTGTGCAAGGATTCCCTTTTCTCCATCCCTTTTCTCCACACCTTCGCTAGCATTTGTTATTGCCTGTCTTTTGGATATAAGTCATTTTAACTGAGTGGAGATGATCTCATTGTAGTTTTGATTTGCATTGTTCTGACGATCAAAGATGTTGAGCATCTTTCATGTGTCTGCCTGCCATTTGTATGTCTTCTGTGAGAAATGTCTGAATCTTTTGCCCATTTTTTGATTGGATCATCAGATTTTCCCCTATAGAGTTGTTTAAGCTTCTTATATATATTCTGATCATTAACCTCTTATTAGATGGGTAATTTGCAAACATTTTCTTCAGTTCTGTGGGTCATTTCTTCATTTTGTTGATTGTTTCCTTTGCTGTGCAGAAGCTTTTAAACTTGATGTGATCCCAGTTGTCCATTTTTGCTTTTGTGCCAGAGCTTGAGGGGTATTACTTAAGAAATCTTTGCCCAGACTGATGTTATAGAGATTTTCTCCAATGTTTTCTTGTAGTAGTTTCATAGTTTGAGGCATTAGATTTAAGTCTTTAATCTATTTTTGTTTGATTTTTGTATATGATGAGAGATAGGGGTCTAGTTTCATCCTTCTGCATATTGGATTCCGCAGCACCATTTCTTCAAGACTCTTTCTTTTCTCCAGTGTATGTTCTTTACACTCAAAATGAGTTCACTGTTAGGTCTGTAGATTTGTTTCTGGGATTTCTATTCTGTTCCATTGGTCTATGTGTCTGTTTTTATGCCAGTACCATGCTATTTTGGTTACTATAGCTCTGTAGTATAATTTGAAGTCAGGTAGTGTGATTCCTCCAGATCTGTTCTTTTTGCTTAGGATAGCTTTGAATATTCTGGGTGTTTTGTGGTTCCATACAAATTTCAGGTTTTTTTTTTCTATTTCTGTGAAGAATGTCATTGGTATTTTGGTAGTGATTGCATCGAATCTGTAGATTACTTTGGATAGTATGGACATGTTAACAGTATTGGTTCTTCCAATTCATTAACATGTAATATCTTTCCACTTTTTGGTGTCTTCTTCAATTTCTTCCTTTTTTTTTCTTCTTTTTTTGAGATGGAGCTTGCCTGCCTGCCTGCCTGCCTGCCTGCCTGCCTTCCTTCCTTCCTTCCTTCCTTCCTTCCTTCCTTCCTTCCTTCCTTCCTTCCTTTCCTTCTTTCTTTCTTTCTTTTCTTCTTTCTTTTCTGTTTTTGAGATGGAGTCTTGCTCTGTCACCCAGGCTGGAGTGTAGTGGTGCAATCTCAGTTCACCGCAACCTCTACCACCTGGGTTCAAGTGATTCTTCTGCCACAGCCTCCTAAGTAGCTGAGATTACAGGCACGCACCACCATGCCCAGCTAAGTTTTGTATTTTTAGTAGAGCCAGGGTTTCACCATGTTGGCCAGGTTGGTCTGGAACTCCTGACTTCAAGTGATCTGCCTTCCTCAGCCTCTCAAAGTCCTGAGATTACAGGCGTGAGCCACCACGCCCGGCCCTCTTCAATTTATTTCATCAGTGTTTTATAGTTGTCTTTATAGGGATCTTTCACTTCTTTGGTTAATTGATAGGTGTTTAATTTTATTTGTGGCTATTGTAAATAGGATTACTTTTTAAATATCTTTTTCACATTATTCACTGTTGGCTTATAGAAATGTTACCGATTTTTATATGTTGATTTTGTATCCTGCAACTTTACTGAACTTTTAAATCAGTTTTAATAGTCTTTTTGATGGAGTCTTTAGGTTTTTCCAAATGTGAGATTATATCTTCTGCAAGCAAAGATAATTTGACTTCTTTTTTTCCAAAGTGGATGTCGTCATTTTTTCCTCTTCCCTGATTGCTTTAGCTAAGACTTCCAGTAGTATGTTGAATAATAGTGATGACAGTGGGCATCCTTGTTGTGCTCCAGATCTTAGAGGAAAGGCTTTCAGTTCTTCCCCATTCCTTATGATACTAGCTGTGGGTCTGTTGTATATGGCTTTTATTATGTTAAGATATGTTCCTTGTATCCCCAGTTTTTTGAGGGTTTATATCATGAAGGGATGTTGGATTTTCTCAAATGCTTTTTCAGCATCAATTGAAATGATCATGTGGTTTTTATCCTTCATTCTGTTGATGTGATGTATCACATTGATTGATTTGTATATGTTGAACAATGCTTGCATCCCAAGGGGGGAATCACACTTGGTCATGATGATGTTTTTAGTATATTGGGTTTGTTGCTGTTGCTGCTGTTGTTTTGAGACAAAGTCTTGCTCTGTCACCCAGGCTGGAGTGCTGGAGTGCAGTGGCATGATCTCCATTCACTGCATCCTCCACCTCCTGAGTCAAGCGATTCTCGTGCCTCAGCCACCCGAGTAGCTGGGATTACAGGCATGTGCCACCACGCCAAGCTAATTTCTGTGGTTTTAGTAGAGATGGGGTTTCACCATGTTGGCCAGGCTAGTCTTGAACTCCTGGCCTTAAGTGATTCGCCTGCCTCGGCCTCCCAAACTGCTGGGATTAAAGGTGTGAGCCACAGTGCTTGGCCATATATTGTTGAATTTGATATGCTAATTTTTGTTGAGGATTTTTACATCAATATTCATCAGAGATATTGGCATGTAGTTTTCTTTTTTTAATGCATCTTTATCTGGTTGGTATCAGGGTAATATTGGCCTCGTAGAATGAGTTTGGATATATTCCCTCCTCCTGTATTTTTCAGAACAGTTTGATTAGGATTGGTATTAGTTCTTTAAATGTTTTATAGAATTCAGCAGTGAAGTCATTGGGTCCTCAGCTTTTCTTTACTGGGAGACTTTTTATTATAGCTTTGATCTCATTACTTGTCATTGGTGTATTCAGGTTTTGGATTTCTTTATGCTTCAAACTTGGTAGGTTGTTTGCTTCTAGAAATTTTTTCATTTCTTTAAATTTTTCAATTTATTGGCATAGAGTTGTTCATAGCGGCCACTAATTATCCTTTGAATTTTTGTGGTATCAGTTGTGTCTCCACTTTGATCTGTTATTTTAATGTTTGTATCTTTTGTATTTTTTTCTTAGATAGTCTGGTTGAAGTTTTGTCAATTTTGTTTAACTTTTCAAAAAACTGCATTTTTGTTTCATTGATCTTATGTGTTATTTTCTTTATTTCAATTTTATTTATTTCTGCTCTGACCTGTATTATTTCTTTTCATCTGCTAATTTTGGGTTTGGTTTGTTCTTGCTTTTCTAGTCCTTAAAGGTGCATTGTTAATTTGTTTATTTGAATTTTTTTTTTCCTCTTTTTTGATGTAGGGAGTTATAGCTACAAACTTCCCTTTTAACTTTTTTTTTTTTTCTGTATTCCATACATTTTGGTATGTGATGTTTCCATTATCATTTGTTTCCAGAACTTTTTCAGTTTTCTTCTTAATTTCTTCATTGACCCACTGGTCACTCAGGCGCATATTGTTTAATTTTCATGTATTTGTATAGTTTCCAAAATTCTTGTTGTTGTTGATTTCTAATTTTATTCCATTGTGGTCAGAGATGCTTGGTATCATTTTAAATTTTTGCATGTTTACAACTTGTTTTGTGACCTAACATTTGGTCTATCTTTGAGAATGATCCATGTGCTGAGGAAAAGAATGTGTATTCTGTAGCTGTTGGATGAAATGTTCTGTAAATATCCATTATATCCACATGTTCTATAGTGCTAATTAAGTCTGATGCTTCTGTTTTGATTTTCTGTCTGGAACATCTGTCCAATGCCGAAAGTGGGGTGTTGACATCTACAGCTATGATTGTATTGAAGTCTATGTCTCTCTTTATCACTGATAATACTTGCTTTATATATCTGGGTGCTCCAGTATTGGGTGCATATATATTTAAAATTGTTATATCCTCTTATGGAATTGTTCCCTTTATCATTATATAGTGACCTTCTTTGTCTCTTCTTATAGTTTTTGTCTTGACATCTATTTTGTGTGATATAAATATCAGCACTCCTGCTCTTTTTTGGTGTCCATTGGCATGAGATATTTCCACCCCCCCCCACCACTTTAACTATTTTTTTAAATTTTTTATTTTATTTCAATAGTTTTTTTTTTTTTTTTTTGGTACAGGTAGTTTTTGGTTACATGGACAAGTTCTTGAGTGTTTTTTTTCTGAGATTTTGATGTACCCGACACCCAAGCAGTGTACACTGTACCAAATATGTAGTTTTTATCCCTAAGCCCCCTTCCATCTTCCTCCATCTGAGTCCCCAAAGTCCATCATACCATTCTTTTTTTTTATTTTTTTATTTATTTATTATTATTATACTTTAAGTTGTAGGGTACATGTGCATAACGTGCAGGTTTGTTACATATGTATACTTGTGCCATGTTGGTGTGCTGCACCCATCAACTCGTCATTTACATCAGGTATAACTCCCAATGCAATCCCTCCCCCCTCCCCCCTCCCCATGATAGGCCCCGGTGTGTGATGTTCCCCTTCCTGAGTCCAAGTGATCTCATTGTTCAGTTCCCACCTATGAGTGAGAACATGCGGTGTTTGGTTTTCTGTTCTTGTGATAGTTTGCTAAGAATGATGGTTTCCAGCTGCATCCATGTCCCTACAAAGGACACAAACTCATCCTTTTTGATGGCTGCATAGTATTCCATGGTGTATATGTGCCACATTTTCGTAATCCAATCTGTCACTGATGGACATTTGGGTTGATTCCAAGTCTTTGCTATTGTGAATAGTGCTGCAATAAACATACGTGTGCATGTGTCTTTATAGCAGCATAATTTATAATCCTTTGGGTATATACCCAGTAATGGGATGGCTGGGTCATATGGTACATCTAGTTCTAGATCCTTGAGGAATCGCCATACTGTTTTCCATAATGGTTGAACTAGTTTACAATCCCACCAACAGTGTAAAAGTGTTCCTATTTCTCCACATCCTCTCCAGCACCTGTTATTTCCTGACTTTTTAATGATCGCCATTCTAACTGGTGTGAGATGGTATCTCATTGTGATTTTGATTTGCATTTCTCTGATGGCCAGTGATGATGAGCATTTTTTCATGTGTCTGTTGGCTGTATGAATGTCTTCTTTTGAGAAATGTCTGTTCATATCCTTTGCCCACTTTTTGATGGGGTTGTTTTTTTTTTTCTTGTAAATTTGTTTGAGTTCTTTGTAGGTTCTGGATATTAGCCCTTTGTCAGATGAGTAGATTGCAAAAATTTTCTCCCATTCTGTAGGTTGCCTGTTCACTCTGATGGTAGTTTCTTTTGCTGTGCAGAAGCTCTTTAGTTTAATTAGATCCCATTTGTCAATTTTGGCTTTTGCTGCCGTTGCTTTTGGTGTTTTAGACATGAAGTCTTTGCCCATGCCTATGTCCTGAATGGTACTACCTAGGTTTTCCTCTAGGATTTTTATGGTATTAGGTCTGACATTTAAGTCTCTAATCCATCTTGAATTAATTTTCGTATAAGGAGTAAGGAAAGGATCCAGTTTCAGCTTTCTACTTATGGCTAGCCAATTTTCCCAGCACCATTTATTAAATAGGGAATCCTTTCCCCATTTCTTATTTCTCTCAGGTTTGTCAAAGATCAGATGGCTGTAGATGTGTGGTATTATTTCTGAGGACTCTATTCTGTTCCATTGGTCTATATCTCTGTTTTGGTACCAGTACCATGCTGTTTTGGTTACTGTAGCCTTGTAGTATAGTTTGAAGTCAGGTAGCGTGATGCCTCCAGCTTTGTTCTTTTGACTTAGGATTGTCTTGGAGATGCGGGCTCTTTTTTGGTTCCATATGAACTTTAAAGCAGTTTTTTCCAATTCTGTGAAGAAACTCATTGGTAGCTTGATGGGGATGGCATTGAATCTATAAATTACCTTGGGCAGTATGGCCATTTTCACGATATTGATTCTTCCTATCCATGAGCATGGTATGTTCTTCCATTTGTTTGTGTCCTCTTTTATTTCACTGAGCAGTGGTTTGTAGTTCTCCTTGAAGAGGTCCTTTACATCCCTTGTAAGTTGGATTCCTAGGTATTTTATTCTCTTTGAAGCAATTGTGAATGGAAGTTCATTCCTGATTTGGCTCTCTGTTTGTCTGTTACTGGTGTATAAGAATGCTTGTGATTTTTGCACATTAATTTTGTATCCTAAGACTTTGCTGAAGTTGCTTATCAGCTTAAGGAGATTTTGGGCTGAGACAATGGGGTTTTCTAAATATACAATCATGTCATCTGCAAACAGGGACAATTTGACTTCTTCTTTTCCTAACTGAATACCCTTGATTTCTTTCTCTTGCCTAATTGCCCTAGCCAGAACTTCCAACACTATGTTGAATAGGAGTGGTGAGAGAGGGCATCCCTGTCTTGTGCCAGTTTTCAAAGGGAATTTTTCCAGTTTTTGCCCATTCAGTATGATATTGGCTGTGGGTTTGTCATAAATAGCTCTTATTATTTTGAGGTACGTTCCATCAATACCGAATTTATTGAGCGTTTTTAGCATGAAGGGCTGTTGAATTTTGTCAAAAGCCTTTTCTGCATCTATTGAGATAATCATGTGGTTCATGTCTTTGGTTCTGTTTATATGCTGGATTATGTTTATTGATTTGCGAATGTTGAACCAGCCTTGCATCCCAGGGATGAAGCCCACTTGATCATGGTGGATAAGCTTTTTGATGTGTTGCTGAATCCGGTTTGCCAGTATTTTATTGAGGATTTTTGCATCGATGTTCATCAGGGATATTGGTCTAAAATTCTCTTTTTTTGTTGTGTCTCTGCCAGGCTTTGGTATCAGGATGATGTTGGCCTCATAAAATGAGTTAGGGAGGATTCCCTCTTTTTCTATTGATTGGAATAGTTTCAGAAGGAATGGTACCAACTCCTCCTTGTACCTCTGGTAGAATTCAGCTGTGAATCCATCTGGTCCTGGACTTTTTTTGGTTGGTAGGCTATTAATTATTGCCTCAATTTCAGAGCCTGCTATTGGTCTATTCAGGGATTCAACTTCTTCCTGGTTTAGTCTTGGAAGACTGTAAGTGTCCAGGAAATTATCCATTTCTTCTAGATTTTCCAGTTTATTTGCGTAGAGGTGTTTATAGTATTCTCTGATGGTAGTTTGTATTTCTGTGGGGTCGGTGGTGATATCCCCTTTATCATTTTTAACTGCGTCGATTTGATTCCTCTCTCTTTTCTTCTTTATTAGTCTTGCTAGTGGTCTGTCAATTTTGTTGATCTTTTCAAAAAACCAACTCCTGGATTCATTGATTGTTTGGAGAGTTTTTTGTGTCTCTATCTCCTTCAGTTCTGCTCTGATCTTAGTTATTTCTTGCCTTCTGCTAGCTTTCGAATGTGTTTGCTCTTGCTTCTCTAGTTCTTTTAATTGCGATGTTAGAGTGTCAATTTTAGATCTTTCCTGCTTTCTCTTGTGGGCATTTAGTGCTATAAATTTCCCTCTACACACTGCTTTAAATGTGTCCCAGAGATTCTGGTATGTTGTATCTTTGTTCTCATTGGTTTCAAAGAACATCTTTATTTCTGCCTTCATTTCGTTATGTACCCAGTAGTCATTCAGGAGCAGGTTGTTCAGTTTCCATGTAGTTGAGCGGTTTTGATTGAGTTTCTTAGTCCTGAGTTCTAGTTTGATTCCACTGTGGTCTGAGAGACAGTTTGTTATAATTTCTGTTCTTGTACATTTGCTGAGGAGTGCTTTACTTCCAATTACGTGGTCGATTTTGGAGTAAGTACAATGTGGTGCTGAGAAGAATGTATATTCTGTTGATTTGGGGTGGAGAGTTCTATAGATGTCTATTAGGTCTGCTTGCTGCAGAGATGAGTTCAATTCCTGGATATCCTTGTTAACTTTCTGTCTCGTTGATCTGTCTAATGTTGACAGTGGAGTGTTGAAGTCTCCCATTATTATTGTATGGGAGTCTAAGTCTCTTTGTAAGTCTCTAAGGACTTGCTTTATGAATCTGGGTGCTCCTGTATTGGGTGCATATATATTTAGGATAGTTAGCTCTTCCTGTTGAATTGATCCCTTTACCATTATGTAATGGCCTTCTTTGTCTCTTTTGATCTTTGACGGTTTAAAGTCTGTTTTATCAGAGACTAGTATTGCAACCCCCGCTTTTTTTTTTTGTTCTCCATTTGCTTGGTAAATCTTCCTCCATCCCTTTATTTTGAGCCTATGTATGTCTCTGCGTGTGAGATGGGTCTCGTGAATACAGCAGACTGATGGGTCTTGACTCTTTATCCAGTTTGCCAGTCTGTGTCTTTTAATTGGAGCATTTAGTCCATTTACATTTAAGGTTAAGATTGTTATGTGTGAACTTGATCCTGCGATTATGATATTAACTGGTTATTTTGCTCGTTAGTTGATGCAGTTTCTTCGTAGCCTCGATGGTCTTTACATTTTGGCATGTTTTTGCAATGGCTGGTACCAGTTGTTCCTTTCCATGTTTAGTGCTTCCTTCAGGGTCTCTTGTAAGGCAGGCCTAGTGGTGACAA
This sequence comes from Macaca thibetana thibetana, assembly GCF_024542745.1. Classification (NCBI taxonomy): domain Eukaryota; kingdom Metazoa; phylum Chordata; class Mammalia; order Primates; family Cercopithecidae; genus Macaca; species Macaca thibetana. The sequence goes on along the minus strand of NC_065598.1, from coordinate 67,160,024 downwards.
AATCTCTAAGCATTTGCTTATCTGTAAAGGATTTTATTTCTCCTTCACTTATGAAACTTAGTTTGGCTGGATATGAAATTCTGGGTTTAAAATTCTTTTCTTTAAGAATGTTGAATATTGGCCCCCACTCTCTTCTGGCTTGGAGAGTTTCTGCCGAGAGATCTGCTGTTAGTCTGATGGGCTTCCCTTTGTGGGTAACCCGACCTTTCTCTCTGGCTGCCCTTAAGATTTTTTCCTTCATTTCAACTTTGGTGAATCTGGCAATTATGTGTCTTGGAGTTTTCTTCTCGAGGAGTATCTTTGTGGCGTTCTCTGTATTTCCTGGATTTGAATGTTGGCCTGCCCTACTAGGTTGGGAAAGTTCTCCTGGATGATATCCTGAAGAGTGTTTTCCAACTTGGTTCCATTTTCCCCCTCACTTTCAGGCACCCCAATCAGACGTAGATTTGGTCTTTTTACATAATCCCATACTTCTTGCAGGCTTTGTTCATTTCTTTTTCTTCTTTTTTCTTTTGGTTTCTCTTCTTGCTTCATTTCATTCATTTGATCCTCAATCGCAGATACTCTTTCTTCCAGTTGATCGAGTCGGTTACTGAAGCTTGTGCATTTGTCACGTATTTCTCGTGTCATGGTTTTCATCTCTTTCATTTCGTTTATGACCTTCTCTGCATTAATTACTCTAGCCATCAATTCTTCCACTTTTTTTTCAAGATTTTTAGTTTCTTTGCGCTGGGTACGTAATTCCTCCTTTAGCTCTGAGAAATTTGATGGACTGAAGCCTTCTTCTCTCATCTCGTCCAAGTCATTCTCCGTCCAGCTTTGATCCGTTGCTGGCGATGAGCTGCGCTCCTTTGCCGGGGGAGATGCGCTCTTATTTTTTGAATTTCCAGCTTTTCTGCCCTGCTTTTTCCCCATCTTTGTGGTTTTATCTGCCTCTGCTCTTTGATGATGGTGATGTACTGATGGGGTTTTGGTGTAGGTGTCCTTCCTGTTTGATAGTTTTCCTTCTAACAGTCAGGACCCTCAGCTGTAGGTCTGTTGGAGATTGCTTGAGGTCCACTCCAGACCCTGTTTGCCTGGGTATCAGCAGCAGAGGCTGCAGAAGATAGAATATTTCTGAACAGCGAGTGTACCTGTCTGATTCTTGCTTTGGAAGCTTCCTCTCAGGGGTGTACTCCACCCTGTGAGGTGTGGGGTGTCAGACTGCCCCTAGTGGGGGATGTCTCCCAGTTAGGCTACTCAGGGGTCAGGGACCCACTTGAGCAGGGAGTCTGTCCCTTCTCAGATCTCAACCTCCGTGTTGGGAGATCCACTGCTCTCTTCAAAGCTGTCAGACAGAGTCGTTTGCGTCTGCAGAGGTTTTGGCTACGTTTATTATTGCCCTGTCCCCAGAGGTGGAGTCAACAGAGACAGGCAGGTTTCCTTGAGCTGCTGTGAGCTCCACCTAGTTCGAGCTTCCCAGCAGCTTTGTTTACCTACTTAAGCCTCAGCAATGGCGGGCGCCCCTCCCCCAGCCTCGCTGCTGCCTTGCCGGTAGATCACAGACTGCTGTGCTAGCAATGAGGGAGGCTCCGTGGGTGTGGGACCCTCCCGGCCAGGTGTGGGATATGATCTCCTGGTGTGCCTGTTTGCTTAAAGCGCAGTATTGGGGTGGGAGTTACCCGATTTTCCAGGTGTTGTGTGTCTCAGTTCCCCTGGCTAGGAAAAGGGATTCCCTTCCCCCTTGCGCTTCCCAGGTGAGGCAATGCCTCTCCCTGCTTCAGCTCTTGCTGGTCAGGCTGCAGCAGCTGACCAGCACCGATCGTCCGGCACTCCCCAGTGAGATGAACCCAGTACCTCAGTTGAAAATGCAGAAATCACCGGTCTTCTGTGTTGCTCGCGCTGGGAGTTGGAGACTGGAGCTGTTCCTATTTGGCCATCTTGCTCCGCCCCCCCATACCATTCTTATGTTTTTGCATCCTCAGAGTTTAACTCCCACTTATAAGTGAGAAGATATGAGATTTGATTTTTCATTCCTGAGTTACTTCACTTAGAATAATGGCCTCCAAGTCAATCCACGTTCTGCAAAGGCCATTATTTTGTTCCATTTTATGGCTGGGTAGTATTCTGTGGTGTATATACATTTTCTTTATCCACTCGTTGGTTGATGGTCATTTAGGTTGGCTCCATTTTTTTTTTGCTATTGTGAATTGTGCTGCTATAAAAATGTGTATGTGTTTTTTTGTATGATTTATTTTCCTTTGGGTATATACCCAGTAGTAGGATTGCTGGATCGAATGGTAGTTCTAATTTTAGTTTTTTGTTTTGTTTTGTTTTTTGTTTTGAGACAAGGTCTGGCTCTATCTCCCAGGCTGAGTGCAGTGGCATGATCTTGGCTCACTGCGACCTCTGCCTCCCAGGCTCAAGCCATCCTCCCACCTCAGCCTCCTGAGTTGCTGGGAGTACAGGCACGCACCACCATACTTGACTAATTTTTGTATTTTTTGTAGAGACGGGATTTTTCCATGTTGCTCAGGCTGGTCTCGGACTCCTGAGTTCAAGTGATCTGCCCCTGCAGCCTCCCAAAGTGCTGGGATTACAGGTATGAGCCATCACACCTGACCCTCATTTTAGTTCTTTAAGGCAGCGGTCGTCAACCTTTTTGGCACCAGGGACCGGTTTCATGGAAGACAATTTTTCCATGGAGCAGGGGTGGGGGATTGGCGAGGGGGAAGGGTTTCTGGATGAAACTCTTTCATCTCAGATCATTAGGTAGTAGATCCTCATAAGGAGTGTGCAGCCTAGATCCCTTGCATTCACAGTTCACAATAGGGTTCGTGCTCCTATGATAATCTAATGCTGCTGCTGATCTGCCAGAAGGTGGAGCTCAGGCAGTAATGCTCACTCGCCCGCCACTCACCTCCTGCTGTGCGGCCTGGTCCCTGCTTTAGGAGCTTCGACTCCCTGCTTTTAAACTTTTTTTCCTGTTTATATCTTATTGTACTGTCTATGTCTTGAAAAGTTGTTGTAGTTATTATTTTTGATTAGTTCGTTATTTAGTCTTTCCACTTAATATAAAAGTAGTTTGCACACCACAGTTACAGTGTCATAATATTCTGTGTTTTTCTGTGTACTTACTATTGCCAGTGAGTTTTGTACCTTCAAATGATTAGGAAAGTTTTCATTTCTCCTTCATGTTTAAAGGATATTTTTGCTGGATATACTATTTTAGGATAAAAGTTCTTTTCCTTCAACAGTTTAAATATGTCATGCTACTGTCTCCTGTCCTGTCAGGTTGCCATTGAAAAGTCTGCTTGATGTACTGGAGCTCCATTGTATGTTATTTTTTTCTTTTCTCTTACTGCTTTTAGGATCCTTTCTTTATCCTCAGGCTTTAAGAGTTTGGCTATTAAATATCTTGAGGTAGCGTTCTTTGGGTTAAATCTGGTGTTCTATAACCGTTTTGTATTTGGATATTGATATCTCTTTCTAGGTTTGGGAAGTTCTCTATTATTATCCCTTTGAATAGACTTTCTTTTTTTATTATACTTTAAGTTCTAGGGTACATGTGCACAACGTGCAGGTTTGTTACATAGGTATACATGTGCCATGTTGGTTTGCTGCACCCATCAACTTGTCGTTTACATTAGGCATTTCTCTTAATGCTATTGTATGATGTTCCCTGCCTTATGTCCATGTGTTCTCATTGATCAACGCCCACTTATGAGCGAGAACATGCGGTGTTTGGTTTTCTGTCCTTGTGATAGTTTGCTGAGAATGATGGTCCAGCTTCATCCATGTCCCTACAAAGGACATGAACTCATCCTTTTTATGGCTGCATAGTGTTGCATGGTGTATATGTGCACATTTTCTTAATCCAGTCTATCATTGATGGACATTTGGGTTGGTTCCAAGTCTTTGCTATTGTGAATAGTGCCACAATAAATAGATGTGTGCATGTGTCTTTATAGCAGCATGATTTATAATCCTTTGGGTATATACCCAGTAATGGGATCGCTGGGTCAAATGGTATTTCTAGTTCTAGATCCTTGAGGAATCGCCATGCTGCCTTCCACAATGGTTGGACTAGTTTACAGTCCTACCAACAGTGTAAAAGCGTTCCTATTTCTCCACATCCTCTCTAGCATCTGTTGTTTCCTGACCTTTTAATGATCACCATTCTAACTGGTGTGAGATGGTATCTCATTGTGGTTTTGATTTGCATTTCTCTGATGGCCAGTGATGATGAGCATTTTTTCATGTGTCTGTTGGCTGCATTAATGTCTTCTTTTGAGAAGTGTCTGTTCATATCCTTTGCCCACTTTTTGACGGGGTTGTTGTTGTTTTTTTGTAAATTTGTTTGAGTTCTTTGTAGATTCTGGATATTAGCCCTTTGTCAGATGGGTAGATTGCAAAAATTTTCTCCTATTCTGTAGGTTGCCTGTTCACTTGATGATAGTTTCTTTTGCTGTGCAGAAGCTCTTTAGTTCAATTAGATCCCATTTGTCGATTTTGGCTTTTGTTGCCATTGCTTTTGGTGTTTTAGTCATGAAGTCTTTGCCCATGCCTATGTCCTGAATGGTATTACCTAGGTTTTCTTCTAGGGTTTTTATGGTTTTAGGTCTTATGTTTAAGTCTTTAATCCATCTTGCGTTAATATTTGTGTAAGGTGTAAAGAAGGGATCCAGTTTCAATTTTCTGCATATGGCTAGCCAGTTTTCCCAGCACCATTTATTAAATAGGGAATCCTTTCCCCATTGCTTGTTTTTGTCAGGTTTGTCAAAGATCAGATGATTGTAGATGTGTGGTGTTATTTCTGAGGCCTCTGTTCTGTTCCACTGGTCTATGTATCTGTTTTGGTGCCAGTACCATGCTATTTTGGTTACTGTAGCCTTGTAGTATAGTTTGAAGTCAGGTAGTGTGATGCCTCAAGCTTTGTTCTTTTTGCATAGGATTGTCTTGGCTATGCAGGCTCTTTTTTGGTTCCATATGAACTTTAAAGTAGTTTTTTCCAGTTCAGTGAAGAAAATAATTGGTAGCTTGATGGGGATGGCATTGAATCTATAGGTTACCTTGGCAGTATGGCCATTTTCACGATATTGATTCTTCCTATCTGTGAGTATGGAATGTTCTTCCATTTGTTTGTGTCCTCTTTTATTTCATTGAGCAGTGGCTTGTAGTTCTCCTTGAAGAGGTCCTTCACAACCCTTGTAAGCTGGATTCGTAGGTATTTTATTCTCTTTGTAGTAATAGTGAATGATTTGGCTGTCTGTTTGTTTGTACTTGGTGTATAGGAATGCTTGTGATTTTTGCACATTGATTTTATATCCTGAGACTTTGCTGAAGTTATTTATCAGTTTAAGGATGTTTTGGGCTGAGACGATGGGGTTTTCTAAATATACAATCATGTCATCTGCAAACAGAGACAATTTGACTTCCTCTTTTCCTAATGGAATACGCTTTATTTCTTTCTCCTGCCTGATTGCCCTGGCCAGAACTTCCAACATGATGTTGAATAGGAGTGGTGAGAGAGGGCATCCTTGTCTTGTGCCGGTTTTCAAAGGGAATGCTTCCAGTTTTTGCTCATTCAATATGATATTGGCTGTGGGTCTGTCGTAAATAGCTCTTATTATTTTGAAATACGTCCCATCAACACTTAGTTAATTGAGAGTTTTTAGCATGAAGTGCTGTTGAATTTTGTCAAAGGCCTTTGCTGCATCTATTGAGATAATCATGTGGTTTTTGTTGTCGGTTCTGCTTATGTGATGGATTACGTTTATTGATTTGCGTATGGTGAACCAGCCTTGCATCCCAGGTGTGAAGCTGACTTGATCATGGTAGATAAGCTTTTTGATGTGCTACTGGATTCGGTTTGCCAGTATTTTATCATGGATTTTCGCATCGATGTTCATCAGGGATATTGGTCTAAAATTCTCTTTTTTTGTTGTGTCTCTGCCAGGCTTTTGTATCAGGATGATGTTGGCCTCATAAAATTGGTTAGGGAGGATTCCCTCTTTTTCTATTGATTGGAATTGTTTCAGAAAGAATGGTACCAGCTCCTCTTTGTAGCTGTGGTAGAATTCAGCTGTGAATCCGTCTGGTCCTGGACTTTTTTTGGTTGGTAGGCTATTAATTATTGCCTCAATTTCAGAGCCTGTTATTCGTCTATTCAGAGATTCAACTTCTTCCTGGTTTAGTCTTGGGAGGGTGTATGTGTCCAGGAATTTATCCATTTCTTCTAGATTTTCTAGTTTATTTGCATAGAAGTGTTTATAGTATTCTCTGATGGTAGTTTGTATTCTGTGGGATTAGTGGTGATGTCCCCTTTATCATTGTTTATTGCATCTATTTGATTCTTCTCTCTTTTCTTCTTTGTTAGTCTTGCTAGTGGTCTATTTTGTTGATTTTCAGAAAACCAGCTCCTGGGTTCATTGATTTTTTTGAAGGATTTTTTGTGTCTCTATCTCCTTCAGTTCTGCTCTGATCTTAGTTATTTCTTACCTTCTGCTAGCTTTTGAATTTGTTTGCTTTTGCTTCTCTAGTTCTTTTAATTATGATGTTAAGGTGTCAATTATAGATCTTTCCTGGTTTCTCTTGTGGACATTTAGTGCTATAAATTTCCCTCTACACACTGCTTTAAATGTGTCCCGTTGATTCTGGTACATTGTGTCTTTGTTCTCATTGGTTTCAAAGAACATCTTTATTTCTGCCTTCATTTTGTTATTTATCCAGTAGTCATTCAAGAGCAGGTTGTTCAGTTTCCATGTAGTTGTGTGTTTTTAGTGAGTTTCTTAATCCTGAGTTCTAATTTGATTGCACTGTGTTCTGAGAGACTGTTGTGATTTCTTTTCTTTTGCATTTGCTGAGGAGTGTTTTACTTCCAATTATGTGGTCAATTTTAGAATAAGTGCAATGTGGTGCTGAGAAGAATGTATATTCTGTTGATTTGGGGTGGAGAGTTCTGTAGATGTCCATTAGGCCTGTTTGGTCCAGAGCTGAGTTCAAGTCCTGGATATCTTTGTTAACCTTCTGTCTCATTGATCTAATATTGACAGTGGTGTGTTACAGTCTCCCATTATTATTGTGTGTGAGTCTAAGTCTCTTTGTAGGTCTGCAAGAACTTGCTCTGTGAATCTGGGTGCTCCTGTATTGGTTGCATATATATTTAGGATAGTTAGCTCTTCTTCTTAAATTGATCCTGTTACCATTATGTAATGGCCTTCTTTGTCTCTTTTGATCTTTGTTGGTTTAAAGTGTGTTTTATCAGAGACTAGGATTACAACCTGGGCTTTTTTTTTCTTTCCATTTGCTTGGTAGGTCTTCCTCCATCTCTTTATTTTGAGCCTATGTGTGTCTTTTCACGTGAGATAGGTCTCCTGAATACAGCACATTGATGGGTCTTGACTCTTTATCCAATTTGCCAGTCTGTGTCTTTTAATTGGGGTATTTAACCCATTTACATTTAAGGTTAATATTGTTATGTGTGAATTTGATCCTGTCATTATGATGTTAGCTGGTTATTTTGCCCGTTAATTGATGTAGTTCCTTCATAGCATCGATGGTCTTTACAATTTGTCATGTTTTTGCAGTGGCTGGTACCAGTCGTTCCTTTCCATGTTTAGTACTTCCTTCAGGAGCTCTTGTAAGGCAGGCCTGGTGGTGACAAAATGTCTCAGCATTTGCTTGTCTGTAAAGGATTTTATTTCTCCTTCACTTATGAAGCTTAGTTTGGCTGGATATGAAATTCCGGGTTGAAAATTCTTTTCTTTAAGAATGTTGAATATTGGGCCCCACTCTCTTCTGGCTTGTAGGGCTTGTCCCGAGAGATCCATTGTTCATCTGATAGGCTTCCCTTTGTGGGTAACCCGACCTTTCCTTCTGGCTGCGCTTAACATATTTTCCTTCATTTCAACTTTGGTTAATCTGACAATTATGTGTCTTGGGGTTGCTCCTCTCGAGGAGCATCTTTGTGGTATTCTCTGTATTTCTTGAATTTGAATGTTGGCCTGCCTTGCTAGGTGGGGGAAATTCTCCTGGATAATATCCTGAAGAGTGTTTTCTAACTTAGATCCATTCTCCCCATCACTTTCAGGTACACCAATCAAACGTAGATTTGGTCTTTTCACATAGTCCCATATTTCTTGGAGGCTTTGTCTGTTTCTTTTCACTCTTTTTTCTCTAACTTTGTTTTCTCACTTTATTTCATTAATTTGATCTTCAATCACTGATATCCTTCCTTCCACTTGATTGAATCAGCTCTTGAAGCTTGTGCATGTGTAACGAAGTTTTGGTGCTGTGGTTTTCAGCTCCATCAGGTCATTTAAGGTCTTTTCTACACTGTTTATTCTAGTTAGCCATTTGTCTAACCTTTTTTCAAGATTTTTAGCTTCCTTGTGATGGGTTAGAACATGCTCCTTTAAGTTGGAGAAATTTTTTATTACCAACCTTCTGAAGCCTACATCTGTCAACTCGTCAAACTCATTCTCCATCCGGTTTCATTCCTTTGCTGGTGAGGAGCTGCAATCCTTTGGGGGAGAAGAGGCACTCTGGTTTTTGGAATTTTCAGCTTTTCTGCTCTGGTTTCTCCCCATCTTTGTGGTTTTATCTACCTTTGGTCTTTGATGTTGGTGACCTACAGATGGGGTTTTGGTGTAGATGTCCTTTTTGTTGATGTTGATGCTATTCCTTCCTGTTTGTTAGTTTTCCTTCTAACAGTGGAGCCCCTCAGCTGCAGGTCTGTTGGAGTTTGCTGGAGGTCCACTCCAGACCCTGTTTGCCTGGGATCACCCATGGAGGCTGCAGAATAGCAAATATTGCTGCTTGATCCTTCCTCTGGAAGCTTTGTCCCAGAGGGGCACCCATCTGTGTGAGGTGTCTGTTGGCTTCTACTGGGAGGTGTCTCCCAGTCAGGCTCCACAGGGGTCTGGGACCCACTTGAGGAGGTGGTCTGTCTGTTCTCTGAGTTCAAACGCCATGGTGGGAGAGCCACTGCTCTCTTCAGAGCTGTTAGACAGGGACGTTTAGGTCTGCCAAAGCTATCTGCTGCCTTTTGTTCTGCTATGCCCTGCCCACAGAGGTGCAATCTACAGCAAGGCAGTAGGCCTTGCTGAGTTGAGGTGGGCTCCGCCCAGTTTGAGCTTCCTGGCCTCTTTGTTTACACAGTGAGCACAAAATTGCTTACTCAAACCTCAGCAATGGCGGACATCCCTCCCCCCACCAAGTTGCAGAGTCACAGGTTGATCTTAGATGCCGTGCTAGCAGTGAGCAAGGCTCCTTGGGCATGGGACCTGCCAAACCAGGCATGGGAGGGAACTTCCTGGTCTGCCGGTTGTGAAGATTGTGGGAAAAGCACAGTATTTGGGCAGGAGTATACCATTCCTCCAGGTACAGACTGTCATGGCTTCCCTTGGCTAGGAAAGGAAAGTCCCCAGACCCCTTGTGCTTCCCGGGTGAGGCGATGCGCTGCCCTGCTTTGGTTTGCCCTCCATGGGCTGCACCCACTGTCCAACCAGTCCCAATGAGATAAACCAGGACCCTCAGTTGGAAATGCAGAAATCACCCATCTTGTGCATCGATCTTGCTGGGAGTTGCGGACCGGAGCTGTTTTCATTCGGCCATCTTGGAAGCCTCCCCACTTTGAATACTTTCTAACCTTATCTCTTTCTCTGCTTCCTCTTTAAGGCCAATGATGCTTAGATTTGCCCTTTTGAGGCTATTTTCTAGATCTTGTAGGTCTGCTTCATTGTTTTTTATTCTTTTTTCCTTTGTCTCCTCTGACCGTGTGTTTTCAAATAGCCTGTCTTCAAGCTCACTAATTCTTTCTTCTACTTGATCAATTCTGCTATTTAAAGATTCTGATGTAGTCTTTTTCAGTATGCCAGTTGCAGTTTACAACTCCAGAATTTTTGCTTTATTCTTTTAATTTCAAATAAATTTGTCTGTTAAAACTTAACAAATTTTTGTTAAGTTTATCTGATAGGAATCTGAATCCCTTCTCTGTGTTATCTTGAATTTCTTCAAGTTTCCTCAAAACAGCTACTTTCAGTTCCCTGTCTCAAAGGTCACATATCTCTGTTTCTCCAAGATTGGTTTCTGGTGCCTCATTTTACTTGATGTGGCCATGTATTCCCAGATTGTCTTGATACTTGTAGATGTTCTTCAGTGTCTGGGCATTTTAGTGTTAGGTATTTGTTTTAGACTTCACAGTCTTGGCTTGTTTGTATCCACCCTTCTTGGGAAGGCTTTCCCCATATTCAAAAGGACTTGGGTGTTGTGATCTGAGCTGTATCTGTTTTAGGGGGCATCCCAAGCCCACTAATGCTGTGGTTCTTGTATACATGTAGAGGTACTCCCTTGATGGTCTTGGGCAAGATCTGGGAGAATTCTCTGGATTACCAAGCAGAGGCTCTTGTTTTCTTCCCTTACTTTCTCCTAAACAAACAGAGTCTCTCTCTGTCTCTCTCTCTCTCTCTCTCTCTCCCTCGAGCTACCTGAAACTTGGGGTTTAGTGACATAAGCACTACCACTTTGACTGTGCTGGGTCATGCTGAAGCCAGCACAGCACTGGGTTTCACCCAAGGTGTGCTGTAACCACTCTCTACCTACCACCTATGTTTGCTCAAGACCCTGGGGCTCTATAGTCAGTAGGTGGCAAAGCCAGCTAGGCCTGTGTTCTTCCCTTCAAGGCAGTGTGTTCCCCCACACCACAGGAGAGTACAGAAGTGCCATTTGAGAGCCAGGGACTAGAGTCAGAAACCTTAGATGTTTACCTGGTGCTCTATTATATTTTACTGTGACTAAGCTGTCAGTTAAACCACAAGATACAATCCCTCCCACTCTTCCCTCCCACTTTCCAAAGGCAGAGGAACCTCATCTTGTGGCAACTGCCATCCCAGGCCACAAGGAGTACTGCCTGACTACTGCTGACTACTGTTTCCTTAAGGTCCAAGGGCTCTTCAGTCAGCTTTTGGTGAATGCTGCCTGGTCTGGGACTCACCCTTCATGGCACCTGGCTCCCTTCTGACCCACAGCAGGTCCAGAAATGCCATTCAAGAGCCAATCCTGGAATTGGGGACCCTAAGAGCTTGCTTGGTGCTCCACTCCCCTGTGGCTGAGCTGGTACCTAAGATGCAAGACACAGTTCCCTTTACTTTTCCCTCTATTTTTCTGAAGCAGAAGGGTTTCTCCCTGAAGCCACCACAGCTGGGAATGTGTTGAGTCTCACCTGAAGTCAGCAAGTCTCAGGGTCTCGCCCAAAGTCCTTGATGTAGTACCTGAGTATCACTGCTGGTTTTTCAGGGCCCAAGGGCTCTTTGGTTAGCAGGTGATGAATGATTCTAGAACTAGGTCCTTCCCTTCAAGAGAGAGGGTTCTCTTCTGACCGAGGGTTCTCTTCTGACCCAGGGTTTCTGCAGAAATGTCCGGGAGCTAGGACCTGGAGAGGAGGCCTCACAACCCTGACCCTTGCCCTGTCCTGCTGTGGTTGAGCTGGTATTCAAAATGCAAGACACAGTCCCCTTTACTTTTCCCCCTGTTTTTCTGAAGCAGAAGGAGTTTTGCCCCATAGCCACCACAGCTAGTAATGTGCTGAGTCTCACCTGAAGCTAGCCAGTCTGAGGCTCACCTAATGCCCTTGATGTAGTACTTAGGTATCGCTATTGGTTATTCAGGGCCCAAGGGCTCTTTGGTTAGCAGGTGATGAATGATGCCAGAACTGGATCCTTCCCTTCAAGGCAGTGGGTTCCCTACTGGCCCAGGATTTGTTCAGAAATGTCCAGGAGCTAGGGCCTGAAAGGGGGCCTCACAACCCTGACCCATGCCCTGTCCTGCTGTGGCTGAGCTGGTATCCAAGATGCAAGACAAATTCTCCCCACTCTTCCATTTCCTCTCAAGTGGAAGGAAGTGGTGTCTTTTGGAGTCATGTTGAGCTGTGCAGCCTGAGGTTAGGAGAGAGGTGATGTCAGCACTCTCTAGCCACCCTGGCTGGTGTCTCAGTAGTTTGCATGCCCTCCCCACTCCCCCCCTCCCTGCCCCAACAATTCCAGTGTCTCTGGGCTTAGTTCAGCACTAGGACTCTCCTAGGAGTTGCAGTCTTTGTGGCCTAGGCTGCCTTGAAGTTCATTTAGAGTCCCACAGTACTTTAGCCCACGGTGGCGGGGCTTGTGGGAACTCAAGGTTTGACCGCTAGATCAGCAATTCCTTTCTGGTTGGGGCTGGTTTAAACACTCCCTCCACAGACAGGCGTCAGCTGAGCTTGGTCCTGCTTTTCTTTATGCTATAACGGAGCAGCAGTGAGGTCAATGCCTCAGAATTGTTGTGCTCTCCTTCCCCCAGCACACAGCAATGGTCTTTGCACCACACCACCACTGCCAGGGAATGGGGGGAAGGGTGGCTTCTATGATTCAAGACTGTTTTTCTACCTCTTTAGTGCCTCTTTTAGCAAGTTAAAACCAGGTACTGTGAATGCCCACCTGATATCTCGTTCTTAGGAAGGTGCTTTCTTTGTGTAGATAGTTGTTAAATTGGTGTCCTTGCAGCAAGAGGGATGACTGGTGGAGCCTTCTATTCCATCATCTTGTTCCACCTCTGGAATTGCTGGTCTTAGGTGAATATTTTATAGTATACTATTTTAAATTGTGTAACATTTTTTGGATTACATTTTCTTATTTTTTCTTATTTTTTTTTTTAGACAGTCTTGCTCTGTCACCCAGGCTGGGGTGCAGTGGTGCGATCTCAGCTCACTGCAACCTCTGCCACCTGGGTTCAAGCGATTCTCTTGCCTCAGCCTCCCAAACAGCTGGGATTACAGGCTTGCGCCACCACACCTGGCTAATTTTTGTATTTTTGGTACAGAAGGGGTTTCTCCATGTTGGCCAGGCTGGTCTCGAACTCCTGACTTCAGGTGATAAAATCTTTACTACTACTTAGCTTTATTCTCTTTTCTTTTTTGGTGATTATTATTATACTTATTATGTCTATATATGTTTAAAAACTCAATAATGCATGGTTATAATTATTGCTTTGCAAAATCTTATGTATTTTAAAGAAGATTAGAGATAAAAGAGAACACAACATATTTATTGTGTTTTTAAATTTTCAACCTTCTTATAACTTTTGGTTCACTTCATTTCTTCTTTTAGATTTGAATTACCATCTGGTATAATTTCCTGAATTTCTTTCCCACCCCATCTACTCCTTTGTGTTATTGTTATCGAACATATTACAAATGTTATGCCCCACTAATACACCTTAGGAATTTCTTTATGCAATTGCTTTTTAAATAAATTAAGGAAAGTAGAAGATATATATAATCATACTTTCTTTTTTAATTACCTCCATAATTACTATCACTGTTTATTTTTCATATGAATTCAAATTTTTCTTTAGTGTCACTTGCTTTCAGCATGAAGAATATTTCTTTTGTATTTCTTATAAGACAGATTGGCTAACAAGAAATTCTCTCACTTTTTGTTTACCCGGCAATGTATTTATTTACTCTTAATTTTGAAAGATAGCTTTTCTAGATAGAGGATTCTAATTTCACAGATTTTTGAATGCATCCTTTTTGCCTTCTGTACTCCATGAACTCTGAGGGGTATCAGCTGTTAATCTTATTGTTATTCCCGTTCATGTGATGAGTAATTTTTCTCGTACTGTTTTCAATATTTTCTCTTCATCTTTGATGTTCAATAATTTTCACTCATCATGTGTCTGGATGTAGCTTTTTAAACGCTTATCCTGTTGAATTTCATTGAACTTCTTGGATGTGTAGATTATTGTTTTTCATCAAATTTGGGGAGTTTTAAGACCATCATTTCTTTGAACATTTATTTGTCCTTTTCTTTCTTTTCTTCTGGTACTCTCATTATGTATATGTTGGTGTGCTTAATGGTGTCTTACATTTTTCTGAGCCCCTGTTCATTTTTCTTCATTTTTTTCATGTTTGTTCCTCAGATTTGTATCATTTCTATTGCTCTTCAAGTTAGTTTATTCTTTCTTTTGCCTGCTCAAATCTGCTGAATTTTTCATTTCAGTTATTGTACTTTTCAACTCCAGAATTTCCATTTGTTTCTTTTCAAAAAAATAATTTCTGTCTCTTAACTGATACACTTATATTCGCCATACAATGAGTCGTTGTTATCAGACCTTCCTTTAATTTTTAAACACGATATTTAAAAATTCTTTGGACATAATTATAAAAGTTGCTTTGAAGTCTTTCTATTCAGTGCAACATTTGGGCCTCCTCAAAGGAAGTTTCTTTTGCTCTTTTTCTTCTGTGTAAGTCACATTTTTTAATTGTATGTCTTACAATGTTTTGTTGAACACTAGACACTTTGGAAAATATATTGTAGCAAGTCTAGATGCTGTTTCTTCTCTTTCTGGGGCTTTTTTTTATTGTTTGTTTAGTCATTTATTTATTCAGTCACTTGGCTGGACTAATTTGGTGGAATTTATTTTCCCCACACTGTGTGGCCTCTAATATTCCTGCTCAGAATTTTTCCACCTGTTTTTATCTTTTCATGGCTTCCTATAGAGTCACCTCTGCATCCACATAGTTCACTTACTGGCCAAAGGTTGTGCTTAAGCTCACTTAGCCAGTTAGATTTTTTCATCCTTTCCTGTGGGATGTGTGTTTGTTTAGAGACTGCTTTTATAGTTCGGGGAGAGACTAACTCAGTCAGGGACTAATAGCTTGTAGATTCTTTCTCTGCTCATACCCAAGAAAGCATAGTCTTGGGCATGTGCACAGTCTTCCAGATCCATCAGTATGAGGTCGATTTGATTTTTAAGCTGGCTTCCCTGGATCTTAGCTTAATTTTCAGTTGGTGTTTGGTCAGACGTTCTGCTTAAGCCCCTTGAGCCAAACAGGCTCAAGGTTCTTTGCTGATAGATCTGCGTATGCCTTGGGTAATGCTTTTTAGTCTGCCCCAACACTTTCTCTGATTGTGCGTGAGTGGGTGAAGAATGGCACATGTGCACTGTCTTCTGGATCCCTAGAAGTAAGTGTGACCCCGGAGATTTTCTTCTTGGCTGTTTCCCTGGTTCTCTGGTAACCTTCTGGTTGGTCTACTGTTTCCCTTATTGCTACTATTATCATGGAGCTACCAGCTCCCTCTTAATTGCTCACTACCAAGATCTCCATTGTTTTCAGCAGTATCCTTAGACATGATCTTCTCCATGCTCTGTTTTAAATACATCAGTCCCCTCAGGAAGAGATGCAGAGTTCTTCCTCTTTGCTTCTGTTCTTTCCTTCTGGTCAGAACCTCTGTGCCACACGACTAGAACTGGGCTCATGGCGTGCTTCTCTTGAAATGGCACCCCTACTGTATTAGTAAATTAGTAAATTCTGGCGGTAGGTCTTGATCTTAGTGTGCCCTTTTGACACATAACCTCTGCCTGATGAGCCAACTGGGGTAAAGATGATCAGGATCTCAATATTCTTGACCTGTCATATTTGGGGTAGAATCCTTACCCTAAGAGTGAGAGCTGAGTGCCAGTCCTCTCCATCATACTTGCCCAGAACACTTCCATGACACAGGCCTGAGAATGGCAAGATATTCTGGCAGCCTGCTCCTCCACAGGTGAAACCGTAGCCTAGGATTTTAGGAGCTGTCGGGAGAGGGAATTCCTATCTTCTTGGCTGCACCCATCTGGAGCAGCTTCCATCACATGGAGCCAGTATAGACGGGAGCAGTTTATAGTTCAAATGCCATAGACTCTCACTGGTTATACTGAGATTTAGTTTATTTTCATGAATAAATGTTTTCCCATTTTCTATGTGCCCTTAGGACAATTTCAATTTTCAGAGACTAAGTGGTTGTTTTAATGAATTTTCCAGATGAGTGGTTGTTTCACTGGGGAGAGTGTCTAAAGAGCTCCTTATATCACCATTGCAGAAGTTCCACCCCTCACTGGTTATTTAAAAAACTGGAAGTATAAGATTAATGTACTAAAGGAGACCTCTATGAAATAGGGCTTACAATGACTAAGCCAGCATTATATCTTTGTTAGCAATCTGAAAACTCAGTTTGGTAGTTCTGGGTCATTTATAGTTTATGTTTGTTTTTATTTATTTGTTTATTTATTTTGAGACACAGTTTCACTCTGTCGCCTAGGCTGGAGTGCAGTGGCACGATATGGCTCACTACAACCTCCACTCCCAGGTTCAAGTGATAATCATGCCTCAGTCTCCTAAGTAGCTGAGATTACAGGCACGTGCCACCATGCTGGCTAATTTTTGTATTATTAATAGAGACAGGGTTTTGCCATGTTGGCCAAGCTGGTCTCAAACTCCTGACCTCAAGTGATCCAACCACCTCAGCATCCCAAAGTGCTGGAATTACAGGTGTGAGCCACTGCGATTGGCCTAGAGTTTTGCTTTTTCGGTTTTTTTTAAGGAATATTTCAAAGTATTGTCTTCAAGTTAGTTCAGTTCACCAAGATTTTATTGACATACTCCCTTGGAATACTAATTTTATGGTGAATAATCTTTGGTTTGCTTTGTAGGTATTAGGTTTTGAAACCTTGAAACTAGTATTAATTAATACATTATTTGTAGTTATTGGAATGTCCCATAGATAATATGGTTTGGTAATTAAAGCAGAGAACTGAAAATCAAATTTCTCTACTCCCCAACCCCTCACCCTCATTTTCAGTACCAATCTAGGAAATATCAGATATAATTTTATTTCTATATTGGTTTATTCAGCTGCAAAATTGAACTAATAGTGCTTTAGAAGGGTGGTGTGAGACTTAATGAATATTACTAAAGCGTTTATTTCTGTGCAAACGACTGTATTTGTTTTATTTTAAATATATATTTATATTTATTCGGGGCCAGGCGTGATGGTTCGTGCCTGTAATCCACCACTTTGGGAGGCTGAGGCTGGTGGATCACTTGAGCTCAGGAGTTCAAGACCAGCCTGGCCAACATGGTGAAACCCCATCTCTACTAAAAATACAAAAAAAAAAAAAAAAAAGCCAGGCATGGTGATGAGGTCCTGCAATCCCAGCTACTCGGGAGGCTGAGGCAGGAGAATCACTTGAACTTGGGAGATGGAGGTTGCAATGAGTCGAGATCACACCACTGCACTCCAGCCTGGGTGACAGAATGAGACTCCATCTCGAAAATAACTAAGTAAATCATTAATAAATAAATATATATTTATATTCCTTCAACTTTACATGGCCAACTAAGAGCTTGTATACACTTGTATTTTAATGCAGTATGTATTATGATAATTTAATGCAGTAAAATATATATATTTAATGTAGCATATTAAGTTTTATATATTTAAGGCAGTATATTAAATTATACCTATTTAGTGCAGCATATATTATATATATTTAATGCTATATATAGCCAAATGGAAAAAAGCATCAATATAATTGTAGTGTTGATTTATTGAGTATCTCCTAAGGAAATTGTTTTCTCCAGTTAGAAAGTATTGCTTTATATCATTATATCATATGGATAATAATCTGTTGTAGTGCAAAACAGATAAGTTGGAATAAAGTATGCTTATACCATGTCTTCTTAGTAATATATAATCTTGAAAATTATATATAATTTGAAATGGATATATGTTTTTATATATATATTTTTTCCTTTTTAATGATAGCCAAAGCTATGATATTGGGAAGATGGATAAGAAATCTACTAGGCCAGAAATGCTGGTAAGGATCATGTTAAATATTGTAGAAGTAGGTTGACTAACCTACTTTATGTTATTGTTATAAAATTATAATAGCATACTTCCCATTTATGAGTAGATTAGCTATTGGGCACACCATTGAACATCTCAGTGTATTTGTTTTTGTATATTTATCTAATAATATAATCTAACTCATAGGCATGTACCCATGAATTAATATATGTAGAGTGCTTTGAACAATGTTTGGATATGTAAATTTTAACTTTTCTTTTCTGTGTGTGTGTGTGTGTGTGTGTGTGTGTGTGTGTGTGTGTTTTGAGGCAGTCTCGCTCTGTTGCCCAGGCTGGAGTGCAGTGGTGGGATGGCTGCAACCTCTGCCTCCTAGGTTCAAGCGATTCTGGTGCCTCAGCCTCCCAAGTAGCTGGGACTACAGGCATGCGCCACCACACCTGGCTAATTTTTATGTTTTTAGCAGAGACGGGGTTCTGCCATGTTGACCAGGCTGGTCTGGAACTCCTGACTTCAGGTGATTTGCCTACCTTGGCCTCTCAAAGTGCTGGGGTTACAGGAGTGAGCTACCGTGCCTGACCTAGTTTTAACTTTTCTTATTGCATATTTTGAAGTTGCAGATTTTTCCCCAACTACCCAGACAGAACGTGCTTGGATATGGAAATTAATATGTAATCAACAAAATGTGATTGTGTAAATAAATATGATGTAAAATTACTATATTCTATAGCAAAACGGAATTTTTTGAATATCCATTTGATTCTTATATTACAGCATATTAATCAAAATGTAACTGAATACCTTTTTAATGTAATTACCACTATAATATATGGGGAATAAAAGAGAAGCATAAAATGTAGCTTCTGCCCTTAAGGAACTTATGATTAAAGGATAAAACTAGTACAAGTGAATACAATGAAATATTATCCTGGCTTAAAAAAGAAAGAAATCTGATACATGCTACAACATGGGTTAACTGTGAGGAGACTCTACTGAGTGAAACAAGCCAGTCACAAAAAGACAGATAATGTATGGTTCCACTTACATGAGGCACGTAGAGTAGTCAAATTCATAGAGACAGAAAGTAAAATGGTGGTTTTAGGGGGTAGGGAGAGGGGAGAATTGGGAACTACGGTTTAATGGGTATAGAGTTTCAGTTTTGCAAGATAAGAGAGTTCTCGAGATGGATGCTTGTAATGATTGCACAAGAGTGTGAATATACTTAATACTACTGAACTGTACGCTTAAAAATGTTTAAGATGGTCATGGAGCCAGGTGTGGTGGTATGCACCTGTAGTCCCAGCTACTCAGGAGGCTAAGCCAGGAGGATTGCATGAAACCAGGAGTTTGAGGCTGCAGTGAGCTGTGATCATGCCTGTGAATAGCCACTGCATTCGGTCTGGGCAACGTAGTAAGGCTCCATCTCCAAAAAAATTTTTTTTTGAGACAGGGTCTTGTCACTTAGGCTGGAGGGCAGTGGTGTGATCAGCTCACTGTAACCTTCAAACTCCTGGGCTCAAGCAATCCTCCCTCCTGAGCCTACTGAGTAGCTGGGACTATAGGTGCACCCCACCACATCTGGCCAATTTTTAATTTTTTATAGAGACGGGGGTCTCACTTTGTTGCCTGGGCTGGTCTCAAACACCTGGCCTCAAGTGATCCTCCCACCTTGGCCTCCCAAGGTTCTAGGATTACAGGCATGAGCCACTGCACCTGGCCTAAAATTTGAAAAAAAGTTTAAGATGGTCAATTTTATGTTATGTGTATTTTACCACAATTAAAAATAAATTATTTATATAATTTATGTAGATATAAATATATTTTTATATAGTGACATTTATATAGATATAAATATATATCTATATGAATATATTTATATATAGTGACATTTATGTAGATACAAATATATAACATTTATATAAATATATTTTTATATATAGTGGCATTGTCACTTATTATATAGCAGTGAGACTCAATTAATTACAATAATTGCAACAATTTGGATGTTCTCACCTATAATATTGAATAAATGAAGCAAGATACAAAGTAGTACATACTGTATGATTCCATAAATGTAAATGCCAAGAACAGTCAAAATGAATATATGGTGTTGGACATCAGAGAATTGGTTACCCCTATTTGAAACAGGGTCTTGAAAAGAAGCATGAGGTGAGCTTGTTGCTGTTAATGTTCTGTTTCTTGATTTTTTTGTTGTTAACATACGTGTGTTTACTTTGGGAAAATTCATATAGCATAGAATTCATAAGAGCATAGAGCTCTTGAGATTTTTATACTTTGCTGTATGTCTTTTATACTTCAATGAAGAAAAACAGAATTTAAAAAACACTACTGCAAGTGAATGAAGAATTTGGGAAGATAATGATAAACTTTGTGATACTGACCTGAAGTATGCAGAAGGGCGTGTAGAAAAGGAGATTGTCAAGATTAGCTAGAGTTGTTGAAGGAGCCTTTTGGTAGGAGACAGGCCTTGTTGGGGTCCACACAGTTAAAAGGGAGGAAGAAAATGACTCCAGGCAAGGGATCTAGATGGGAGATGTCTAAGAAGGAAATAAGGATGGAAGATAAGATACAAGCTTAATTCAAATGGAATATTCATATTGTAAGTTTGGTGAGGTAATACTATGCAGTAATTTTTAATTTCATGCCAGCGGTCATTTATTTGAGGTGTAATTTATATACAGTAAACTTCACAAGTCTCAAGTGTGCAGCTTGATGAGTTTTAATATATAGTCTTGTATATTACACCATACAGATCAAGATACGGGAACTTCCAACACCCCCAAAAGTTCCCTTGGCCCCATTCTAGTTAATACCCACCTGTCCTTCCAAGAACAAAAAAACACTATTCTGACTTCTACTACTATAGATTATTTTTGACTGTTATTCAGCTTTGTATAGATGGAATCATACAGTTGTCCTGTTTTATGTCTGACTTTTTCTAAACATACATTGTGAGATTCGTTCATTTTGTTACATCTTTTGGATGATTTGACACTTTTACGATTATGAAATAGCTATAGTATTTCTCAGAAATGCCATATTTACTCCATAAAAATCATTTGAGGGAGCTTATAAGTTCTTAGAGTTATTCCACGATAATAATGTGGTGGTAAGCTGATAAAATAAAACATTGCTCTGCCTCAGTTTCCTTATTTTAAAAGTAGGGATGATAAAATACTTATGTTAAACACTGTTAAGAAAATAATTATATTAACATAATTATATTAAATTTAAATAAGCCAGGAATATAGCCATTACTGTAACATTCTTAGACAATATTTTATACGGGTAGCATAATGATGAGACATATTCCAAGACTGTGGTCGCTTAAGGAAATGCTATTTCATAAAGATGACTTATGTTTGAGAAGATGCCTGTCACTGTGGGAGTGCTAGTCAGCTGTTGTATTGAAGTTTAACCATCAGATATGTGCTTTTTTTTCTATTTTTGTTTTTTACAGGCTAAAGTTCTACGGCTACTAGCCACCAATTATTTGGATTGGGATAACACCAAATATTATGACAAGGCTCTCAATGCTGTAAACCTAGCAAACAAGGTATGAGGTTTTTATTTTTGAATACTAACAATGTATTTTTTGAAGTCTTGATCACATTTTGAAATCCAGTTTAGACATTTGCTTCAGCATTTACTCTCACAGATTGTTATAATCTCTTCTGTAGCACGGAAAGGAAAAAAGAAAATATTGCTATAATCTGAATGTTTGTGTCCCTGCAAATTCCTATGTTAAAATCTTAACCCCCAAAGTGATGATAATAAGAGGTGGGGACTTTTTGGTGTAAAATGGACGTAAAAATAAAAGAGGTGGGGACTTTGGGAGATGATAAAGTCATTGGGCAAACCCCTCTTGAATGATATTACTGCCCTTATAAAAGAGGTCCACAGGAGCTTGTTCACCCCTTTTATCATGTGAGGACATAAGAAGGCACTATCTTTGAGTAAGCAGGCCCTCACCAGACACCGAATCTGCGAGCACCTTGATGTTGGAGTTCCCAGCCTTCAGAACTGTGAGAAATCAATATCTGTTGTTTGTAAACTATCTAGTTTACGGTATTTTGTTATAGCAGCATGAACCGTCTAAAACAAATATACTTCTTTGAACACCAGAGATTTTTGAGAAAATTTTCTGTGAAACAGAAAGGGATCTCTCTACTGTGAGTTTTTAGGATGAAGAAGTAAATGATAAAATAGGCAGAATAATGGGATTTAATTTTAAAAACAATTCCAGTGGTTCACTTTCAGCTCATGTTCACACATACATAAAAACATGAATACAAAGCGGGCGTGGTGGCACATCCCTGTATTTCCAGTTGCTCAGGAGGCCGATGTGGGAGACTTGCTTGAGGCTGGGAGTTCAAGGCTGCAGTGCACTACGACTGCACCTATGAATAGTCACTGCACTTCAGCCTGGGCAACATAATAGCAAGACCCCATCTCTAAAACAAGCAAAACAAAATGTATATATATCTACACTCCTGGACAAGGAACACTGAAAGGCTGGTGACCCTTCAAAAATAGATTCAGGCTGGGTGCGGTGGCTGACGCCTGTAATCCCAGCACTTTGGGAGGCTGAGGCAGGCAGATCACAAGGTCAAGAGATCGAAACCATTCTGGTCAACATGGTGAAACTCTTTACTAAAAATACAAAAATTAGCTGGGCATGGTGGCGTCCACCTGTAAGCCTAGCTACTCGGGAGGCTGAGGCAGGAGAATCACTTGAATGCAGGAGGCAGAGGTTTCAGTGAGCTGAAATCATGCCACTACTGCATTCCAGTCTGGCGACAGAGCAAGACTCCGTCTCACAAAATAAATAAATAAAATAAAAAAAGAGAGATTCAATTAGGATCAATGTGTTTTACTTAATAAGGCAATTAAATATACTGATACACTTTAGAGAGGTTTTTTCAGCAGAGTGGAAGCATGAAAATGAATAGCTCGATCAACCAGAATGTTAAATTTCTCAAACAGAGCATTTACTTGAACTATATTTTCTTGAAATTTGTGTCATGTGGATGGGGTTATTTAACACTGAAAAACTTGTTCAACATTAAAATTTTAAAAATTAACTTAAAAATATTAATAGAAACAATTTCTTTTTTTAAATTTTGCTTTAAGTTCTAGGACACATGTGCAGAATGTGCAGGTTTGTTACATAGGTATACATGTGCCATGGTGGTTTGCTGCACCTATCAACCCATCACCTAGGTTTTAAGCCCTTGCCTGCATTAGGTATTTGTCCTAACGCTCTCCCTCCCCTTGCCCCCCACCCCCTGACAGGCCCTGGTGTGTGATGTTCCCCTCCCTGTGTCCATGTGTTCTCATTGTTCAGCTCCCACTTATGAGTGAGAACATGCAGCGTTTGGTTTTCTGTACCTGTGTTAGTTTGCTGAGAATGATGGTTTCCAGCTTCATCCATGTCGCTGCAAAGGAAATGAACTCATTCTTTTTAAAGGCGGCATAGTATTCCATGGTGTATATGTGCCACATTTTCTTTGTCCATTCTATCATTGATTGGCATTTGGGTTGGTTGCAAGTCTTTTCTATTGTGAATAGTGCTGCAATAAATATACGTGTACCTGTGTCTTTATAGCAGAATGATTTATAATCCTTTGGGTATATACCTAGTAATGAGATTGCTGGGTCAAATGGTATTTCTGGTTCTAGATCCTTTAGGAATTGCCACACTGTCTTTCACAATGGTTGAACTAATTTACACTCCCACCAAAAGTGTAAAAGCGTTCCTGTTTCTCCACAACCTCACCAGCATCTGTTGTTTCCTGACTTTTTAATAATCGTTGTTCTAACTGGCGTGAGATGGTATCTCATTGTGGTTTTGATTTGCATTTCTCTAATGACGAGTGATGATGAGCTTTTTTTCATATGTTTGTTGGCTGCATAAATGTCTTCTTTTGAGAAGTGTCTGTTTATATTCTCCACCCACTTTTTGATGGGGTTGTTTGTTTTTTTCTTATAAATTTGTTTAAGTTCCTTGTAGATTCTGGATATTAGACTTTTGTCAGATGGGTAGATTGTAAAAATTTTCTCCCATTCTGTAGGTTGCCTGTTCACTCTGATGATAGTTTCTTTTGCTGTGCAGAAGCTCTTTTGTTTAATTAGATCCCATTTGTCAATTTTGGCTTTTGTTGGAATTGCTTTTGGTGTTTTAGTCATGAAGTCTTTGCCCATGCCTATGTCCTGAATGGTATTGCCTAGGTTTTCTTTTAGGGTTTTTATGGTTTTGGTTTTACACTTAAGTCTTTAGTCCATTTTGAGTTAATGTTTATATAAAGTGTAAGGAAGGGGTCCAGTTTCTTTTTTCTGCATATCAGCCATACTATTTTTCGTAGCAACAGTATCATTTTAAATTCCCATCTACAGTGCACAAGGGTTGCAATTTCTTCACATCCTTATCAGCATTTGTTATCTTCTATTTTTTAACAGTAGATATCATTATGAGTGTTAGGTTCACCTTTGTTTTTTGAATGATATTTTTTCCAGGTGCAGAATTTGAACCAGACAGCTTTTTTTGAGTATTTTAAATATTTCACTCCACTGTATTCTCATTCTGTTGTTTCTGTTGAGAAATATGGTGCCATTCTTATGTTTGTTCTTCTTTATATAGCGTTTCTTCTTTTCTGGATCAGTTTTGGATTTTTTATCATTGGTTTTGAGCAACTTGATGTTATGTTTTTAAGTAATTTTATTTATGTTTCTCATGCTTTTGGATGTCTAGGAGCATAATTTTCATTATGTTTGAAAAGTTTTAGTATTTCTTTAATTTTTGTTTCTGCTTTCCCCCAAGTACTCTAATTAACTATATATTAGGCTGCCTGAAGTTGTGCCACAGTTTACTTACACTCTTTTCTTTTTTTTTTTTTTTTTTTTGAGACGGAGTCTGGCTCTGTCGCCCGGGCTGGACTGCAGTGGCTGGATCTCAGCTCACTGCAAGTTCCACCTCCCGGGTTTACGCCATTCTCCTGCCTCAACCTCCCGAGTAGCTGGGACTACAGGCGCCCACCACCTCGCCCGGCTAGTTTTTTGTATTTTTTAGTAGAGACGGGGTTTCACCGTGTTAGCCAGGATGGTCTCGATCTCCTGACCTAGTGATCCGCCCGTCTCGGCCTCCCAAAGTGCTGGGATTACAGGCTTGAGCCACCGCGCCCGGCCTCACTCTTTTCATTTAAAACATAATTTGTTGTTTTTGTTTCATTTTGGACTGTTTTGTATTGCTATGACTTTTAAGTTCATTAATCTTTCTTCTGCGATGTCTAATCATCTGTTAATCTCATCCCATATACTTTTCATTTCAGACTTTGTAGTTTTTATCTCTATACGTTTGATTTGGTTTATTTTTATATCTTCCAAGTCTCTAGTTAAATTTTCAAGCATATGAAATATAGTTATACTTACTCTTTTAACATCTTTC
Source organism: Macaca thibetana thibetana (assembly GCF_024542745.1). NCBI lineage: Eukaryota > Metazoa > Chordata > Mammalia > Primates > Cercopithecidae > Macaca > Macaca thibetana. The sequence goes on along the minus strand of NC_065598.1, from coordinate 67,134,917 downwards.
TTTGCTAATTCTAATATCTATGTCACTTCTAGATTAGTTTCTGTCTATTATCTCCCCATTATTGATTGTTTTTGCCTGTCTCTGTCTTTCACTGGGTGCCAACTATTTTACATCTTTGGCTGCTGGATATTTTTGTAATACTATAAATCTTGTTGAGCTTTATCATGGGAAACAGGCAACTTATTTGGAAACGATTTGATCCCGCTGTTCATGTGAACTTCTGACTCTTGCTTAGTATGAAATATTTGCTTCTTTGTTTTGTAATTTTGGATATGTTAATTTATGTTCAGTGAGTGTTAAGCTTTTAGAATCCTATTCAACCTGGATTGAGAGCATGGCCCTACAGAGAAACTTTTTATTGACATCAGCCAGCTGTAGAAGAGTTACCACTTTTTTCGTTACTTTTATTTTACTTTATCAGGTTGGAGGTTTTTGGACCACATGAGTAATGTAAATTTGAACTCCATATCTACATGAAGGCAGAGCCCATTAAAAAATTCTCCAGACCAAAAACTTACCCACACAAACATTTATTTTTATTTATTATTATTATTATTTTTATTGTTATTGTTATTATTTTGCCTCACTCAGAACTTAGCTACAAGACAAACTTCCTATACCATTAGATAAAAGAAAAAAACTCAGGAAACTTACCACCTCCATATGGTTCACTTCTCCGAGTTTTGTTGCCTCACTACAATCTTTCTGTTTTTGTTTACTTTTAAGAGTCCTCATGTTGTTGCTTTTTATATCTTGTTCAGAGTTCTTAGTTGTAATTAGTAGAAGGTATAGGCTATAGTTATCCTGCTTCATCTCTGCTGGAACTGACTCTGATAGTAAATTTTTAAAGGAGAAATTAAAATTTGGGATGCCTATGTTGTTTCACAAAATTACCTTTGAAAATGTATTAGTGCAATGAAATAAATATAAAAGGCATAGGTGCTTAGACACTACACCAAAAACACAAGCAAAAAAGAACAATTCGGTAAAATTAAGTCTCATTAAATTTAAATTTTTTTGCTTCAAAGGAAACCATCAAGAAAATGAAGACACAATCCATAGGATCCTCCCAACAGAATGGGAGAACATATTTGCAAATCATATATCTGTTAAGTGTCTATTACCCATAATATAAAAAAGAACTCTTACTATTCAGTAAGAACACAAACAACCCAATTGAAAATGGGCAAAGGAGGCAAAGGAGCTCAACAGACATTTCCCCAAATAATTTGTACCAGTGGCCAATAAGTACACAAAAAGATACTCAACATCATTAGTTATCAGGGAATGCAAATTAAAAGCACAATGAGAAACCGCTTTACATCCACTAGTATGGCCCTCCGACTTGTTTGTATTTCAGAATTGTTTTGGCTATTCTGAATCTCTTAACATTTTCATATTTTGGAATCAGCTTGTTGATTTCTGCAAAGAAGACAGCTGGGAATTTAATAGGGATTTTATTTAATCTGCAGATCAATTTGGGGATTATTGCTATCTTAACAAAATTAAGTTTTCAAATCCAGGAACACTTATTCATTGTGTTGTAGTTTTCAGTAAGTTAGTTTTGTTCTTCTTTTGTTAAATTTATTGCTTCTTTATGCTTTTATAAATGGAATTATTTTCTTGACTTTTGGATTGTTCATTGCTAGTATATTGAAATGCCATTAATTGAAAAAATACTGATGTTATCTCCTACAATCTTCCTGTACTTGTTCTTTTAGCTTTAATAGTTTTTTTAATGGATTCCTTAGGATTTTATGTATACAAGATCATATTTTCCGGTCAGATGCGGTGGTTCACACTTGTAATCCCAGTACTTCGGGAGGCCGAGGCGGGTGGATCACTTGGGGTCAGGAGTTTGAGACCAACCCTGCCAATATGGTGAAACCCCATCTCTATTAAAAATACAAAATTAACCGGGCATGGTGGCACATGCCTATAATCCCAGCTACTCGGGAGACTGAGGCAGGAGAATCACTTGAATCCAGAAGGGAGAGGTTACAGTGAGCCAAGATTGTGCCATTGCACTCCAGCCTGGGCAACAAGAGGGAAACTCCGTCTCAAAAAAAAAAAAAAGTCCTATTTTTTGTAAATAAAGATAGTTTTACTTCTTGCTTTACAATCTGCATGCCTTTTGTCTCTTTTTCTTTTCTAATTTTTCTAGCAAGAACATTCATTACTATGTTAAATAGAATTGGCAAGAGCAGTGTCTTTTCCTAATCTTAGAAAGAGAGCTTTCAGTATTTTGCCATGAAGTATGGTGTTAGCTGTGGGTTTAGTATAGATGCCTTTTGTCAGGTTGAGGAAGCTCCCTTCATTCCTAGTTTTTCGAGAATTGTACAACCACTTTGAAAAACAGATTGACGTTACTTGATAAAATAGAATTTGATCATACTGGGCCACCCAGCAACTTCACTCCTAGGTGTATACTTTAGAGAAGCGCTAGCATTTGTGTGCAAGGAAAAGTATACAGAATGCTGATTCCAGGATTGTTCATAATAGCAATTGCTTTGGGAACAGCTTAAATGTCCAAAGTAGAATGTGCAAATAAATTGTGATTTATTCATATAACAGAATACTATACAATAGTTGTTCTTAAACTTTAGCTTGTGTAAGTATTACCTAGAATGTCTGTTAAACACAGTTTGCTCATTTATTACCTTACTAAACAGATAATAGAATTCATGTTGAATTGGAAACTTTCCATAACACAAATCAGTAATAGTTATTTTACACATTTTCCTACACACACGCACACACAATTTGCTAGGCAATACTCCCAGCGTTTCTCATTTAGTAGGTTTTGGATGGGGCTTGCATTTCTAACAAGTTCCCAGATGGTGCTGATTCAGGGACCACCCTTTGAGAACCACGCTATATAGTAATGAAAACAAATAAGTTTCACGTATCAACATGGATGAATCTGAAAAAACATGATTTGAATGAAAGAAGGCACAGAAGAACTTAGATACTTTATGATTCTGTTTAAGTGAAGTTCAAATGTAGGCATAGCTAAATAATTGTGTTGGCTAGCTTGAGCTGTTATAACAAAATACTGTAAACTGTGTGGCTTAAACAACAGAAGTTTATATCTCACAATTCTAGGGACTGAGATGTCCAAGACCAAAATACCAGCCTTTTCGGTTCCTGGTGAGGGCCTTCTTCTTGGTTTGAAGATGGCCACATTCTTTCTATATCTTCACTTGGCAGAGAGAGAGAGAGAGAGAGAGAGAGAGAGAGAGAGAGAGATGAGAGAGATCATCTGTCATCTCTCTCATGCCTTTTCTTATAAGGGCACTTATCCCATTCATGAGGGCTCAGCCGTCATGACCAAATTACCTCCCAAAGCCCCCACCTCAAAATACTATCACATTGGGGTTTAGAGATTCAATATACGAATTTTAGAAAGACACAAACATTCAGTCCATAGCAACTATATATTGTGTATATATAAAGAAAAGCAAGGAAATCACTGCACAAAATTCAGGGTGGTGTTTACCTCTGTGAAGTGAGGAGGATGCATATGGGTAAGGATACATTTGAGGCTTCTTATGTGGCAATAATCTGTTTCTTAACCTTGGTAGTGAGGACACGGGTGTTTGTTTTATTATTATTCTGTAAACCTTACATATACATTACACATACATACTTTTTATATACTCGTGTGTGTATGTGTGTGTGTGTATGATACACTTCACACTAGAAATGAATACATTATCTTTAGAGCTTGCAAAATATTCAGATAGTGTAGTAATGCCTGCCATGATAGAGCTTCAAGGGAGGCAGCATATTATAATGGAAAGATTATGTCCTTTAGAGTCAGAGAGATCTGATTTCAAATTTCTGCTCTACTACTTACCAATTGTGTGACCATGGGTAAGTTACTTAACTTTATTTGGGCCTGCAAAACAAGATTCAAAATACTTATCTTGTATGTTTGTTGTACCTGGAGCCTGTTTCTCAGTAACTGATGATAAGAAAAAAATTAGCAAACAAAAATCTGAGGAAGGGAGCTGGGCATGGTAGTTCCTGCCTATAATCCCAGCACAATGGGAAGCTGAGAGAGGAGGATTGCTTGAGCCCAGGAGTTCAAGACCAGCCTGGGCAATAAAGTGAGACCCTGTTTGTACCACTGCACTCCAGCCTGGGAGACAGAGTGAGGCTCTGTCTCAGAAAAATTAAAAAACCAGCTAGGCCTCGTGGCTCACGCCTGTAATCCCAGCACTTTGGGAGGCTGAGGCAGGTGCATCACTTGAGGTCAGGAGTTCGAGACCAGTCTGGCCAATATGGTGAAACCCCATCTCTACTAAAAATACAAAAACTAGCCAGATGTGTTAGAGGGCGCCTGTAATCCCAGCTACTCGGGAGACTGAGGCAGGAGAATTGCTTGAACCTGGGAGGTGGAGGTTGCAGTGAGCCAAGATTGTGCCATTACACTCCAGCATGGGCAATAGAGTGAGACTCCATCATAAACAAACAAACAAACAAACAAATAAACCTATGAAGAATGAAAAATAATGGTGAGAAAAGTTACAGAGAAGACAAGGATTTTGATAGTAGGGAGAAAGCTGATGGATTTAGCAGGCAATCTTCATGACTTCTGAAAGTGTATTTTAAGAGACAATAAGGATGGACAATATACAGTGCAAGTGTTTATAGAAGTGAAGACCCGATGATAATAAAGCAAAATGCCCATTATCTGGAGTTGTTTGGTAATGAAATCAGTGAAAATCATATCTGGAATTCTTTGGTTTAAAAAAACAAAAAAACCAGAATGTTAAACTTGTGTGAGAATAGCAGACTCAAGGAAAACAGATGTTGCCAAGATCTGGAAGACCTCTATGTCTCTGAAGATAAAAGGGAATTGAACCCAATACATACTTCGACAAACCTGTAGGAAAGATGGTAATGCAATAAATCAAAATTGACAACTTCAGTTTATTCTTTGTACTAGTGTCACCTATATTTGCAAGCCCTTTTAATATCAGTGTTTACTTTCTCCAACTTTCTATTTTTAAGGTATCTCACACATGAATACCTGTAATTAATTATGTGCAGAGCATGGAGCTAATGAGTACAGTGTTCATGTAGAGGTTAATTGGCTTTGTAGAGAGAAAAGTTCTGTTCTGTGGGCCTAGACTGTACTTTTAGTCTTAGAAAGTTGTTTAAAGATGTACCCTGTAAGGTAAAAGTGGAACCGGGAAGATCACAGATGGCTTAGGGCCAAATAACAATGATTTAGAAACATCATTCATAGTACGTTGTTATTAATGGTAAACACGACAGGCATATCTTATAGAAAAGACAATACGTCTTCTATTTTATTCTACCATTGTTTGTAAAGGACCTTAGTTGTTAAAATCTCAAAAGAAAATAAAATTAGCTGGTTTGTGGTTTTGCTTACAAAGAATATGGCCTGAGATTTGTACAGTTTAAGTGTTAATCTTGTCATTAAATGTTTGTCACTCATTGGAAATATTTACATGTTCTTTTCCATATATTATTTCATTTCGATTGAATAAAATATTGGGAAATATCCTCAGGGATAGAAAGAATGCTATGATATAATCTTTTGTAATTTCAATTTCCTTTGATTATGAGTTATCCCAAGATGGTTGAATAAAGCAGGCAATTACTTGAAAATTGTCTTTTACATTCCACAATTTTAATATCATTGTGATTTCCTTGTTTAAAATAGGAACATTTAAATTCTACTGGGCTTTTCCTAAAAATGAAAATCCTCTTGAAAGGCGAAACATCTAATGAAGAACTCCTTGAAGGTAAGATCTCTATATGTGAAGAGCACACCATTTTGAAACATCACTACAATTTGTTAAATATGACATCTTTTGTAGTATACTAACAATAGGTGTAATTTGATGGTGGCTGAGAAGGAAAATATCACCCAGGAAGGGGAAAATATTGTCACCCAGGAAAAAAGAGAGAAAGAAGAAAAAATAGTAGCAAATTTAAAAGGTTTTTTTTTTTTTTTAAAGCTGAATAAAAGCAATCAGTTTTCTTTTAGTCCAGCAGAGAACTGTAGCTACCCAGTCCTTCTGAAGTTGTCTACCACCATGAAGAAAGATTACTTCTTAATGGGAAAAGCCTTTGTAATTCTGTGATTTTTATAATTACTTGTTTATAAACATCGCTATTTATTTTTCATAACTCTCCAAGGACCAGAATGTATGCTGCACAAGAGTGGGTCATTGGGCAAGTCACTTAACTTTGCTTTGTTTCTTCATTTAGCAAAAGAGGTGTTATTATTATCTACCTCATCATGTTGTTTTGAGAATCTTATGAGAAAATGTGTATAAAGCATTTAACACCATACCTGGTGCATAGTGTGTAATATATGTTACCTATTACTGTAGTTATTATTATTACTGTTATTACTACTATATGGATGCATTACATGAAGCAAAACTATGCACACTAGCCCTTAACATTTCAATTTTGTTTAGTCATAAAAGCTATTTATTCTAATTCTTTTAATGTTGTACATGCTTTTTAGTAATCTTTAGAGGCTGCATTATTTGTACTATACAAAATTATATGTTAGTATAGTTACTGATAATCCAAAAAATAATAACAATTTGTTATAGCTAGAACTATAATTCAATTTGGCAGTAGCCCTAAATTTAGTACTACTGAATCTTTCATTGGCCTCTAGAATTTTAGCCAATCACTTAAGAGACCTCAGAAGCTCAAATGTATTGGGGATTCTGCATCTCTAGGCAACAGTATCACCTCAGCATACACAGGTTGAAAAATGTTAGAAACCAGGAAGACAATTCTACTTTTTTGCATTGGGGGAATAAACAAACCAACTAACCAACTAAAAGAATACACTTACTCAAACTAAGACAACACAGGAAGACCAGAGAGATTATTGGAGTCACCAAGTTGAAGTAGATTAGTTTGAGATGATAATTCCTCATGACAGTGTTTATCCAAATGTAGGTAAGAAGCAGAGTTTAAAATAAAATTGTTCTTTATTCACAGATTGTTTTTACTTAACTCAATCTAGATACTCCTGAAGTTGTAATGTCAGTCATTGTTTGATTACAGATTAGGAGGCTAACCCAAATCCAAGTTTTTTTGTATTTAAAAATACTAGATTTTTACTTTGTTGCATTGAAAGAATATACGAAACTTGCATTTTTATATTCTGTTTGTTGCTTTGCTGGTGAAAATACTTTACTCTTAAAATGGTCAGCCTAACTGCTGGCATTATTTCACTGATATTTTTTGTAGTAGAAAGATTGACATTTAAAAATAAACATTTTTCATCATGAAAAGATAGCACATAATAATTTAAGACATTTTTGGAAAACACTAAAAGTTCTCATGGTCCTACCATCCACTAGAAGCTCCTTGACAGCAGGAATTTTTGTTGTGTTTTATCCACTGCTGGGTTCTCAGCAGAAAGCACAATGCCTGGTACAGATAATATGCTCATTAAATATTTGTCAAATAAATAGAATCTAAACACAATCACTTTTAGAAATTTGATCACTTATTTCCAGTATTTTTTCTCTTAGTTTATTTTGCTTTTATTACAGAATTGTAACTGTATAGTACATAAAACTTTGCTTTCTAATTTTTCACTTACTGATCTTATACATTTTTCATATCAGTGTATATTCATTTTTTTCCATGTTATTTCATACTCAACAATTTTAATGGTTGCACAATAGTTTATTGCTACCCTGTAATAGATATACAGTGTATACTTCTTTTCTATTATTATCATAATCTACACTGCTTTTAATATTTTTGTTCATAAATTTTCCCCATATTTATTCCAGGTGACTTTTCAGAAGCACAATTTCTCTAAGGGAATAATAATAGCAGCTGCCATTTATTAAATGCTTACTAAGTGCTGGGTTCTTTGCTATATAATTTCCATACATTACCTCAGTTAATCCTCTCAACAACCCTGAGAAATTGGTGGTATATTCTCCATTTTACAGGTGACAAAACTAAGAGCTTAACTTGCCTATGGCTATACAAGTAGCAAGTGGTTTCAAATTTAGATCTGTTTGACTTCAGATAGCAAACTCTCTACCCCAGTGTTCTTAGCATATAGTATTGCCAAGTTGCTTTTCGAAAGGGTTGCACCAGATTACTTTGCTATCTGTGCAAGAGTGCCTGTATCATGACACTCTCCAGCACTGGATGTTAATACTTTAAAAGAAGATTTTGATAAATTGTTAGGCAAAACATGGTATATGGCAAACATTTAGTAAGTAGATTTTGAATAGAGGAAAATTATTGAAAATAGCTAAGCTTCCTCAAAAATGAAACTGATAATAATTATTTCATTTTTTCATCTTGTTAGCTGTCATGGAAATACTACATCTTGACATGCCCTTAGACTTCTGTCTGAACATTGCTAAACTGCTGATGGATCATGAAAGGTACAGAATTGATTTCCCTTTCTCTAAAGACTGACAGTTTTTGGCGAGGCACCGGTGGCTCACACCTAGAATCCCAGCACTTGAAGAGGCTGAGGCGGGAGGATCCCTTGAGCCCAGGAGCTTGAGACCAACCTTGGCAACATAGCAAGACCCCATCTCTACAAAATATTTTTTAAAAAATTAGCCGGCATGGTGGCATGTGCCTGTAGTCATAGCTACTTGGGAGGCTGAGGTGGGAGGATCACTTGAGCCCAGCAGTTCAAGGTTACAGTGAACTATGATCGTGCCACTGCATTCCAGCATGGGCAACAGAGCAGGACTCTCTCAAAAATAATTTTTAAAATTTAGTCCCTCCTTCATGCTAGCCACGTATCAAATCCAAATAGCCGCATGTAGCTAATGGCTGCCCTATTGGACATTACAGATTTAAAATATTTCTATTATCACAGGGAAGTTCTATTGGGCAGCACTGGTTTAGACCCTCTATTTCTTTTAATACAGACAACATTCAAAATAGCTCTTTTCTGGCAGCTACATCATGTGGTTAATTTCCTGGACTCTTGAAACTATACCTTTACAATGTCAGTTGCTCTTAATGCCTCATATCCTCGACTTTTATGGTTAAGTACCCATTAACCATGCTTTACAAACTATTAAATTTCAGCCTGATTGCTACAGCCTATTTTTTCAGTTGTTCTGATCTTTGTGAATTTCAATTTTATCATGCAATGTATTAACTATTCCTCCCAGTCTGTGTCATCTTCAAATTTGGTATTGCCACCTGTCTTCATCTAATTCAGGGGTCTGCAAACTTTTCTTACAGGGTAAGATATAAGTATAAACTTTGGGCTTGTGGGCCACACAGTCTCTGGCACAACTAGTCAACTCTGCCGTCATAGTGCAAAAGTAGCCATAGACTAATCATAAACAAATGTGTGTGGCTTTATTCCAGTAAAACTTTATTCATAAAAACAAGCAGAGCAGCTGGACTGCAAGCCATAGTTTTCTAACTCCAGATAGTTTGATAAACAGGGCAAAACTGAGGCCAGAACCTTCGTGGCAGCATGGATTAATCTCCAGGTTAACATCAATCCATTAATCGATACTTTTTGGTGTACAATCGTTGAACCTGCTATAAATCCACCTAATTATACAGCCAGATGACCTAATTTCCTTCATCTTGTTCACAAAAATTTCATGGAACTTAATTTTTATTTTTTAAAGTTTTGGTTGTTTTTAACCTTCCTCCTGCCAAAAAGAATTTGAAACTTCTTCTATTCAAAGCTCTGAAAATTGAAATAGAAAATCAAAACCCTGAAAAGGAGGAAGCAAACATGCAAAACACAATGGCTAGTATAGTTGCCGTGGTAAAGCATTCAATTTAATAGTAAACTTTCTTGCAGCCAGGGAAAGGGGGCTATGTGATATTTTATACATTTTTCATTATTAAATAACAAAAGCTAACATTTACTGATACTTGCTTTGTACCAGGCACTATTCTAAATTCTTTACATTATAAATTATGAAATACCTCTAAGGTAATTTGATTAACTCAATTTTGCAGGTGAGAAAAATGAGGGTTAGATAGAAAAAGTAATTTGCCCACAATTGCATAGCTAGGAAGGAGCAGAGCGGAATTTAAACATGTTTGCAGAGCTCACACTTTTTACTACTGTAGTAGAAGGAATACATTCAATACTACGTTCCAAAGCAATTAATCACTAGAAAAAGTTTACAAAGTGGTGGACTATGGGCTGGGTGTGGCGAGAGATGTGTTGCATATAGTTGAATTATTTGCCAACATTTAACATTCAGGAAATTTCACATAAAAATTTGGTTTTCTTTATATATATATATATATGGTTTTCTGATTTCTCTTGCAAAAGTTGAAAAATCTGGAAACAATTGGCCAGTATTTCCACTAAGCAACGATCAGTTGGAGCTAAGTAGCAGTTGCCACCTTCATACATAGGGCGTGTGTTCTCCAGTTTGTCACAGTCCCCAGAATTCCTTATTTTTTCCCATATGTTGTACATCAAGTTGTCATTTGTCTTTTTTTGTATGTTATTATTATAGCAGATATAAGAGGAAAATAAAATATGGCACCCACATCTCTATCCAAAGTAGAATGAAAGCTAGACTGAGAAGATGTTGCAAGAAAATGGAAAGAATAAATTCCTTTCTGATAGAAGTAAAAAAGATTCTGTGTTTAATATGCAAAGTGTGTTTGCATCAATGAATACAACCTAAGAGCCCATTATAAAGCAAAATATAGTACAAACTACAACCAGTACCTAGAAAATCTGTGTAATGAAAAATAATTCAAAAAGAGGACTGAAATTTCAACTGGGTTTATTTTGGAAAGTGAATAAAATAAGCAATCCTGTTGTAAAATGCAGCTATGTAGTTATATATTAAAGGAAAAGATTGCCCAGGCATTAGCTCTTTTACAGATGACAGCTTTACAAAAAAGTGTCTACTGAGTCACACAATGTATTCTTAAGTTTCAAATCCAAATCTAACCAGAAATGCTGTTGTTTGGCACATTGAAGATACAGCTGAGAATTTATTGGACAAGTTACTCAAAAAGGGTAATTTATTTTTGGTGTTTTCTGTTCGTAGACATAAATAATAGTGCCCAGTAAAGCATATTTATTTGTGGTGTCAGTGAGAATTTTGATATGATAGAACGTTTGAACATAGTGCCTGTGTCTTAAGTTTAATGTAGAGTGGTCAAAATAACTTAAGTATGACTACAGAAGCTATTTCTGCAATGGTTAACATAAGACTTGATATGATACTTAAATCCAAGGTGGCAGTGTTTTTAAACATAAAAACTTCAGTGTATTAATTGTATTAATTCACCAGGAAACACTGTCCTAAAAAGATAAAAAATGAAGCATGTATATAGTAACAATATATGTATACCAGATATTCTTCTGTGGCCTCAACCGAGATTATTGCTTTTTTTGGATGGTTTGGATGCACAATACAGTAGTTGCGTCTGCTTCTTGTAGATTAGGGGGCTTAGTTGTATGTGGTGTTGTCACAGGTTGGGTTGCCCTGGAAGCAAATTTTGAGAGGGAGGTTAACGTGAAGATAATTTATTAAAGTGTTCTTTCAGGATCAACACCTGTGAGGGGAAGGGGCTGCAGCTGGACTAATGGGAGAAGTTGGCCTAGGTATAGTCAGAAGGCCTCAGCCTTACTTATTGGGAGCTCTGAAGCTGGGATGGTCCCTCCGAATTGTCCTCAGCTAAGGTCAGAGGGCCGGTCCTTATAGCCCAATGTTGACTAGTCTCTGTATGCCAGTTACCCTGGGAAAGGAGAATGACGTTGGGTGTGGCAGCTTTTTTCAGCCTAGCAAATTCCTAAAGAACAACTGGGGAATAAATACTTCAGTTCTGAAGGGGAGTTTTGGGGATGTAGTGCAGCATTTATGTCAGGTGCTGAAGATATATTTTTTGAACTGTTGAAAGAATTCAACTTGTGCATGTCATCCAAGAAAACATCCCTGACTCAGTTCAATGATTGACGTTTTTGGTGAATATGATAATCCATATAAACACTCTGAATCTTTCTCTGCAAAAGTGCTCATAAGTAGTTAGTTACACAGATGTAAAATTTAATTCACGTGGTCTTAGTGAAGTCATTTTTTGGGGAAATGCTTTTGGCAAGGAATAATCTGGCTTACTTTTCTGTGCTGAAATTGGTGTCCAGAGATGGAAGTGATTGCTTAAACTACGTATTCAAAACTGTAGGTTTAAAGAGTGAATTCCAAAAAGGAAGTTTTCTGATTTCCAACATTATGGTAATGAAAAATATTGCCTATTTTGTCTTTTTCAATTAATTTTACTAATGTCAATAAAGAACTACAAATTGAAGAAATTGAACTGCATTGTAGTGTGGTACTGAATCCTAATTAGACAACTTTGGAATATCAGTATGTAGTAGACATTTGCTGCTTTTGGCCATCCATCATTTTATTCATTCCACTTTCCTCTTGATACAGTACCCAAATTTCCACTTAAGTATCTGCTTCTCCCTATCAGCCCATGTGGACATTGACATATTGGTGTAGAAGAAAGGATTTTAGCTTTCTATTTACAAGTCAACAAAGTAATCAATTTCAAAGGAAAATTTGATAAATTATTTATGTTTTTAGATTTCAAATTTAAAATATAACTTCTCTTTTCCTACCTGTTCATACTATGTGTTAATGTGCTTATACCATCGTTCAGTTAATGATTCAGTTTAATTACATATCTGGCAGTGGATTTTTTTGCAGTCTGCTTCACTCATTTATGTTACATATTTGGCTTCTGTAGACAGTGTAGGAAGTTGCATTATATAATGGACAATGCTTTTAGTAATTGTATAGCAAGAGCATAAGTATATTTTACACAGTAAAGTGTTTTGTTTTTTTTTGTTTTTTTTTTTTTTTGCAATGAAAGCTAAGCATGCAGAACATTAACTGTTAGAAAGTGAATGAAGTGGCCAGGCGCGGTGGCTCATGCCTGTAATTTCAGCACTTTGGGAGGCCGAGGCAGGTGGATCGCCTGAGATCAGGAGTTCAAGACCAGCCTGGTCAACATGGCAAAACCCCGTCTCTACTAAAAATACAAAAATTAGCTAGGTGTGGTGGCAAACGCCTGTAATCCCAGATACTTAGGAGGCTGAGGCATGAGAATCACTTGAATCCAGGAGATAGAGGTTGCAGTGAGCCGAGATCGTGCCACTGTACTCCAGCCAGGATGACAGAGCGAGACTCCATCTCAAAAAAAAAAAAAAAAGAAGGTGAATGAAGTTCTGTAATGGACTAAGCTAATGTAGTTCAGACCTAGTTTTCCGATGATCCACCTTGATGCAAGGATAAAATTTTGAATATATAGAATAGATGGAAATACTATGTCTCTTAAGCGATTTTTTTTTAATTTCACCTTTTACAGTCAAGCTTCATTAGAAGACAGAGAGCAGACAATTCCAGGTTATATACTTATTAGGTCCTAGTAATATCTGGTACTATTTAAGGGAAAAGCATATGCTTTGGATTCTAGAAAAGCGGGTGAATGGCTTGATACTGTTATTGAGTCATTTTTCTGAATTTGTTAGATTATCAAACTCTCTGACATTAACATTTAAGTAAGCTTGCAAAAGATAAGATTAATTTGCTATGTCTTTCTCAGTGAATCCTTGTTGCTTTATGTTAGTGCTTCTCAAACTTTAATGTGTATATGATCGGCTGGATCAGCTGAAGATCTTGTTAAGGTGCAGATTCTGATTTGGTGGGTCTGGAATGGGGCCTGATCTGCATTTCTAACAAGCTCGCAGGTGATGTCAATGCTGTTGGTCTGTGGCCCATTCTTGGAGTAGTATGGTTTGGGAATCCACTGCCTCCTAAAAAAAAAAATCAGAACTTCTCCTGTCCCCAGTCTTCATCACCCCTCCAGTTATTCATAATTCCTGAAAGACTCCTTTAATTTAGAAGTCTCATCTACAAATTATCTTAGTCCTAGATGTAAATTTATTTGATCCAGGGGTCCTGAACACTTTTATGGCAACTAAGTTACTGTTACTCCTAACTTTGGACTTTAATCCTTTTTTAAAATTTTGTATCTATTAAAAAAAATTCTACAAACATACTATGACTGTAATGAAAATTTTAAAACAAAAAAGATCACATCTAATATTATTATCCTAACAATCTACTTTTAGTTTTTTCTTTCCTTTAACTCCTTATCAGTATTGGTGCATAATTTTTCCTAGTTATAATTTTAGCATTTGTCATTTATGTTGTTATTGGTGAAAGGCGTCAGCCCCCCGCCTTTTTTTGATGCTGATTAGGTAAGCTTAATCAGTTACTGTTTATTCCAGTGACAAGAATACTAAATCAAATAAACAAAGGGATTTTGAATTGCAATTAGACTACCAAGATAGAATCAGAAACCTAGAGATAGTGATCTGGGAAAGTCAATGCACCAAATAAAAACACAGAACAAGAATGTAGGAGATCAGATTGACATTTCCAAACTAAAATGAAGAAGAGAGGAGAGCAGCAGCAGGCTTGTGAAGTCAAGATCAGAATCCTTGGAAGTCAGATAAGAGATACAGGGAAGCAATTTGTTCAGGCTCATCAAGTAAAAATAAAGAAGAGAAAGCCTTGCATCCTAACCATTATATTCCCAGCCTTCCTGTTGCATAAAGCCTGATATTGTTTTATTAATATAATGGTTTTTGAACACACTGTTGAATGTTATAATAAAATATTTCAGAGATATCTAGATTCTACACATTAAATGAGTTCCTGAAAAGTTCTGTTCAGAGAAAATTTGATATGGTATTATTTTTCCATAAAATTACACTATACAAATAAAATGATTTACCTCCAAAAAATGTTTGGCTCTAAGATATAATAAAATTATACTTAGGAATGTAGCTGAATTTTACGATTATATGTTTAAATGAAATACATTCTTATGGTAATGTAATAATAAGTACTTGAGGTGGGTTGCAGAAATGGCATGCTAGCTGAGTGAGATAATATCCTGACAATACAGAAAAAGAGATAGGTACAATATTGAAGACCTCATACTCAATAATAATTCCTTTCTGGGATAGATCTAAAAGGTTATCAGCCACTGAGAAATAAAAGCAAACATCAACTGACCCTTGGGATTTTAATTAATCATGTTCATTCAGATATTCCCATGTAACAGCCACTATCTGAGCTCAGTATTGGTAATTGTTATCACCCTAGATCTTTTCTCTTCTCCTGTTTTAGGTTGAGTATCGCTGTAATGTACTTTGTAGGACATTCGTTTTTTTGTTTTTGTTGTAATGAGCATTACTTATGAGTTTATTTTTAGGAATCATAGTTCCAGTCTGTAGGAAATGAAGGTGGTACAGAATACACACCCAGTTCCTGAATCTTCAGTATAGATAAGTTTTGTTGAGATAGATAAGTCTGTGGCTTTTTTCCCTAGGGGGATTGGTTTTAGGGTATTTGAGATGGGAAAAGAAGTTTTTTTTTTTTTTAATTACTTCAACTTTTATTTTAGATACAAGGGATACATATGCAGGCTTGTTACATGGGTATATTGTACCCTAGTAGTGAGCATAGTACCCAATAGGTAGTTTTTAACCCACATGCTCTCCACCTTTCCGCCCTCTACTAGTCCAGTGTCTATTATTCCCATGTTTATGTCCATGTGTGCTCAATGTTTAGCTCCCATTTATAAGTGAGAACATGGAGTGTTTGATTTTCTGTTCCTGTTTCAATTTGCTTAGGATTATGGCCTCCAGCTCCATCCATGTTGCTGCAAAGGACATGATTTCATTCTTTTTATGGCCGCATAGTATTCCATGGTATATATGTACTGCATCTTCTTTATCCAATCCACCATTGATGGACAGCTATGTAGATTCCATGTCTTTGCTATTGTGAATAGCACAGTGATGAACATATGAGTGTATGTGGGGTTTTTGTGTATAATCTATTTTCCTTTGGGTATATACCCAGTAATGGGATTGCTGGGTCTAATGGTAGCTCTGTTTAAAATCCTTTGAGGAATCTCCAAACTGCTTTCCACAGTGGCTGAACTAATTTACATTTCCATTAATAGTGTATAAGTGTTCCCTTTTCTTGCAGCTTTTCCAACATCTGTTGTATTTTGACTTTTTAATAATAGCCATTTTGACTGGTATGAGATAGTATCTCATTGTGGTTTTGATTTGCATTTTTCTTGTGATTAGTGCTGATGAGCATTTTTTCATATGTTTGCTGGCAGCTTGTATATCTTCTTTTGAGAAGTGTCTGTTCATGTCCTTTGCCCATTTTTTAATGGGGCTATTTGTTTTTTGCGTGTTGATTTTTTAAAAAATCACCTTTCTGACAAGGTTGTTGATTTTTTTTAAAGTTCCTTATAGATTCTAGGATATTATACCTTTGTTGGATGCATAGTTTGTGAATATTTTAATATTCTTTTGATAGTTTTTTTCTGCTGTGCAGAAGCTCTTTAGTGTAATTAAGTCTCACTTGTCAATTTTTGGTTTTGTTGCAATTGCTTTTGGGGACTTAACCAAAAATTATTTGCCAAGGCTAATGTCAAGAAGCATATTTCCTAGGTTTGTAAAGGTTGATTGCTCTTGGAGAAAGAGTTCAATTTTCCTTACCTCATTGTGTGCACTGACATTCATTTTATCAACAAAATTTGTGCCTAGTGCAACATGTCTGGGGTCTGGTTGTAGATACAAGAAATGTAAGAAACATACATTTCTCTAGTGAATTTATAGCCTACTATAATAAATTAAGCATATATATGCTTGATCAGTTGAGTAACAATAAAATTCAGAATATGAGAAATGTGTGGTATAGGCAAAAATAGTATATGAATTTAGAGAGAGTGAAAGATCACTGTTAGCTCTATTAGTCAGAGAATGCTTGATGGGGGTTGGGGCCTTAGAAATGGATAAGATTTGCATAGGTGAAGAAGTAGGAATTACTAGCAGGAAGATCAGAGTGAGCACAAGGCAGGTGTGGGGACAATAATTTAGTCCAATAAAGTATTTAGTATCGTTTATGCAAAAGGTACCATGTGGAAAACATAGGCACCACTTGCAGAGAATTTACAAGTCTTACTGGAAAGAGGGTATATGTAAAGATAACAATATAAGACACCACATGGAAAATGGGGATAACTGACAAATTGGTGTAGGAATTCAGAAGAGACCTAGATCATCATGGACTAGGAACATCAGAAAGTCTTATTTGAAGGTGAGGCTTTGATGGTGGGGTAGGACTTAGAATAGCAGAAAGGAAGAGTTAGGACATCTGTGGTAGGGGCTATAGCATAAGTATATATGGGGACAATATGGTCTATTTAGAATATGATGACTAATGAATCCGAGAGGATTTAGCATAAGTTTTATACAAGGAGTATGAGGAAATATAAAGTTAGAGAAGTAAATTGGAATCATTTATTAAAATCCTTAATTATTAGGTTAAAGGACTATATGATATAGGCAAATGGGGATCCACTGAAGTTTTCCAAATAGGATAGTGATATGCTAATAGCAATAATATACAAGAATTTGAGAGATAGCGAGATTAACTGAGTTGTTGCAAGTAGCGCAAATATGAAGTAATAAGAGCCTGAAACTAGGTTGATAGTAGTGGAAATTCATTCTTTCACGTTTGAATTCCTACAATGTACCAGTCATTTTGTTGCTAGGCATTGAAGATGCAGAGATTAAATAATATGCATGTCCCTGGTGGTCTCAAGGATGTCACTACTTAATGGGGAAGATAAGCTCATAATTATGAAACAAATACAATCACAGAGTATTTTTATATCATCAAAGTGGGGGAGGTTAGAGGATAATTTATGAAGACAAAACTATTCTACCTCTTGCCTACCTATTTGGCATTAGAATTAATACAGTTGTGACTGACTTGCCAGCCGCACACTATCCTTAGGACCTATCTTTTTTTTTAAACATTTCCTAGTAAAGCCATAAACCATACAAATTAGCACTTGTCATAAACCATACAAGTAAGGAATCTTTCTCTCAGATTCCAGAATAGGAAATGGAAAGAAGTGATGGAAGTGAAAGACATTATGATGGAAGAATCAAGAAGATTTGTAACTGGGTATAGGGGGTGGGGAACAGGGAGGCAGAAGTGGATAGATCGATGGCAACAGACACAAGATGATGCAGTGTCCTGGAGGAGCTGGTACAAATAGTATAGAATGTATGTATAGAATGTACTTGAACAGTAAAGAATGAAGATTGAGAAAAAGAATAATGATTTTGAATACTGGACTCAGTAGTAACTTCAAACATCTTTACAATAGCTATCATTCACTGAATGCTTACTTTGTACCAGACACTATTCTAAGAGCTTTTAATTTAATATATGATTTAACCTTCCACAAATACTCTGTAAGGTAGGTAGTATTAGCATCTTCCACATTATACAGATGGGGAGTATATTAATCCATTCTCACATTGCCATAAAGAAATACTTGAGGCTGGGTAATTTATAAAGAAAAGAGGCTTAATTGGCTTACGGTTCCACGGGCTGTACAGGAAGTGTTGCTGCATCCGTTTCTGGAGAGACCTCAGGGAGCTTTTACTCATGGCAGAGGGCAAAGCAAAAGCAGGCATCTTACATGGCAGGAACGAGAGAGAGAGAGAGAGAGAGAGAGAGAACACACTTTGAAATGACCAGATCTCGTGAGAACTCCATCATGAGAATAGCACCAAAGGGATGGTGCTACACCATTCATGAAGGATCCACCTCCATGATTCAATCACTTCCCACTAGGCCCAACCTCCAACACTGGAGACTACAGTTGAACGTGAGATTTGGGTGGGAACACATGTCCAAACCATATCAGGGAAGTTAAGAAAATTGACCAAGGTCACAGAGCTAGTAAGTAGTGGAGCAAGGATCCAAACCCAGGCTGGCAAGTTTCAGAACCTGTACTCTTAATTGCAATGCAATACATACGGCCTATCTAAAGCAAATGTAGAACAGACAGGAGAAATGCAAGAGATAAAGGAGATGTTAGGAATTAGAGATAGCTGTAGTGGATCACCTACCTGTTTGGAATATTTTGGCAGTAAATTGGAAAGAAAGGATAAAAATGGTAGAGGGGAGAAATGGGAAAATCCAACCCCACTAACACCAGTATAGGGGAGATTGTGCATGTCCAAGGCAGAGGAAAAGAATCCTGTATGGAGGGAGGTATCCAGAGGGCTAAAGAGAGGGTGTAATTGAGAAAGTTCAAGCTCCTAATATACAATGGAAGTAGTATACTGATAGGGAGAGAGCACTAGCTCTAGGATCAGTAGGCCTGGTTTCAAATCTTAGCAATTCTCTTTACTAGCTGGCAGGTTGCTTGTACCTCACTTGCCACATCTGCAGTTTTCTTATATGTAACATGAGATATGATATTATGACACTTTCTAGGGTTGTTGTCCGATTACATGAGATCATGTACATAAAACATGTAGAAGTTATAATCTATGATAGGTATTCACTAATTATTAACTTTTTTGATTATTATTTGTTGAGAGGCAGTATTGTGTAGTGGTCATGAGTATGCTGCTTAGATTTGAATCCTTGTTCCACCATTAACCAGCTGTATGACTTTAGGTAAGTGTTTAACTTCTTTGTGCCTCAGTTTCCTCATTTTAAAAATGGAGATATCAAAGTACCTACTTCATAAGGTTGCTGTGAGGACTAAACATATTAATATTTGCAAAGTGTTAGAATTGTGCCTGATGCATAATAAGCACTATGTAAAGTTTGCTACTATTGTGATTTGGAGAGCCCTTCATACGTAGTGGACAATAAACCTTGTCTGTTATGTGTATTGCAAATATTTTTCCCATTCTGTCTTTTACCCTACAGAGGTCTTAAAATTTGGTGAGGATGCTGAGTGAAAAAAAAAAAAAAAAGCCAATCTCAAAAGGTGACATTATGTTAATCTATGTAACATTCTTGAAACAACAAAATTATAGAGATGGACAACAGATTAATGGTTGCCAGGAATTAGGGATGGTGGGGAGAAGGAGAGAAGTAGATGTGACTGTAACAGGGTAGCATGAGGGATATCTTTGTGGTGATAAGACAGTTCTTGTTTGCCACGGTAGTTGCATGAATCTTCATGTGTGACAAAATGACATAGAACTATATGCAGGCAAACATCTCAGAGATGTGCATTTGGTTCCAGAACACTGCAATAAAGCAAATATTGCAATGAAGTGAGTCATACAATTTTTTTTATTTCTCAGTGCATATAAAAGTTAGGTTACTATATATTGTAGTCTATTAAGTATGCAATAGCATAATGTCTTAAAAACCAAATGTGCATACTTTAATTTTAAAATACGTTATTGCTAAAAAAAAAATCATCTGAACCTTCAGCGAGTTGTAATCTTTGTGCTAATGAAGGGTCTTGTCTCGATGTTGTTGGCTGCAGACTGATCAGGATGATGGTTGCTGAAGTTGGGGTGGCTATGGCAATTGCTTAAAATAAGTCAGCAGTGAAGTTTACCACATTGATTGAGTCTTCCTTTAATCAACTATTTCTGTGCAGCATGCTGTGCTGTTTGTTAGCATTTCACCCACAGTAGAACTTCTTTTAAAATTGGAGTCAATTCTCTCAAACCCTGCCACTGCTTTATCAACTAAATATTATAATATTCTAAATCCTTTGTTGTCATTTCAACAATGTACATGGCATCTTCACCAGGAGTAGATTTTATCTCAAGAAACCACTTTCTTTGCTCATCCATAAGAAGCAACTTCTCATCCATTCAAGTCTTTTTTTTTTTTTTTTTTTTTTTTTTTAAGACGGAGTCTCGCTCTGTCGCCCAGGCTGGAGTGCAGTGGCGCGATCTCGGCTCACTGCAAGCTCCGCCTCCCGGGTTCACGCCATTCTCCTGCCTCAGCCTCCCGAGTAGCTGGGACTACAGGCGCCCACAACCGCGCCCGGCTAATTTTTTGTATTTTTAGTAGAGACGGGGTTTCACCGTGGTCTCGATCTCCTGACCTTGTGATCCGCCCGCCTCGGCCTCCCAAAGTGCTGGGATTACAGGCGTGAGCCACCGCGCCCGGCCTTCAAGTCTTATCATGAGATTGCAGCAATTCAATCGTATCTTCAGGCCCCAGTTCTAATTCTAGTTCTCTTGCTATTTCCACCACATCTGCAGTTACTTCCTCCACTGAAGTCTTGAACCCCTCCAAGTCATCCTTGAGGGTTGGAATCAACTTCTTCCAAACTCCTGTTAAATGTTGACATTTTGACCTTCTTCCATGAATCACAAATGTTTTTAATGGCATCTAGAATGGTGAATACTTTCCAGAATGTTTTCAATGTACTTTGCCCAGATCTGTGAGAGGAATAACTATCTATGGCAGCTATAGCCTTGCAAAATGTATTTCTTAAATAACAAGACTTGAAAGTCTAAATTACTCCTTGATTCATGGATGTTGTATTAACAGGCATGAAAACAACATTAATCTCTCTCTGCGTCTCCCTTAGAACTCTTGGGTGACCAGATGCATTGTCAATGAGCAGTAATCTTTTCTTCTGAGCAGTGGTTCTCAACAGTGGGTTTAAACTATTCAGTGAGCCATGCTGTTAGCAGATGTGCTATCATCCAGGCTTTGTTGTCCCATTTATAGAGCACAAGCAGAGAAGATTTAGCATAATTCTTAAGGGCCCTGGGATTTTTGGAATGGTAAATAAACATTGGCTTCAACTTAAAGCCACCAGCTGCATTAGTCTCTAACAAGAGAGTGAGTCTGACCTTTCAAGCTTTGAAGCCAGGTATTGACTTCTCTCTAGCTATGAAAGTTCTAGATGGCATCTTCTTCCAATATAAGAATGTTTCATCTACATTGAAAATTTATTGTTTAGTGTAGCCACCTTCATCTGTGATCTTAGATCGTCTGGATAACTTGCCGCAGCTTCTTCATCAGAACTTGCTGCTTCGCATTGCACTTTTATGTTATGGAGACAGCTTCTTTCCTTAAACCACAAGAACCAACCTCTGGTAGCTTCAAATTTTGCTTCTGAAGCTTCCTCACCTCTCTAAGACTTCATAGAATAAAGAGAGTTAGGGTGTCGCTCTGGATTAGGCTTTGGCTCGAGAACATGTTGTGGCTGGGTTTGATCTTCTATCCAGACCACTAAAACTTTGTCCATATTAGCAATAAGACTGTTTTGCTTTCTTATAATTTTTGTGTTCACTGGAGTAGCACTTTTAATTGCCTTCAAGAACTTTTTGTTTGCAGTCGCAATTTGGCTATTTGGCACAAGAGGCCTAGCTTTCGGCCTAGCTTGGCTTTCAACATGCCTTCCTCACTAAGCTTAATCATCCCTGGTTTTGATTTAAAATGAGAGATGTGTGAATCTTCCTTTTACTTGAACACTTAGAGGCCATTGTAGGGTTATTAATTGGCCTAGTTTCAGTATTGCTGTGTCTCAGGGAATAGGGGTGCCCAAGGAAAGGGAGAGAGATGGGGAATAACTAGTCAATGAAGCAGTTAGAACACACACATTTGGACTTAGTTCATGGTACCCCAAAACAATTACAATGTTAACATCAAAGATCACTGTTTACAGTTATAATAATAATGAAAAAATTTTAAATATTGCAAGAATTACTTAAATGTGACACAGAGACACAAAGAGAGTGCATGCTGCTAGAAAAATGGTACCTGTAGACTTGCTTGGTTCAGGGTTGCCACACATCTTCAATTTGTAGAACAAACAAACAGAACAGTATCTGGTGGCACATGCTTAGAGTTCTAACTACTCGGGAGGCTGAGACTACTCAGAAGACTTGAGCCAGGAAATCATGACCACAGTGAGCTATGATCACAGCACTTCACTCCAGCCTGGGTGACAGAGTGAGACTCTGTCTCAAAAACAAACAAAAAACTAGTAACTGTAAAGTACAATAAAGAGAAGTGCAATAAAATGAAGTATGCCTGTTCATACATCGTACCAATGCTGTTTCCTACTTCAATATTGTTCTATAGTTATATAAGATTTAACTATAGGAGGAAATTGGGTGAGGGTACATGGGACTTCCTTATATATATATTATTTTTTGCAATTTCCTGTGGATCTATAGTTATTTCAAAGTAAAAGTTAACAAAGTTTTGATGAAATTAAATTTGTCAGCCTTCTTTTTTTATACTTGTGGATTTTTTGTCATGCCTAGAAAGGCCTTTTGTAAACCAAGATGATCAAAGATATCTCAAGCAACAATCTATTAGAAAATGAGGATGAGGATGATGATGATGATGATGATAAACAGATCCAATGCATGGTGACAAACATTTTAAAGGCTTTTATTGTTTGTTTTCTGCATTTACTTTCTTTCCTCATGGGTCACTTTGTTCATTTTGGTGCTTCTCTTTAAGGTTATTCATTTTCTTCAAATGTGTAGTTTCTTCAGATGATCTTGATTCTCTTCATGTTTTTAAAAGAAAAGATCTACTACCAATAGTTTGTGGTTTGATCCTTTGACATCCCTTGGAATAACTCCCCACATGAGTGTTCTGGCTAGCTGCGGGTGTCTCCACTCTGTCATGTAGACAGGTGGGATTTCTTTGGGTCTTTGGGTTATCTATTGTTGTGTAGCAAACAACCCTAAGACTTAGCAGTTTGAATCACTAGTTTATTATTATCTCATGGTGCTGTGGGTTGATTGGGCTTAACTTAGGTGGTTGTTGCCTGGAGTCTTATATGGTTGCAGTCAGATAGTGGCTGGTGTTAGAGGCATCTAAATTTTAGATTCTAAAGCCTTGGCTGGGCTGAACACTCTATGTTTTCTTCACTCATGTGTCTGTTGTCTAGGCTGGAAGTCACTGGTATGGCTGGATGCTACCCAGACATCTCTGTCTCTTTCTTCATGTGTCTAGGTTAGAATTCCTCCCAGTGTTACATCCTCAGGGTAGTTGGACTTCTTACTGATAATTAGCTTCATCCAAAGTTCCAAGAGACCAGGTAGATACTGCAAGGCTTCTTATGTCTAATTAGAAGTCATGCACTGTTAAAAGCAAGTCACAGAGCCAGTCTAGATTCAAGGGGAGAGGACTACACAAGGGCATGAATACTAGGAAACATAATTTATTGGGAGTATATCTTTAGAGACTAGCTATTACAGTGGGCTAGAGACACTAGCCCCCATCTCCATATTGATATGCAAAGTAGGAAATTAGTTCTCGTGCTATATAAGGATTTTCACTACTGTGCTGATTGATTTTCCTCTTTACCCCTTTTCTCATATCTACAGTCTTCCTGTCCCTTATACTCAAGCTGGGAGGTTCCCATAACTGATCCCTTACATGATTTAGAAGGTTTGACAGCAGAGCCTGGGGTCAAACATCAATGGCCTCTACACCTTGCGTGCACAACAGAGAATTGGAATAGTTTCTGCAGTTCCTCTATGACCATCACAAATTTTTCCTGTCCCCTACTAATTAATTTCTAATTTTGTGGGGTTTCCTAGGCTGGTTTTTTTTTTTTTTTTTTTTTTTTGGCGGGGTGGGAACCTATCTATTTCTTCAATGGCCTCCTTTTTGGTTTCTGTTGGGTTTCAGAATTCTCACCTCTTGATTTTTCCATCAGTCTGATGGCTTTTAATTATAGAAATTCTTTAAAGTTTCTGACCAAAGACAATATATTTTCCTGCTCTCTGGCTCTACAATATATTTATTCTTACATTCATTCTATTTTTTTGAGGTAAATAAGTGGACTCAATCTGCTGTTTTAAACTGAAGGTTAGATAGATGGAATAAAATCTAGCATTCAGTAGCATGATAGGGTGACTATAGTTAGTAATAATTTACTGTATATTTTAAAACAACTAAAAGTGAAGTTGGGACATTCACGACAAAAAGAAATGATAAATGCTTGAGGTGATGGGTATCCCAATTACCCTGAATTGATCATTACACATTGTATGCTTGTGTCAAACTATTGCATGTACCCCATAAATGTGTACATACTATGTACTTATAAAAATGTACATATTATTTACTTATAATAAGAAGAAATAAAAATAAAAGGTAAATCTAAAACTTCTTCAGAAATAAATAAATAAATAAATAAATATTCAGTATTCATCCAGTATAGAATAATTTTAAAATGTGGACTTCGGAGTCAGATTACATGTTTTCAAGTTCTTGTTCCTCCACTTTGCAGATGCTTAACCTTATGCAAATTATTTAAACTATATATGCTTCAGTTTACTATTAAGGAATAGTACTTACCTTTGGGGTTTTCTGAAGATTAAATAAGGAATGTAAAATTCCTGGCATATGATAAGCATTCAACACTTTAGCTGTTATCATTTCTGGAAAAGCATTAGAACTAATATAATAAACATAATATTTCATTCCAAGTTGAGCTGTATGTCTATGGAATAGAATTCAAATCCATCATTTTACATAAGGTTAGTATTCCTGGACATGATCATGCTGCATTTAGCTTCTTTAGCAGTTTTATCAGCACTTGTGAGCTATGTCGAAGAGTAAATTGCAAGACAGTTTTACTAACACTGAGCCCATTTACAGGCATTAAAGTGATGATTGCTAAAACGCCATTTAACATGAGCAGTGAGTATATGTCAGTAAGAGGTGACATGTGGTATATTGGAACGAGTCCTTGCTACTAACCAAATGACCATGGGACCTCAGACAAGTCATTTAGCTTCTCAGGGCCAGTGACAAGCAGAATAATGGCCCCAAAGGGGCTTCCATGCCCTAATCTCTGGGGCTGTGAATATGTTACCTTACATGGCAAAATTGATTCTGTATATGTAATTAAAGTCACTAACCAGTTGAATTTAAAATAGGGAGATTATCCTGGATTATCTAGGTAGGCCCAATATAACCACACAAGCTCTTAAAAGCAGAAGAAGAATACAGAAGAATTCAGATAGATTCAAAGCACAAGAAGTATTTAGCACACAATTACTGGCTCTGAAGAGAGAATGAACCACAAGCCAAGGAATACAAGTGACCTTTAGGAGCTGACACAAATCGCAGCCAACAGCCAGCAAAGAAATCGGACCTCAGTCCTAGAACCTCACAGAACTGAATTTTGCCAATAGCCTGAATGAGCCTAGAAGTGGATTTCCCCCAGAGCCTCCATATAAGAGTCCAGGATGGCCAGTATCTTGCCTTTGGCCTTGTGCGAGCCTAAGCCTGAATGGATTTCTGAGCTACAGAATTGGGAAATAATAAGTGAGTATTTTGGGGGTTTTTTTTGTTTGTTTGTTTGTTTGTTTGTTTTTGAGATAGAGTTTTGCTCTGGCACCTAGACTGGAGTGCAGTGGCGTGACCTCTGCTCACTGCAACCTTGACTTCCTGGGCTCAGGTGCCCCTTCCACTTCAGCCTTCTAAGTAGCTGGGACTACAGGCGCACACCACCATACCCAGCTATTTAAAATTTTTTTGTGTGTGTAGAGACAGGGTCTCACCATATTACCCAGGCTGGTCTTGAGCTCCTGAGCTCCAGTAATCCTCCTGTCTTGGCCTTCCAAAGACCATGTCACAGACATGAGCCGTCGCACCTGGTGAGTTTTGTTTTAAATCACTAAGTTTGTGGCAGTGTTTTACAACAGCAATAGAAAACTAATATGAGGCCTTAGTTCCTTTTGTAAATGATGGGGTAGGAGGCAGGGTGGAGGAAGTTAGAATAAATAAACTTTAAGGTTCCTTCTAGCTCTAAATTCTATGATTGCAAGATTCTTATTCAGGTGCTAGTTTGTGAACTAGAGTCCAACAACCATAAATAGTATGGATACACACACACGTACATACACATATATACACGAGCACTTTCAAGGATACATATGAATATGGCAAAGCTAAAGTTTTAGGGGACTCCATAGTGGCAGATCAACCAGATAGATATTGGAGTGGGTTTTGCAACTGCAAAGCAAATAGTTGCAACCAGAGTTAAGGTTTTTCAGGTAGAGCCTAAAACTAAGAATCAATGAAAAAGTGACTTTATATGTGCACAGTTTTTATACCCTGAAATGGAAAAATGATCATTATCATTAAACCAGAAGGTCAGTGATGTCTGTATTTGCATTATAACAATTTATAGTTCTTATTCTTTTAAAGAATCAATTATGTACCCTATATTTCTAATACGTAGTGAATTCTCACAATTTGCTAAATTTGCAAACATACTCTTTGTTTTCTATGAAACTAACTCCAAGAAGCTGAGATTCCAGTATAACCTGGAAATGAATACTTAGTACATTCTTTAGAGATGTAAACTTCTTTAGAGCAATCTCCAGGGTTCTCTATGCAAGTTGACACTAAGTTTATAATGATACTTCTAGCTGGCCTTCCCACCCACCTCTAGCAATTATGCAAAGAAATGCTTAATTTTATGTTATATTGTTATTTTTAAAACAGCTTTATGAAGGCGTAATCAACCTACAGTTAAATGCATATATTTGGAATAAGTGTACCGTAAGCTTTGATCACACATACGTACTTATGAACCCATTATCGCAATCAGGATAATAAACATATTTACCACCCCCAAAAGGTTCCTTGTGGTCTTTTGTAATCTCTCCCTACCTCTCCTTCATCAGACAGCCATTGATCACTGAATGTCACTATAGCTTCATTTGCATTTTCTAGATTTTTATATAAATGAAATCAAGTATACTTTTTAGTCTGGCTTCTTTAACTCAGTATGATTCCGAGGTCCACCTATGTTGTTGCATGTATCTATATAGTTTATACTTTTTTTATTGCTGACTAGCAGTCTGTTGTATGGATAGCCTACAATTTGTTTATCTATTCAGCTGTTCATAGATATTTTGATTGTTTTCAGTTTTAGGATATTACAAATAAAGCTGCTGTGAGCATTCATGTGTGTCTCTTTGTATGGACATTTGCTTTCATTTCTTTTGGCAAATACATAGAAGTGAAAAGTCTGGTTTGGATGGTAGGTAGTGCTATGGTTTGAATATGGTTTGCCCCCAGCAAAATTTATGTTTAAATTTTATCTCCAATGTGGCAGTGTTAGGACGTGGGAGGTGTTTGGGTCATGGGGGTCATGAATAACTTGGGGCTGTTCTTGCAGTAGTGAGTGAGTTATTGTTTCAAGAGGCTGGATGAGTTCTTACAGGGATGAATCAGTTGCGAGGAGAGTGAGTTGTTATAAAGCCAGGATATCACTTGGGTTTTGCCTCTTTGCTCCTATCTGCTTCCCCTTTGAACCCTCTCCACCAAGTTATGATGCAGCACAAAAGCCCTCACTAGAAGCCAGGGCCATGCTATCATACTAGAACTGTGAGCTAAGTAAACTTTTCTTTATAAATTACACAGCCTCGGGTATTCTGTTACAGCAGCACAAAACAGACTAAGACAGGTACTGTGTATTTAAATTTTCAAGAAATGGCCAAGCTTTTCCAAAGTAGTTACAACATTCATTTAACATTCCTATCAGCAATGTTTGAGAGTTTCAGTTTCTCCACATTCTGGCCCACATTTGGTATAGTCAGCCTTTTAAATAGGTATGATGTCTCATTGTGGCGTTAATTTGCACTTTTATAATGACTAATAATGTTGAGCATTTTTTTTCATTTGCTTTTCTTGTGTGTATCCCTTTTTGTGAAATGCCTGTTCAAATCTTTTGCCCCTTTTTTTTTTTAAAGTATTGAATTAGAAACTCCTTTCAGGCTTGGCACGGTGGCTCACGCCTGTAATCCCAACACTTTGGGAGGCCAACGCAGGCAGATCACAAGGTCAAGAGGTCGAGACCATCCTGGCCAACATGGTGAAACCTCGTCTGTACTAAAAATACAAAAACTAGCTGGGCATGGTGGCGCGTGCCTGTAGTCCCAGCTACTCGGGAGGCTGAGGCAGGAGAATCACTTGAACCCGGGAGGTGGAGGTTGTAGTGAGCCGGGATCACACCACTGTACTCCAGCCTGGTGACAGAGCGAGACTCCATCTCAAAAAAAAAAAAAAAAAGAAAAAGAAAAGAAAAGAAAAGAAAAATGAAACTCCTTTCAATATTTGGGTTTTTTTTTTTTACTTTTATTTTAGGTTCAGAAGTACATGTACAGGTTTGTTATACAAGAAAACTTCCTTTCAATGTTTTGTGAACAAGATCCTTTTTCAACTTTATTGAAGTATAATTGAAAAATTGTATATAGTCAAGGTGAACAATATATTTTGATATATGTATACATCGTGAAATGATTACCACAATGAAGCCAATTAACATATCCATCACCTCACATAGTTACTTCTTTGTGTGGTAAGAATACTTAAGATCTACTCTCTTAGTAAATTTCAGTACATAATATATTATTGTTAACTATAGTCACCATGCTGTCACCAGAACCTATTCATCTTGCATAACTACAAGTTTGTACCCTTTAACTAATATCTTCCTACCCATCCCTCACTCCAACCCTGCCACTACTGCCCTTGGTGACCACCATTCTACCTTGTTTCAATGAGTTTGACTTTTTGAGAGACCACATATAAGTGAAATCATGCAGTATTTGTTGTTCTGTGTCTGGCTTATTTCACTTAACATAACATCCCTACAGCTTCATCCATGTTTTTGTAAATGAGGGAATTTCTTTCTTTTTAAGGATGAATAATATTCCATTGTATATAAATATATACCACATTTTTTAAACGATTAACCACTAATCATCAAGGAAATACAAATCAAAACCACATGAGATATCACCTCACACCTATTAGGATAGATATTATTTTTAAGAAAAGATAACAAGTGTTGGCAAGGATGTAGACAAGTTGGAATTTTTTTTTTTTTTTTTTTTTTTTTTTTTTTTTTTTTTTTTTGAGATGGAGTTTTGCTCTTGTTGCCCAGGCTGGAGTGCAATGGCACGATCTCTGCTCATTGCAATCTCCTTCTCCAGGGTTCAAGGGATTATCCTGCCTCAGCCTCCCAAGTTGCTGGGATTACAGGCGTGCACCACCACGCCTGGCTAATTTTTTGTATTTAGTAGAGACAGGGTTTCACCATGTTATTTAGGCTGGTCTTGAACTTCTGACCTCAGGTGATCCACCCACCTTGGCCTCCCAAAGTTGCTGGGATTACAGGCGTGCGCCACTGCGCCCAGCCAGAAGTTGAAATTTTTGTACAGTGCTGATGGGAATGTAAAATGGTAGAACCCCTGTGGAAACAGTATGGCAGTTTCTCAAAAAATTAGAACTACCATATGATCCAGGAATTCTACTTTTGGGTATATACCCCAAAGAACTGAAAGTAGGATCTGAAAGATATATCTTCACTCCCATGTTCATTACAGTATTATTCATATTCACTAAAATGTGGAAAGCAAACCAAGTGTCTATTAGTGGATGAATGGATAAGCAAAATGTGATATTTATATGTGTGTGTATATATATACACATATATACATATATATGATGGAATATTATTCAACCTTAAAAAGAAGGAAATCCTACTATCTGTGACAGCATGGATGAACATGGAGGACATTTTGTTAAGTGAAATAAGCTAGTCACAAGACAAATACTGTGTGATTCCACTTCTGTGAGGTATCTAAAATAGTAAAACTAATAGAAACAGAATAGAATGGTGGTTACTAGGGGATGGGAGGTGGGGGAGAGGGGGTATTGTTGCTCAATATGTATAAAGTTTCAGTTACACAATATGAAAAAGTTCTAGAGATCTGTACAATGTAGTGCCTTCAGCTAACAATAAAGCATTGTGCACTCAAAATTGTGTTAAGAGGGTAGATATCATGCTAAGAATTCTTACACCAAAAAACAAAAAAAAAGCACAAAGAGACCCAAGGGAACTTTTGGAGGTGACTGATATATTTATTACATTGATTGTGGTGATATCTTGAGTGTGCTCATCAAATTGTATACATTAAACATGTGCAGTGTTTATTGTATATCAACTATACCACAATGAAAATAAAAAATATAGCCGCACCTACTTTTGATTAATGGTTTCATGGTGTATTTTTTTTTCAAACTTTTATTTTCAACCCTCCTATATCACTTTTTTTGGAGTAAGTTTCTTGTACACACTCTACAGGTGGGACATGTTTGGGACTTTCCCCTACCTTTTTGAGATATAATTGACAATTAAAAATTGTGTATATTTAATGTGATGTTTTGATATACCTTCATATTGTGAAGTGATTACCACAACCAAGCCAATTAACACATATCCATCACTTCATAGTTTCCTTTTTTTATAGAGAGGATACTTGAGATCTGTTCTTAGCAAATTTCAAGTATATAATACATTATTATTAACTATAGTCGCCATGCTGTACATTAAGTCTCCAGATCTTAATCAATTTATAACTTAAAGTGTATATCCTTTGACCAGCATCTCCCCCATTCCCCCACCCACCAAACTCTAGTAACCACCATTCTATTATGTATTACTATGAGTTTAAACTTCTTTTTAGCCTTCATATATTAGTGAGATCATGTAGTATTTGTTTTTCTGTGTCTGACATATTTTACTTAGCATAGTGTCCTCCACATTTATTCACTTTGTTGCACATCACAGGCTTCTCTCATTTGAAGGCTGAATAATATTCCATTATATATATATATATATATACACCACATTTTACTTATCCATTCATCTGTCAATGGACACTTGGGTTACTTCCACATTTTAGCACATGTGAATAATGCTATGAATATGAGTGTACAAATATCTGTTCGAGACCCTGCTTTCAATTATTTTGGATATGTACCCAGAAGTGAAATTGCTGGGTCATATGGTAGTTCTATTTTTAATTTTTTTTGAGAAACCACCATATTATTCTCCATAGTGGCTGTACCATTTTACATTCCCACCAACAGTGCACAAGAGTTCCAATTTCTTCACATCCTCACCAACACTTATCTTTTGACTTTTTCACAATAGCCATCCTAACAGGTGGTTTTAATTTGCATCTCCCTGATGGTTGGTGATTTTGAGCATCTTTTTAATATCTTCTGGCTATTTGTATGTTTTCTTTGGGAAAATGTCAGTACAAGTTCTTTGCACATTTTTTTTTTTTTTTTTTTTTTTTTTGAGACGGAGTCTTGCTCTGTCACCCGGGCTGGAGTGCAGTGGCCAGATCTCAGCTCACTGCAAGCTCCATCTCCCGGGTTTACGCCATTCTCCTGCCTCAGCCTCCCAGTGTAGCTGGGACTACAGGCGCCCGCCACCTCGCCCAGCTAGTTTTTTGTATTTTTTTAGTAGAGACGGGGTTTCACCATGTTAGCCAGGATGGTCTCGATCTCCTGACCTCGTGATCCTCCCGTCTCGGCCTCCCAAAGCTTTGCACATTTTTAAATCAGGTGGTTTGATTTTTTTCCTCTTGAGTTAAATGAGTTCCTTACATATTTTAGATATTAGCCTCTTATTGGATATATGGTTTGCAAATATTTTCTTCCATTCTGTAAGTTGCCTTTTCATTTTGCTGATTGTTTTCTTCGCATATTTATTTTAGTCTATGCTGCCAATTTCTTTCTTTTAATGGGTATATTTAGACTGTTTACATTATTTGTAATTATTGATGTGTTAGAGCTTAAGCATGCCACTTAAATTTTTATTTTCTGATTTATTTATATTTTTAAAACCTTTTTAAAAATGTTTATTTATTAGAGACAGGGCCTCACTCTTTGTCAACTAGAGTACAGTGCTTATGTGCAATTCCTTTTGCCTTTATTCTCACAGACTCTATTTATTTCCAGAGTTACTTAGGTCAGTATTTAGTCCTCCCATTTCCTTTAGGGAAGTTGTTTCATACATTTGTTAGAGTCTCTTGTCACAGTCTGTATTATATCTGAGGATTCCCCCAATCTCCCAAATTATACATATATATAATATCAAATTACATATAATATCAAATTATATATTATTATATATAATATCAAGTTATATATAATTTGTATGCATTGAAATTGACTTGTTGTGTGGTAAAGTCCTGTAGATTTTGACATGCATAATGACATGTATCTGCTATTATAGTATCACACATGGTATTTTCACCACCCTAAAAATCCTCTGTGCCTTGCCTCTTCATCTTCCTGATATGCTGGCAAACACATCTTTTCACTCTCTATTTTTCTTACTGCCCTTCTTTTTGCTTTTGTGCCATTTCTGCAATGTCACATAACTGGAATCATTCAGTATGTAGTCTTTTTAGATTGGCTTCTTCCACTCAGCAATATGAATTGCAGGTTCCTTTATGTCTTTTCTGTGACTGATAGCTCATCTCTTTGTTTATCTGTTTACCTATTGGAGGACATCTTGGTTGCTTCCCGTGTTTGGTGATTATCAATAAAGTTACTGTAAACATTCACATGAAGATTTTTGAGTAGATCTAAGTTTTCAAATCAAGTGGGTAAATTCCTAGCAGTGAAATGGCTCCTGTAGGTAAGATATCATTTCTCTTTCTGTGCATTCAATATTTTTTTCTTTGTCTTTGTTTATCAAAAGTTTGACTATGATATGTCTTAGGATGGAATTTCTTTGGATTTATCATGTTTGGAGTTTGCACCACTCTTAGAATCTCTAGGTTTATGTTTTTTTCCCAAATATTTGAGACATTATTTATTTGAATATTTATTTGTTCTGCCTCACCTTTCTTCTCCTCTTCCAGGATTCTGATGACATAATATACATTTTTTGTTGTCCTACAGGTCGCTGAGGCTCCATACAGTTTTTTTTTTTTTTCTTTTTCTTTTCAGTCTGTTTTCTCTCTGTTGTTCAGATTAGGTAATTTCTACTTTTTTATTTTTCCTGACCTTTCTTCCTTCCTCCCTCCCTTCCTTCCTTCCTTCCTTTTCTTTCTTTTTCTTCCTTTCTTTCTTTCTTTTCTTTGAAACAGGGTCTCACTCTGTTGCCCAGACTGGAGTGCAGTGGCATAATCATAGCTCACTGCAGCCTCAAACACATGGACTCAAGCAACCCTCCCACTTCAGCCTGCCAAGTAGCTGGGATTACAGGCACCAAGCACTGCACCTAGCTCTACTTTATTTCAAATTCACTTATTCTTTCCTTTATCCTCTCCATTCTGGTGTAAGCTCATCTGATGAGCTGTTTTTAAGATTTTGGTCATTGTATATACTAGTTTTCTGAGTATAGTAACAAATTACCACAAGTGGGATGACTTAAAACGACAGAAATTTATTCTCTCACAATTCTGGAGGCCAGAAGTCCAAAATCAAGGTTATTTGTTGGCTTTTTTTTTTTTAGATTAATGAGATTTAGTTATTTTAATCAATTGAAATGTATGAATCTTATTCAGATCCTGAGTCAAACGCTTAAAATCAGTAATATATGAGACAGTTACATAAATATGAACAGTAATTAAATACTTAAGAATATTGAGGATATCTTGTTAAGTTTTAAACTGTAATGATAGTATTATGTTTATGATTTTTACAAAAAAAGAGTTTCTATCTTTAAGAGATAGATAATTAAAATACTTGGAAGTGGATTAATAGGATGTCTGGAATTTACTTCAAAAGCATGAGTGTGTGTGTGTGTATGTGTCTGTGTGTGTGTGTGAATGAGGTGGAAGGATGGATTAAATAAGATTGGCTTTGATGTTGTTACAGCCTGATAATAATGATGTGTAGGTTCATTACATTATTTTCTACACTTTGGTATATATTTGAAACTTGTGTAGCAGAGAGCCAAGGAAATACTTACTGATTCAGAGTAAACCGATCTAATCACAACCCTTGTAAATGGATGTCTACCTATGTGTAAATAAGGTACTTCTTTTTTTTTTTTTTTTTTAACTATGGGTCTCTTTTTATTAAGGTGAGAACTCTTGCAACTGGTGTTTCATGAATAGAGTTGCCAGATAAAATACAAGACTTGGTTAATTTGAAATTTCAGATAAACAATGTCTAGTATTTTAGAATAAGTACATCCCAACTATTGTGCTGACACACTAATACTAAAAAAAATAGTTTTTGTTTGTCTGAAATTCTAATTTTACTGGGGCATTCTGTATTTTTTTTTTTTTTTTTTTTTTACTTTAAGTTCTGGATACATGTGCAGAACGTGCAGGTTTGTTACATAGGTATATGTGTGCCATGGTGGTTTGCTGCACCTATCCACCCGTCACCTAGGTTTTAAGCCCCACATGCATTAGCTATTTGTCCTGATGCTCTCCCTCCCCTCACCCCCACCTCCTGACAGGCTCCAGAGTGTGTTGTTTCTTCCCCTGTCTCCGTATATTCTCATTGTTCAACTCCCACTTATGAGTGAGAACATGTGGTGTTTGGTTTTCTGTTCCTGTGTTAGTTTGCTGAGATGGTGGCTTCCAGCTTCATCCATGTCCCTGCAAAAGACATGATCTCATTCCTTTTTATGGCTGCATAGTATTCCATGATGTATATGTACCACATTTTCTTTATCCAGTCTATCATTGATGGGCATTTGGGTTGGTTCCATGTCTTTGCTATTGTGAATAGTGCTGCAATACACATATGTGTGCATATATCTTTATAATAGAATGATTTATATTCCTTTGGGCATATACCCAGTAATGGGATTGCTGGGTCAAATGGTATTTCTGATTTTAGATCCTTAAAGAATCACCACACTGTCTACCACAATGGTTCAACAAAAGCTAAAATTGACAAATGGTGATATGATTAAACTAAAGAGCTTCTGCACAGCAAAATAAACTATCATCAGAGTGAGCAGGCAACCTACAGAATGGGAAAAAAATTTTGCAATCTACCCGTCTGACAAAGGTCTAATATCCAGAATTTACTAAGAACTTAAACAAATTTACAAGACAAAAACAAACAACCTCGTCAAAAAGTGGGCAACGAATATGAGCAGACACTTCTCAAAAGAAGACATTTATGTGGCCAACAAACATATGGAAAAAAGCTCAACATTACTGATCATTAGAGAAATGCAAATCAAAACCACAATTAGATACCATCTCACACCAGTCAGAATGGCAATTATTAAAAAGTCAAAAAACAACAGATGCTGGCGAGGCTATGGAGAAATAGGAACACTCTCACTGTTGGTTTGAATGTAAATTAGTTTGACTTTTCATTATATTGAAGTTTTCTTTGCAGTGCAGAAGCTTTTTAGTTTGACAGTCCCCTTTGTTTGTTTTTGCTTTAAAAAAAATTTGCCTTTGCCTTTGGTGTTCTATACAAAAAATCCTTGCCAAGGCCAATTTCAAAGAGCTTCTTTCCCTGTTTTTTTCTTCTAGGAGCTCTACAGTTTCAAGTCTTACATTTAAGTTTTTAATGCATTTTCTGTTGATTTGTGTGTGTTCCGTAGGATGTGTTCAATTTATTCTTTTGCAGGTGGATGTCCAGTTGTCCAAACACATTATTTTTTTGAGACAGAGTCTCACTCCGTTACCCAAGCTAGAGTTCTGTGGCATGATCCTGGCTTACTGCAACCTGTGCCTCCTGGGTTCAAGTGATTCTTGTGCCTCAGCCCTCTCCACATAGCTGGAATTACAGGCATGTGCCAGCACACCCAGCTAATTTTTGTATTTTTAGTAGAGACGGGGTTTTGCCACATTGGCCAGGCTGGTCTCAAAGTCCTGGCCTCAAGTGATCCACCAACCTTGGCCTTCTGAAGTGCTGGAATTACAGGAGTGAGTCACTGCACCCAGCCCAAGCACAAAAGAGACTTGTTTTTTTGTTTCCGGGCTCTCGATTCTGTTCCATTGGTCTATATGTCTGTTTTTATGCCAGTACCATACTGCTTTGATTACTATAACTTTGTAGTATAATTTGAAATCAGAAAGCGTGATGCCTCCAATTTTGTTTTTGTTTTTAAGGTTCCTTTGGCACAGAGTCTTTCGTGGTTCCCTACAAATTTTAATATTAGTTTTTCTGTTTCTGTGAAAAATGCCATTGGACTTAAGATAGGGATTTCCTTGCATTTGTAGATCACTTTGAGTAGCATGGATATTTTAATAATACTAATTCTTTCAATCAATGAATACAGGATATCTTTCCATTTATTTTTGTTTTCGTCAATTCATCAATGTTTTATAGTTTTCAGTGTACAGATGTTTCACCTACTTGGTTACTTTTATTTATATATATATATATTTGAGATGGAGTCTTACTCACCCTGTCACTCAGGCTGGAGATCTCAGCTCACTGCAACCTCTACCTCCTGGGTTCAAGTGTTTCTCCTGCCTCAGCCTCCTGAGTAGCTGAGATTACAGGCACACACCACCATGCCCAGCTAATTTTTGCATTTTTAGTAGAGACAGGGTTTCACCATGTTGGCCAGTCTGGTCTCGAACTCCTGACCTCAAGTGATCCACCCTCTTCAGCCTCTCAAAGTGCTTGAATTACAGGCGTGAGCCACTGTGCCCAGCTATTTTACGTATTTTTGATGCTATTGTAAATAGGATTGTTTTCTTAATTTCCTTTTTGGATATTATATTGTTGGCACAAAGAAACGCTACTGGTTTTTGTATGTTGATTTTGTAACCTGCAACTTTACTGAAGTAATTTGTTATTTCTTAGAGTTCTTGGTGCAGTCTTTAGAGTCTTCTACATATAGGATCACTTGGTCCCATGGAAACAGTTTTTTAGCTCTTACTTTTGGGTCTTTGATCCATTTTGAATTAATTTTTGTATATGATGTAAGGTAAGAATCCAATTTCATTCATTTGCATGTGGAAATCCCGTTTTCCTAGCACCATTTGCTGAAAGGACTGTCATATCACCATTAAATGGTCCTGGCACCTTTGTCACAAATAATTTGATGATATATGACAAGATTTATTTCTGGGTTGTCTATTCCATTCAATTGGTCTATATGTCTATCTTTATGCCAGTTCCACATGTTTTCATTACTATGACTTCAAGTTTTGAAATCAGAAAATACAAATCCTCTAATTTTGCTCTTTGTCTTCAAGTTTGTTTAGGGCTTTTGGGGTCCCTTGAGCAAAGTCCATATTACTTTTAGGATGGATTTTTTCCATTTCTGCAAAATACATCATTGGAATTTTGGGTTTGTTTTGAGACAGGGTCTCAGTCTGTTGCCCAGGCTGGAGTGCAGTAGCCTGATCACAGCTCACTGCAGCCTTGACCTCCCAGGGTCAGGCAATCCTCCCACTTCAGCCTTGCTAGTAGCTGAGACTACAAGCATGCGCCATCACGGCTGCCAATTTTTTGTAGAGACAGGGATTTGCCATCTTGCCCAAGCTAGTTTCAAACTCGTAGCCTCAAGCAATCTGCCCACCTCAGCCTCCCAAAGTGCTGGGATTACAGGCCTGAGCCACCACACTTGACCTGGGATTTTAATAGGGATGAATATCTGTAAATCTGTAGATCACTTTGGGAATATCAACATGTTAACAATATTTAGTCTCCCAACCCATGAACTGTTTACATTTTTAAATAGAAGATATTTGTATTATTTGTGTAATCAAACACAAACAAGTTTTTAGAAAGACGTTTTGGCAGAGGAACTAGTAAATTTCTCATGTCATTTCATGTAACTTCACTGGATCTCAGTAACCAATTTTTAAAGCTTACAATCAGTTCTGGGAAAAACATAAATTAGATATTAGGAGAGAAATGATTATCTGACTATAGGTGTTAATAGAAAATGTTTATGGCTTAATAAACTGAAATTAAATTAAATCATGTAATATTGACAAATTAAGCTTATTTAGACATTTAATAACATTACCTGAGTTCAGATATGCTTTTATCTGGCTTATTTTGTTCACACTGAAATACATTTTAGTCCCATTGATCAATAACCAGTTTTTCTGTTCACATTGCTTAAAATTGTGTCTCTTTGTACAGAGAATCTGTTGGGTTTCATTTCCTGACGATTATTCATGAACGTTTTAAGTCATCAGAAAATACTGGAAAAGTTCTGCTACTCTATATTGACATGCTTTTACAAAGGAAGGAAGAACTGCTTGCCAAGGAGAAGATTGAAGAAATCATTTTAGGTCAGTAGGATTTTTGCAAGTGTTTTAGAAAGGTATTAATTTGTGTATAATTCTTAAAGGTCAGAGTAGTAGCAAAATCCTCAAGTCAACGGATTTCTTCCACTTTCTTTTTTCCTTCCTCCCTAATGGTCTTTTAACAGTAACACCTCACCTGTCCACATCCCACAAATTGGGCAAGTGGAATGAGAAACTAAGCAAAAATAAGAAAACATTGAAAACAAACAAACTTCTGAGCTTAAAGCTCACATATGGTGGAATATTGTAATGTTACAAGCCTAATTTCATATCTCTAGTTTGATCTCAATTTAGCTGTGTACCTTTGAACAAGTCAATTTCTCTGGACCTTGATTATTTTCAACTATAAAATGATGATTGTGAACTAAACTCCTGGTTTCTAATTTCTTTTCAGCAGCAGCATCCTTTTGTGATGCAGTCTTGTATGAACCCCACCCTGAATGGAATAGATTAGAGTTTTTCTGGTTAAAGCAGAGATGTAGAGCCAAATCTGCTCAGCATTCCCCTAATCCTCTGCCTCCCTGCAGAACTTCTGTACCCTGAAGAACATAGATAGTATGATCCCTTTCTTAGAAAATTATCTTCACCACCTTGTCTTTCCAACTAAGTGCATGTAGAGATATAATTGGATTGATAGTCACTAAATGTTAACTCTGGGGTTTATTCTGAATGGTGGCATTTTAGGTGATGTGTTGCTTTCTTCTAAATACTCTACCATATTGTTTGAATTTTTATAAGCACGAATCATGTTTCTATAAAAACAAAGTCATTAATTTTTTAAAGGAAGTCATCTGACTAGATGATCTCTAAGAACCATATTTTACTGATAACACCCTCCCTCCAGGCATTTACCAATTATTTTTAGACCCAGTTTTGATAAACTTGGTTATCCAGTTTTCCTACTCTTAGCATTTTAATGGTAGCACTTTGCAAATAGAGAAAAGGTTTAAAGGGAAGTATACAGCTAGCCTGACCATAGGGAGGAAAAAAACTCTATCAATTTTATAAAACAGATACAAATTTTTTAATATAGCAATCTGTACTGTATAACAACTCCCAAAGGCATCGCTGTGATATATTAATAGTACAATACAATAAAATAGTTGTTAATGTTGACCTCAAATGGTCAAGAAAAAGTTACATTGTGCTTAAGAAAACTAGGAAGTTTGTTTACTTTTTAGAAAATTTAAGAACTTTCATGAAAATATTTAGACTTTTTAAATTCAGAAGTGATTTTTATTTAAAGAAAGTAAACTGCCAGTTAACCAGAAAACTTGATTGTAGAGAATAACTCATTTTCCTAAAATTCCACTTGGACTAAGTTTTATTGTGACATCTAATTTACACTTACACTCTCAAAGTATTATAATATTTCAAGTAGACACATTTAGTAGCTGTTTACTCTCATGCGAGTGTTTTTAAGTAAGTCATGGAACAAACTACATTTGCTGATTGGGCTAGAGGGTCAGAGATTCTTAATGTTCTAGTCAAGACTTTTGTGGAAATTGATAGTTTATGCCAAAGGGCAGAAGAGGAGGTACAGAATTCTATTATAGTTTAGACTTTACCCTAATGTGCTAATGTATTTGAACTCTGTAAATGTCTAGACCAGAAACAATCAACGCAAGTTAAGATTTAAAGTAATAAAGTTTATGTGTAAGCATGGTCTTAAAGTATTTTACAAAGGCTTTAAGGCATAATTGGCCTTTCTTGTGAACTTGATCTGATCTATTTAGTACATAATAATATAAGCCCTTCTTATTAATGATTTCTGGCATTGCTGTCTGCTCATTCACAATAACCTTATTAAGGCACCAGATGATAATCTAATTTGGAATGTGGAAAATAAGTTAAAAAGAGAGTAGGCTGGAAAACTATCACAGATTGATGGGAGAGTGACTGTGAGTCTAGCAAACTCTGATTGCATTATATTATCAATTATGGTAGTAATCCTAAAACTGATGGTGAAAACCTGTCTGAATTTTTTTTTGTGTAGCCATTACTTAAAGATTATAGGTTCTGAGTATAGTTAGCACTCTTTACTTAATGTAATAGACCTAGATTCTTGTTTTCAGAGCTTTTTTTTATTTTCAGCTCACCAAACAGGAAGACAACTGACAGCAGAATTAATGAACTGGTTACACAACATTCTGTGGAGAAAAGCCACCAGTAGTTTTGAGGTTTGAGAATAATCTCCTTTTCATTCTTTATATTATTTCTCCACTGCAACAAAAAATAGTGCATTCACTATAAAAAGAGCATCAAATACTTTAATAATCTGTCTGTTTAGATACCATATATTTATTAAATATTCACAATGTAGAGTGTTAATGAGCATTGTGCAAGAGTTTATTAAAAATAATGAGACATGATTCCTCTCCATTGAGGGCTTACAGTGTAGGGAAATGTCATTGCTGATATTAACATATAGGAATGTAATTTTTTAAACATGAGGGCTGAGAAAGAGTTTTATTCCCTTTAAAAAGTTATGGTGTAATAATAAAATGGGGAAAAAAAGCCTTTACAAGACAACTCAGGTTTCCTGCAAACTTAAAAATAATTTTTTTAAAGCAAAGAGCAATCATTTATAATTTTGGTATATTTCCTTCTAATCTTTGTGTATTATACATTTATGTCCCTGTGTATATAAATCAAATGGGACTTACCATTAAAAAAATGTTGTGTTTGCTTCCACTTGCAATTAATATGTAGTAACAGGGACTGTTTTATGTCCCTTCTTGAACAATAAATCCCTCTCCACAAAGGACAAGACAAAATAGACGAAAAGAAAAAACAATGACTTTTATGGCACTGAACAACAGGTAATGAAGGGGAATGGTCCCTGGGAGATAAGAAATAAAGCGAGCATTGGCCGGGCACAGTGGCTTACGCCTGTAATCCCAGCAGTTTGGGAGGCTGAGGCGGGGAGATCACAAAGTCAGGAGATCGAGAACATCCTGGCTAACATGGTGAAACCCCGTCTCTACTAAAATACAAAAAATTAGCCGGACGTGGTGGC
Organism: Macaca thibetana thibetana; assembly: GCF_024542745.1. Taxonomy (NCBI): domain Eukaryota; kingdom Metazoa; phylum Chordata; class Mammalia; order Primates; family Cercopithecidae; genus Macaca; species Macaca thibetana. Next base: position 67,092,948 of record NC_065598.1, on the reverse strand, counting down.
GGGCGCCTGTAATCCCAGCTACTCGGGAAGCTGAGGCAGGGGAATCGCTTGAACCCAGGAGGCAGAGGTTGCAGTGAGCTGAGATCGCGCCACTGCACTCCAGCCTGGTGACAGAGCAAGACTCTATCTAAAAGAAAAAGAAAGGAAGGAAGGAAGAAAGAAAGAAAGAGAGTATTACAATTGTGCGGCTTACTGCTTTGAGTTTCCAGGATATAGCACAAGAAGGGGATCTGAAGCAGAGCCTGGCAAGTGTCCTGATTTGAGATGTAGCTGAGTCTGAGGAGACTAAGGCAGCCGGAATTTATAAGACAAAGTACTGAAGAGGACCACATAGCATAGATTAGGCATTGTAGAAGAAAAGATTGATAAACTTGAAGTCAGAGCAAAGAAGCTATTCAAAATTAAACACACTGAATAAAAGACTTAAAAGAGCTTCAGTGAGATGAGGGTCCTCTTCCGATGTTTAGCACAGTTCTGATCAGGACATACATGAAGCAAAATTACCTGAAGCTAGGAGAATAACCATCTAAAAATATTAGAGGGAAGAGTGCCTAGCACTCACATGGGGTTGCAAATAAGGCCTGTTCTTATCACCTAGTCTGGAAAACCTCTAATTCATGGGGCATTGGGTAGAAAACTCAGAAGTGTCTTGTCTCAGAAGAGGGGAATAATTAGTCCTACACTAAGTCCTGCTCCAGAACTACCTTAAAAACTATAAAAGTATGGTGTGAAAAGATCAAATTGATCCCAAGGAACTTAATTGCTTCCCAGAGCAGAGTTCAAGAATATTTATAGGAATATAAAACTATACAGCACCCAACAGGATAAAGTTTACAATGTCTGGCATCCAGCAAAAAAATTACTGAGCATATGAAGAGGCATGAAAACACAACCTATAATGAGGAGAATAAGCAATCAATTGATACTGACCCAGAACTGACGTAGAAGTTAGCATTAGCAGAGGACATCTCTTATGATTCTATTTCATGCATTCAAAGTTAAGTAGAGGCATGGAAGATATATAAAGACCCAAATCAAACTTCTAAAGATGAAAACTATGTTTAGGATGAGAAGTACATTGGATAGTATTAACATCATATTAGACATTGTAGAAGAAAAGACTGATGAACTTGAAGTTGTAGCAAAGAAGCTATTGAAAATGAAATACACAGGGAAAACAAACCTTAAAAAAATTAAGAGTTCAGTGAGGCGAGGGACAATTTTAGGTAGCTTAATATACGGGTAACTGGGATTCCCAAATGAGGATGGAGATAATAAATATTTGAAGAAATAAAACTTTCAAAACTTAATGAAAACTCTAAATGCACAGATAGAAAAGTATTAACAAACCCCGAACACAAGAAATACAAAAACGACACCAACGCACATAATCAAAATGCTCAAAACCAATGATAAAGAGAATGTCCTAAAAGCAGCCAGATAAAAATGGTACCCTATATACAGAGGAGTAAATTAAAGAGAACGTCAGATTTCTTGTCGGAAGCAATGCAAGCAAGAACTCAGTGGAGCAGCATCTTTAAAATAATGAAAGAAAATAAAAACCTGTCAGCCTAAAATTCTGTATCCAGCACAAATATTGTTTAAAATGAAAGTAGTTGGTACAAATGTGAAATAGTGTAGCCACTATGGAAAACAGTATGGCAGCTCCTCAGACAATTAAAAATGTTAGTACCATATGATGCAGCATTTTCACTTTTGCTTATATATCCAAAAGAATTAAAAGCAAGATATTTGCACACCCGTGTTTATAGCAGCCAAAGGGTGGAAGCAACCCAAGTTCCATCAACAAATAAGTGAATAAATAAAATGTGGTATACTCAAACAATGGAATATTACTTAGCCTTAAAAAGCAAGGACTTCTGATACATGCTATAACATGGATGAGCCTTGAGGACATTATGCTAAGTGACGTAAGCCTGTCACAAAAAGCAATACTGTATGGTTCCACTTACATGAGGTACCTAGAGTTCAAATCTGTGGAGAAAGGAAGTAGAATGGGCTGGACGCGGTGGCTCACACCTATAATCCCAGCACTTTGGGAGGCCAAGGTGGGTGGATCACTTGAAGTCGGGAGTTCGAGACCAGCCTGGCCAACATGGTAAAACCCCGTCTCTACTAAAAATACAAAAATTAGCTGGGTGTGGTGGTGCACACATATAGTCCCAGCTACTCAGGAGGCTGAGGCAGGAGAATCACTTGAACCCAGGAGGCCCATGTTGCAATGAGCCAAGATTATACCACTGCACTCCAGCCTGGGCAACAGAGCGAGACTCTGTGAAGGAAAGAAGGAAGGAAGGAAGGAAGGAGGGAGGGAGGGAGGGAGGGAGGGAGGGAAGGAAGGAAGGAAGGAAGGAAGGAAGGAAGGAAGGTAGGTAGGAAGGTTTCCAGGGGCTAGGAGGAGGGGAAAATGTGGAGTTGTTTAATGAGTATAGAGTTTCAGTTTTACTAGATGAAAAAGTTCTGGAGATTGGTTGCAGATTAGTCAATTTTATGTTAAGTGTTTTTTACCATAATAAAAATATGTTTTTAAAAAATGAAAGCAAAATAATCTTCCAGACATTTAAAAGCTGAAATAACTAATCACTCAAAGGTCTACATTACAAGGAAGTCCTCTGAGCAGAAGGAAACTTACACCAGATGGAAATATGAATCTATACAAATGAATAAAGAATACCAGAAATGGTACTATATGAGTAATAGATAAGATTTTTTCTTATTATTACAATCTCTTTAAAAGATAGTTTATTGCTTAAACAAAAGTAATAACATTGTATTCTACAGTTTATAACCTGTAAAAGTAAGATGCATGACTAGAACATATAGGCCAAGAAGAGAGAAATGGAAGTATACCATAAGTGAGGTGGTGTAACATCACTTGAAGATAGATGATGATAAGTTAAACATATATACTATGTACCCTAAAACAACCATTAAAATAGCAAAACAAAGAGTTTTTTTTAAATAAGATAAAATCAAATCATAAAAGTATTCAAATAATCTAAAATAAGGCAGAAAAAGGAAGGAGTGATCAAAAACGGTGGCACAAATAGAAGACAAATAGCAAGATGATAGATTTACATCTAAGCATATTTTTAAAAAACCACATTAAGTGAAAATTACCTCAAGACCCCAGTGAAAAGGCAGAGATTGTCAAACTAGATAAAAGAGCAAGACCCAAGTTTATGTACTGCTTAAAAGAAATGTACTTTAAATATAAAGATATGAATTGGTTATAAACAAAAACATCAGAAAAATATAGAGAGACAAGATTATTCTAAAATTTATATATAAAACAATGGAATGAAAATAACCAAGACATATTATTAAAAAGTCAAAAAATAATAGATGCTGGCAAGGTTGTAGAGAAAAGGGAACACTTATACACTGTTGGTGGGAGTGTAAATTAGTTCAACCATTGTGGAAAGCAGTATGGCTATTTCTCAAATAACTAAAAGCAGAACTGCCATTCGACCCAGCAATCCCATTACTGGATATATACCCAGAGGAATATAACGCATTCTGTCATAAAGACACATACATGCAAATGTTCGTTGCAGCACTATTCACGATAGCAAAGACATGGACTCAGCCTAAATGCCCATCAGTGACAGACTGAATAAAGAAAATGTGGTACATATACACCACAGAATATTATGCAGCCATAAAAAAGAAAAGATCATGTCTTTTGCGGGAACAACGATGGAGCTGGTAGCTATCGTCCTGAGAAAACTAGCACAGGATCAGAAAGCCAAATAATGCATATTTTCACTTATAAGTGGGAGCTAAATGATAAGAACTTATGAACACAAAGAAGGAAATAACAGACACTGGTGTCTACTTGAGGGTGGAGGATGGGAGGAGGGAGAGGAGCAGAAAAGATAACTATTGGGTACTGGGCTTAATACCTGGGTGATGTAATAATATGTACAACAAACCCCTGTGACATGTGTTTACCTATGTAACAAACCTTCACATGTACCCCTAAACCTAAAATAAAAATTATAAAAAGAAAATAGTCAAAACAGTCCTGAGAGAGAATAGAACAGAAAGAATTACCCTATTCAATTTCAACACTTTTAATATAGCTACAGTGATCTAGACTGTGTGGTATCATTAGAAAGACAGAACCATAGATCAATGGAACAGAATGGAAAACCAAAAAATAATCCCACACAAATACGCTCAACTGATTTTTGAGAAAGCACAAAAGTAATTCAATGGAAAAAGATGGTGTTTTCAACTAATGGTGCTGGAGAAATTGGACATCCATAGAAAAAAAAACCCTTGATCTTAACTTCACACTGTATACAAAAATTAAATACCTTACAAAATTAGATGTAAAATGTGCACCTATAAAACTTTTATAAAAATACATAGGAGAAAATCTTCAGGATCTAGGCTAGGCAAAGAATTACTAGACTTGATTCAAAAGCATGATGCAAGTAGGGTGCAATGGCACATTCCTATAGTCCCAGCTACTTGGGAGGCTAAGGTGAAGGATTGCTTGAGCCCAGGAGTTTGAAGCCAGCCTGGACAACACAGAGAGACCTGGTTTTTAAAAAAATAAGTAAATAAAATTTTAAAACATGATGCATAAAAGGAAAAATTAATAAACTGGATTTCATGAAAATTAAAAGCTTTTGCTCTGTGAAAGGTCCTGTTCACTCTCAGGTCCTCACCTCCAAGATTGACAAAGAAAGAAGGAACAGCAGTTGTGCCAGAAGGGTCTATGGCCATGTGCAGCCTATTCCCTGCATGAACTGCACCTGATATGTGACTAAAGACAAGGCTGTTAGGAAGTTTATCATTCAAAATATAGTAGAAAGCCAAGTGTGGTGGCTCATGCGTGTAATCCCAGTGCTTTGAGAGGCTGAGGCGGGAGGATTGCTCGAGCCTAGGAGTTTGGGACCAGCTTGGGCAATATAGAGGAACACCATCTCTACAAAAATAAAAAATTTAGCCTGAGTAGCTGGGACTACAGGTGCATGCTACTCAGGAGGCTGAGGCAGGAGGATCCTTTGAGCCCAAGAGTTTAAGCCTGCAGTGAGCTGTGATCATGCCACTTCACTCCAGCCTGGGTCACAGAGCAAGATCCTGTCTCAAAACCTAAAAACAAAGAAAACAACAGAACATAGTAGAGGCCACAACTATCAGGGAAATATCTGAAGCCAGTGTCTTTGATGTCTATGTGCTTCCCAAGCTGTTTGTGAAGCTACATTACTCCATGAGTTGCACCATTTGCAGCAAGGTAGTCCAGAATCAATCTTGTGAAGCCCGTAAGAACCAAACACCCCAACCCTGATTTAGACCTGTGGGTGCTGCCCACCAACCTCCACCAAAGCCTACATATGGAGCTGAGTCCTTAAGGACTGAAAAAAAGCTATCCTCTGAAGAAAATAAAGCGAAAATTATACTTAAAAAAAAAAAAAAAAGAGATCCCGTTTAATGGATGAAAAAAGCTACAGACTGGGGGAAAAATTTTCATACCATGTGTACAATAATGGGCTAATAGCTCAAACGAACTCTCTAAACTCAACACATAAAGAAAAACAACTCAAAAATTAGCAAAGGATATGAACAGACATTTCACCAAAGAGGGATATGTGCATGACAATGAGCACACACAAAAAAAGATGACTTATGAGTCATTAGGGAAATGCAAATGAAAACCCCAAGGAGATACCAATACATCATTCTTAGAAAAACCAAATGGAAAAGATTAACCATACCAAATGCTGATGAAGATGTTGAGGAACTGTAACTTCATGGTGGAAATATAAGGTAGTACAAACAGTTTGGAAAATAGTTTGGCAGTTTTCTAAAATGTTAAACTTGCCCCTACCATGTGATCCAGCCATTTCAATCCTATGTATGTACAAGAGAAAAGGAATTATTTATCCATACAAAAACTTGCATGTAAAAGCTGATAGCAGCTTTATTTGTAATAGTTAAAAACTGGAAACAGCCAAATGTCCATCAACAAATGAGTGGATAAACAAACTGGTATATCCTTCAATGAAATACTACTCAGCAATGAAAAGGAATGAACTATTGATAGATGCAATAATGGGGATAAATCTAGAAACTGTTTTGCTGAGTGAAAGGAGCCAGGCAAAAAAGTATTATTACATATTAGATGATTGAATTCTACAAAAGCCTATAAAATAAAAATTAATAGTTACAGAAAGCATATCCATAATTGCTTGGGGGATGAGAGACCAGAATGAGCTGGATTGAGGGATTACAAAGAAAACTTGGTTGTGATGGATGTGTTCACTCCCTTGACTGTGTTGATGGTTTTAGCTATATATATATATATAATTGTACAGTTTAAATATGCATAGCATTTTGTATGTCAATTGTACCTCAATAAAACTGTTTTCCAAAAAATGTTATGGTAGGTTTTATAGGAGAAAGATGTGAAGAGAAAAAAGGGAACAAAGTTTGAGAAACAAAGAATTAGACCCAAGAGAAGGAAAGAGAATCCCTTATAAGAGCATGTAGAGACCTAGGCCTTATGGTTAGGCACTGCAAGATAGAATGATACTCGTATTTTCTTTTAGAAAGCCTTTATTTTTTTACTTAATAGGTGAAGAACTACTTCAGAATTCCCATTCTTCTATTGATTATTTTTCTTTCCTCTCATTTTCCAGTCTTGCTGAATAATTTTCTTAAAACATCCACTTCCAACACTGGAGAGGAATGTAGTCTTAGTTCTAATTGACTATTTCTAATATGACATGTTTCTAATCTACTATGACTAATGTAATAGTCAAAGGCAGTGTTTTACCTATTCAGGACAATTATTTCTAGTTGAAGAGGATGTTTTGTTCTTTGAAGGTCCTAATGGCTCCTATTCTTAATTGGAAAATATGAAGCTTCTTGATAGGATACGAGGGAGTCATTTATCTTACCTTGGTTTATAAGCAGTCTCAGTTTTCTTAGATTAAGAAATAATTATCCAGGTTATTTCTATCAGATTTTCCCTAGCTAGCTTCTTACCATTGAAAATTTTAAAGTTACTCAAGAGAAAAAAGTACTTTTGTATAAAAATACAGCAGAATCAATTACAATAGTAAAAACCCTGCAAATTCACTAACTAGCTAACATTAAGAAAATCATTATATATTTGATTAAATGTTATGTATCTCTTAAAATTGATTACTGTGAAGACTACATAGCAACATAGATTAATATGTACAAAACAAAATTAAATGGAAAGAATAGTACATGAAATTCTATATAAGCTATGATTACAACTAGGTAAATATACAAAAGAATAAAGTTAAAATTGAACATAGATAAATGAAAATAGCTACATTAACACGGTGAATTATGGGTGTTCTCTTTCAAAATTTTTATCGTTGTTGTTTTAATAACTTTTAAAATATATTTTAAGTTTTCTGGGGTGGTTCACTACACTCTTAGAGTCTTCATCCTATGCGTGAAATTTCTAATGTGTAGGAAAAAGAAAGAATATTGATTGCCACTTTATCTAAAACTTATGTTGACAAAGACTGATAATAAAATGCACTTAGAACCCAGTATAAAGGATATTGTGTTTTGGTTGCCTAAAAAAGAAACCAACAGCATCTTTTATTTGTTTCTAGAGGTGACTTGGGAAAGGTAGGGTAGCAACATCGCTGTGATTTTGTTGTTTCTTTTTAAACTTTAGGTACAAAATTACGCTGATGCTCTACAATGGTACTATTATTCTCTGAGGTTTTATTCACCTGATGAAATGGATCTGGACTTCGCCAAGCTGCAGAGGAACATGGCTTGCTGTTACCTGAATTTGCAACAACTTGATAAGGTCCTTTGATTTATCTATTTCCAGAGGTAGCAAATGTTCTTATGTGCAGTGGCAGAGAGATAAATGCCCTACTGTGACTTCTTGGCTGTTAGTTTAGGATGTTTGAGAGTTCCCTCAAATAGAACAAGGTCAAATTGACATTTTCTTGATTTTCATACTGAAAACATTGAGTGAAACTTCCCAAAGAAAGAGAGACTTTGGAATACTATTAATTCTATTACTTACCCTTTATTTTTCACACCCTATTCTGAAAGGTAATATACCATTGGAACTCCTGAACAAAGTTATCTGCTACTAACCATCTGTAATATTGTCCTTTGCAGCAAACTAAATTTTGAAGTACACATTTTTGTCAAGCATTCATTGAGACCAAATACTTGGATGAAGTGGCCATTCTTTCACTTTCTAGGTTATCTCTTGCCTTTCCAGCCACCCTAGAAAATGTTCTTTAACTGATTTCTTATCAGGACAAAATTCTAGAAGGTAAAGAAGATAAAAGCTTGTTTAAAGATAGAAAGTAAATACTTTCCAAAGCAATTAGGACATTTCTTCCTTTGGGTATCATATGGTATACACATAATGAGGGGTATTGGTTCTTGGAAGGACAAAGAGCTGGAAAGACAAGTGTGGACCCAAATGAAATATAAAGGTTTTTGTTGCCTTTCAAGTTTTAAATGACAGGTCTAACCTTTGTTCACCTAGTTGATTAAGGGTAATGATTCCAGATATTTTCTTTGAAGGTTTATTTTTGAAGGATTGTTTATCTGAGTTAAATACTTTAGATTTTCTTTCAAGAAAATATTTGCTATTTAGTTTATATGTTATAAATTCACAGCCCTGGAAGAGAACTTGAAATGTTGCTTAATTCATCATAGTGTTGCACAGGCTAGCATTTAACTGTTTCAGAAAATAGTTACCTACAGTTTAAGATCTAAAAGGAAGATGATCATGTAGATTTTGTTACCTAATTCTGCACAGGACAGCACTGTTTCAGAAAGGTAGTTGCCTACTGTTTACTTAAAGACCAATAAAGAAGGCAATCACAGAGCTTTTATAACTTCCATGATTTATGACACAGTGAGCCAGGCAGCTTGGGAAGGACCTATATCTGGATGTAGACATGCTAGTTGGGGAATGGGTGCATTTACAGGCCAAGGGAGGATATCTAATCAGCCAGTCAGGAAAGAAAGAAAGAACACAGTACCAGACATTGTGCTAGGCTCTGAGGTTACAGAGACGAACAAGGTATAGTTGCCTTCAACTCACCCAAGCAGCTGACATCATGGTATCCTAATGGGCAGATAAGCAGAGCATGGCAATGAGAGAAATCTAAATGTTGGAAATATTCTCTAAGTCAAGCACACAGGTGGTTGACATCACATAAATATAACAGCAGGGAACAGGGTTTCAATCACAGAGATTTGGACTCTGAGACAGTACACAAATCTTTGAGGATTGGGAGTGTGTGCAGACATACTAGAAAGAGCAAAGCAGATCTCCAAACCTAAAAGGACCAGGATATGAGACTGTTTTTAAGAGCATAGCCCCTGCATAGAGCCAAACAGGGAAGCAGTGACCAGAAGAGGAATACAAGTTGACTAGATACAGTTTTCTGAGACTTGAAGCAATGCTACTTACATCTCTTCTAATGTCAAGTTTGGTCCTAGAGCCTAGTATAGGGCTGAGTTTATAACTGGAAATTCAAGTGGTATTAATAGTGAGGTTAGGAAGAATAGGAGAACAGTAAACCAGGCGTATTTTAATGATGTGTACTCAATATGTAACTGTATCATTTATGGCCAGATTAGTGGTGAAGCCAAAGGATATTTTGAATATGTTCAAGGTAACTTTGTTGATTACTGTCAGTATATTTCTCCATTTCATCCTTCTTGTCTTGAATTTAGCAGACATTGATTGGATACCCTCCATATGCAATGAATATCCTCTTATGCACTAGGACAGACAGAAAGATGAAAAAAATACACAGTCCATCATATTTTAATAATCCCACCTCACCAGTGTCTGACCTTTGTTAACTTTCATTGTCTTTCTTCACTCCTTCCTTTGAGCTGCTTGAGCTTTGTTGGGAAAATTTATGAAACCATGTTTATTGGATCTGCTAAAATTTCATGTTTTTCCAGCTAGGTAGTCAATACTGACTCTTGTTGAGTTTTTAATCACATTCCCCACAGTGGTAATTCCAAAACATCTTTTTCTGCCTTAAGCACCCATGCTTTCTCCTTTGTTGCAGCAAAAGACCTTATTGTGTGATTTGCTGAGCTTGTAGCCACTGACATGAACTTCATCAGTTTCTCACCTCTTCACCCATCCTTTCTTTTCTCTTACCTACGAGAAAGAAGTAACTTTGTCTGGGGACCTTAATCTACAGATCTCAACCCTAGCTGTTTAATAATTCTCTATCATTCTCTACTGTTTCTTTTGTTTTCTTTCTTTTATTTATTTATTTATTTTTTGAGACGGAGTCTCACTCTTGTTGCCTAGGCTGGCGTGCAATGGTGCTATCACAGCTCACTGCAACCTCCACCTCCCGAGCTCAAGTGATTCTCCTGTCTCAGCCTCCCGAGTAGCTGGGATTACAGGCATGGGCCACCATGCCTGGCTAATTTTTTGTATTTTTAGTAGAGACAGGGTTTCACCATGTTGGCCAGTCTGGTCTCGAACTCCTGACCTCATGACCTGCCCGCCTCGGTCTCTCAAAGTGCTGGGATTACAGGCGTGAGCCACCGCGCCCGGCCTACTGTTTCTTTCTCCTGTTAATATAATTACCTTGAAGTCTTCTTTATCCAAAAATCTTCCTTCAACTTTGTAATCCTCCTCAAATTTCAGTTCTGTATCCTTCTTTTTGTGGCCAAACTTTCTAATCCAAAAGTACTGTCTATATTTTTTAGTGTTCATTCATTAAAAAATATTTATTTATTGTCTCCTATGTGTTAAGTACTGTTGTAGGCACTGGGGATATAGTAATGAATAAAATATATAAAAACCTTTATCCACATGGACAAATACTGCTGTCCCCATTATTTTTCACTGGGAGAGGCAAACAATAAAAAGATAAATAAGTATTATGTTATATTATAGGGGTCAACAAACTTTCTGTAAAGAACCACAGTAAATATTTCAGGTTTTGCAGGCCATACAGTCTGTGTTGAAACTAATCACCTCTGTTGTTGTGCCTTGAAAGTAGCCATAGACAGTATGTAATCAAATTGGTATGGCTGTGTTCCAATAAAACTGTATTTTGGAATACTGAAATTTGAATTTCATGTAATTTTCATGTGTCATAAAATATGATTCTTTTGATTTATTTCAGTCACTTAAAATGTAAAATTGTTCTTAACTTATGAACTGTACAAAAAATATGGTGGGCCAGATTTTGCCCAAAGGCTATAGTTTGTTGACTCCTGGTATATTAAATATTGATAAGTGCTAAGGAGAAAACTAAGCAGGAAAGGGTGACATTAAATGTTTTGGAGGAGGGTGAATGGTTGAAATTTTAGATAGAGTGGTCAGGGAAGTCCTCACTGAGAGGATTGTTTTTAAGTAGAGACCTGAGGAAAAAGAGCATTCCAGACGGAGGGAATAACAACTGCAAAGGCCCTAGGGTATTTAAAGAATGGCAAAGAGACCACTGTGGCTAGAGCCGAGGGAACATTAGGGCAATTAGGAGATGTGATCAGGGAAGTAGTGGTGTCTTAGTCTGTTTCGTGTTGGTATAATAGAATACCTAAGACTGAGTAATTTATAAAGAAAATAGGTTTATTTAAGCTCATGATTCTGCAGGCTGGGAAGTTCAAGGGCCATGGTGCCGGCATTTGCTTGGCTTCTGGTGAGGGCTTTTGTGCTGGATCAAAACATAGCAGAAAGTCAAAGGGAAGTAGACTCATGTCAGGAGACATAATCCAAGGGGCTTCCTGGGTTTATAACAACCTACTTTCATGGAAACTGTTTCTGTTTTATTTCCTTGTATACTATGTTTGTCCTCAACTGGAGTACTTGCTGCTTCTTAGCCATGATCTATGTTTTCTACCTCAGTATCTTTTTTCATGCTTCTTGATTGCAAATTACCTCTTTCCTGCATACCTAAAAATTCCGTTTTCAAAGCCTAGCTTAAAATTCCCTTTTTCAAAGCCTAACTCTTAATGACATTCTTAGCTTCCTGAGGAAATTTCCTTGTCTTGCCTTTCCTCCAAGACTTTGTAACAGTTCTGTTTATCCCCAGATACTTACTTTCTGCATTATATTTTAGTTATTTCTATACCTGTCTTAGTCATCTATTGGACTGTCAGTCACCTCCTTGAGGATAGAGACCATATCTTATCTTTATTTGCCCTTGTACCCAGCATAGTGCCTAATGCATAGTAGATGCTCATTACATTAAAATTAGTTATAGAGACTCAATAAATACCTGTCAATCAACTTCCTCTGATAAAGGAATTCCATTTCCTCATGCTATTTCTGTCCTTGCTACTATGCATAATTGGAAATTAATAGTGATTAAGATCTGTGAGTGCTCTTTGATTATCAGAACTGAATGGGATTGTATTATTAAAAATCATCCCACTATAACTTTCTCCAGCTCAGCTCTTTTATCTTTTGAGGGTGAGGAGAACACATTTTATTTTGATTTAAAATGAAATATTGAATCATAGGTCAGAAGTTAATTTGGGCAGGCAGGCCAAAGGAGTTGGGAAATAGATTCCTCTGAACTTTTAGTAGATTAGGTTACAGATTCATTAGCTCACACACTTGGCAACATCTTTTTGAGATAACAATGCTAATTATAGATCATTTCTTTGGTTTGTTTTCTAAATTGTATAAATACAAATTTTTAAATTGCTATTATCCATTCAGATATCTTCAGTACTTTGCATGAGACAATATTGAACAATGTCGTTTCATAGGTATCGACTCTGCCTTTGAGGTGTTTGTAGTGCCTTAAGCCCAGTAGCATGATTTTGCTATATTATTTTTGAGGATTTAAAAATGTTTGGTTTGTGCAAGTCATAGGCTTGAATGGATTAAGGATGAGGGAAATGAACTTGGGTTCTAAATACAGAAGCAATTTATCACACCTTGGGATTTTGCTGCAAACCATAATAAAACCTTAATGTTAGTTGACAGATGGATAATGACTTGTTTTGGTGATAATCTGTGTAAGTTAATGGGAATGCACAACTGGATACTCTTTAGCTCAGTACAGAAGTCTCATCCTCAGCTTGCAACTACAGTTTAGGTACATGAATGTCATTAGTACTACTATAGTTTGATAAAACTGAACCACACTCTTAAACCACAGAATGGCCATAAGACTTACAACAGCCACAAAGATGAGACTATTCATAGAATATGTGACCTAAAGTGAAGACAGTTATGTCTCATGTGCTGATTATATATTGTTTCTCTTTACCATATAAACTTCGAAAAATCATGCCCTTCTATTATAGGACCAAAAATGAGCTTGGGACCAGCAGACATAAACTAGTGATATTCACTAGATGGCACTGTGGCCTCTGTACTTCATCAGCTTGTGCTTGACTGATTCTGAGTTTTGTTTTGTAATTCTTAGGTAGATGTACCTTTCCCACAAATGCATCTATATGGATGTAAAAAAAAAAAAAAAAAAAAAAGCACTAAAGAAACATCAGATGAAGGTCAGCTGTGACTTATTTGATACAGCTGTACTGTAAAAATACCCTAATTGAGATTTCAAGTCAACGAATATTGAATGTCTAATCTGTGCCAAGCACTATAGAATAAGTAGAAGACATGATCTATTCTGTAAGTGAGCCTAAAATATTAATGCAGAAACAATATTTACATATATAAAATAATTAGAAAACAATAAAATACTGTTCAATCACTCATCATTGTGTGGTATATACCAGATGAACTTAGAATAGGATTATATAGATGAGGACATTTGTGAATATTGATTGAATGTACATATGATGTGAAGCTGAAAAGAGTAACTGATTTGTTAGAAGATAGAGTCAGATCTTAAGGGACCTTAATAGGTTGAAGTGATGAGCCTATTCTAGCAAGACCAAGACAAACAGGAAACAACAAAACATCCTCTAATTGGATCCCCAAAACCAATTGTACAAGAACAAAATAGATAAAATACGGCTTTAACAGCAGCATATGTGAATCACTTGTACATTTGATTGACTATAAGCACTGCATAAGCCAAAAATACTAAGAAAGTTTACTCAAATTAGGTTGAATCAATAGAGATTTAATGTATAGAAGGAGAAAAAGTGGCAATTACCCTCTATTCTGCTCTGGTTAGAATATATCTGAAGTACAGATTCAATCAAACACAGACTGAAAATATTCAGAAAAAAAAATTTAAAAAATAGCAATACAACATAGAAAATAATGCAAATATAAAACAATACAGTGTAACAACTATTTACAGAACACTTACATTGTATTAGGTGTAAGTAATCTAGAGATTATTTAAAGTATACAAAAGGATGTGTGTAGGTTATATGCAACTACTATAAGGAACTTGAGCATCTGCAGGTTGTGATATCTGAGGGTGTCCTGGAACCAATCCTCTACAGATACTAGGGAACAGCTGTATAGACAGCTCTTGACTTACAAGGGTTCGATTTAGGATTTATCAATCTTATGATAGTATGAAAGCAATACTCATTCAATAAGCTCCTCAAGTTACCATGGGGTTATGTCTGGATAAATCCATCATAAGTTGAAAATGCACTTCCTACTTAGGATATTTTCAGTTTACCATGGGTTTATCAGGATGTAACCCCATCATGAGTTGAGGAGCATCTGTATTGTATTGGATTGAGGGGCACCACTTATGAAGGAGGATATTGACAAACCCAAGTGTGCCAAGAGGAAGGCACTCAGGATGGTGAGAGCACTAAACACCATCTTATTTGAAGAACAGTTAAAGGAAGTGTGGATGTTAAACTTGGGAAATGGAAGATTTAGGAGAACATGATAGCTTTTTTCTAATGTTTGAATGACTGTCAGGGAGTAAAGAAATTAAATTTATTTCATGAGTGTTTCCTTGGTTGAGACCTACAAAGAGTGAGATTTTGGATTATCATAAGGAAACCCTTTCTAATGATTTGACATACCAAAACACTGAAATGGATTTTCTTAAAATAGAGTGAATTCTCTCTTCTTGAATATATTTAAGTAAAGACTGAATGACTTGGTATAAATGTTATAGAGGAGATTCAAGCATCAGAAGAATTTTTTGACTAAGAGAACTTTGAGGTATCTTCTGCCCACATTTTTCTAAAATATCAGTATAACCTGATAAAATTTATTATAGTCAAAGAGGATTTTGTGGGGGACTAGGCTCATTAATCACTGAATTTTAAAACTAAAGGAACCCTTACAAGGCATTACTAATTTATTTTAAAATGAATTTATAAAAATATAATTTACATACAAAAATGCATTCATTTTAGGTATAGTTCGATGATTTTGACTAATTTATACCCCAAATTTACCCACTACCATGGTCTAGATATAGAAGACTTCCATTATCCCAAGAGATTTCCTTGTGTTCCTTCCCAGTCGATCCTCACCTCCACTCCCAGCCCCAGGCAATGACTGGCATGCTTTCCAAAACTATAGGTTAGATTTATCTTTCGTAGAGTTTCATATAAATGGAATTATATGGTATGTACTTCACCTGTTTTTAAAATCTTGCTTCTTTCACTCAAGTTTAGAATTTTAGAGAATCACCCTTGTTGTTGAATATATCAATAGTTTTTTTTTTTTAATTGCTGAGTAGTAGTCCATTGTGTGGATATACCACAATTTGTTTATCTGTTCATCTGCTAATGGGTATTTTTGTTGTTTTCGTTTGAGGCTATTATGAATAAAGCTACTATGAACATTGAAGTACAGGTCTTTGTGTGGGTGTTTGTTTTGGTTTCTCTTTGGAGAAACCAAAGTTTCTAGAAATGAAATTGCTGGATCATATGATAAGTGTATTTTTAAGTTTATAAGAAACTCTCAAGCTGTTTTCCACAGCAGCTGTACCATTATACATACCTACCAGCATACCAGCAATGAATGAGAATGCCAGTTCATCTACATCCTTGTCAACATATGGCATTTCCAATCTTTTAAGTTTTAACTGTTCTACTAGATATGTTATGGGTTTTCATTTAATGAAATCAAATTTATTATATTTTTCTTTTATGGTTTATGTCTTATTGTGTCTTAGTTAAGAAATCTCTGCTTACATCAAAATGGCAAAATAATTCTTCTATGCTTCCTTCTAAAAATTTTATACTTTTAGCTTTTGTGTTTAGGTCTGTGATCTATCTTGAATAAAGTAAGTGTGTGTGTGTGTGTGTGTGTGTGTGTGTGTGTGTGTGTGTGTGTGAGAAATAGATCGTTTCATTTTTTTTTCCATGTAGACATCATGTTGTTCAAGCGCCAGTATTGAAAGACTATCCTCTCTCCATTGAATTGCCTTGGCACTTTTGTCAAAAATCAGTTGGTCATAAGTGTTTGGATCTGTTTCTGGACTGTATTATATTTCATTGGTTCCAGATATCTATTCTTATGCTAATACCTCATTCTCTTGATCATTGTAGTTTTATAGTAAGTAGAAAACTTAAGCTGTGTAAATCCTTTGTTCCTTTTTGGAATCATTTTGACTATTCTAGATTATCTACATTTTCATTTAAATGTTAAAATTAGCTTGTCAACTTCTACAAAAATGCCTGCTGGAATTTCGATTGAGATTGCATTGAATTTAAAGATCAATTTGGAGACAGTTAACATCTTAACAGTATTAATAAGTATTCCAATCCATTAATACAGTGTAGATCTCTACTTATTTAGGTCTTCTTTAATTTCTCTCATCAATATTTTGTAGTTTTCAAGCACAAAAATCTTGTATATATTTTGTTAACTTTATCCTAAAGAATTTATGTTTTTGATGATATTGCAAATGATCTTGGTCTATTAATTTCAATTTCCAGTTTTTCATTGCTAACATATAGAAATTCAATTGATTTTTTTCAATTGTGGTAAAATATATATATATAACATAAAATTTACCACTGAAAGTGATTTACAGTTAACCATTTTAAGTATACAGTTCAGTGGCATTAAGTACAGGCACATTGTTGTAAAACCACCACCACCATCTGTCTTCAGAACTCTTTTTATCTTGCAAAACTGAAACACTATACCCTTTAAATAAAAATTCCCCATTTCCCCTCCCCCTAGTCCCTGGAAACTACCATTCTATGTTCTGTCTCTATGATCTTGACTATTGTAAGTACTTAATATAAATTGGATCATGTAGTATTTGTTCTTTTGTGTCTGGCTTAGCAAATTGTCCTCAAGGTTCATCCATGTTGCAACATGTGTCAGGATTTCCTTCTTTTTTAAGGTTGAATAATATTTCATTGTATGTATATACAGTCACGTGCCATATAACATTTTAGTCAATGATGGAACACATATACAACAGTAGTCCCATAAGATTATAATGGAGATGAAAAATTCCTATCACCTAGTACTTGCTATACTATATTTTATTGCTATTTTGTTTTATTTTCTTTTATTTTTTGAAACGGAGTCTCAGTGGTACAATCTCAGCTCACTGCAACCTTCACCTCCTGAGTTCAAGTGATTCTCCTGCTTCAGCCTCCCAAGTAGCTGGGATCGCAGGCGTGTACCACCACACCCGGATACTTTTTGTATTTTTAGTAGAGACGAGATTTCACCATGTTGGCCAGGCTGGTCTTAAACTCCTGACCTCAGGTGATCCTCCCATCTTGGCCTCCCAAAGTGTTGGGATTACAGGTGTGAGCCACCACGCCCAACCTTTTATTGCTATTTTAGAGCACATAAAACAAAATTAACCATAAAACAGCCTCAGACAGGTCCTTCAGGAAGTATTCCAGAAGAAGGCATTATCATAGTAAGTGACAGTTCCATGCATGTTATTGCCCCTGAGGACTTTCCAATGGGACAAGATGTGGAGGTAGAAGACAGTGATACTGATGATCCTGACCCTGTGTAGGTCTAGACTAATGTGTTTGCTCATGTCTTAGTTTTTAACAAAAAAGTTTGAAAAGTCAAAAAAGATTTTAAAATGTTAAAAATCAAAAATCTTATAGAATAAGGATATAAAAAGGAAATATTTTTGTATAACTGCACAATGTTTGTATTTTAAGCTCGGTGTTATTACAAAATACTCAAAAAGTTTTTTAAATGTTAAAAAGTTTATAAAGTTAATGTAAATGACGAGTTAATGGGTGCAGCACACGAACATGGCACATGTATACATATGTATCAAACCTGCACGTTGTGCACGTACCCTAGAACATAAAGTATAATTAAAATAAATAAATAAATAAATAAATAAAGTTACAGTAAACTACATTATTGAAGAAAGAAAAATATCATTTTATAAATTGAGCATAGCCTAAGTATACAGTGTTTATAAAGTCTATAGTAGTATACAGTAATATCCTAGGCCTTCGCATTCACTCACCACTCACTAACTTACCCAGAGCAACTTCCAGTCCTACAAGCTCCATTCATGTAAGTACCCTATACAGGTGTACCATTTTTTATCTTTTATACTCTATATGTACTGTACTTTTTCTAGGTTTAGATATGTTTGGATATACAAATACTTACCATTAAAATTGCCTACAGTATTCAGTACAGTCACATGCTGTAGAGATTTGTAGCCTAGGAGCAATGGGCTATACCATATAGTCGTGTATAGTAGGCTATACCATCTAAGTTTGTGTAAGTACACTACGGTGTTCGCACAAAGATGAAATTGCCTAATGGCACATTTCTCAGAATGTACCCTTGTTGTTAAGTGACACATAACTGTACCACAGACACTTGGGTTGCTTTGACATTTTGGCTATTATGAGTAAATACTTCTATGAACATAGATATTACAAGTATCTTTTTGAGTTCCTGCTTTCAGGTTTTCTTTTAGTATTTACCTAATAATATAATCTTTGGATCAGATGGTAATTCTATGTTTAGCATTTTGAACAATCATCATACTTTTTTCCACAATGGTCGTACCATTTTACATTCCCACCAGTAATACACAAGTATTCCAATTTCTCCACATCCTGGTCAACACTTACTATTTTTAAGTTTTTTGACAAAAGCCATCCTCATGGGTTTGAAGTGTTCGCTTATTGTGTTTTTGATTTGCATTTCCCTAATGACCAGTGATGTTGAACATATTTTCATGTGCTTATTGGCCATTTGTGTATCTTCTTTGGAGAAACGCCTATTGAAGTCCTTTGCCCATTTTTAATTGGGGTTTGTATTTTATAGTGGTTGAGTTGTAGGAATTATTTATATATTTCAGATATTAACCCCTTACCAAAATATGACTAGCAAATATGTTTTCACATTCTGTGGGTTGTCTTTTTCTTAGTGTCTTTTGAAGAGCAGTAGATTTTTAAAAATTTTTGATGAGGCCCATTTATCTGATTTTTCTTTTGCCGACTGTGCTTTGGGTGTCATATCCAAATCATTTCCAAATCCAATGTCATGAAGATTTTCGCATGTGTTTTCTTCTAAGACTTGTGTAGTTTTAGCTCTTATGTTTACACCTTTAATCCATGTTGAGTTAATTTTTATGTGTGATATAAGGTAAAGATCCAATTTCTTTCTTTTGCATGTGGATATCCTGGTTTCCCAGCACCATTTGTTGAAAAGACTGTCCTTTTCCCATTGAATAGTTTGGGAACCCTTGTCAAAAACCATTTCACCATATATGTGAGGGTTTATTTCTGGGCTCTCTATTACATTCCATTGGTCTATATGTCAGTCCTTATCTCAGTACTATACTGTTTTGATTACTATATCTTCATAGCTAAGTCTTGAAATCAGGATCCCTTGAAACTTCATATGAATTTTAGGATGGGTTTTTGTATTTATGGAAAAAAAATGCCCTTGGAATTGTCACAGGGATTACATTGACTCTGTAGATCACTTTGGGTACCTTGATTTTTTAGTGTTTATCTTTTACTGTGGTAAAATATACATTATCTTCATTCCTTCTTAACTTCAAATTTTTTCTCCTTTTTGACTTTTAGTCTCTTTTGGCATTATTGGCTGTATTTATTTACTTTTGACTTTCTTCTTGTTAGTCTTCATTTCTGAAATTACTTCTTTTACTTCTAATATTTTCCTTAGCTCTACCACCTCATTTCTGAGTTTTTCTAATTATTACTATGGTTTTGTTTGTTTGTTTGTTTGTTTGAGACTGAGTCTCGCTCTGTTGCCCAGGCTGGAGTGCAGTGGTGCTATCTCGGCTCACTGCAACCTCCGCCTCCCAGGTTCAAGCAATTCTCCTCCCTCAGCCTCCCGAGTAGCTGGGATTACAGGCACCCGCCATCATGCCTGGCTAATTTTTGTATTTTTGTAGAGATGAGGTTTCATCATGTTGGCCAGGCTGGCCAGGCAGAGCTCCTGACCTCAGGTGATCCGCCCTCCTCAGTCTCCCAAAGTGCTGGGATTGCAGGTGTGAGTCACCATGCCCCGCCTCTAATTCTTATTTATGTTGATCTTTCATATCTTGTATCATTTTTAAATGTGTTTAGCTCATTTTGAAATAGTCAGTTATGATTTTGACCTTTTTTTAAGCACATTTTTGTGACATGCTTTCATTTTCTGTGGGGATACTTTGCTGCTGCTGCCTTTTTTTTTTTTTTTAACAACTTTTTAGAGTATTTACCTTAAAGCTTTACTATTTCTCATTTTGATGTGAAATTAGTTTTCCTTAACTTATAAAAAGGTAGACATTTAGAAAGTGTTACTACTTCACAGAGCTCCCTTTCTTGTTTTCGGTTTGGTTTGGTTTGTTAGTGTTTAAAAATAAGGCAACTTTTTTTCTGAGATTTCCTGGCTCTGCTTCTCCCTGTCTTTTGGTGTACACCCACACTGTCCAATGTGATAGCAATGAGGCATGTGTGGCTATGTACATTTAAATTTAAATTAATTAAAATTAAATAAAGTTATAAAAATTTATTTCTTCAATGGCAGTAGCCACATTTCAAGTGCTAAATAGCCATGTGTGACTAATGACCATTCTATTGAATAGCACAAATGTAGAACATTTCCACCATCACAGAACTCTATTGGATAACACTGATCTATACCTTTTCTTTCATCTTTGTTGTCACTGTCCTGTTCAGTTTTTTATTGTACTCTCAGCAGTTTCTCCTTAGTGCGGAGCCTGTCTCAGAGGCATATATATATATATGCCATATGTATATATATGCCATATATATATGCTCATATGGCATATATGTATATATATACACACAGCTACCTTTGCTAAAGTCTCTTAATAATTGTAATAATTTGCTTATAAATTCTTCTGGGTTGTCTGCATATCCAATTATATAAGTTGACAATTGTGTTTCTTCTTTTTCAATATGCTTTATATATTTCTTGTCTTATTTTGTCTAATAATTCAACTACTATGTTGAATTAAAGTGGTGTTTCGGATTTAAAAGGTAAAGCTACCATAAATTGCCATTAAGTATGATGTTTGCTTTAGGGTTTTTTTTGTGTTGTTGTTGTATAGATACGGTATTAGTTCCCTAGGGATGCTATAACAAAGTACTACAAATTGGGTGGCTTAAAACAACAGAAATGTATACACTTATAGTTCTGGAGGCTGGAAGTCCAAAATCAAGGTGTCGATAAAGCTATGCTCTCTCTGAAGACTTTAGCAGAGGATTCTTCCTAGATTCTAATGTTTGCCAGTAATCCTTAACTTGTAGGTTCATCACTCCAATTTCTGCCTCTGTCATTGCATGGTGTTATTACTGTCTTCTGTCTTCATATGGTGTTCAACTATCTGTGTCTGTGTCCAAATTTCCCTCTTCTTATAAGGACACCAGTCATTGGATTAAAGCTCATCTTATCCATTATGACCTCATCTTAACTTGACTATATCTACAAAGACCTAATTTCTAAATTAGGTTGCATTCTGAGGCTCTATGATGGGCACGAATTTTGGAGGGGACAATATTCAACCCAGTACAGATAACATACATCAGATTTGGGAAGTCCTCATCTATGGCTCATTTGTTAAGAGGTTTTATGTTTTGTTTTCTTGGGATGATCATATGATTTTTTTTTCTCCTTTATGTCACTAATGTGTTGAATTATATTGATGGAGTTATTTATTGATTTTTTTTTTTTTCTGAGATTTGCCCTGTCAATCTGGCTGGAGTGCAGTGGCACAATCTCAGCTCACTGCAACCTCTGCCTCCCGGGTTGAAGCGATTCTCCTGCCTCAGCCTCATGAATAGCCAGGACTACAGGCACGCACCACCATGCCCAGCAAATTTTTGTGTTTTTAGTAGAGATGGGGTTTCACCATTTTGGCCAGACTGGTCTCGAACTCCTGACCTCAGGCTTTCCGCCTGTCTTAGCCTCCCAAAGTGCTGGAATTACAGGTGTGAGCCACTGCGCTCGGCCAGTTTTTGGTTTAAGCCAACCTTTCAATCCTGGAGAAAACTCAGTCATGATGTTATTCTTTTCCTACTTTACTTGGTTTGGTTTGTAAATATTTTGTTTAGGATATTTGCATTTCTCTTTGTGAGTGAAATTGGTCTCTAATTTTTATTTTTCATGTTTGTCCTTATTCGATTTTTATATGAAGGTCATGCCAATTTTATTAAAAAGTTGCGGAGCATTCCTTTCTCTGTTCTCTAGAAAAGTTTGTAAAACTTGAGTCATTTCTTCCCTAAAATGTAAAGCTATCTGGAGAGTGATGCCAGTAAGATGGAGTAGGAAGCCCTGAACGCCCCTTCCCTCAACAAGCATACTGATTCAGCAATAATTCATGAACAGATTCTCTTTATGAGAAATCCAGAAACTGATCAAAAGACTCCTGCTCTCTGGGTAAATGTAAAACCAGACTCACCAAAGCCTGCATGGAGATTCAGGAAACCCTCTTACTAGAATCCCTACTCCTGGGCACAACATATGATCAGAAAGAGACCCTTTAGCTCCCAACTTCAACCATGGGAGAGAGAAAATTGGTTCATGTGTACAGAACTCCAACTTTTCTGAGGGGACTCACCAGAGGACTGGCTTCTGTCCTGCCAGTGTTGGAGCTCTCACAGGCCTGGCACAGTTTAGCCACCTGGAGGAAAATAGATATAGCAGCTTGGACTGGTCGACATCATGCTTCTCTGCCCTAGGCAGCACAGAGTGAGCAGATTAAAAATTCCAGCTCTCAGCTTCCCTCTGTGGAGAGAAAGAATTGATCTGGGGAGAGGAAGAGTATTCAATGTCCCAACTTCTCTGGGGTTACCCCAAGATCTGGCATCTATCTTGCTAGTCTTGAAGCTCTGACAGGTTTAGCATAGTATAGCCGGCTGGGGAGAACGAAGACAGTGGCTTGGGCTGGTAAATACCATAGTTCCTACCCCCCAGCTCATTACAGAGTGAACACACAAAAACCACAGCTGCTCTGCTTCTTTGTCAGGAGGGAAAGAGTTGGTCCAGGCATCTAACACCATTACTTTTCCATGGGCTACCGAAATGACTGGCCTCTGACTTGCCTGTCCCAAAGTGGTGACAGGACCTGGTATTATCTAACCATTTGGAGGCAAGTGAGAGCAGAGATGGAGATTTTTTTTTTCTTTTTTTGAAACAGAGTCTTGCTCTGTCACCTAGGCTGGAGGGCAGTGGCACAATCTCGGCTCACCGCAACCTTCACCTGCTGGGGTCAAGCGATTTTCTTGCCTCAGCCTCCTGAATAGCCAGGACTACAGGCATGCACCACCACACCCAGCTAATTTTTTTTTATTATTATTAGTAGAGACGGGATTTCACCATATTGGCCAGGCTGTTCTCAAACTCCTGACCTCAAGTGATCCACCCACCTTGGCCGCCCAAAGTGCTGGGATTACAGGCGTGAGCCACCGTGCCTGGCCAGAGGTGGAGATTTTAGCTGGCAGTCACCATAGACCTCCCTCTCCTAAGTTCAGCACAGAGCAAGTAGACAAAAATCTCCAGCTCTCAGCTTCTCCCTGGGGGAGAGAAAGAGTTGGACAAAGTGTCTAACCATCCAACTTTGCTGGGAATCACCCATGGAACCGGCTTCAGTATAACTTGTCCCAGTGCACTGATGTGACCAGGCATACCTTACATGCCTAGGGGCTGAAAAGAACAAAGCAAGCAGGCTGGACTAGCATGAAGGTTTGAGAGGCCCCCAGAATCTCTGACTGTGCTGATTGGTGGGGGTCCTTTCCTGTACAAGGAAAGTTCATGAAGCCTAGGAGAGGTGGCCACTTCATCTAATGTGGAGATACCAACACAGAGACTTAATGGAAAATGAAAAATTCGTGTTCTCTGGAGAACACTAATACATGTAATATTTTTATTATTATACTATTCAAAATGTTTTCCAATTTCCCTTGTGATTTTTTCTTTGACTCATGAATGATGTAAAAATGTTATTTCTGAATTTTGAAACCTATGGGGATTTTCTTGGCATTTTTAAAGTAACTTATTTAGTAATTGATTTCTAGCTTAATTATAACATTGTAATTGATTTTAGACTGAAATAAGTGGAGATTTGCTTAATGGTTAGGTAAATGGTCAGTTTTTGTAAATATTCTGTGTGTGCTTGAAAAGAATGTGTTTTCTGCAGTTTTTAGGCACTGTGCATGTACATATATGTACAAATGTTCCTTGACTTACAGTGGAGTTATATCCTAATAAATTTATCGTAAGGTGAAAATGCAGTTAATGCTGGCAAAATGGCAGGCATCTACAACTTATGATGGTTTGACTTAATGATATTTTGATTTTATAATGATGTAAAGGCAATATACATTTAGTAGAAACCATAACCCCATCACTAGCTGTGAGGAGCTCCCAGACTTACGATGTGGTTACATCCTGAAAAACCCGTGGTAAAGTCAAAAAATCATAAGACAGAGACCACCTGTATACATACATGTATAAATTTAGATTGTTTGTTCCTTTTTGTTTGAATCTTCTGTGTCCAAACTCGTATTTTGTGTGCTTACTCTATCACTTACTGAGATGAGGTGCTGGAATGTCCCTTTATGGTTTGAATTGATCTATTTGTTTAATTTTATCATTTTTGCTTTATCTATTTTAGGCCATACTATTTATACATACAAAATTGGTACTGTAATATATTTGTTTGTTGAAGTTTTATTGTTATGAAGTAATCTTTATATCTAGTATTATTTTCTGCCTTAAAGTCATTTTTGTCTGATATTAATATATCCACAGTTTGGTTAATATTTTCCAGATAGATCTTCTCTAATCCCTTTACTTTGAACTTTTAATATATTTATATTTTAGGTGTGCCACTTCTAAAGAACTTGTAGTTACATAGTTTTAATCCAGTCTGACCATTTTTGTTTTTTAACTAGGGCATTTTGTGTTTATACATTTAATACAATATTGGTATATTTGAGTTTAAATCTATAACTTCATGCTTTCTATTTGTCGTTTCTTTTTCTTTTTTTTTTTTTTTTTTTTTTTTTTGAGACAGAATCTCACTCTATGCCCAGGCTGGAATGCAATGGTACAATCTCTGCTCACTGCAACCTCCACCTCCCATGTTTAAGTGATTCTCATGCCTCAGCCTCCCAAGTACCTGGGATCACAGATGTGTGCCACCACACCCAGCTAATTTTTATATTTTTAGTAGAGATGGGGTTTCACCATGTTGGCCAGGCTGGTCTCAAACTCCTGATCTCAGCGGATCCGCCCGCCTGAGCCTCCCAAACTATTGGGATTACAGGCATGAACCACCATGCCTGGCTTCTATTTGTCGTTTCTATCCTGTTTCTCTTTCTCTCCTCACTTGCCTTCTTTGGGATCAATGTTTCTAAATAATAGACTTTACTTGTTACAGCAGTTTTAGGTTTACAGAAAAATTGAGTAGGAAACAGAGAGAGTTTTCATATACTCCCTCACCATTCTTCACATACTCAGTTTCCCCTGTCATTAACATCTCGCACTAGTGTGCTATATATGTTACAATTGATAAGCCAATATCGATGTTATTTTTAACTAAAGTCCGTATGTTACATTATAGTTTAGTCTTTGTGTTGTACATCATATGTGGTTTGATGAATGTATAAAAACGTGTCTACCATTATAATACCATACAGAGTAGTTCAACCTCCGGTGGTTCACCTATTCATCCCTTCCTCCCTCTCACTGAACTAGTGTCAACCACTGATCTTTTTACTGTCTCCATAGTTTTGCCTTTTCCAGAATGTCACATAATTGGAATCGTGCAGTATGTAGCCTTTTCAAATAGGTTTCTTTTACTTAGCAATATGCATTTAAGATTCCTTCATGTCCTTTTATGGGTTTGTAGTTCATTTTTTTAGTGCTGAATAATATTCCACTATCTGGATATATTAGTTTATACACTCGCCTATGGAAGAACATCTTGGTTGCTTCCAAATTTTAGCAGTTATGAATAAAGCTACTATAAATATCTTTATGTAGATTTTTGTGTAGACATAAAGTTTTGACACATTTGAATAAATACCAAAGGTGCAACTGCTGGATTGTATGGCAAGAGTATGTTTAGTTTTGTGGGAAACTGCCAAACTGTCTTCCAAGTTGGCTATACCATTTTTCATTCCCACCAGTGATGAATGAGAGTTCCTGTTGCACCGCATCCTTGCCAGCATTATATGTTGTTAAAGTGTTTTGAATTTTAGTTACTCTAATAGATGTGTGGTGGTATCTCATTGCTGTTTTAATTTGCAAAACCCTAATGACGTAAGATGTTAAGCATCTTTTCATATACTTATTTGCCATCTGTATATTTTATTTAGTGAAGTGTTTCTTCATGTCTTTTGCCCATTTTATACTTGGGTTGTTTGTTTTCTTATTGTTGAGTTTGAAGAATTCTTCATACGTATTGAATACCAGTCCTTTATTAGATATGTGTTTTGCAAGTATTGTTTCCCAATATGTGGCTTTTATCATTATTCTCTTAATGATGTCTTTCACAGACCAGTTTTTAATTTTAATGAAGTTTAATTTACCAGTTTTTTCTTTCATAGATATGGTTTTGGTGTTGTGTCTAAAAAGTCATTGCCAAACCCAAGTTCACCTAAAATTTCTATGTTATCTTCTAAGAGTTTTATAGTTTGGGGTTTTATATTTAGGTTATAATCCATTTTCAGTTAATTTTTGTGAGAGGTTTATGGTCTATGTCTAGATCTACTTTTTCACATGTGGATGTCTAGTTGTTCCAGCACCATTTGTTAAAAATACTGTTTTCGGTTTTTTTTTTCATTCCAGTCTTCCCCTTCTACTAGTGTGAAAATTACTTACTGCTTCTAATCTTTTAGTGGCTATCCTAGAAAGTATAGAATCCTTTCTTAACTGTCTTCCATGTTTGTAATCGCTCTGTGCTACACTTTGGCTATTTTATTCTGTTTTATCTTTCAGCCCACTAATTTTCTCTTCACCTGTTTCTAATCTGCTGCTAAACCTGTCTATTATGTTTTAATTTGGGTAATTGGGTTTCTCATTTCAAAAAGCTTCTTTGTTTCAAATCCCCAAGGTCACATTTTATGGTCTCTGTTTCCTACTACTAACTTCACTGATATGCAAAGTATTTAATAACTTGTATGGCACAGGCAATAATGAGACAGAATGGATACCATCTAGAAACAACCACTATAACTGCATTAATTTGTACCACTGTGTATCAACCCACATACATATATTTTGAGCATACATTGTATTTCTTTAGACTTTGAAAGCATAGATGTTTTATAACCAGTTTTTCATAATTCTAGTATCTGCATCTTGAGGGTCTGCTTCTGCTATCTCTTGTTTTTGCTGTTTATGGTACCTTGTTTATGAGTGTGCTTTGCTATTTTTGTAACGTGTACAACTCATGGTTCTTGAAAAATTGTTTATGGAATTATTTTGAAGGCTAAGATAAGGTGCTTTCCCCCAGAGAAGAATTTACATTTGCTTCTGTAGATGTTTGAGAACTATCTAAACTAAATTCTCAGCTTTAGGTCTTTTAGCTTCCTGTATAATGTAGTTTGGGTCAGTGAATACATGAGTCTCCTAGTATTACACCTCATGGATTGTTTCCCTGCACCCCATTGTGCTGCCTTCTATCCAGCACTAAGGTAATTCTATTTGCAGTTAGTTTTCTAGGAATGTGGGTAGGAGTGGGTTTACTTTTGGCTTGTCCCTAGTCTAGGAGTGTGATCCCTTGGAACTTGATGTCTGTTCCCCTGACCTAGTGATGTCCCTCAAAACGGAAGTTAACCAAATTTGGTTACATTTGCAAATGCTTACCAGATAAAAGTGACTTTACTTTTCTGTTTACCTCTCTGAGACCTCAGTTTTCCTTAGATTTTGCCTTGGTAATTCTTTTACTATCTTTTACTTGGTAGTTCTTTTACTATTCTTTTACTTGGTAATATTTTACTATCTTTTACTGTAAATTCATTTACAGTTGTTCTTTTATTCTTTCTGGAAAAAATTAATATATCATCCAACATTTTTGGCTGTTTTCAGCAGGAGGGTTGGTCTGACATATCTAACTTACTCTATTTCCAGAAGTATAACTCACTGTTACATTAGCATTCTAGAAGAGCAGTTTTGCAAATATTTTCTTAGATTCATATATTTTCATTGTGAATGTCCCTCAGCCATTTTGACTACCTTAATGATATTGGTAAAATATGGTAAATCCTTCCTTATAGATTTTATTAAAAGGACCCAATGTTTTTCTTTTCAGGCCAAAGAGGCAGTGGCAGAAGCTGAACGACATGATCCTAGAAACGTTTTCACTCAATTTTATATATTCAAGATTGCAGTAATAGAGGGCAACTCTGAAAGAGGTATAAATTTTGTTTGTAACTTATATTTGGCTCTTAACACAAATAATAAGTAATCCTCTTCAACCACAATGGGAAAAGAACATTGTTTTTAAGACAATAGAATTGAATATACGTTCTGCATATGTAAAGATGTATGTGTAAAGATGATACAATAATGCAAAAAGAAACTGTGGAAGATTATATAAAAGTAAAAGAACAGTGGTTACCTATTGAGGGAATAGGAACTGGGCAAACACCAGATAAGAATTGGGGGAAAGTCTTATCACTATGTACTTTTTTATACTTTTATTTAAACCAACCTATTCAAAAATTAAATTTAAAAAGCTGTGTGTGGGTGAGGTTATACTAAAAATCCGTATCAGTTAAGAATTGTCTTCAAAAAATGAAAGTTGGGGTACCTTTTGATTGTTTTCACTTATTTGGAAGGTGATTGGTGAGAGATTTGGCCTTGAAATGGAGTTTCTGTCCATAGAGTGGACAGTGTTGGAATTTCACACATGACCCTCATCCCATTAATGTTGAGGCCTTTCCATTAAGTTAAGCATAGTTTCCTAGCTGGTGTGTCTGCATAGGCACATATATGTTGAATTGGTTATAGATATGCCTTTGCTCAGATATTAATGCCTTCAGCCCTCAGGTAGCTGAACTAATCCTGAAGGAGTCTGAGCTCCAGACTGGTTGCCATTTGTTTGGCAGAAGTTAAGAAGCTTAAATTAATGGATCCAAACAAAATGTATACGAATCCAATTAAGCAACTGTTTATAGACACCTACTAGGTGCAAGGGACTCTATTATTCACTCCATAAGAAAAAAGATCATTTATTTTACATTAAAAAATAAATGTTCCAAAATAGTAAAGTATACCTGTATAATAATTAAGGAATAGTAAATTAGAGGTTAATATTGCTGTCATGTTCATCATCAAAGTTTTCATTAGAGACTTTTAGGCATTTGTTTTACTTGATATACTATGTTTAAGGATAAAATAACTTGAAGCTTTTTGCCAGTAAAAATGGCAAAAATATTAGTAAATTTCCTGTTAAATCTTTTGTTTTAACATTATTTTTAAAAAATTATTTTACTTTTTAAATACAACATCAGATCAACCCTTTTATTTCTTCTTCAGTTGTCTGTGACCATTTTTTAAAAGTCATGTATATTGAAGACACATGTAATAAATTTATTCTTGCTAGTGTATGGTCGTATGAGGTTTATATAGGTTAAAAATTATGAGTTGTGATAAGTGCATACAGTCATGTAAGTACCACCACAATGTAGAAAAAAAATACCTCAGGCCCCTTTACTGTTACTCCTTCTCACCACTTTCAGCCCTGGAAATCAGTGATCTCTTCTATCTCTAGTTTTGTCTTTTCCAGAATGTCATATAAATGAAATCATATAGTATGAATCTTTTTGAGCTTCTTTCACTTAGCTTAATGCATTTGAAACTCACCCATATTGTGTTTATCCACAGTTTGTTCTTTTTTATTGCTATGTGGCATTCCATAGTATGGAAATACCACAGTATGGAAAAATTCATTCACCAGTTGAAGGATATTTGAATGGTTTTGGGGGTTATTTTTTCACCTCTGAGACAAGTTCAAAGTTTTCAGTTTTGACAATTGTGAATAAAGGTGCTATAAAACATCTCTTTACATTTTTTTGTGTGATAATAATATTGTTTTTTTGAGATGGGGTCTCGCTCTGTCACCCAGGCTGGAGTGCAGTGGCGTGATCTCAGCTCATTGCAATCTCCACCTCCCAGGTTCAAGCGATTCTCCTGCCTCCGCCTCCTGAGTAGCTGGCACTACAGGTGTGCACCACCATGCTCAGTTAATTTGATGATAATATTTTACTTCTGTAGGGTAAATATCTAGGAGTGGGATTGTGGACTTATATGGTAAATATATGTTTAACTTTATTAGAAACTGCAAAACTGTTTTCTAAAGCAATTATACAATTTCACATGTGAACCAGCTATGTTTAAGAGTTCTAGCTGATCTGCATCCTCATCAGCACTTGAAATTGTCCACTTAAAAAAATTTAGCCATTCTGGGAGATTATTAAAAAGTCAAGAAACAACAGATGCTGGTGAGGCTGTAGAGAAATAGGAATGCTTTTACACTGTTGGTGGGAATGTAAATTGTTCAATCATTGTGGAAGACAGCATGGTGATTCTTCAAGGATTTAAAACCAGAAATACTATTTGACCCAGCAATCCCATTACTGGGTATGTACTCAAAGGAATATAAATCATTCTATTATAAAGATACATGCACACGTATGTTCATTGCAGCACTATTCACAATAGCAAAGACATAGAACCAACCCAAATGCCCATCAATGATAGATTGGATAAAGAAAATGTGGTACATACACACCATGGAATACTATGCAGCCATGAAAAGGAATAAGATCATGTCTTTTGCAGGGACATGGATGAAGCTGGAAGCCATCAACCTCAGCAAACTAATGCAGGAACCGAAAACCAAACACCACATGTTCTCACTTATAAGTGGGAGATGAACAATGAGAGCACATGGACACAGGAAGGGGAACAACACACAGTGGGGCCTGTTAGGGGTGGGGAGGGGAGGGAGAACATCAGGACAAATAGTTAATGCATATGGGGCTTAAAACCTAGGTGATGGGTTGACAGGTGCAGCAAACCACCATGGCACATGTATGCCTATGTAATAAAACTGCACTTTCTGCACATGTATCCTAGAACTTAAAAAAATAAAAAAGAACAAAAATTTAGCTATTCTGATAGTGGGTAGTAGTGTTTTGCTGTGGCATTAGCATTTCCCTAATGTTTAATATTTTATATCCAAGTATCTTTTTTGGTGGAGTGTTTGTACAAATCTTTTTCCCAGTTTAAGATAGGGTACTTTGTTTTATTATTATTGATTTTTGTCAGTTCTTTATATATTCTGGATACAAGTTGTCTTTTTTAAAAACTTATTTTTTAATTGGCAAATAAAAATTATATATATTGATCATGAACAACATGGTGTTTTAAAGATATGTATACATTGTGGAATGGCTAAATCAAGCTAATTAACATATACATTACCTCATATCCTTTTTTTTGTTTTTGTTTTTGTTTTTTGAGGCAAGATCTTACTCTGTCACCCAAGTGGAAGTGCAATGGAATGATCACGGCTCATTGCAGCCTTGACCTCCAAGGCTCAAGTGATCCTCCACCTCATCTTTTTTTGTTTTCTGTACAGATGGAGTCTCACTATGTTGCCCAGGCTGGCCTCAAACTCCTGGGCTCAAGCAATCCTCCTGCTTCAGCCTCCCAAAGTGCTAGGATTACAGGCGTGAGCCATCACACCCAACCCTACCTCACATACTTAGCATTTTTTTGTGGTGAGAACACTTAAACTCTCAGTGATTTTTAAGAATAGAATACATTGTTATGATCTATAGTCACCATGTTGTACAATAGATCTCTTGAACTTGTTCCTTCTACTCAACTGAAATTCTGTATTCTTTCACCATCTCCCTAATCTCCCTGACGCCTTAGTCCCTGGTAACCACCATTCTACTTTGCTTCTATGAGGTCAGCTTTTTTAGATTTCACATATGAGATCATGTGGTATTTATTTTTTTTGTGCCTGGCTTATTTCACTTAATATAATGTCTTCAAGGTCCATACTTTTTTTTCATAAATGACAGGATTTCTTCCTTTTATTGAGGCTGAATAGTATTCCATTGTGTATATATACACACCACATTTTCTTTATACGTTTTCTACTGATGAAGAGTTAAGCTGATTCCATAGCGTGGCTATTGTGAATAATGCTGCAGTGAATATGGGAGTGTAGATATCTCTTTGACATATGGATTTCACTTTTTTTTTGGATATTCTACCATGTAGTGGGACTGTTGGATCATATGGTAGTTCTATTTTAATTTTTTGAGGAACCTCCATACTGCTTTCCATGATGGCTATACTAATTTACATTCCCACCTACAATATGCAAGAGTTCCCTATTCTCCACATCCTTGCCAACACTTGTTGTCTTTTGTCTTTTTTATCACAGCCATTCTAGCAGATTTGGGGTGATGTTATCATTGTGGTTTTAATTTGCATTTCTCTGTTGATTAGTGATGTTAGACATTTTTTCATATACTTGTGGACCACTTGCTCATCTCCTTTTGAGAAATGTCTATTCAGGTCATTTACCCATTTTAAAATCAGGTTATTGTTTCCTTCCTATTGAATTGTTTGAGTTTCATATATTTTTGGATGTTAACCCCTTCGCAAATGCCTGGTTTGTAAATATATTCTCCCATTCCATACATTGTGTCTTCACTTTGTTGACAGTTTCTTTTGCTGTGTAGAAGCTTTTTAGTTTGATGTAATCCCATGTGTCTACTTTCGCGTTTACCAATGTCATGGAGCTTTTCCCCTATGTTTTCTTCTAGTAGTTCTACCGTTTCATGTCTTATGTTTAAATCTTTAATCTATTTTTAATAGCTTTTTCATATATTGTGAGAAAAGGGTCAAATTTTATTATTCTGCGTGTGGGTATCCAGTTTTACCAACACTATTTGTTGAAGAAACTGTCCTTTTCATATTGTGTGTTCTTGACACCTTTATTGAAAACCAATTGACTGTAAATGTGCAGATTTATTTCTGGGCTCTCTATATCCTTCCATTGGCCTATGTATCTGTTTTTTGGCCAATACCATGCTGTTTTGATTAGTATAGCTTTGTAGTTTATTTTGACTTCAGGTAGTATGATGCCTTCAGCTTTGTTATTTTTGCTCAAGATTGCTTTAGCTAGTCAGGGTCTTTTTGCTTCCATGGAAACTTAAGTATTTTTTTTTAATTAATTTCTGGGAAAAATGTCATTGGAATTTTAATAGGGATTGCATTGAATCTGTAGATTGCCTTGGGTAGTATGGACATTTAACGGTATTTTTCCAATCTGTGAACATGGGATATCTTTCCATTTCTTTGTGTTTTCTTCACTTTCTTTCATCAATGTTTTATAGTTTTTAGTGTACATGTCTTTCACTTCAACATTAAATTTGCTTCCAAATATTTTTGTAGCTATTGTAAATGGAATCATGTTCTTGATATTTTTTTCAGATAGTTTGTTGTTAGTATGTAGAAATGCTACTACTTTGTGTATGTTGATTTTCTATCTTGCTACTTAATTGAATTCACTTATTGGTTCTAAATTTTTTTTCATTGCATCTGTAAGGCTTTCTATATATAAGATCATGTTATTTACAAGCAGACAATTTAACATCTTCCTTTCCAACTTAGATGCGTTGTATTTTTCTCATGCCTAATTACTCTGACTAGGGCTTCCAGTAGTATGTTGAATAGAAGTAGTGAGAGTGGGCATCCATGTCTTCTTCCTTATTTTAGAGGAAATGCTCCCAACTTTTCACCACTGAGTATGATGTTATTTGTCCATTGGTCATATATGGCCTTTATTCTGTTGAGGTACATTCCTTATGTACCTAATTTGTTGAATTTTTTTAAATCATGAAATGATGTTGAATTTTGTGAAATGATTTACATTTTTTGGAAGAATTTGGGAAGGATTGGTATTAGTTCTTTAAACATTTGGTAAGAGCAGTGATGCCATCAGAACCTGAGCTTTTCTTACATAGAAGCTTTTTTGTTATTCATTTAATCTCTTTATTCATTATTTGTTCACATTTTTCTATTTTATGATTCAGTCTGGGTTTTATATGTCTAGGAATGTATCTCTTTCTTCTAGATTATCCAATTTCTTGGTGTATAATTGTTCATAGTAGTCTCATGATTTTTTATATTTCTGTGGTATCAGCTGTAACATCTTCTCTTTCATTCCTTGTTTTATTTGTGCCTTATCTTTTTTCTTAGTCTAAATAAAAGTTTGTCAATTTTATTTATTTATTTTTTAATTTTATTATTATTATTATTATTATTATTTTGTTTTTTGAGACAGTCACTCTGTCCCCCAGGCTGGAATGCAGTGGTGCCATCTCAGCTCACTGCAACCTCCACCTCCCGGGTTCAAGCAGTTCTCCTGCCTCAGCCTCCTGAGTAGCTGGGACTACAGGTACATGCCACCATGCCTGGCTAATTTTTGCATTTTTAATAGAGATGGAGTTTCACTACATTGGCCAGGCTGGTCTCAAAATTCTGACCTCAAGTGATCCCCCACCTCAGCCTCCCAAAGTGCTGGGATTACAGGCGTGAACCACCATACCTGGTGATTTTGTTTATCTTTTCAAAAAAACTAACTGTTAGTTTCTAGTAAGACAAGTCTGGGTGGCAATGAACTCCCTCAGCTTTTGTTTGTCTGGTAAGCCTTTCTCTCTCCTTCATTTCTGAAGGATAGCTTTACTGGGTAAAGTATTAATTGGCAGGGTTTTTTCTCTTCAGCACTTTGAATATATCTTCCCACTCTTTTATGGCCTATGTTTCTGCTGTGAAGAGCACTGCTAGCTTTATTGGAACTCCTTTATATGTGATATGCTGCTTTTCTATTGCTATTTTCAGGATCCTCTCTTTTATGTTGATTTTTGACAGTATAATATGTCTTGGTGTTGTCTTGTTTGGATTGAATTTTATTGGAGACCTATGACCTTCCTGTACCTGTATATTTATCTTTCCCCAGGTTTGGAAAGTTTTCTGTTGCTATTGATTGAAATGTGTTTTCCAGCCCTTCATATCTCTCTTCTCCTTCTTGAACTCCTATAATTCAGATATTTGCCCTTTTGTTGCTGTCACCATACTGTCTTCCACAATGGTTGAAGTACTAATTTACATTCCCACCAACATTGTAAAAGCATTCCTTTTTCTCCACACACAACCTTGCCAGCATCTGTTGTTTTTTGACTGTTTAATAGTAGTCATTCTGACTGGCGTGAAATGGTATCTCATTGTGGTTTTGATTTGCATTTCCCTAATTATCAGTGATGTTGAGCTTTTTTTCATGTTTGTTGGCCACGTGTATGTCTTCTTTTGAGAAGTGTCTGTTCATGTCCTTTGTCCACTTTTTAGTGGGTTTCCTTTTTTTTTTTTTTTTTTTTTTGAGATGGAGTCTTGCTCTGTTGCCCAGGCTGGAGTGCAGTGGCATGGTCTTGGCTCACTGCAACCTCTGCCTCCTGGATTTACGCCATTCTCCTGCCTCAGCCTCCTGAGTAACTGGAACTTATAGGTGCCTGCCACCACATTCAGCTAATTTTTTGTATTTTTAGTAGAGACGGGGTTTCACCGTGTTAGCCAGGATGGTCTCAATCTCCTGACCTCGTGATCCGCCTGCCTCGGCCTCCCAAAGTGCTGGGATTACAGGTGTGAGCTATCACGCCCAGCCTTCTTTTTTTTTTTAATTTGCTTAAGTTCCTTGTAGATGCTGGATATTAGGCTTTTGTCAGATGGATAGATTGTGAAAATTTTGTCCCATTCTATAGTTTATTTGTTCATTCTGATGATGGTTTCTTCTGCTGTGCAACAGCTCTTTAGTCTGGGAAGGCACTTTATTGGCCTATCAAGGAACTATGGGTAGGCTGTTTTGCATGGTTCACAGGTGGGCTGACTCCTGGAGTCTTTTGGCAGCCTGGCCTTGTTCATAGATTAGCAGCCGGGTGGGCCTGGATGCCTAGGTCCACGGGGTTGGATCTGGAGCCTATATCTACTGAGGTGGACTTCTTGATTGAGTCTGAAGGATTGGGTTTGGAGCCTGTATCCAGTGGAGCTGGCCTGAAGTTTAGGTCCCCATTGGCTGACCAAACACTAAAGTGGGCCTTGAGCCTGAATCTGCAAGAGCCAGCCAGGTACTAGAATGGCCCTTGTGCCTGGGTCCCCTGGGATAGGCCTGGAGCCTGAGTCTGTAGGGGTTGGCCTGGCACTGGGGTGGGCCTCAAGCCTGAGGACTAGGGCAGGCCTCAGTCCTAGGTCAATGGGTGCTGGCCTGGAACCTCGGTTTGTAGGAGTGGTTTTGGAGCCTTAGTCCATGGGGGCTAGCCTGGCACCTGGGTCTACTGGGGTGGTCCTAGACCCTTGGCCTACTGCAGCAGGCCTGAACCCTGGGTCTACTGGAGCTTTGGGCCACTGAGACAGTCCTAGAGCCTGGAGCTGGCCTGGTTTTGGGGCAGATGTGGAGCCTCGGGCCATAAGGACTGGCCTGAAACCTGGGATTGTGGGTACTAAATTGCTATTTGGAGACACACTGGCTGGCCTAGAGTGTGAGGCTGTGGGGATCTGCCTGGGGCCTGGGTCTGTGGGGTTCAACCTGGAGGATGGGTGTGTGTGCGCTAGCCTGGAGGCTAGGTCTGTGAGATCTGACCTGGGTCCTGGAGCTGTGGGAGCTGTCCTGGAACCTGGCTGCATAGGGGAAGTGCTGAAGCCTTGATCCATGGGGAACAGCCCAGCCCTAGGGTATATTTGAATTGGCTTGGACCCTTGGTCTGCTGGAGCAGACTTGGACCCTGGCTCCACTGGAGTGTGGAGTGACACAAGCAGGCGTGAAGACTGTGTTCATGAGTGCCAGCTTCGTACCTATGGCCAGTGGTACAGACCTGGTATTGGGGCAGGCCTGCAGCCTGGGCTGTGTGGGCTGACCTAGCTCTGAGGTGGTCTGAAAACCTGGAGTATGCCTGGATCCTGGGGACTGCAGGGGCTGGCCTGGCACTGAGTAGGCCTGGGTCCTATATCTATAAGGACCAGCCTAGAGGCTGGGTCCAGGCTGAAAACCTGGAGTATGCCTGGAACTACTGATGTCAGCCTCGTCCTAGGGATGGAGGCTGCGACTAAAGCCTGAGTCTGTTAGGACTGCTATGGCACTGGGACAGGTCCAAAGCCTGGGGATAATGGGTCTGGTCCAGCACTGGGGCCAGTCTGGAGCCTGAATCTGCTGGGGTTGGCCTGGTGATGTGGCAGTCCTAGAGACCAAGTCCTTCGGGCAGGTCTGGAGCTGGGTCTGCAGGATATGACCTGGAGTCCGGGGCCATGGGAGCCTGCCCAGTGATGAGTTTTACTGCCGCCAGCCCATTGTTGTGGTCTGAGGTAAATTCCAGTACTCACTTTCCTCTTCTTCCCCTAAGTGGAGGGTATCTGTCTTCATGCTTTATGGCCTGGGGTTGGGGGAGGGGTGACATGGGTATTAAAAAGCTGCTGTTTCTACACTCTTCAATGCATCTTCTCTATTTCTGTGCCACAGCCAGCTGCTGAAATCTCTCACCTAGTTTCCTTAGCTCTTGTGGAGGTATTTCCATGTGTGGATAGTTGTTCAAATTGATGTTCTTGTGGGGAATGAGCGCTGGAAAGTCCTATTCCACCATCTTGTTGATGTTTAGTGGACACAAGCTCTTTATCAGACATGTATTTTGCAGATTTTTTCTTTTTGTTAACACCATCTTTCATGAACAGAAGTTTTAAATTTTGACATAGTCCTATTTATTTTTCTTCTTTTATGAATTGTGCTTTTGCCATTGTATTTGAGAAATCTTTACCTAGTGCAAGGTGACAGAAAATATCTCATGTTTTCTTCAAGAAATTTTACAATTTTAGGTTTACATTTATGTCTATGAACCATTTTTAGTTAATTTTTGTATTTGTCTCAAGGTATGGATTGAAATTTTTTTTTTTTTTTTTGCACACGACTATCCAATTGTTCCAGCATCATTTGTTTAACAAACTATTCTTTCTTGATTAAATTGCCTTTGTGCCTTTATCAGAAATTAGTTGTCATATATGTGTGGATCTCTTTCTGGACTCTATTCCATTCCATTCTTCTATTCATCCATCCTTACACTATTCCCATACTGTCTTTATTAGTGTAACTATGTAATAAATTTGAAGTCAACTTTAATAGATCCATCCTTACACTATTCCCATACTGTCTTTATTAGTGTAACTATGTAATAAATTTGAAGTCAACTTTAATAGATCTATCCTTACACTATTCCCATACTGTTTTTATTAGTGTAGCTATGTAATAAATTTGAACTCCAACTTTGTTCTCTTTTCTAATTGTTTTGGATAGCCAAAACAATTCCAAGGCCTTTGTATATCCATATGAATTTTGGAATCATTATTTTAAGTTTTGCATAAATGAATTTTGATTGGGATTACATTGAATCTATAGATCAGCTTTGGGGATAACTGACATCTAATGACGTTGCTGAGTCTTCCAAACCATGAGTAACTTACATACCTCCATTTATTTAGGTCTTTAATTTCTCTCAGCAATGTTTTCTACTTTTCATTGTACCTGTCTTGTGCATCTTTTGTCAGATTTATCCCTAAGTACACAATATTTTATGCTATCTTAAATGGCATTTTTAAAAAATTTTCGTTTCCGATTGCTTATTGGTGATATGTAGAAATACAAATGATTTCTTGTATATTGATCTTATATCCTACAACTTTGGTAAACTCACTTCTTAGTTGCAGTACAGTACCTTCCCTGTAGATTCCATCAGATTTTATTTTATTTTTGTTTTGTTTTGTTTGTTTGTTTTTGAGACCTGTTCTGTTTCGAGACCTGTTCTGTCGCCCAGGCTGGAGTGCGGTGGCGTGATCTCGGCTCACTGGAATCTCCACCTCCTGGGTTCAAGTGATTCTTGTACCTCAGCCTCCCAAGAAACTGGGATTACAGGCATGCACCACCACGCCTGGCTAATTTTTGTATTTTTAGTAGAAATGGGGTTTCACCACGTTGGCCAGGCTGGTCTCGAACTCCTGGCCTCAAGGAACCCTCCCACCTCGGCCTCCCAAAGTGCTGGGATTGCAGGCATGAGCTACTGCACCAGCCCCATCAGATTTTCTAAATAGACAATAATGTTGCCTGTGGGTAAAGATAATTTCACTTCTTTTTCAATCTGGGTGCAATTTATATTTTTCTTGCTTTGTTGCTCTTGTTAGATTCTCCAGTAAAATTTGAATAAAACTGATGAGAATGGACATCCTTATCTTTTTCCTGATTTTAGGGGGAAAGCATTGAGTCTTCCACCAGTAAATATGTTAGCTGTAGGTTTTTCACAGATACCCTTTATCAGGTTGAGGGAGTTCCATTTGGTGGTGGGAGGGGTAAGGAATGGATGTTGAATTTGGTTGTATGGTTTTCTATATCTGTTGAAATGATCAATTTTTTAAAAATTTGTTAATATAGTCAGTTATATTAATTGATTTTCAAATGTTATTTTTTTTATTTTTATGTTTATTTTTTATTTTTATTTTTTTTAATTTATTTATTATTATTGTACTTTAAGTTGTAGGGTACATGTGCATAATGTGCAGGTTTGTTACATATGTATACTTGTGCCATGTTGGTGTGCTGCACCCATCAACTCATCATTTACATCAGGTAAAACTCCCAATGCAATCCCTCCCCCCTCCCCCCTCCCCATGATAGGCCCCCTGTGTGTGATGTTCCCCTTCCTGAGTCCAAGTGATCTCATTGTTCAGTTCCCACCTATGAGTGAGAACATGCGGTGTTTGGTTTTCTGTTCTTGTGATAGTTTGCTAAGAATGATGGTTTCCAGCTGCATCCATGTCCCTACAAAGGATGCAAACTCATCCTTTTTGATGGCTGCATAGTATTCCATGGTGTATATGTGCCACATTTTCTTAATCCAATCTGTCACTGATGGACATTTGGGTTGATTCCAAGTCTTTGCTATTGTGAATAGTGCTGCAATAAACATACGTGTGCATGTGTCTTTATAGCAGCATAATTTATAATCCTTTGGGTATATACCCAGTAATGGGATGGCTGGGTCATATGGTACATCTAGTTCTAGATCCTTGAGGGATCGCCATACTGTTTTCCATAATGGTTGAACTAGTTTACAATCCCACCAACAGTGTAAAAGTGTTCCTATTTCTCCACATCCTCTCCAGCACCTGTTGTTTCCTGACTTTTTAATGATCGCCATTCTAACTGGTGTGAGATGGTATCTCATTGTGGTTTTGAACCAATGCTGTATTTCTGGAACAAGCCCCACTTGATCATGATGTATACTCCTTTTTATATAATTTGATTTGCTAATGGTTTGTTTAGAATATGTGTATCTATGTTCATGAATGAAAATGGTCTGTAGTTTTATATTCCTGTAATGATTTTTGTTTTGCTATCAGAGTAATACTGACTTCATAGGATGAATTGGGAAGTATATTCTCCTTTTCAGTTTTCTGAAAGAGTTTGTGTTGAATTGATATTATTTCTTCCTCAAATGTTTTTGGTAGATTTCACCAGTGAAGCCATCTGGGACTGGAGTTTTCTTTATGGAAAGGTTTTTAATTATACATTAAATGTATTTAATAGATACAGGGCTATTCAAGTTATCTATTATTTATTGATTTAGCTTTGGTGGTTTGTGTCTTTCAAAAATTTGTTTCATCTAAGTTGTTGAAATTATGGGCCTAAAGTTGTTCATAATATCCCCCATATTATCCTTTTAACATATGTAAAACTTACAGTGGTGTCACCTTTCTTATTCCTGATATTTGAAATTTATGTCTTCTGTATTTTTCTTCCTGGTCAGTGTAACTAGAGGATCAATCAATGTAGAAGGTCAATTTTATTGATCTTCTCAAAGAACCCAGCTTTTGGTTTTACTAATTTTTCTCTATCAGTTTGTTGTTGTTGTTGTTGTTGTTGTTGGTTTTGTTTTTTTTTATAGAGTCTCAAAAAAAACAAACACAACTCACTACAGCCTTGGCCTCCCAGGCTCAGTTTATCCTCCTGCCTCATCCTCCCAAGTAGCTGGGACCACAGGTGCATGCCACTACACCTAGCTCATTTTTAAATTTTTTTGTAGAGAGAGGGTCTCACCATGTTGCCCAGGCTGGTCTCAAACTCCAGGGCTCAAACGATTCTCCTACCTTGGCCTCTATTGTTTTTATCTGATTTCTATTTAATTTATTTACATTCTTATCTTTATCATATCCTTTCTTCTGCTTTCTTTGAGTTCCATTTGCTCTTCTTTTTCCTATTTCCAAAAGTGAACACTGAGGTCATTGATTTAAGACCTTTATTCTGGTCTATCTGGACAGTTAATGCTACAAATTATCATCTAATTACTGCTTTAGTGACGATACACAAATTTTGATATGTGATGTTTTCATTTTAATTCAGTTCAAAATACTTTCCAATTTAACTTTTGATTCCTTTTTAAACATGTGGATTAGTTAGATGTGTTACTTATTTTCCAAATATTTGCAGATTTTCCAGAGAACATTCTTTTGTTGATTTTTAATTTCATTTCATTGTAGTCAAAGATTATACTTTGTATGACTTTAATCCTTTTAAATATATTGAGACTTGTTCTAGGGCCCAGAATATTGTTTTTCTTGATAAATATTTCATGTGCGCTTGAGAGGAATGTACATTTTGCTGGTGTCGGGTTGAGTGTTATAAATGTTAGTCACATCAAGTTGATTTAGTGTTAAGTGTACTGAATCCTTGCTGATTTTCTGTGCTATCAGTTATTGAGAGAGGATATTGAAATCTTTGACTATAACTGTGGATTTGTTCATTTCTTCTTGCAGTTCTACCAGCTTTTGCTTCTTATATTTTGAAATTTTATTGGGTGCATAAGCATCTAGAGTTATGTCCTCATGATAAACTGATTCCTTTATTGTCTTGAAATAACCTTTTATTGCCAATAATATTCTTTGCTCTGAAATTCACTTTATCTGATATTAATATAGCCACTCCAACTTTCTTTTGATTACCTTCACTTTAGTGTATATTATCCCATCCTCTTCTTTCAATCCATTTTGTTTTTATATTTCAAGTGTATTTCTTGTAGGGGGCATATATTTAAAAGTTGTGTTTTGTTTTGTCTTCAGTCTTACTATCTCTGCCTTTTAATTGGTCATTTGGTCATTTATATTTAGCATAGTTATTGATACACTTAGATTTAAATTTAGCATCTTATTATCTTCTGTTTGTCCCATTTGTTCTTTTTCCTTTTTTCTGCTTTATTTTGGATTAATTGAATTTTTATGATTACATTTATCTCTCTTTTTGCTTATTAATTTGAACAAATATTTGTCTATAGTACACACATTTAACTTGTCGTATTCCACCTTTAAGAATATAATGGAATACAACACACAGCTACTCAATTTTTTATTTTATTCTGTATTATATTTCAAATTATGGATGTACCAAAGTGTGTTTAGCCCATTCATTATGATGGAATTTAGGCTGATTTCATATTTTACTCTTACAAACAATGCTGGATGAACATCTTTATGTATATTTGTTTAATTTTGCAAATATATCCATAAGATAAATTCACAGAAGTGCAGTTGCCCAGTTGGGCATTTTTCTGGTGTTCGAGTCCTCCTTGAAAGTTTAGCAACTCACATTACTTTAAGAATACTAATATTTTAAAGATATTAATGTTCTTAAAATAAGTTCCAAATTCATTGTGGCATAATTAACCATAGATATGTAATTTCTTTGATTAGAGTATATCATTTTTTAATTGTTTTCTTGTTTTTCAGCTTTGCAGGCAATAATTACTTTAGAGAATGTATTAACAGATGAAGAGTCCGAAGATAATGATCTAGTTGCAGAGAGAGGTTCACCTACCATGCTTCTAAGTTTAGCTGCCCAGTTTGCTCTAGAGGTAATTCATATGTATTCATCTACTCGATTTTTATCCCTTTTCCTTTTTGAAAGACAATTAATAGAATCATTATTAGTTAGACACAGGAGAGACCTTTACCATTTGTTTTGCCTCATACTTTCAGGCCAGACTTGGTTGCAGAACTGCTTTATTTCTTCTCATTTCGCTATAATGCAGACTAAAGTAAATGAAACAGTGAGGTAACAGAGTTGTGCTCAAAACAACATAAAAATAAACATAGCATGGCCGGGCGCGGTGGCTCAAGCCTGTAATCCCAGCACTTTGGGAGGCCGAGACGGGCGGATCACGAGGTCAGGAGATCGAGACCATCCTGGCTAACACGGTGAAACCCCGTCTCTACTAAAAAAATACAAAAAACTAGCCGGGCGAGGTGGCGGGCGCCTGTAGTCCCAGCTACTCGGGAGGCTGAGGCAGGAGAATGGCGTAAACCCGGGAGGCAGAGCTTGCAGTGAGCCGAGATCCGGCCACTGCACTCCAGCCTGGGCGACAGAGCGAGACTCCGTCTCAAAAAAAAATAAATAAATAAATAAAAAATAAAAAAAATAATAAATAAACATAGCAAAACATTAATTTTTAAAAGAAACTCCAAATTCAAAATGCCATACCATGTCAATAAATAGCTATCTATATAGAAACTTATCTTTCTCATCAATTTAAACAAAATGGTTTAAATTTCTGTGAATCCTTTGAGTTCATAACCACAAAACAATGTTAGTTTAGAAGTAATAAATAATTGTATCCCTGTTTGTTACTTACAGAATTCTGGTTTTATTAATATATTGAATTAGGAAAAGCATAGTAGCATCTGTGGAGCTCTTAGACTAGGTTTGAATACTGGCTCTGCCATTTAATATGTGCTTAACTTCTTCAAGTCTTAATTTCATCCTTTGCAAAATAAAGATAATACCTACCTCCAGGATTGTTACGAAGATTGATTAAGATGGCTGAAAATGTGATTTATAAACTGTTAAGTTTATCTTCTTTTTAAAACTACTTTAAATAGGAAAACCATCTTCCTGATCAGAACTACAGTTCCATAATTCTTCCAGCAGCTCTCTTCGGCTTTCTACATCAAATGTATATTTATAAACCTTCCTTTAAAAAGATAATTGCCTTTGGGTTTCCTCTCTTTCATCTTCTTCTCCATGCTTCACAAATACATTCCATATCTGCATCTGCCAAATACTTTTCTTCCTTCAGGAGTTCTATTACCCTACTCATTGACATCAAAATACGTATCATTCA
This sequence comes from Macaca thibetana thibetana, assembly GCF_024542745.1. NCBI lineage: Eukaryota > Metazoa > Chordata > Mammalia > Primates > Cercopithecidae > Macaca > Macaca thibetana. The sequence continues at coordinate 67,048,323 of NC_065598.1, read as the reverse complement.
AACTGTATTTAGCAACTACTTTGGGCAAGATATTGGGCTAGATGCTAGAAATATGTTCCTCCAGGATCTCACAAGTCAATTTGAACAGACAAGCCATGCATTAGGAAAGTAAGTCTACAGAATATAGAATTCTATGTAAGTATATAGAATAAAGACCAAATAGCTAATGTATATGTTAAAAGTTACCAAAATTCAGAGTAGGAAGAGAGCACTGAGAACCAGAATTGATTTGGGAAGTCTCTACAGTGGAAGGAAACCTTAAGTTGGGTTTTGGAAAGGGTGGCATTTACATAAGTAAGAATGTTTTTTAAAGGAAGGGATGGTATAAACAAGACATGGAGAAAGGAATGTAATTGGCTTGAGAGACACAGTGTTTGGTTAAAGTGATGGAGGGCTTATGTTTCCACCATTCCAGATGTTTTACCTGATGTAATAGTGGCTTTTGTTTTTTTTTTTTTTTGGACAAAGTCTCGCTCTGTCACCCAGGCTGGAGTGCAGTGGCGTAATCTCAGCTCACTGTAGCCTCTGCCCCCCAGGGTCAAGCGATTTTTGTGCCTCAGCCTCCCAAGTAACTGGGATTACAGCTGTGCGCCAGCCACACCTGGCTGATTTTTGTATTTTTAGTAGAGGCAAGGTTTCACCATGTTGCCCAGGCTGGTCTGGAACTCCTGGCCTTAAGTGATCTGCCCACCTCAGCCTCCCAAAGTGCTGGGATTACAGGCGTGAGCCACTGCGCCCGCCATGACTTTTATTATTATGTTGATACTATAGGGGAGGAGTATGAGATAATGTAGAAGAAGTAGCTGTGACAAGATTATATATACATTTTATTCTCTAAACAATAAGAAAATATTGATGGTAATTTGTGTAAAAGTAGTGCTTTAGGAAAATAATTTGGGTTGTGCATGGGGAAATGAATGGGGAGAAATTATACGTAGGACAGAATGGGAGACGGTGATAATAATCCAGTTTTAAAATAATGAGAGTCTAGACAAGGGAGTAAGAGTGGGGTATGAAGCAGGCAAAACATTGCTTTCTCTTCTTTTAAAATAAGCTACCTTATCTTTAAATCCCTTTACAAAATTCATTCCCCCACCTCCCAAGAGAAAATGTGGATATTCTAGGTTCTGAAAACTGAAGCAGTCAGGAAGAGAACTTCCACAGATTCCTACTACCACCTCTACTCGCACACCAGCAATCACACCACATAGTCTGTCTTCTCAACTGCCACCATAGATGAGCTATCATGTTCCTTCCTAAAGCCAGTCTCTAAGCTTACACACTTGTTTCTATCACCTCTTGCCTTTTTCTCACTCACTTTGTCAACTTTTTATTCTCTTACTGGTTTATTCCCATCAGCATATGAACATGCTCATTTATCCCATATCAAACAAACAAAAAGGAAGAAAACCTCTTGACCTTCCTTCTCTCACCAACTACTCCCCAATTTCTCTTCTTCCCTTTGTAGTTAAACTCCTCTAAAGATTTGTCTATATTTACTGTCTCCAGTTCTCTCTTGAGCTTACTCTAATCAGGCGTTTGCACCACCACTCTAACAAAACTGCTTTTGTCAAGGTCACCAATGACCTCTTTATTGTAAATCGCAGTGGTTAATTCTCAGTCCTCATTGTATTTGACCTGTCAGCAACATTCAATGCAGTTGATCACTCTTTCCTCCCTGAAACACAGTCGGCTTCCAGGACACCACATTATCCTTCTTTTTATCCTACCTGGTGAGTCACTCTTTCTTTCTCCTTTGCTAGTTCCTCTTTTCTTCTCAACCATTCTCAGTCTCAAATTCTGAGCTCAGGAGAGGAGGTATTAGGGAGTTGAGAAGAAGGGATAAGGTATTAACTATTCATCCAGGAAAGTAAGAAAGTGAATGACAACGAAGGTGTGATATGCTTGCCAGTAGCACTAAGGCTATTTGATGAAGTTTTAAAATAAAACAAGTAGTTGTATGTATTTTTTTTCTGGCCACATTCAGCTGAATGGATGTAAGCACCAAAATCAGTAGAAAGTTGGACTTAATCAAAGTTGGGGTTTTGCCAGATGAATACAATAAAGCAAAAGAAGGGCAGGAAAATCAAGGAACAAGGGAGTGGTTATAATTAGTCTCCATGGAATTTAAACTGGGTATGCAGTAGAACATCAAGGAGATGAGGGACAGTGAAAAACTGGCGGCATCAGTCGGTTGGGGGTCTTACTGCAGTTGAAGGATTGCTGGAGTCAGGATAATAGAGGTATCAAGTTGGAAAGGTAAGAGACGGTAGACAGAAAGTAGAATATGTGAAAGTAAGGCATTGGGAGTTATACCTGATGTAAACGACGAGTTGATGGGTGCAGCACAGCAACATGGCACAAGTATACATATGTAACAAACCTGCACATTATGCACATGTACCCTACAACTTAAAGTATAATAATAATAAATAAATTAAAAAAAAAAAAAAAAGAACTGGGGTGGAGAACTAGGGGGAGGGAGGGAGACACCTAGGGCACAAAACTTAAGGAGGAACCTATTCTCTGGGTGGTACAAGTAAAGGCTTGGTACTTGTACAACACTGAGAGCCTCCTTAAATTTTTCACCCTAGGTGCTTCACTCACCTCACCTGCCCCACCCTAGTCCTAGCCCTGACTGAGAGTATGAAATGATTGCAATTGTTAGTAATGACAGAGTCTAGTGAATGACTGTGGGAGTGAACGGCTAAGGTAATTGTTAGAGTAAAATTTCAGGAACCAGGAAACTAGAATATTGGGAGGATCCTCTACTTATATATTGAAAATGCCTAAAATATGCCACGCGTGGTGGCTCACGCCTGTAATCCCAGCACTTTGGGAGGCCGAGGTGGGTGGATCACCTGAGGTCAGGAGTTTGAGACCAGCCTCGCCAACATGGTAAAACCTCATCACTAAAAAAACTACAAAAATTAGAAGAAAATGCCAAAAATTAAGACAGGAGCAGTTTTGGGAAAATATAACTGAGCAATAAGTAAGTCACCAAAAAATGAGAAGAAATGACCTGGGAGCTAGTAGGCCACAGCAACAATGAAGGGTAGTGGGTGATATAGTCTGGTTATAGGAAATTCAAAGTTGAGGATTTTAGGGAATAGAATGGGAGAATAATTTTAAAATGGCAATGAAGAGCAAGAAAGACACCTACTCCATCTCCAGGCCTATGGGTAAGCTAGTGAGAGCAAAAACAGCCACCACTTAAGAGGGCTTCAGTGGAAGCAGCATCCTTGGCAGAAACCTAGATTTCCATTAGAGGAAGAATGTGGAGGAAACTTCTAGGGAAGAGGTTGCTGGTAGAGGAGATTTTGCTGAGAGTGGACTGAATTTCAGAGAGCATGGTGGAATGGTTGGAGGAGTGGGGGAGAGATAGAAAAAGAGAACAGAAGAGGGGATATATGGAGACTTTTGAGAATAGAGTGCTGGAAATGAGGGTGACCTGACAATCTGGGTTTCTTTTGTTTACTGCTAATAAGTGGGGGATAAAGAGCACAATAAGATTAGTCCTAGTGGACTAAGGGTAGTATTGGCAAGTATTGAGTGTTTGTGAATAGGGAGGATTCAGTTTCTGGGGCTAATACAAATGTGTTCTGTTTTTGTCAGTGAATTGTATCTTCATTCTACTATCTTGCAGTAGCTTTTTTGAGAATGCAAAAGGAACATGTTTAGATATTTGTCTTATCTTTAATGAACAGGAATATAGACAACATTTCTCAGTATCACTTTGAGATGTAATTTAACATATTATATTTGTTCTTTTTAGAATGGACAACAAATTGTGGCAGAAAAAGCTTTGGAATATTTAGCTCAACATTCAGAAGACCAGGAACAAGTTCTTACAGCTATAAAGTAAGTAACCTACATCCTGAGGAAGAGAAAGTATTTCCTCTGCTCATCTTGCTCTTGGTCAATATAGTTTGCCAAAATCATGCTGTTGAGATCAAGGAAACTTTTGCATAAAATAGCGAAGCAGAGGAGGGTGAGGTTGGGACTTGATAAGTACTTAATGGTATGACTGAGAAAATGCCACTGTGAGAAATGAGAAACCAGCAGGATTCTAGAGTGGTTCTCCTGTTGGTCAGTTACACTTGAGGCCACATTTCCAAAAGGGAAATGGAGTCACATAAATAAAAGAGGAGTCTTGAGATACTTTCATCCCTTCAGTAAGGTAAATATTTAAAAATAATTCAGGACAGATAGTTTTTTTTTTTTTTTTTTTTTGAGACAGAGTCTCGCTCTGTCGCCCAGGCTGGAGTGCTGTGGCCGGATCTCAGCTCACTGCAAGCTCCGCCTCCCGGGTTCCCGCCATTCTCCTGCCTCAGCCTCCCGAGTAGCTGGGACTACAGGCGCCCGCCACCTCGCCCGGCTAGTTTTTTGTATTTTTTAGTAGAGACGGGGTTTCACCGTGTTAGCCAGGATGGTCTCGATCTCCTGACCTCCTGATCCGCCCGTCTCGGCCTCCCAAAGTGCTGGGATTACAGGCTTGAGCCACCGCGCCCGGCCAACAGATAGTATTTTTTAAAGCTTTTTAGGTTTTAAAACTTTACCAACTACCTTATTTTGTCAGTTTGCCATTATGCTGCCAGATCCCTTCAAAGAATAGTGATCCCAGTTTGAGACCCAAAGGCCAGTTCCAGTTCCTTTACAGAAAGAAAAATATAAAGACTGATTTACCATACCTGATGTTCTAGCCGGTGTTTTTGAGCAATGATATAAACTGTGGAACCATTTAAGAATTTGTTATAAGCAACGCTTTTGTTTTAAAATTCTTTTATTAAATTCCTCTTTCAAAAGGATAAAATTGGTATGTTTTCATTGCAACTGTTAAAACAATAATATATATATATATAAATAAAATAAAATTAATCTCCCCTTTACCCTCTCTTTTCTCACTTCTCCCTCCCAGAGTAATCAAGGTTAGTAACTTGGTATGTATTCATTCACACGTTTCTTCCTAAGAATCACTTCCCAATATTACTTTGTCATACAGGTGTTTGCTTCGTGTTGTTCTTCCAAAAATTGCTGAAATGCCGGAATCTGAAGATAAGTGAGTTATTCCAACAAAAATGATGTATTCTCCATTAGACAAATTATAGTAACTTACAATATAAATCGTATATTAAAAGATACTTCGTGTAGTGGGTAAGATCAATACAGGTTTTGGGGCCAGTCTTCCTGGGTTCATATCCTGGCTCTGCTACTTATCAGATGTGTAACCTTGAGCGAATTTCTTAACGTCTCTGGCCTTCAGTTTCCCCATCCATAAAGTGGGAAAAATAATAATACCTATGTCATTGGGTTGCTGTGATGACTCAGTGAGTTAAAACATCTAAAAGGCAAAAGACTTATGTGATCTGCAGAGAAACCAGAGTATAAGTTAATACATGTAAAACATTTAGAGTGTCAGGAACTTAATAAGCCCTCAATAATATTATCTATGATAGAATTATGATATTGCATCTGTTCCCCCTTTCTTACAGATGACTCAAATATAGACATATCTTTTACTTTCCCACAGAACATACAACCTGGATGGCTTGTTGGTTATGATTCTCTATCAGGTCATCTGAGAGTATTCAAATGTATTTCTGTGCACAATATCTTTGGAATAAGATATTAAAACGTAACAATTCATTGAAGACTTTGGTCACCAATTTTTCATTCACAAAACTCACTACCTCCTGATTATTTGAAAGAAAACTCTACTCAGAGTGTTGATTAGGGATAACTTTCAGAGAAATATCACCCATCTCTGCATTCTCTTCTTAGACAAGAAGTCTGTAATAGTTCCTTCTACTTCACCAGAGGCAATATATTTTTTCAAATAAATTCTTTTGGAAATATCTTTGACTGAGATAACATAGGACAGATATTTATAACTGTCATTTTCGTAATGCAAATTTTACCCAATTGCATATTATAAGTTTTGCCTTTTCTTTATAGTCTTCATATTCCATTAGAAGGGAATTCAAACAAACTTAAACAAAACAAAAGAGGAAGCAATTGGAATTTTGTATAATGACCAAATATTTGCTGATACTAAGAAATTATTAACTTTTAAACATGATAATTGTAGTGTGGTTGGTTTTTTAAAAGATTGCTTATCTCTTACAGACACATCTTGAAATATGTATGGATGAAATAATATGATGTCTGGAATTTGCTTCAAAATAATATGGGAGAGGAAGAAGTGGGTGGAGGTATCAAGGAGATAAGATTGATGATGAGTTAATAATTATTGAAGCTGTGTGATAGGTGCATGAGGATTCATTATGTTTGTCTGTTAACATTTGGACATCTTTGAAGTTTTCAACAATAAGAAGCTTTTTTAAAAATGGACTAAACCATGATAGCTACTAGACTGTAAGAGTGCCTTGAGGGCTGGGACTATATTTGTATTTATCTTTGCATCACTGAAACCTAGGGCAGTATCTGACACATAATTGCCACTCAGTTTATTTAAATGACTGAATATTAGTTATTTATAATATCTCCAGCACTGGACTTAAAGGTGCTTCATATTCCTCATAATTGTGGCATACAGTCAAACCACACACATTAAAACCAATTGGGAAATGGGGTAAGGGAGGGAATCCTGTTTGAATTAATGAGAAATTACAAAACACTTTTAAATACATACCTTCACTCTTTTCAAGTAAATGTAGTGATAGAGAATATCCTCTAGCAATGTTTTCAGGTAGAGGTTAGAACCTGATTTAACAAATAGATTAGACTAACTTGTAAAAAAAAACATATAAGCGCCTAATTCAATGAGAGGGCTCAAGAGAATTGAATTATAAGTTCAACTATTTCAATAAGTTTTGGTTTACCATAGGCAATGGCAACTTCTTTAACTTCTCTAAGCTTTATTTTCCTCATCTGTAAAATTTTAAAAACTGGACTGGATAATTTTTATAGGCCTTTTCTGTTCCAAAATTCCTGTGGTTATAAATGAGCAGCATCTACCTAAGTACTAACAACTCATATGCTAAATTTTTTAAAAGCAGTTTTTCTCTAAATAGATTATACATTCCTTTGTATGTCTTCATTCTTATTTGTACTGTATATTTTTATTAATGGACCCTTCCTAGATTATTTGATATGGAATCACCGAATTAAATAGTAAAGAAATCAACTTTAGCTCAGCTGAAATTCAAATTAATAAAATTTATTTTAAGAAGTTACTTTATATAAACCAGACTTCTAAGATTTATCCCTGAAAATTCTGCTACTTTTCCTGACCACAGTCTTTATATGTTAGACCCCTACTGATAAGGCCAGTCTTATAGTATGTTCTACCCTTCTTCCTGTAAACTTCTTTAGTTGAGTTTGCCAATACTTTCATATTCATTCCTTTGTCTGCTTTAAGTTTTTACTTCACTTTATTTTTTAATATTTTATTTGTATTTATATATTTATTTATTTTTTTATTTTGAGATGGAGTTTCACTCTTTCACCCAGGCTGGAGTGCAGTGGCGTGATCTTGGCTTATTGCAACCTCCACCTTCTGGTTTCAAGTGATTCTTCTGCCCCAGCCTCCTGAGTAGGTGGTACTACAGGCGTCCACCACCACACCCGGCTAATTTTTGTATTTTTAGTAGAGACGGGGTTTCACTATGTTGGCCAGGCTGATCTCAAACTCCTGACCTCATGATCCTCCCACCTCAGCCTCCCAAAGTGCTGGGATTACAGGTGTGAGCCACTGTGCTTGGCCCTAATATTTTATTTTTTTAGTTAAATTTTAGGTTCACAAAAAAACTAACAGGAGGCACAGAGATTCCCATATGTCCCCTCTCCCCACCACATGCATAGCCTCCTCCATTCCCCACCAGAGTGGTACAGTTATTACAATTGATGAAGCTACATTGACATATCATAATCACCTGAAGTCCATAATTTATATTAGGGTTCACTCCTGATGTTGTACATTCTATGGGTTTGAACAAAGGTATAATGGCATGTATGTATCATTACAATATCATACAGAGTATTTTCACTGCCCTAAAAATTCTCTGTGCTCCACCTATTCATTCCTCCTTCATCAACCCCTTACTGTCTCCATAGTTTCGTCTTTTCCAGAATGTCATGCAGTTGGAATCATACAATATGTAGCCTTTTCACATTGGCTTCTTTCACTTAGTAATATGCATTTTAGGTTCCTCCATGTATTTTTGTGTCTTGATAGCACTGAATGATATTGTATTGTATGAATGTATCACATTTTATTTATCCATTCACCTCCTGAAGGGCACCTTGATTTCTTTGAAGTTTTGGCAATTGTGAATAAAGTTTCTGTAAACATTCATGTGCAGGTAACTTTTTAGCTCCTTTGGTAAATATTAATACCAAGGAGCGTGATTGCTAGGTCATATGATAAGACTATGTATGTTTGGTTTGTGAGAAACTGGTAGACTGTCTTCCAAAGTGGCTGTACCCTTTTGCATTCCTTCCTGCCCCCAGTGAATAAGAGTCCCTGTTGCTGTGTGTCCTCACCAGCATTTGGTGTCGTCAGTGTTTGCGATTTTGGCCATTCTGATAGGTATGCAGTGGTAACTCATTGTTTTATTTTGCATTTTTCTGATGATGTATGATTTGGAGCATCTTTTTTATGTGTATTTGTCATAGTATATCTTCTTTGGTAAGATTTCTGTTAAGGTCTTTGGCCCATTCTTTTCTCCCAAGGGTTTTAGGACCCTTGTGCCAGCAACCTCAGACCAAACACACTTCTAATTATACCACAGTATAATACCACAGTGTAAAGATCCCTGGTGTTTGACCACAGATCCCAAATACAACAAAAGGATCATAACAGTTAAAAGATACTGGCACATGGCTGGGCGTGGCGGCTCACGCCTGTAATCCCAGCACTTTGGGAGGCCGAGGCGGGCGGATCATGAGGTCAGGAGATTGAGACCATCCTGGCTAAAACAGTAAAACACTGTCTCTACTAAAAATGCAAAAAATTAACCGAGCATGGTGGCGAGCGCCTGTAGTCCCAGCTGCTCAGGAGGCTGAGGCAGGAGAATGGCATGAACCCAGGAGGCGGAGCTTGCACTGAGCCGAGATCGCGCCAGGGTACTCCAGCCTGGGTGACAGAGCGAGACTCCATCTCAAAAAAAAAAAAAAAAGATACTGGCACAATACTGGAGTCCTATTCAGTCATTAATAATTTGTCCAGTCCATCATTATATCATGAAATTGTCTCCCAGGGCAAGGCCACTGAGGTTTCCAGGCTTCTGTTTGGTCAGATTCCAAAAGCAGGAGTGGTCTCCACAATATATGGCTTCACCTTTTCAGGCATCTGGTATAATTGAACTAAGAGACAATATCATCTTTTGCTTTGAGACTCTTTCAAGGTACTGATGTAATATTGGATTTCCCTTACTACATATCCCATTTGTTCATTTCTTACTCTCATCTACTATTCCTCCTTTTTTCTATTTATAACCAAACTTTTCCACATTTGAAAGAATATTAGGTGCTAGTCCAGATTACAGGCAGCACTACTAATCTAGTGAATGCCTCCTGCTCAGTCCATTCCCATTTATATAAGGTAGGGTTTTATAGATAGAGAATTAGTGGACTATCTTGACCATTAAGCAATACAACTGCATTTACTTTTAACCCCAATTTTGCTAGATAGGGTAAAGACACAACCTGCCCCCATGAGGCCCTTAGGAATTCTGACATAAAAATTTAAAAATATAGTTAGTTTTCTTGCTTAGGAATCAGCCCTGTTTCCAACATTTGTAGTTGCAGCCATGGTCTTGCACATGTTTCATCAGGTAGGAAACATAAAGTTGAGGTGATATGAGGAGGAAAGAAAGAAAGAAAGAAAATATTGTCATCATACCAGTGTCCTACACCCTGGGGAAGAATTGCAGTCATAGTAGCATCCTTCCCCAACTCCTCTTCCTCAGACTCAGCAGAAAAACAGAGGAGTCTATCTAGTGGGGACACTTCCTTAGCCCCACCCCCAAATATTGAGTGTGAGCTTGTGAAGGCATGTAAGCCTATCCTTCATTCCTGTGTCTGCCCCCATTTTAGACAACCAATGTTCCAATTACTTGTTCTGACTTCCCTTTCTAACTATTATTCTAAGGAGGATATAGCTCTGCCCATTGTCGGACATTATGGGTTGTAAAGTGTGTTTCTTGGTCTGAAAAAAATGTGACTCAGCAGCCCAAATTGGTGCAATATATTCTCTTCCAGTTCTTTTATTACATTCTGAGCATTTGCATCTACCACTGTGTAAGCAAAGGCCAATCCAGAGTTAGTGTCTATTCCTGTCGAAACTCATACCCTGGGGCTATCAGCATCAGTCTGACATGCTAGCTGTGTTCAGGGCCTTCCCCCTGAGGAATCTGTCACATAGCCACCTTAAGTCTCTGTCTCTTTTGTTGAAAAACAGAACAGTTATTGGCATTTTGTGCTTCAGAAGGTACAAGAGGAATATGTCCAGGTTCAACTTCAGAGGGTACAAGAGGGATATGTCTAGGTTCAACCCATCTCTGTATTGCTGAGTCCCCAGATGCCCACTAATTTCATGGACCCAGGCGGCCGCCTCAAGGGAGCACACAGGGATATCCACTTGTTGATTCTCATCACCTTCCAAACCTGGAAGGGGATTCTTCTGATGGATATCAATATGTTCTACATTAATGCACCCCTCAGATTTCCATAGTGATTTTTCATAGAGTCATACACCATACAAACATCCTGTTAATGGGCCAGTTTTCCATTTCCCTTCTGTAAGACTACATGGCCAGGTCATTGGCCACTGCCAATGAGTCAGTCAAAACCCAAACCTAGGGGCTTTTACCGCTGTTCAATTCTTCCTTCACTGCTGGGAAAACAGCATGCAGTTCAGCCTGCTAAGATGATTTGTTTTTACCTTCCTTGATCAGATGGTAGCCTTCCAAACAGAATATTGTTTGTTCACCTTGGAACTGCCATCCATAAATTAAGCAGCTCCTTGTCAATCAGTTAAGAACTGTTTATAGGGCACTGTCCCAATGACAATAGAATCCAGCAGCTCTTCATGCATTTCCAAAGTCAGTCCTAGGGGAAATGAGACTCTCTGCTCATGAGTACCTCCTCCTTGCATTCACAGGTAGCATGATCATGTATAAACCACTTCCATTTTATTATGGAGTTTTTCTGGGCACTGCCCTCCCCGTTAGAGTGTTTTTCCAATATCACCCAAGGCATTATGGGTATTTCAGGTTTCAGGATTATTTTCCTCCACCATCCTTCCCATCCTTCCAAGTCGCCAATGTCTATTTTATCCCTTTCTGTGTCCATGTATACACATTATTTAGCTCCCACTTACACTTGAGAAGATGTGGCATTTGACTTTCTGCTTCTGAGTTATTTCACTTAAGATAATGGCCTCCAGCCGGGCGCGGTGGCTCAAGCCTGTAATCCCAGCACTTTGGGAGGCCGAGACGGGTGGATCACGAGGTCAGGAGATCGAGACCATCGTGGCTAACACGGTGAAACCCCGTCTCTACTAAAAAATACAAAAAAAAAAAAAAAAAAAAACTAGCTGGGCGAGGTGGCGGGCGCCTGTAGTCCCAGCTACTCGGGAGGCTGAGGCAGGAGAATGGCGTAAACCCAGGAGGCGGAGCTTGCAGTGAGCTGAGATCCGGCCACTGCACTCCAGCCTGGGCGACACAGCGAGACTCCGTCTCAAAAAAAAAAAAAAAAAGATAATGGCCTCCAGTTCTATCCATGCTTCTGCAAAATACATGATTTCATTCCTTTTATGGCTGAGTAGTATCTCCTTCACTTATTCTTCTTTTGATGCTTGTCCTCTCTTTATGTAGATCTGAGTGTCTGACCTGTATCATTTTCCTTCTCTCTAAATAACTTCTTTTAACATTTCTTACAAGGAAATCTACTGGCAACAAATTCCTTCAACTTTCTTTGTCTGAGAGGTTTTTTTTCTTTTAATTTAATTTTTAATTTTTTCTGGGTACATAGTAGATGTATATATTTATGGGCTACTTGCGATATTTTGATACAAGCATACAATGTGTAATAATCACTTCAGGGTACATGGGGTATCCATCACCTCAAACATTTATTAATTATACACTTTTAGTTATTTTTAAATGTACAATTAAATTACTTTTTACTATAGTCATCTTGCTGTGCTAGAAAATACTAGGTCTTATACAGTCTTCCTAACTATTTCCTTGTACCCATTAACCATCCTCCCTTCCTTCTACCCCCCACAACCCTTCCCAGCCTCTGGTAGCCGTTGTTCTACTCTCTATCTCCATGAGTTAAATTGTTTTAATTTTTGGCTCACACAAATAAGTGAGAACATGTGAAATTTGTCTTTCTGTGCCTGGCTTATTTCATTTAGCATAATGACCTCCAGTTGCATCCAAGTTGTTGAAAATGACAGAATCTCAAGTCTTTTCTATGGCCGAATAGTCCTCCATTGTGTATATGTACCACATTTTCTTTATCCATTCATCTGTTGATGGACACTCAGGTTGCTTCTGAATCTTGGCCATTGTGAATAGTGCTGCAACAAACATTTGAGTGCACATATCTAGTTGATATACTGACTATCTCTTCCTTCCTTCTGTCCAGTCTTCCTTTTAGTGAAGGTGATTTTCTCTGGTGGTATGATTTAACTTCTTTATTTTATTTTTTTGTGTATCTGTTTTATGTAATTTTTTTATTTGAGGTTATCATGAGGCTTGCAAATAATATCTTATAACCCATTATTTTAATCTGATGACTTAACACTGCTTGCGTAAACAAATTAACTACTGACAAGCAAAAGAAAAAACTAATACAAATTCTACAGTTTAACTTCTTCCCCTCACTTTTTAACTTTTTGTTGTTTCTATTTATATCTTATACTGTCTATGTCTTGAAAAGTTGTTATATTTATTGTTTTTTGGTTGATTCTTCTTTTAGTTTTTTCTATTTGAGGGTAGTTTACACACTATACTTACAGTGCTGTAATATTGTGTTTTTTTCTGTGTATTTGTATATTACTAGTGAGTTTTGTACCTTCAGATGATTTTTTCTTGCTCTTCAACATCCTTTCATTTCTGATTAAAGTACACCCTTTAACATTTCTTTTAGGACAGGTCTGGTGTTGATGAAATCCCTCAGCTTTTGTTTGTCTGGGAAAGCCTTTAATTTTCCTACATGTTTAAAGGATATTTTTGCCAGATATACTACTCTAGGGGAAAAGTTTCTTTCCTCCAACACTTTGAATACGTCATGCCATTGTCTCCCTGCCATAAGGTTTCCACGAAAAAGTTTGCTGCCAAGCATATTGCAACGCCATTGTATGTTGTTTCTTTTCTGATGCTTTTAGGATTCTTTCTTTATCCTGAACCTTTGAGAGTTTGATAATTAAATGTCTTAAGGTAGTCTTCTTTGGGTTAGATCTGCTTGGTGTTCTATAACTTTCTTGTACTTGGATATTGATATCTTTCTCTAGATTTCTCTAGTTTTCTGTTATTATCCCTTTAAGAAACGTTCTACCCATGTCTCTTTCTCTGCCTCTACTTCAAGGCCATTAACTCTTACATTTGCTCTTTTAAAACTGTCTTCTAGATCTTGTAGCTGTGCATCATTTTAAAATTCTTTTTTCTTTTTTCCTCTCACTGTGTATTTTCAAATAGTGTGTCTTTGAGTTCACTGATTATTTCTTCTGCCTGATCAGTTCTACTATTTAGAAACTCTGACATATTCTTCAAATTGCATTTTTCAACTCCAGAATTTCTGCTTGATTCTTAATTATTTCAATTTCTTTGTTAAATTTATGTGATAGAGTTCTGAATTTCTTCTCTGTTATTTTGAATTTGAATTTCCTCAAAACAGCTATTTTGAATTCTCTATCTGAATGGTCACATATCTCTGTTTCTCCAGAACTCACCCCTGGTGTCTTATTTAGTTCGCTTGGTGATGTCATGTTTTCCTGGATGGTCTTGATGCTTGTGAGTGTTCATCAGTATCTGGGAATTGAATAATTAGTATTATTGTAGTCTTTGCATTCTGGACTTATTTGTACCTGTCCTTCTTGGGAGGGCTTTCGTGGTATTGAGAAGTACTTGGGTGCTGTGATCTAAGCTGTATCTGCATTAGGGGACACCACAAGCCCGGTAATGCTATGGTTCTTGTATACTCATAGAGGTACTACCTTAGTGGTCTTGAATAAGATCCGGAAGAATTCTCTAGATTACCAAGCAGAAACTCTTGTTCTCTTCCCTTACTGTCCCCCAAACAAATGGAGTCTCTCTCTCTCTCTCTCTCTCTCTCTCTCTCTCTCTCTCTCCTGAACTGTCTGACATTGGGGGTATGTTGATACAAGTACCCCTATGGCCATTACCGCTAGGACTGCACTGGGTCAGACTTGAAGCCAATGCAGCCCTGGTTCTCACCCAAGGCCCACTGTAACCACTTACCTGACTACCACCTATGTTGTTGGTTCAAGGTCCTAGGGCTCTGCAGTCAGTAGGTGGTGAAACCAGCTAGGTCTGTGTCCTCTTCAGGGCAGCAAGTTCCCCCAGGCCCCAGGTGAGTCCAGAGAAGCTGTCCAGGAGCCAGGGACTGGAGTCAAAAACCTTAGAAGTCTACCACAGATGTTCTATTCTACTGTGGCTGAGCTGGTTGTCAAACCGTGAGACACAGTCCTTCCCACTCTTCCCTCCCACTTCCACAGGCCCATGGGGAGTACTGCCAGCCTACCGCTGATGTTCACTTAAAGCCTAAGGGATTCTTCAGTCACCTTGTGGTAAATGCTGCCACCTTGTGGTAAATGCTGCCAGGCCTTATTTCACCTTTCAGGGCAGTGGGGTCCCCTCTGGCCCAGGGCAGGTGCAGAAATACCACCCAAGAGCCAAGGCCTAGAATTGGGGATCCTAAGATCCCGCTTGATGCTCTACCCTACTGTGGCTGAGCTGGTACCTAAGGCATAAGACAAAGTCCTCTTTACTTTTCCCTCTGCTTTTCTCAAGCAGAAGGAGTCTCTCACAATAGCCGCCATAGCTGGGAATGTGGTGAGTCTCACCTGAAGCCCCCACAGCTCAGAGTTTCACCCAAAGCCCACTGTGCCCACTGTGTACTACTTGGGATCACTGCTGATTATTCACGGCCCAAGGGCTCTTCAGTCAACAGGTGATGGATCCTTCCGGGACTGGGTCCTTCCCTTCAAGGCAGTGGGTTCCCTTCTGGCCCAGGGTGTGCATCAAAATGTCATCCAGGAGCTACAACCCGGAATGGGGGTCTCATGCCTCTGCCCAGTGCCCTATCCTACTGTGGATGACCTGATATCCAAGATGCAAGACTAAGTCTTCTTTACTCTTCCCTCTCTTCTCTTCAAGCAGAAGGAAGGGGTCTCCTTTGGAGCCACAAGCTATGCTACCCAGGGGTGGGGAGGGGTGGAACAAGCAAAGCACCTCCTTAGCTACCCCAGCTGGTGTCTCAGTAAGTTGCATGCCCCCAAGTTCATTGGTTCTGAGCCCAGCTCAGCACTAAGACTTGCAGTCTTTGTGGCCTAGACTGTGTTTCAAGTTTATTTAGAGCCCCAGAGCACTTTAGCCCATGATGACGAGGCTTACTGGAACTCAGATTCCAACAATTGGGATGGGAGATTCCCCACTTGCTACAGCTGATCCAAATGCTCCCTCTGTTAGCGGAAGTTGGCTGTGTTTAGCCCAGTTTTCCTTCCTGCTGTGACAGGGCAGCACTGAGTTCAATGCAAAATCTGATAGTCTCTGCACTTTCTCTATCTCTCTCAAGTGCACAGATTTCTCTGCACCAGGCAGCTGCTGGGGGATAGGGAAGGGGTGGCATTGGTGATTAAAGACTGTCTTTCCTACTCTCTTCAGTTCCTCTTTCAACAATGTGAAGTTAGAACCAGGTAATGTGAGTGCTCACCTGATTTTTGGTTCCTATGAGAGTCCTTTTTTGTGTGTAGACAGTGGTTAAATGTGGTGTTCCTGCAGTGGGGGAGGATGATGGGTGGGCCTTCTGTTCCATAATCTTGCTCCACCCCTGTGTCTGAGAGTCTTTATTTTCCTTCACTTTTGAAGTATAATTTCACAAGGTACAAAATTCTGGGTTAGTGGGATTTTCTCTCAACATGTAAATAATTTGCTTCAGTCTCTTCTTGTTTGTGTGGTTTCTGAGCAAAAGTGGAATATAATTCTTACCTTTGTTCCTCTTTAGGTAAGGTATTTTTTTCCTCAGACTTTTTTCAGAATTTTGTCTGTATATTTTATTTTCTGTAGTTTGAAAATGAAATGTCTACATGTCATTTTTTTGTCATTTGTCCTGTTTGATGTTCTGAGCTTCCTGAATCTGTGATTTTATATATATGACATTAATTTCGGGAAATTCTCAGTCATATTATTTCAAGTACTACTTCTGTTCCATTACCTATTCTTCTCCTTCTGGTATTCCCATTACACATATGTTATACCTTTTGTAGTTGTCTCACAGTCCTTGGATATTCTGTTGTATTTTTTTTAGTCTTTGTTCTCTTTGCTTTTCAGTTTGGGAGGTTTCTGTTTATATACCCTCAAGCTCAGAGACTTTTTTCCCTCAATTTTGTTCAATCTACTAATAAGACCATCAAAGGTTTTCTCATTTCTGTTACAGTGTTTTTGATCACTAGTATTCTGTTTTGGTTCTTAGAATTTCCATCTCTCTGATTACTTTGCTGATCTGCCCTTGCATGCTGTCTACTTTTTATCCATTAGAGCCCTTATAATAATTATCATAATCATGACCAATTATCATAGTTGTCTTAAAATCCCTGTCTGATAATTCCAACGTTCCTGCTATGGCTAGTTCTAATGCTTGCGCTGTGTCTTTAAATTATATTTTCTGCCTTTTAGTATGCCTTCTAATTTTTTCTTAAAAGCTGCACATGATGTACCAGGTAAAAGGAACTACTATAAATAGGCCTTTAACAATGTGGTGGTGAATTATGGGGAGAGGGGAAGCATTATTATTATTATTGTTATTGACATGGTGTCTCTTTCTGTCACCCAGGCTAGAGTGCAGTGGCATGATCATGGCTCACTATAACCTTGACCCCCACCCAGGCCCAAGTGATCCTCACACCTCAGCCTCCAGAGTAGCTGGAACTTCAGGCATGTGCAACCACACCTGGCTGATTTTTACATTTCTGTGGAAATGTGGTCTTACTATGTTGCCCAGACTAGTCTCGAACTCCTGGATTCAAGCAATCCTCCTGCCTTGGCATCCAAAATGCTGGGATTACAGGCATAAGCCACTGCACCTGGCTGGGAAACATTCTTTTTTTTTTTTTTTTTTTGAGACGGAGTCTCGCTCTGTCGCCGGGGCTGGAGTGCAGTGGCCGGATCTCAGCTCACTGCAAGCTCCGCCTCCCGGGTTTACGCCATTCTCCTGCCTCAGCCTCCTGTGTAGCTGGGACTACAGGCGCCCGCCACCTCGCCCGGCTAGTTTTTTGTATTTTTTTAGTAGAGACGGGGTTTCACCGTGTTCGCCAGGATGGTCTCGATCTCCTGACGTCGTGATCCGCCCGTCTCGGCCTCCCAAAGTGCTGGGATTACAGGCTTGAGCCACCGCGCCCGGCCAAGGGAAACATTCTTTAGTCCTATGGTTAGGTCTTGGTCTTTTAGTAAGCCTATACCTCTGGACTGTGAACTTCACAAGTGCTTCTCAGGTTTTTTTCTCCCCCATTTAGTGGGACAGGATGGCTAGAGTGGACTGAATTTGAGCATTTCGCTTCTCCGAGATCAGTTAGGCTCTGATACACCTCAGAAGGTCAGGCTGTAGTTAAGCAGCTTCTCGGAGGGCAAGATTTGTTAAGAACAGGGTGCTCTGGCGTGTTTTAAAGTGTTTTGTTTCCTCTGCCCCCTGCAAGATGCATAAAGAGATTTTGCTCCAGTATTCTCTGAGTAGCTAACCAAGCTCCTGGAGGCAAAACTCACAAAACTGTGGAGGCCCCACTATGACTGGGTCCTCCTGAGTCTTTTAATTCAGACTTGTCCACACTGAGCCTCCAGTGATTTGTCAGTTACGCTTCAGGTTTTCCTCTCCAGCATTGGGTATCATGGTAGTTTCCACTTTTGAATCTCTGCTCTAGTAAGCTGTGACTCCCTATCTTTGCCTGTCTCTCCAATCTTTGTGGCAATGGTTTTCCCTTTTTCCTCTCCTCTCTTATAGGTCCAAAAAGAGTTACTAATTTTTCAGTGTGTTCAGCGTTTTACTTGTTAGGAGACGCTGGCAACTCCCAAGCTCCTTACATGCACAACTGGAAACCGGAAGTTCTCTGTTAAACTTTATGTGCTTAAAGAAGCTTGACAGAGGGGTCAAGAAACCTGGGTCTACTCTTTTCTTCATCTGTAAAATGATGTGTCTGTACAAGATAAGTTGTTTTTTAAACCGCATTCCTCAGAACCCTGGAAATTTTGTGGCACTGCCTCAGGGACTTCCAGGAAGGTGAAGCTCCAAGCCTCCACCCAATCCTCGTTCAACCACAGCAGCTCAACTTTTATCTTTTATATTTTCTTGTATATTAGACTTTTATACAATTTTATTTGAAATAAGGATTCTAGTTCCCCCTCTTCAAAAAAGCTTATAAATCACAGAGATCACCACCTTCTCTCAAGTATTATGACCCTACAATATAAAACCTTGACAGTCATTGAAATCCTTTGCTGATGGTATATGAAGAAGTAGAAGAGAGAAAAAATATGAGGGCACTGGGAATGAGTAACTGTATCCTACAGTGGGGAAGAAGATTGTTGAAATGGTAGATTGGAGTCCTGAGCAAAAAACTTCACAATTTTGCATTTTCTTAGTTCAATTCTCAGGCACAAATGGTGTCCCTTTTTAGTTATGTTTTATAGTAAAGATTTGGAACAGTTGGAAAATATTCTTTTCTTTATTTTTAGGAAGAAAGAAATGGATCGACTTTTGACTTGCCTGAATAGAGGTAAATATCTCCCTGGTTATATTCTTCATCTTGCGTCTATTCTCTGTTGAATTCTCCAAGTACACTGAGCACACTGACTTTAACCTTATGTTTGAGTTAAGCTTCATACTCCTTATTAATGTTTGCCACAGGAATCTATTTTGGTTTCTTCATTCACAAGCAGAGAAAAATGTGTCATCATTAGCATTCATCTCCAAATGTGATTTCAGTTCTGTTTTAATTCCTATTTGTTTTAAGGATATTTCCCTCCCTCTCTTCCTTCCTTCCCTCCCTCCCTCCCCTCCCTCCCTCTCTCTCTTCCTTCCTTCCTTCCTTCCTTCCTTCCTTCTTTCCCTCCTTCCCCCTTCCCTCCCTCCTTTCCTTTCCTTCTCTCCCTTCTTCCCTTCTCTCACTCCCTGTCCCTCTACCTTTCTTTTCTAGTAGCCACTTGATCCTAACCTAAGAATTGAACAAGTGAAAAAGGATCAAGACAAATAAAAATACTCTGAACCCTGCTATTTTTCTTCATACCCTCTGAATCAAATTCAGGTTGTATATTCTCTTATTTTGAAGCTGTCCACCCAAGTCTGTGCCATCTCCCTTATCTACTAATAATTTTTCCATGTCCACTTTATTCAAGCTAATCTCCTAGTTATATCACATTTCTTTTTCTAACTACATGCTTTTTTACATGGCATCCTTTTTAACAGATCTCCCATTTTTACTGTCCATGTACCTCTTTCCTTATGTCCAAAACACACCAAAAAATTCATATCTTAGAAATTCTATCCTACTTATTGCAGTAGTTCAATTTTATGCCTCAAATACCTGTCAACAGGGTGTTAAACATAGCAAAGTGGTATAGAAACCAAACCACTTCTTTTCAAAAGAGAAAAACTTTGCTGGTTGGCATTCTTATATCTCAGAAGGACATGGGATATGTACATGCCTTCTGATAGTGATAGCACATTCTGGTTCTGTCCTGAGCTTGCTGGCTCAGTAAATATTATGCCAGCATGTTGATACTCTTCTAATTCTCAATCTCCAGTTTAGTCTTTTAAATGATTGTTTCTATTCTTTATTTCCTCACATATAAATCATATCTTTCTACCTCAGGTGGTGAATGATTGTACTAATTAAAATTATAAATCTCTCCAAAGACATGTTTGTTTCCCAGAATTTGAGTTAACAACTTCTTGGAACTTGGTAATGCTTTTTGTCATTTTAATTACTTCTGGTATGCACCCACACACACATACACAAAAAAGAACTTTCTAAATTCAAACTCCTGTGAGACTGTTCTTAAAGCAGGATTAAACAACTTTGCTAGAGTGTAAAATAAAACTATCAATATCAAATTTTCCTGTTTAATGCAGCCTTTGTGAAACTTTCTCAGCCTTTTGGCGAAGAAGACTTAAGTTTGGAGTCAAGAGTTAATGAAGCTCAGTGGTTTCGAAAAATAGGTAAGAAGAAATTCTGTGGCTGTGGGAAACATTGTGGGGTGGTGGAATCAGACAGATGTGATTTCAAATTCTGGATCTTTCATTTGTAGCTGTGGGTACAGAGATAATAATCTGTTTTATTACTTATAAAATGGAAATAATTATATATACTTCATGCAGTTATTAAGGGTTTTAAATGAAACAGCATTTGTCCTTTGTATCATAGCAGATACTCAATGGACATTAGTTGTGTTCCTTTTCTATAGAAATGGGTCTAAGATTAAACTAATGAACTATAACTACAGATCCCTAAGGTTGTGCTGCTAAACTTGGTTTAGAATACTTAATTAATTTTTTTTTTTTTTTTTTTTTTTTTTTTTTTTTTTTTTTGAGACAGAGTCTCGCTCTGTCGCCCAAGCTGGAGTGCAGTGGCGTGATCTCGGCTCACTGCCAGCTCCGCCTCTGGGGTTCACACCGTTCTCCTGCCTCAGCCTCCCGAGTAGCTGGGACTACAGTCACCCACCACCACGCCTGGCTAATTTTTTGTACTTTTAGTAGAGATGGGATTTCACCGTGTTAGCCAGGATGGTCTCAATCTCCTGACCTCATGATCCGCCTGCCTCGGCCTCCCAAAGTGCTGAGATTACAGGTGTGAGCCACCGCACCTGGCCTGGAATACTTAATTTATTTCTAAGTGTGATTTACCAGAAATGAACTATATACAACAATATGGATGAATCTTACAAACATAATGTTGAGCAAAAGAAACCAGATACTGAAGAATACATATTGTGTTGTTCATTTTATTTATAATTTTTAAAATGGGCAAAACTAACATATGGTGTTATAAGTCAGGATAGTGGTTACCCTGGAAAAGGAGTTGGACTTGAAAGTTGTAGGAGCTTCAGGGTTTCTGGTAATGTTCAAGATCTTTCTTGATGTGGGTGCCAGACGCATGGATATGTCCACTTTGTGAAAATTCATCAAGCTGTACAATTATGAGTTGTGTAATATACTTTATAACAGCTCTATTTCAATAAAATGATTTTAAAACTTGTGGAGGCAGTTACTACAGTGATAAGTAAGCATGAGCAATTAAGCAGCAGTGCCACAAAGTGGACCGATTCTACATGAACTTTTCCCTGTGTTATGAGGTTTAATAGGGTTTTAATCCTCGGAGAAAGGGAATGAATACTGCAATCTGACTTCTAAGAAACTGATGCAAATAATGAAAAATAACAAACATCTAAAATATAGACAAGTTTGGTGACTTTAATCTTTTGAAGGTTTGAAAAGGAATGTTTTTACTTTTACTGCATTTTGATTTGGATTTTCCAAGGGGAACGTGATGCTGACTGTTGCCTGACGAGGGCTTCTACTGCTCTTTGGAAGATATGAATCTTTCCAATAATTTTTCTCAACTCTTGATTCTAGTGTACCTTGTTCTTTGCTGAATTTTAACTTACTTTCACCACTGAGAGTTGGTGAGCTCTATTCATTTTGATCTTCATTTTTAGATAGATTTGTGTCAACTAAGAATTTTTTTTTTTTTTGAGACAGAGTCTTGTTGCCAGGCTGGAGTGCAGTGGTGCCATCATAGCTCACTGTAACCTCAAATTCCTGGTGTCAGTCTTCTGGGACTATAGTTGTGTGCCACACCTGGCTAGTTTTGTTTTGGTTTGGTTTGGTTTTTAATTTTTTTGTATAGACGGAGTCTCTCTCTGTTGCCCAGGCTCGTCCTGAACTCCTGGCCTCTAGCAATCCTCCTGTCTTGGTCTCCCAAAGTTCTGGGATTATAGGAATGAGCCACCAAGCCTGGCCTCAGCTAGGAATTCTTATTGCATGTCTCCAGTTTTTAAAAATTCAGCAATACGGGGCCGGGCGCGGTGGCTCAAGCCTGTAATCCCAGCACTTTGGGAGGCCGAGACGGGTGGATCACGAGGTCAGGAGATCAAGACCATCCTGGCTAACACAGTGAAACCCCGTCTCTACTAAAAATACAAAAAAAAAAAAAAAAAAAACAGCTGGGCAAGGTGGCAGGCGCCTGTAGTCCCAGCTACTCGGGAGGCTGAGGCAGGAGAATGGCGTGAACCCGGGAGGCGGAGCTTGCAGTGAGCTGAGATCCGGCCACTGCACTCCAGCCTGGGTGACAGAGCGAGACTCCGTCTCAAAAAAAAAAAAAAAAAAAAAAAAAAAATTCAGCAATACCTCCCTTGGTCATTGGTCTCGTGTTGAAGATTGGAATTGACGAGAGTCTCTAAATTTACCTGGAAAAATTCTTTAAAACCTAAAGGTAATTGTTTAAACCTTGAGAAATCCCTTACCGGTATATTAATATCAAAGGCGTAAGTATCAGAAATTGTAATGGTACAGACTAAATGGTAGATTTTCATAATTTCATATTATTATATTATTTCATGTTAATTTCCAGCTTGGAACTTGGCTGTGCAATGTGACAAAGATCCAGTGATAATGAGAGAGTTTTTCATACTTTCTTATAAGGTAAGTTTCTTTTAATAAGTATCTCATGTATGGACCACAACAAGGCTATAACCACTATGGCTATAGTAAAGGGCTAAATATAGACTAGGATTGTCTCTTGATCTAGGAACTTTTAATATATATGTAAGTGGGAATGACCTAAGAAGAATTTGTTCCTTATAGGGTATAGCGTAAGAATGCGGGGCATATCTCTCTATACCAAAATATCAGAAACATTCATCAGGGAGGCTAAAGTTCTACCATTTAAGACTTATTTCTTTGCCTTTGAAGGGATCTCAGCCTCCCAAAGTCCTATATTAAAATGTCAATATCTTTAGGAGGGGAATACTCTAAGTAGTTGTTAATTACCAACACATTATGAAGAGTTATGGAAATAAGTCTACAAGAACATAGAATAAGTATCTGGGGACAGCAGGGGCTGAAGAAAGAGATAAGAAACTTAGGCCTCCTTTATAACTTTCCTATAGCAGGTCCTGAGTGTAGTGATTTGTGAGTTTGTTATTTAATTATAAGCATTTTTAAATAGTCGTTGGCCTCCAAGGTAGAGGTTAAATGCCAGAAAGAGGACCAAGTATTGACAGGAGGATAAAAGGAGAACGGCTAAAAGAATATCCTTCATACACATTCAGGAATACACAGTATGATATGTTGAGATCAATTAAATGTTAAGAATTTTAGAGCTACGCCAGGCGCGGTGGCTCAAGCCTGTAATCCCAGCACTTTGGGAGGCCGAGACGGGCGGATCATGAGGTCAGGAGATCGAGACCATCCTGGTTAATACGGTGAAACCCCGTCTCTACTAAAAAGTACAAAAAACTAGCCGGGCGACGTGGCGGGTGCCTGTAGTCCCAGCTACTCGGGAGGCTGAGGCAGGAGAATGGCGTGAACCCGGGAGGCGGAGCTTGCAGTGAGCTGAGATCTGGCCACTGCACTCCAGCCTGGGCGACAGAGCGAGACTCCGTCTCAAAAAAAAAAAAAAAAAAAAAAAAAAAGAATTTTAGAGCTAGAAAGAACTATAAAGACAATCTAGCACAACTCCTTCATCTCACATAAGAGTAATCAAAGACCTAAAGAGATGGGGTGTCTTTAAATGCTATTAATTTAATAACAATGACAGTTATGATCACTGAATATTTGGGGAGATTAAGAAATAGTCTTTGCAAGTTTAGGCATAACTGCCATTTTAATTAAGTGAAATAAATTGGTTTTAGTTTTGGCATTTGTGATGGGACTTGTAGGATTGGCGTGTAAGAATCCAAATGGCCTAGAGTTTTATTGTAGTAGCTGGGAGTTTTTCCTAAAACTAGACAATGTTGATGATGAGGTCATGCCTAATGCCTGTCAAGACTTGCCAATGCCTCTTTCAACCATGACAATATACATACTAATTTTGGCTCTATTCAATACAAAGGGGGAAATCTATTTGCCAGGGGAAAAATCACTTAGAAATTACAACATAAACCAAGAAGTAAATCACTAGATAGAAATACAAGGGCAAATGATACTACTTGTCACTGGAAAAGATAGGAATACTGTGAAGAAATGAAGCTTTTTATCTCTAGGAGGGTACTAAAAACAATGGAAAATAATATAAAATTGAAAGCATAAATCAGTATTATAATTTATATCATTTCTATGGTGACATGTGCTTTTCCAGCTGAATTTTCTCATTCAAACAGGAAGTTGCTGATTTTCATTCCGATTGTTTGTGTTCACCTGGCAGAATTCTCACTATTCATTGATGTTCTGGTTACTTCTTATCAGATGTCCCAGTTTTGTCCTTCTGATCAAGTAATTCTGATTGCACGGAAAACATGTTTACTTATGGCAGCTGCAGTTGATCTAGAGCAAGGCAGAAAAGCTTCAACAGCTTTTGAACAGGTAATGTGCAACCTTCAAAGAAAAGACAAGAGTTCAGTGTGCTATTTGTTATGTTTGCCTTCCCCGATGCAGTTCTTTTTGATTCTCTTTAGAGAATCCTTTTCTCCACTCCAGCATCATCTTGATTTCAAAAGTTTGTAATGGCTAATTCCTTCCTAAGCAAAGGTTACTTTTGGCATAGCCTCTTCTTTTAAGAAGATTAGATATCTCTTCTTTTAAAATTCCCCTTCCTATGGACCACTCTTTCCAAAAATGTTTTTAAATATCTTTTATCCTTTATTGTCTGCCTGTGATTATACACGGGTTTGGACTCCACTTTTGTTTCTTATCACATGTTCTAAGGAATAACTCATCTATTTCCATAGCTTTGATAGCCATCTGAAATTATTACTTATCTTGTTTTTCTTCTCTCAATTGCATTTGCTTTCTTTTCCCCACATTCTTAAATATCTCATTAACTTAATTTCTACAAGACAGAATTCCTTACCTTTGCCTGAATTCCCCTATCAGATTCTTAAATGTTACCCCTTTTAGGAGCTATCAATATCACCATCTCCCATACACCAGATTATCGGTTTGCTTTTAGCTGTTTACCTTTCTTCTTTCAATCTAAGAAAATTGTCTCTAAATCAGATCAATAGCATTTTTGTATGATTTTTAAGATCTAGATCACTCTGCTTGGTTTCTCTTACCTGGACAAAGAAAACTTCCTAATTTCTCATACTTGTCACCTTCTCTCCTCTCCAAGAGATATAAACCCCTTGCTGTTTATTCTCTTCCTCCTTCCTCTTATTTCATATTGTTCTTTGGATCTGGAACAAACTCTCACCAGATCTATGCCAACTATTTTGCTTCTTTTCCCTTCCATTGTTGAGTGCAGCTCAAAAAACATTGGCGCACCAGACACTTTTCTAGGTACTGGGGATACAGAGATAAAGAAGCCAAAGTCCTTGCCTCTGAGGAGTAGAGGAGGCCCTCTTTTAAGAAATGTTTTTATTTTAAAAGAAGATGGGAAAAGACTCTACCCGCCCCAGAGCAAAATAAACAAACAAAAATTCTACTTAACAGACAAAGGTAAATGTAATTTAATTCTCAATAGGGACTTTTGCTTTACTAAAAAATAGTAATAACATCTTATTTTTATATAGTGCTTTTCAATTTCTAAAAGTTTTTCCTTTTTGGTTGGTAATCCTGAGTTTAATTTTTTATCTTAGTGAAAAGAGATCAAATTGATGTGAGGGAAATTTCACAAACTCTTAAGTACAATCATTATTTTGTTTGTTCCTAACTACCATTCTTTTTTATTCTGTGTTCTTTCTCATGTACACCTCTGTTTCCTCAGAACTCTCTAATCTAGTAACCTTTCTATAATCTTCTTTCCTTTTGAAAGGATGTCTATTTAGATAATTGAAGATGCACTTCTGCCTTTTATCATCTAAGTGTGGTCCCTATGAATCAGACCGTGGTACTCTGTCTCTCTAAAGAATACTTGTTGATTTCTGTTGTATACATCTGCTCCCTGTTCTCTAAACCCTCATAAATGGGAATATTTCCAAATAAGTAACCGATGAAGGAATATAGATGGACCGCATAGTTTTATCAACATTGTCTCTACCCTTCTGAGTATGAGTTAGGGGAAAGTGAGGGATAGGTAAAAACATATAGTAATTGTACTTTGTCAAGGAACCACATCTTTTCCTAGAGCAGGAGTGGGTAAACTACTGCCAACTGGCCAAATCAGGCCGCTGGGAGATGTAGTTGAAAATAAAGAAAAATATGTAAAAGAGAGTGTATATGGCTAGGAAAGCCTAAAATATTTACTGTCTGTCCTTTTATACAAAAAGTTTCCTGATCCCTATCCTTGATTATATTTTAACAGACTTATTGAGGCATAATTCACATACCTTACAGTTCACCCACTTAGGTATACAATCTATTGGTTTTGAGAATATTCTCAGAATTGTGCGACTATTGATGCAACTAATTTTAGAACATTTTATCACCCTAAAAAGAAACCCCTTACCCATTTAGCAGTCACTTCTTATTGCCTGCCACCAGCACTAAGCAACTGTCTACTTTCTGTCTGTATAGACTTGCCTGTTCCAGATATTTCATATAAATGTCATCATCATCATATTTTATACAAATGTCAAATGTTTTTTGTTCTGTACTCTTTTCTGACTGGCTCCTTTTATAAATGCCTAAATAACATTTTCAAGGTTCTTCGTGTTGTAGCATATATCAGTGTTTCATTTCCTTTTATGGCTGAATTATATTCCGTTGTATAAACATCACATTTTAAAAATCCGTTCATCCATTGATGGACTTTTGGGTTGTTTCTAATTTTCAGCTCTTGTGAATAATGCCATGATGAACGTTTATGTACAAATTTTTGCGTGGAAATATGTTTTCATTTCTTTCAA
Source organism: Macaca thibetana thibetana (assembly GCF_024542745.1). Taxonomy (NCBI): domain Eukaryota; kingdom Metazoa; phylum Chordata; class Mammalia; order Primates; family Cercopithecidae; genus Macaca; species Macaca thibetana. The sequence continues at coordinate 67,021,117 of NC_065598.1, read as the reverse complement.
TATGAAATATACCTAGGAGTGGTATTGCTGGGTCATACAGTAACTCTATGTTTCATCATTTGAGGAATGCTGGAGTTTTTCAAAGCATCTGCACCATTTTACATTCCCACCAGGACTGAATGAGGATTCCAATTTCTCCACTTCCTTGCCACCACTTGTTATTATATCTTTTTAATTATAGCCATCCTAGTGAGTATAAATTGATACCTCATTGTGGTTTTGATGTGCATTTCTGTGATGACTAATGATGTTGAGGATCTTTTCATGTGCTTATTGGCCATTTGTATATCTTGTTTGGAAAATATCTATTGAAATCTTTTTGCATTTATTTATTTATTTAGAGATGGAGTCTTGTTCTGTCACCCAGGCTGGAGTGCAGTGGCACAATTTCAGCTCACTGCAACCTCTGCCTCCCAGGTTCAAGTGATTGTCCTGCCTCAGCCTCCCGAGTAGCTGGGACTACAGCCACACGCCACTGTGCCCAGCTAATTTTTGTATTTTTGTAGAGACAGGGTTTTGCCATGTTGGCCAGGTTGGTCTCAAACTCCTCACCTCAAGTGATCCACCCACCTCGGCCTCCCAAAGTGCTTCATGCTCATTTTAAATTAGCCTATTTGTCTTTTTACCACTGAGTTGTAATAATTCTTTATATATTCTTTATACTATACTCTTATCAAATACATGATTTACAATTATTTTCTCCTATTCTGTGGTTTGTCTTTTCCATTTCTTGCTAGTGCCTTTTGAAATACAGTTTTTATTTTTATGATATCCATTTTATTTATTTTGTTATCATATCTGAGACCATTTTGTAATCCAAAGTCATGAAGGTTTACCTCGATGTTCTCTTCTAAGATTTTTTATATTTTCAGCTCTTACATGTAGGTCTATGATCCATTTTGAGTTAATTTTTGTGTATGGTATGAGATAGGGGTCCAACTTTATTGTTTTGCATGTGAATATCCATTTGTCCTAGTACTATTTGTTGAGGACTATTTTTTTCCCCATTGAATTATCTTCGTACCATTGTTGAAAATCACTTAACCATAAATGAGAAGGTTTATTCTCAATTCTATTCCATTGACATCTATGTCTATCCTTGGGGCAATACCACATTGCCTTGATAATTATAGCTTTATGTAGTAAGTTTTGAAATAGGAAGGCGTTAGTCCTCCCTCTTTGTTCTTTTTAAAGATTGTTCTGGCTATTCTAGGTCCCTGGAATGTCCATTAGGACCAACTTGTTGATTTCTGCAAAAAAGCCAGCTGTGATTTTGATAGGGGTTGCATTGAAACTAGATCAGTTTAGGGAGAATATTAAAGCCTCTGATTCATGAACATGGAATATCTTTCCATTTATTTAGGCTTTTCACTTCTTTCAACAATGTTTTGTGGTTTTCAGATTATAAATTTTTCACTACTTGTTGTAGTCTATTCAGATTTTGTGTTTCCTCTTGAGTCAGTTTTAGTAGTTTATCTTTCTAGAAATTTATCCATTACATCTAAGTTATTGAATTTGTTGGTTTACAGTTGTTCATAGTATTCCCTTATAGTCCTCTTTATTTTTGTAAGGTCAGTAGTGATACCTCCTCTTTTATTCCTAATTTTAGTTATTTGTGTCTTCTCTCTTTTTGTTCTTGGTCAGTATAGACAAAAGTATATCAATTTTGCTCTTTTTGAGAACGAACTTTTGGTTTCATTTTTTCTATTGCATTTCTAGTCTCTATTTCATTAATTCCCACTCAAATCTTCCTTCTGCTTACTTCCAGTTCAGTTTGCTTTTGTTTTTACAGCTTCTTAAGGTAAAACTTGGAGTCACTGATTTGAGATATTTTTTATTTTAATATCAACTTTTGCAGCTATAAATACCCTTTAGGGACTGCATTAACTGCATCCCATAAATTTCGGTATGTTGTATTTTTTTCATTCATCTTAAAATATTTTCTAATTTTCATTGTGCTTTCTTATTTAACCCATTTATTATTTAGGAATCTGTTGTTTAATTCTCACATATTTGTGAATTTCCCAAATTGCCTTCTCTTGCTGATTTTTAATTTTATTCCACTGTGGTCAGAGTACATACTTCGTGACTTCAATTATTTTAAATTTATTTGAAGTTTGTGTTATAGCCTCGCATGTGAGCTATACTAGAGAAAGTGCCATACATGAGTGCTTGAGAAGAATGTACATTCTACTTGGGTTAGTGAAATGTTTTATGGCTAGTAGGTCTTGTAGGTTGATAGTATTGTTCAAGTGTTCTATATCCTTGATGGTTTTCTGCCTACTTATTCTATTCATTACTTGAAGTGGGGTATTGAAGTCTCCAACTAATAAAAGTTGAATTATCTCTTTCTTTCTTTCTTCAATTCTACCCAGTTTTGCTTTATATTTTTGGGGCTCTGTTGTTAGGTTATATATATTTATAATTGCTATATATTTCCAATGAATTGGCCCTTTTAACATTATAAAATTTTCTTCTTTGTCCCTAGTAATTTTTTGTTTGTTTGTTTTAGAGTCTATTTTTGTCTGATATTAGTAGTGTTACCCTAACATTCTTATGGTCAATGTTTCCATAACATAACTTTTTCTATCCTTTCACGATCAACCTATTTATTTGTCTTCGAACCTAATATGTATTTCTTGTAGACAGAATATAGTTGGATCATCTTTGTTTCAATATGATTATCTTTGCCTTTTATTGGGTTGTTTAATGCAGTCACATTTAATGTTACTATTTTTATGGTTGTATAGCAGGGCGAGCCGCAGACAAAACTCCTCAGACACTGAGTTAAAGAAGGAAGGGGTTTATTTGGACAGAGGCATCAGCAAGACTTCTGTCTCAAGAGCTGAGCCCCCCAAGTGAGCAATTCTTGTCCCTTTTAAGGGCTCACAACTCTAAGGGGGTGCGTGTGAGAGGGTTGTGATTGATTGAGCAAGCAGGGGGTACATGACTGGGGGCTGCATGCACCGGTAATTAGATTGGAACAAAACAAGGTAGGAATTTTCACCGTGCATTTCTATACAATGTCTGTAATCTATAGATAACATAACAGATTAGGTCAGGAGTCGATCTTTAACTACCAGGCCCAGGGTGCGGCACTGGGCTGTCTGCCTGTGGATTTCATTTCTGCCTTTTAGTTTTTACTTCTTCTTTCTTTGGAGGCAGAAATTGGGCATAAGACAATATGAGGGGTGGTCTCCTCCCTTAGTTGAATTTACTTCTGCCACTTTACCTTTCCATTTCTATATATCTCATGTATTTTTTATTCCTGATTTTCTGAACCTTTACTCTTTTCTTTTGCATTAAGTGAATGTTTTCTAATGTAACATTTTTGTTTTTTTAATGAGTTTTACACAATATTTGAGTTATTTTCTTAGTGGTCACTCTGGGGCTTACAATATAGATCTTAATTTATCAGAATCTACATCAGATTATAAACCCAATTTCAGTGAGATATAGTAATGCTATTCCTATTAGCTGTGTTCTCTTCTCTTTTTTAATGCTATTTTGTTATATATATTACATCTATATATGCTCCAAACACAACAATACATCTTATAGTATCACTTTATAGAATTTTAAGTATTTTAAAGAAACTCAGAGAAGAGGCTGGGTGTGGTAGCTCACACCTGTAATCCTAGCACTTTGGGAGGCCGAGGTGGGCAGATCACTTGAGGTCAGGAGTTCAAAATCAGCCTGGCCAACATGGTGAAACCCCATCTCTCCTAAATATACACAAAAAATTAGCTGGGCATGGTGGCAGGTGCCTATAATCCCAGTTACTCAGGAGGCTGAGGCAGCAGAATCACTTGAATCCGGCAGGCGGAGGTTGCACTGAGCCGGGATTGCGCCGTTGCACTCCAGCCCGGGCAACAAGAGCGAAACTCCGTCTCAAAAAAAAAATAGAAACTTAGAGAAGAAAGTATATATTATGGTTTCTTATATTAAGCATGTTACTTACCATTTATGCTTTTCCTCATTTTTTCCTGTAGATTAGAGTTACTGTATGGTCTCTGGATTAGTCTGTTCTCTCACACACTATGAAGAAATACCTGAGACTGGGTAATTTATAAAGGAAAGAGGTTTAATTGACTCATAGTTCCACGTGGCTGGGGAGGCCTCAGGAAACTTAGAGTCATGGTGGAAGGCATCTCTTCACAGGGTAGCAGGAAAGAGAATGAAAGCCGAGTGAAGTGGGAAGCCCCTTACAGAACCATCAGATCTTGTGAGAATTTACTATCACGAGAATAGCATGGGGGAAACTGCCCCCATGATTGAATTATCTCCCTCCGGGTCCCTCCCACCACACATGAGGGTTATGAGAACTACAATTCAAGATGAGGTTTGTGTGGGGACACGGCCAAACTATATCAGTCTCATTTTCTTACTCCAAAACAGCTTTTTTTAATTGTCAAATACATTTCATTTCTATATGTTAGAGGCCCAACAATGCAAATACATATTCACATATATGTCTATATATATATTTTTTAAAAAAACAAGAGAAGAAGAAATATACATTTATATTAATACTATCTTTTATAATTATATAATTAATGTTACCAGTGCTCTTTGTTTTTTCATCTGGATTCAAATTACTGTCTGGCATTACTTGCTTTTCAACCTGAAAGATTGTCTCTTAGCAATGAATTCTCTAAGCTCTTGTTTATCCAGGGACATCTTTATTTCACCTTCTCTGAATAATAGTTTTGCTAGGTATTAGATTATTAGTAGATTTTTATTTTTCTTTGATCACTTTGGATGTGTTGTCCCACTGCCTTCTGGCCTTTATTGTTTTTAATGAGAAATCAGCTATTAATCTCAATCACCCTTATATGTGGCGAGTCATGTTTCTCTTGCTACTTTCAAATTTTTCTTTGTCTTTTACCATTTTATAATGTATCTGGGTTGGATATCTTTGTGTTTCTTGATCCCACCTAGAGTTTTTTGGGCTTCTTGAGTGTGTAGATTATTGTTTTTCATCAAAATTAGGGAATTTTCAGCCATGTGTTTGAAATATTTTTTCTCTTTTTCTCTCCTTTTGGTAATCCCATTATGGGTATGTTGGTGTGCCTAATGGTGTCCCATGTTTTACTGAGGCTTAGTTTATTTTTTTCTTTTTCATTCTGCTCTCATATTTCATAATCTCTACTAATCTATCTTCATGTTTGCTGATTGCTTTCTCTGCTAAGTCAAACCTAATGTTGATACCCTCTAGTGAGTTTTAAATTTTCATTTATTGTAATTTTCAACTCCAGAATTTCCGTCTGATTTTTATAATTTTTATCCTTTTATTGAGATTCATTTTTGATGAACTTTTTTTTTATCATACCTTCCTTCTTTAAGTGTGGTTTCATTTAGTTATTTGAACATATTTAAAATAGTTGCTTTGAATTCTGTGTCTATTAAGTTTAACATCTGGGCCTTTTCAAAATCAGTTCCTGTTACCTGTTTTTTCCTATGTAGAGGTCACACTTTCCTGTCTCTTTGCATAGCTTGTAATTTTCTGTTGAAAACTGGACGATTTAGATAATATGTTGTAGTATCTTTGGGTACTGATCTCCCCATGGGGTTTGTGGATGTTAGTGTTTACTTCTTTATTTGTTTAGTGAATTAGCTATAGGGAAATAGTGAAGTCTATTTTCCCCATAACTGATGTCACTCCTTGGAAGGCACAGTCTTTGCCTGTGCAAAGACTGCTTACACCTCCCTCTGGTAAAGGATGACAGTGATTTCAGGAGGGTTCTTTGTTACTCTTTTCCTGATCTGACCTCTTAAGCTTCTAGATGACCTTCTTCTATTAGTAGCACATGCAGCTGTTAGTCTTGACTAATTGCTAGGTGATTACTCTGTGTGTGTGTGTGTGTGTGTGTGTGTGTGTGTGTGTGTGTGTGTGTTAAAGTGCTCTTGTGCATAAATTGCCCCACAGCCTGTTCCAATTAAAATAAGACCCCTTTGAAGGAATAGAAATCTTAGCTGTCTCTTCACATACTTCTCTCTATAAACTTCTAGTTGGTCTGTTATTTTCTTCTCAGTATCATTGAGCTACCAATATCCTCTTAATTGCTCACTACCAAAATCTCCATGATTTTTTACAGTGTCCTTAGACTTGAACTTCCCCACGCTCTGTTCCAACTAAAGTCATTTCCTTTAGGGAGTGCTATAGATCTATAGGGAGTGCTATAGATCTGCCTCTCCTACTGGGCAGAAACTGAACCACTGTTTTGGAGCTAGGGGCAGGGACAGTGGCCCACTTCTGTCAGAGTGACAGTCTAACTGTATGAGTGGAAGAGTGGGCAAGAGTTGTAGTCCCTGATATTCTTGACTTGCTGCTCCCAGCGTGGACACTTTAGCCTATAAGCAGCTGAGATGAGAGCTGAGATGAGATGAGATTGAGACCCAGGATCCTGAACTTGCAATGCCTGGGATAGAGCTTTTGCCTTACAAATAGAGGCTGGGTAGAGAAAGAGAGTTCTAGGCTTCTGAGCTATGCTTGTTTATAATAGAGCTTCTACAATAGATATCTGGGGGGATGAGAAGTGCCAGCAGTCTGGCCCTTCAGAGAATCCCTAGCCCAGAAACTGGAGGTAAAGAGAGTCCTATCTTCTTGGCCACACCCACCTAAAGTAGTGCTTACATCACACTGAGCTGGCGGATGGTGAGTGAATCATGGCTTAAATGTCACAGGCTCTTACTGTTCTTACTAAGACTTAGTAGATTTCCTGTAATAAATGTTTCTTCATTTTCTCTACACCCTCAGGGCAATTTCCTGAGCCTTTACGTGATTATGTTTTCTAATTTTCACTAGTTACGATGATTGCTTTGCTGAGGAGAGGATCCGTGGAGCTCCTCACACAACTATTCTAGAAGTGTTTCTCTTCTGTTCTAGATTGTTAAAGAAATTGATAATGCTCAAGATTTTTTATTTAATCCTCATTTTTCTGAAACAATAAGGAAATGTGCAAATAGAGGCTAATATTTCTATATAAATTCCAAAATGTTCAGTTTAAACTATCATTTTTCTATTAATTTATTTTTACCTGTTTTTGATGAAAATGATATGAGATTATATTAATTTGCTTAAAGTTTTTTTTTTGTTGGGACTAATTATCGTGTTGCATTGTTGCCAAACAGACTATGTTCCTGAGTCGTGCACTTGAGGAGATCCAGACATGCAATGATATCCAGAATTTCCTGAAACAAACAGGTACAGTAGGAACTGGAAGTTTGGTAACACAGTTTGAAAGGAACTTAGAATCTAAATAAACAAGTCTTTTGTCACCAGAAATTTGTGCCACTGCAGTACTTGATAACCAGTCAAATGTTTTTTTTTTTTTCTGTTGTTTTGTTTTTTTGAGACAGGGTCTTACTGTGTCACCCAGGCTGGAGTGCAGTGATATGATCTTGGCTTATTGCAACCTCTGCCTTCTGGGTTCAAGCAATTCTCCCACCTCAGCCTCCTGAGTAGCTGGGAATACAAGCATGCACCACAACGCCTGGCTAAACTTTTGTATTTTTTGGTAGAGATAGGGTTTCACCATGTTGGCGAGGCTGGTCTCGAACTCCTGACCTCAAGTGATCTGCCCACCTCGGCCTCCTAAAGTACTGGGATTACAGGTGTAAGCCACCACTCCCAGCCCCAATGATTCCTTAAGAGCTGATTTTTTCCCCACTCTATATCAGTATTGACTCCGTAACATACTACTTAGAATAAGAATATTTTTTACTTTGCTTTATATGAAAGTATATCATTAAATATTTTATTATTGTTCAACATATTATTAATCTTAGATCACTAGATTTAATGTCTAATTTAATCAAGCTTTAACTTTGACTAAATGTAGGCTAGTCTTCACAATCAAGATATCAGATACTGCTAATATTTTGTTATAAAATTATCTAAATAGGCTGGGCGTGGTGGCTCACATCTGTAATCCCAGCACTTTGGGAGGCCAAGGTGGGTAGATCACCTGAGGTTAGGAGTTCGAGGCCAGCCTGACCAACATGGAGAAACCCCGTCTCTACCAAAAATACAAAGTTAACCGGGCATGGTGGCGCATGCCTGTAATCCCAGCTGCTCAGGAGGCTGAGGCATCCTTGAATCACTTGAACTCAGGAGGAATAAATCTTCATGACTTTGGATTTGGCAATGGATTCTTTGACATGACACTGAAAGCACAAGCAACAAAAGAAAAGGTAGATAAATTGGACTTCATCAAAGTTAAAAACTTTTCTACATCAAAGGACATTATCAAGAAAGTGAAAAGAAAACATACAGGAGAAAATATTTGCAAATCATATACCTGATAAGGGTTTAATATACAAAATATATAAAGAAATCCTAAAACTCAACACCAAAAAGCAACCCAATTTTAAATATGGGCAAAGAACTTGAATAGATAAGTCCTTTCCCTCTCTCAAAGATGAAATACAAATAACCAATAAGCACATGAAAAGATGCTCAACACTTTAGTCATCAGAGAAATACTAATCAAAACCATGAGATACTATTTCACCTACTATTTTTTCTCTGCATCCTTGCCAACTTCGTTATTTTTTGACATTTTAATAATGGACATCCTGACTGGTGTAAGATGATATGTCATTGTGGTTTTAATTTGCATTTAATTTGCATTTCTCTGATGACTTTTCAATCCAGCATTCCCACTACTGGGTAATCTACCCAAAGGTAAAGAAATTATATATTGAAAAGATACCAGCACTCATGTGTTTATTGCAGCACTATTCACAGTTGCAATGATATGGAGTCAACCTACGTATCCGTCAATGGATGATGGGACAAAGAAAATGTGGAATGAAGATAAACACAATTAAGTAGTACTCAGCCATAAAAATAGAATGAAATCAGGTCATTTGCAGTAACGTGGATGAAACTGGAGGCCATTATCTTAAGTGAAACAACTGAGAACCAGAACGTCAAATACTGCATGTTCTCACTTATAAGTGGGAGCTAAATAAAGTATGCACACGGACACAGAGGGTGGAATAATGGACACTGCAGACTAGGAAGGGTGAGATGGTGGGAGGGGGTTAAAGGATGAGAAATTTCTTAATGGGTACAATGTACATTATTTGGGTAATGGTTACAGTAAATACCCAGACTTCACTACTGCTTAATATATCCATGTAACAAAACTGAACTTGTGTTCTTTAAATTTATACAAATTAAAAATAAAATAAATAAATAGGATCATGAGTGCCCAATAAACGATACTTGGTTACCTATCTAAACAAAGTAACAATCAAACATTTAAAAATAAACATAGAGCCAGGTGCTTTGGAAGGCCAAGGTGGGCGGATCACCTGAAGTCAGGAGTTCGAGACCAGCTTGGCCAACATGGTGAAACCCCGTCTCTACTAAAAATACAAAAATTAGCTGGGTGTAGTGGCATGTGCCTGTAATCCCAGCTACTCGGGAGGCTGAGGTAGGAGAATTGCTTGAACCTGGGAGGTGGAGGTTGCAGTGAGCTGAGATTGTGCCACTGCGCTCCGGCCTGGGAGACAGAGTGAGATTCCATCACAAAAATAAATAAATAAATAAATAAATAAATAAATAAATAAATAAATAAACGTACATAGGAGGTAACACCATTCTAACATAGGAGGTAACACAATTCTAAAGAACTTTAGCTCTTGACAAGTGAGAAACCTTTGTTCTTTGTTAGTTTGCCACTAAATAATCAAAAATAAAGAAAAAAACATAAAACTCAGAGAATTATGCTTGTAAAACACAGAATCTCCTATCTAGGCAGATTACACAGAAGATAAAGAATAACTTTTGCATTGTGGTGAAGGCATTAATCAGCAAACTAAGGAAGCAAGCCCATCAAAATTTAGATAACGTTGCTATGATTTTAACACATTGCATAGCTTTATTTCAGACTTAGGTTTAAACCAGGGCAAAAAAATTTCACTTTCCCGGTTTGTCCTTCATTATGTTATTTGATGTTCTGGAACGAATTGACCATCTTTCAGAGCATCCGCTAGGTCAAAACTGTTTTCATAATAATACTAAAATGTGTAATTTTCCAGAGGCAATATGATGTGTGATACTGTAATAGAGTGAATGCAGAAGCAAATAGTAGAGACTTATTATTTCTATTAAGTTGGGCAGTAAGGAACTTTACAAAAATGTGAAGCAATCTTCTTATTTTTAAAATAAAATTATTTTTATTAAAATTGACATCAACATGCAACAGATTCATCTCAAATCAATTCAGTCAATAAATATATTTAATTTTTCTGTTTTAATTTATAATATGGTAAGTATTGGTAGTTACAACATACATGCGGAAAACCTCTTTGGAAGTCCTTAGTAATATTTCAGAGTACGAAGGGGTCCTGAGAACAGAAAGTTTGAGAACTACTGTCTTAGAAACAAACTACCTATCCCTTTAAAAACAGAAGCATATACCCGTTTGTCACTCTTGCTCATAATATAATCTCAACCACTTGTTTTAATTTTAACTTTTAACCAAAATAATATCTATTTCAAAGAGAAAATTTGAGGGCTGCAATTGAGAACTATCTCTCACAAACATTATAGCAGATTAACAGAGCTCATGAACACATGTAGCACTTTCGATGTACACACCCATCCCTTTTAAAGAGGAAAATGAACACAACCATTAACATGACCCAAAGATATTGCCACTTTATAGCATATAAAAATAAGAAGCAACAGTATATAGGACCAGGTGCGGTGGCTCATGCCTGTAATCCCAGCACTTTGGGAGGCCGAGGCACTTGAGTCACGAGGTCAGGAGATCAAGACCAGCCTGACCAACATGGTGAAACCCCATCTCTACTAAAAATACAAAAAATTAGCTGGGCATGGTGGCACATGCCTGCAGTCCCAGCTACTCGGGAGGCCGAGCTAGGAGAATTACTTGAACCTAGCAGGCGGAGGTTGCAGTGAGCCAAGATCACACCACTACACTCCAGCCTGGGTGACAGAGCAAGACTCCATCTCAAAAAAAAAAAAAAAAAAAAAAAAAAAAAGAAGAAGCAACAGTGTATAAACTTAAAACTATGCTTAGTGAGGCCAAGGTAGGAGGATTGCTTGAGCCCGGGAGTTCAAGACCAGCCTGGGCAACATAGGAAGACCCCGTCTCTATAAATAATTTTTTAAAGAATTAACCAGGAATAGTGGCACATGCTTATACTCCCAGCTACTTGGGAGGCTGTGGCAGGAGGATTGCCTGAGCCTGGAAGGCTGTAGCTGCAGTGAGCCATGATTGTGCCACTGCACTCCAGCCTGGGTGACAGAGTGAGACCCTGTCTCAAAAAAAACCAAGAAAACTATGCTTAGTAATCAATATTTAAGCAGTCTATTAATTAAAATTTATGTAAGTATCCAATGATTATTCATTAATGAACTCAATTTAATATCAAACCAGTGCTTTAAGTTAATTAGATTGTCTTAAATCCAACATACCACAGAATGTAATTACTGGTGAAATGAAAATTTGTCAGAACAGGGATTCAATTTCAGGTGAACACAAATTTACATCTTTCATAATCTTAAATATTACATATAAGTAACATTATCTTATTTGATTAGTAAATCTGTATGCATTTAGGAAAAACAGACCCAAGTAAAATAAAATGTTTGCTTGTTTTATACATTACATAAATAAATCACCAAAAACGACATAGCTCTTTTAAATAAAAATTATTTTTTAATGTTTTGTTTTTAATTTTTGTAGGTATAAGTGTATCTATTTATTGGTTACATGAGATATTTTGATACAGGCATGCCATGCATGATAATCACATTAGGGTACATTAGGTAGCCATCACATCAAACATTTATCCTTTGTGTTACAAACAATCCAATTATACTCTTTTAGTTATTTTAAAATGTACAATTAAGTTAATACTGACTGTGGTCACCCTGTTGGGCTAGCAAACACTAGGTCTATTCACACTTTCTATATTTTTTTACCCATTACCCATCCCCACATTCTCCCCTACTACCTTTCCCAGCTTCTGGTAACCATCATTCTACTCTCTATTTCCATGAGTTCAGTTGGCTTAATTTTTAGCTTCCACAAATAAGTGAGAACATGCAAGGTTTGTCTTTCTGTGCCTGGCTTATTTAACTTAACATAATGACCTCCAATCCCATTCATATTGTTGCAAATGACTAGATCTCATTCTTTTTAATGGTTAAATAGTGCTCCATTGTGTATATGTACCACATTTTCTCTATCCATTCATCTGTTGATGGACAGTTAGGTTGCTTCCAAATCTTTGCTTTTGTGAATAGTGCTGCAATACAAAGGGGAGTGCAGATATCTCTTCAATATACTGATTTCCTTTCTTTTGAGTGTACACCTAGGCGTGGGATTGCTGACTCTTCTCCATAGTGGTTGTACTAATTTATGTTCCCACCAGCAGTGTACAAGGGTTCCCTTTTTTCCACATCATCGCCAGCATTTGTTTTTGCCTATCTTTTGGATATAAGCCATTTTAACTAAGATGAGATGATATCTCATTGTAGTTTTGGTTTGCATTTCTCTGATGATCAGTGATGCGGAGCACCTTTTCAGTTGCCTGTTTGCGATTCGTATGTCTTCTTTTGAGAAATGTCTATTCAGATCCTTTGCTCATTTTAAAAATTAGATTACTAGATGTTTTTCCTATACAGTTGTTTGAGCTCTGTATATATATCTGCTTATTAATTCCCTTCTCAGAGGGGTAGTTTGCAAATACTTTTTCCCATTCTGTGGGCTGTCTCTTCAGTTTCTTGATTTAAACAAGAATTATTAAACAAATCTCATTTGCCAAAGGTTTACCTTAATTTTGGATTCTTAAAATGTTTGAGTTAGCAGAATTTTTGTAAAAATATTTTTAGTTTAGTACATTTTAGTGTTAAAAGTTCAACTTCTGGACAGGCACAGTAGCTCAAGCCTGTAATCCCAGCACTTTGGGAGGCCAAGGTGGGGGGATCACCTGAGGTCAGGAGTTCGAGACCAGTCTGGCCAACATGGCGAAACCCTGTCTTCTACTAAAAATACAAAAAAGTAGCTGAGTGTGGTGGTGGGCGCCTGTAATCCCAGCTACTTGGAAGGCTGAGGCAGGAGAATTGCTTGAACCCAGGAGGCGGAGGTTGCAGTGAGCCAAGATCGTGCAATTGCACTCCAGTCTGGGCAACAAGAGCGAAACTCTGTCTCAAAAAAAAAAAAAGAAGAAGAAGAAGAAGAAGAAGAAGAAGAAGAAGAAGAAGAAGAAGTTGTTCAGCTTCTTTTTTCTTGGAATTAAAAAAAATATATGTATGTAACTTCTTATTTATGTCTATAAATTAGAACAGAGCTCCTTTAATTTAGGAAACTTTATAATATAACTTATTAATACTCCCCAGAGATAGGAAAATATTTTATACTTACACAATGTGAGGTCAAAGCCTTTTTCAGTTGTAGACACATAGACATAGATGAAGTGATCTTATGAATGCAGATCTACAATTTCAGCTACAAGTTGAGAGTAAACACAGAAATACGTCAGTGCAGATATTAAAGTGTTCACCTTCCCTGTGGACATGAAATTACTGATTAATTTGAGTCCAAAATGAACAAATAGAACAATAAAAAAGACAAATTCTCTGTTATTTCCCACCCATCAGTGACTAGATAAGTGACTAGATGATCCAATAGTCCTATTGCAAAGACCACCAAATGGTCAGACCATATAATCACATTCCCAGTCATTGCTGCTACCAAGGAAGAATATAACTTACTGACTATACACAAACCAGAAACTAAAACAAAACATAAACTCAATAGAAAAGAAAAAAGCAGAGATTCAACAAAGTTCTGCTGCCACTTTGGATTCAGTCTGGAAGTCAAGAAAAGATTAATGTAAACAGTCTATGACTTACATTTCTCCAGTAACACAATTTACTTGTGTTACAATTTACAATACACTTGGCCCTGTCAGGAGTATCCATTGGGCATCTCAGTCAGTACTTTTAAGATATAACCTTGGCTGGGCGTGGTGGCTCATGCCTGTAATCCCAGCACTTTGGGAGGCCAAGGCAGGCAGATTACCTGAGGTCAGGAGTTCGAGACCAGCTTGGCCAACTTGGTAAAACCTCATCTCTACTAAAAATACAAAAATTAGCTGGGTATGGTGGTGGGCACCTGTAATCCTAGCTACTTGGGAGGCTGAGGCAGGAGAATCGCTTGAACCCAGGAGACAGAGGTTGCAGTGAGCAGAGATCCTGACACTGCACTCCAACCTGGTGACAGAGTAAGACTCTGTCTCAAAAAAAAAAAAAAAAAAAGATATAATCAGGACTCTCTTAGGAATATTAAATGAACACATCAAGGATTTTATTTAATTCATTAACTGATGAGGAAACCAGGAAGACATTACAACCAATTTCAATTGGCATTTCATTTTCCTGTTTTCTGTCTCTTACTGTTTATTCAGTAGTGTCTGTTTTCCTTTTTGCTGCTTCCACTTCCTTTTGCTGCTTCCAGTTTTACCTTTATTCCTGTGATGGCTTTATTTTTTTCTTTCCATTTCCTTTTTTGTCTCTGAAATAGCTCATATTCCATTTGCTTTTGCGTGTACCAACTCTTTCCTGAATTCTAGCATTTCTGCTTTATATTCTTGTTTTATAGAGATGATTACTTAATTAATATTACTGAATTTATGCTGATATGTTTAGTCACAATTTTAATCTGCGTATGGCAACATTTCTCTGGTGAGAATTCTCCATCTGCCATTTTTTTTTTCCTGTTTCTTCCATCCCATTTTCATGTAGTATGTTTGTGTATAAACTGTGCTGGAGTTGTTTGTTTTGTTTTGCTTTGCTTTGCTTTGCTTGATAACATCTTTAATTGCAATGAGGTCTCTTTAGACCTTCTACTTGCAGATGATACATGTGGAGAGGAGATCAGGATCTGATCAAGGATAATAGAAATTTTTACTTAAGATCAAAGGTTGTTGTGTATGTGAGTTCTGGTAGGCTCCACATCTTCTCAGCCAGTAGATATAGGCAGCTATGGGCTTCTCATAACAAAGACTCTTTCCTCCCCACTGCTTCACTGACCTGTTGCTCACTCTTTCTTCTCTGCTTCTCAAAACCAAACCAAGTCCAGACAAGTTCCCTTTACTAGCCTCTAAACTCTTTTCTTGTTATTGTAGATAAAGGATTTGCACTTCAGGGTGTGCTCCTCCCCTTGGAGTGCTGTACTTTTGCTGACTTTTTCTGATTCTATTTTTATTTTTAAAACATATGTGTGTATGTATACACAAATACCCTAGACTGTAAGCTCCACAAGGACAGATACTGTGTCTGATTTTGCTTACCTTTGTATTGTGCACCTAGCACATAATAGGTCTTTAGAATATAAACACATATATATATTCTTATAAAATGTGTGTATACGTATATATATTTATGAATGTATATATCATCTATAAAGCCTTGAAAGGATACACACCAAACTTAACACTTGATAGCTCTTGGAACAAGTATTAGTGTGTTTAAGAGACTTTCACTTTTTATTTTGTTTCTGCATTTGAATTTTTCAATGAATATATAGTACTTTAATAATTAAAATGAAATATACATTTAGAAAAATTATTCTGACTTGTTAAAGGTTTATGTTTCTTGAGATTATGTATTTCCAATGAACTATTGCCTAAAATAATGAGCCCAGTATGTCAGTAATGTAAATAAATGATTAAGCTACCAACTGCAAATAGATACATTGAGGGAAACTACAAAGCCAGTGAATCATAAACGCTTGAGGGAAAAATGGAAAATGCCATCCTTTTAAAAATCTACTCCAAATCAGAGTTAATTAAGAGCTGTATAAACAGTGATTAAAATTTTAGTGCTATGGGAATTGGCTTTTACAAAAGGATTAACCCTGACATGCCATTATATTAGTGACCTAAGGAAAGCAGCTCACCACATTTATTCTGCAAAGTATTTATTAAATTCCTAAGGGCTACTATGTATTGTGGAAATAAGGAAATGTGTTACTGTCTCTGTCCCTAAGAAATTTACAGTAAAGAAAGTAGGTCAGAAACGTAATCAATTACACATATATAAGGCAAAATGAAATAACTATACTAATAGGGATACAGAATATATGGGACCACAGAGGAAGAAATGATCTATTCCGAAAGGTGATATTTGAACTTACTCTTCAAGAATAAATAGAATTTTAATGGTAGGAACCAAGTGAACAGAAGTCAGGAGTAGTACAGGAGAACATTGTTAGTTTGGGGATTATCTCTTATTCAGGGGTTATGTAGTGGGGGATGAGTCCGTATCTTAGTCTGTTTCTGCTGCTGTAACAAAATACCTCATGCAGACTGGGTAACTTACAAAAGAGAAAAATTTATTTTCTCACATTTCTGGAGGCTGGGAAGTCTATGGTCAAGGCTCCAACAGGTTCAGTTTTCTGGTGAGGGCTGCTTTCTGGATGCAAGATGATACCTTGTTGCTGTATCCTCCAGAGGGAAGAAGCACTGTGTCTTCACGGGGAGGAAAGCGGAAGGGCAAGAAAAGCTAGTGCTGTGTGGAAGCCTCTTTTTTAAGGGCCATAAGGGCTATCTGTAACCCCGTTCATGAGGGAGGAGCCCTGTGGGCCTAATAAGCTATTAAAGATTCCACCTTTTATCCTATCACATTGGCCATTAAGTTTCAACACCCGAATTTTGGAGGGGACACATTCAAACCACAGTAGGCTGAAAGTAGTGTGATTTGTGATGTGCCCATTCTCAATAACAAATTAGGCCACTAGTATCACCTAGTTTCAAGCTATCTCATGTCTCACTTGGAACACTGCAATAGCTTCCCAAGCGTCCTCTCTGCTGCAACTCTTGCCCTCCTAATAAATTCAATAGCCACACAGCAGCCAGAGTATTATAACATAAGTCAGTTCATGTCAGTCTCCTTGCACTTCCCATTTAAATGGGTTTAAAATAAAATCCCAAGTCCTTACCATAATCTACAAGGCCATAGATAATCCGGCCCTTGCTACCTCTCCTGCCACTCTGCCTCATAGCTCAATGTACTCTAGCCCTACTATGTCCTGATAGCACCTTGTACTTCCCTGCTTCTGGGCCTTTGTATTTGCCCTTTCCTTTGCATCAAACACTCTTGTCCTAGATATTCATATGCCTTGCTCCCCAACTTGCTCAAGTTTTACCCCCTCAGAGACCACACCCTTTCAAAAATAGCAACTTTCAATACTATTTACCCCCTTAACCTGTGTGTTGACTACTTGACATATTCTATGTTGTTTATTGTTTGTGTCCCTAAATAGAATCTAAGTTCCATGCAGGCAGAAAAGTTGTCTGTCTTGTTCATTCTTTATCCATACCTCCAAAATTTTTGCCTGGCATATAATAGGACTCAATAAATATTTATTAAATGAAATCCTGCTATAACACCAGAAATTCTATCATTAGAGAGTCATTTATTTTAGTTTAGAGCATTTTGATCTTAGAAAACCCTCTATGCAAAGATCCTTGGGAGAGCTCACAATTTAGTCATTATCAGCGTATACTCTGGGAGAGGAACATTTAGAAAAATTACCTAATAGAGATTGAACTTGGGATTTGGAGCAGAGAAGGGCAGGTTTGCAGGGGGGAAAAAGGAAATTTAAGGGGAAGTTGAGTTTGTACCAAAGATGACTTCGCTTACAGTGAGAAGATACTCAAACCTTTCTAACTTGAAGAAGCTCACAGCTTCTGAATCTCTCTTTCTGGCTGTGAAAAGAGATTTCCTCTTTTGGGTCTCCATTGAAGATTATCATTTTTGGATGTTGCTAAGAGCATCCTTGGAGTCAGAGTCTCTATATATAGCGAATCATCAAATGTTAGGGCTAGAAGTAATCTTGGTGATTTGGTTTCTTAAAACTATTTATTTTATAACATGAGTTAAACATTTATCACAAAAACAGGAAGATAGAGAAAAGGCTTTAGTTTTTGTAGGTCATTGCAAGGAAGAATTTCACTTATCTCCAGTACTATAATTTTTACTTTGGTATAAAGTATTCATCAAGTGTCATCATCGAAATTATTAGTAGTTATGACAAACAAGGCAAACCTCCTGAGAGCTTTAGAACAAAGCCCAGCATGGATGCTCTGCCAGCAGAAATGCAGTTCAGCTGGCAGGGCAGAGGATTATCTACGTTTTTATATATTACGTATTACATATTTATATATTAGGGTCTCCTCAACCCATAACTGGAAAGGTCATTCTAATTTATCCAAATACAGTTGATAAAAGTTGCCATTTAACAAGGCGCATGCTAGAAATAGAAATATTTTTTGTCTTTTCCATTGTACACACCAAAACTAGGATTGAATGCTTATTCCTTTGCAGGCAGTCTTTGCTTGGTTCCTTCATTGGCTTAATACAGCCATCAGTCATGCATTACTTTTGTTTCAGAGATTAATTCTCGTGGTAAGAAATTTTCAGTGATGAAAATTTTGAGATCAGCCAAGAGAAAAGGCAATTGGAGCTGATCCTCAGGCACATTAAACAGAATGGCAAAACTTGAGTAGATTTTCTAGTGTACATTTTGAGCCAGAACTTAGGCCACAGAAATAGGAGAACCTGAGTTTAGGATTATTTCCTGGAAGAAAATTAAACAATTAGCTGGAGATACCCAAGCATCTCTGATAAAAATTGATCCTAAAAGTCTTCACTTTTGGTAGCATTCCATTTAAATCGTGCCTCATAGTCAGCATAAGCTTACCCTAATGTTGCAATCCAAAGCCTTAATGGCAGTGAGTAGAGACTTTGATACAGGGCTATAGAGTCACTGAAGAAATATAGTAGGGGTTCCAGGTTGAGGAGACAGGTTTGTTATGGTTCCCAGATACTTACGGTGATATATACTATTCCTTCTCCCAAGTGCCTGACCTAATTAGGAATGTCAGTCCAATCTCCCCGTTCCCAACATATATCTTATTATGGTTTGTTTTTATGAAGGACAAATGTGAATCTGGAAATTTTCTTGTACAGTTATCTTAGCACAGTGTCTCCTGATCAGAATAAGTTGTGTACTATACCTTACCTACACATTCATTACTTATTTTCACAAGATTTCCCAAGCTTTAAACTTCAGTCCACCCCTAACTGATTTTACATATATATATATATATATATATGTGTGTGTATATATATATATATCAATCACAATACACATTCTTTTCAAGTGCACTTGTAACACATACCAAAATAGAGCATATGCTGGGCCAAAAAGCAAGTCTCAACAAGTTTCAAAGGATTGAAATCATACAAGGTATGTTATCCAAAGTATAATCAAATGAGAAAGCAACAACAGAAGGATGATTAGGAAACCCCCACTGTTGGAAATCTAAAAGAAACACTTCTAAATAACCCATCGGTCAAAGAAAAAATCAAAATGAAAATGATGGAATAGATTGAACTTAACAAAAATGAAATGTGACATCAAAACTTGTTAGATACAACTAAAATAAAGGAAAAGACATAGCTTTAAATGCATATATTAGAAAAGATTAAGGATTGAAAATTGATGATCTAAGCTTCCAACTTGAGTCTAGGGAAAGAACAGCAAATTAAAGAGAGTAGAAGGAAGAATGTAACAAAGATAAGAGCAGAAAACAAAGAAATGAAAAACAACATGCAACACAGAAAATCAGGCTGGGCACAGTGGCTCATGCCTGTAATCCCAGCACTTTGGGAGGCCAAGGCGGGCAGATCACCTGAGGTCAAGAGTTTGAGACCAGGCTGGCCAACGTGGTGAAGCCCCGTCTCTACTGAAAATACAAAAATTAGCCAGGCATGGTGGCACATGCCTGTAATCACAGCCACTGAGGAGGCTGAGGCACGAGAATCACTTGAGCTTGAGAGGTGGAGGTTGCAGTGAGCCAAGATCACGCCACTACACTCCAGCCTGGGCGACAGAGCAAGACTCTGTCTCAAAACAACAACAACAACAGCAACAACACAGAAAATCAACAAAGCCATAGGTTGCTTCTTTGGAAAGATTTAATACAATTGCTAAAAGTCTAGCAAGATGGATCAAGAAAGAACACAAATTACCAATATCAGTAATTCAAAAGTGGGCATCACTACAAATCCTTCAGACATTAAAATCACAATAAAAAGGATATTGTGAACAACTTTATGCCAATGAATTTGACAGTTTAGACAAAATGGACAAATTCTTTGAAAAGTACAGCTAGCAAAATTACTTTCCCGCCCCCCATTACTTCTCAGCCTTTTCGCTAAGATCAGGTACAAAATTACCCCCCAAAAATAATCTGAGTAGTCCTATTTACACTCTTTTAAATAGTCATAAACCTACTAAAGAAATGAAATCTTAAATACCTTCTCACAAAGGAAATGGCTTTAACAGTACATTATTCCAAATATATAAGAAAGAAATAATAGCAATATTATACAAATATCTCTTATGGAAAATAGAGAAAAAAGTAATACATTGATTGTATGAGGCCAGCATGCCTCTGATTCCAAAAACTAAAAAGAAAAATACAAGTCAGTGTCAGTGTCTTTTTTGTTTGTTTGTTTTTGTTTTTGTTTTTGTTTTTTTTGAGACGAAGTCTCACTCTGTCGCCCAGACTGGAGCGCAGTGACACGATCTCAGCTCACTGCAACATTTGCCTCCCGGGTTCCAGCGATTCTCCAGCCTCAGCCTCCCGAGTAGCTGGGACTACAGGCGTGCACCATCACTCCCGGCTAATTTTTGTATTTTTAGTAGAGATGGGGTTTCACCATCTTGGCAAGGCTGGTCTTGAACTCCTGACCTCAGGTCCACTCACCTCGACCTCCCAAAGTGCTGGGATTACAGGTGTGAGCCACCACACCCAGCCTCAGGCCAGTATCTTAAACGATAGATGCAAAGATCCTAAACACATTTTAGAAAATTGAATCCAGCAATATATAAAAAGGTAAAAAGGATACTGCATCATGACCAATATTGTTTATCCCAGGAATTCAACATTCAAAAATGAGTGCACATTAACAAAATAAAAGAGGAAAATATAATAATCTCAATAGATGCAGAAAAAGCATTTGAAAAAAATTCCACACCCATTCATGATGAGAACACTCAACAAACTAAGAATAGAAAGTCACTTCCTCAATCTGATAAACATTACTTGAAAACAAACTACTCCTTATTTTGTATTTAATGGTAAAATATGAACACCTTCTCACTGATGTCAAGGAATGAAATGTGGATATACACTATCACCACTTCCATTCAACATTATACTGGAATAATTCCAGGCCTCCTAGTAACCCATTTCACATCTTAGGTCTAATTGATCACTCTCTCCATGCTGCCTCTTAAAGATGATCTGTTCTTTTTTAACTTCAGTTGTAAACCCTTTATATGCTTTAAGACAGTTTCCAAAGCATTTGTTAAGCTCTGTCTTCTTCAGACCAGCTATTTCAGAAATAGGTTCTATTTTCCAACCTTCTAGTCATAGCCATTCTTCTCCTCTACATGTTTTCCAGTAGTGGATTGTGAATCAGAACATGTGGGATTAGAGTCCTGGCTCTCCATTAATTTGCTGTTTCTATGGGTAGGAACAGCATTTAGTTTCTCAGCCATAATCTTCTCATCTGGAAAGTGGGGTTAATAACCCCTGCCCTGTGTGTGCATTAGAAGGGCATTTTGCCTATCCGAAGGACTCAGAATAATGGAGCAATTTCTAAACCATGACTTTGAAAGCACTGCAGAGACCCAGTCAATCTACCATTTCCGGGAGCTGACAACATAATTCCAACAAGTGTAACCTGAAATAGATAAGCAAACTGTACATCTCTATAATGGAATCCTACTCAGAAGTAAATGAATGTTAAATGCATTTGCCAAGTGAAAAAAGACAGACTCGAAAGGCTATGATTCCATTTATATGATATCCTGGAAAAGGTAAAACCATAGGAACAGAAAATACATCAGTGGTTGCGAGAGGTTGGACAGAGGAGTAGGAGTTCCCTATAAAGGTGTAACATGAGAGAATCTTTAGGGTAATGAACTGTTCTATAAGGAGCAGTGATAGTGGACACACAATTCTATGCATTTTTCACAACCAATAGAAATATATGCCACAAAGAGTAGATTTTACCAGATACAATTTTAAAATAAATCAATCAGGATGTGGAGGGAATCCCAGATGGAATTCAGACTGTGACAAATGAATCTGACCGTATTACGAATGAATTACATGGCCACATGGAAGGGGGTGAGGAAGAAAGAAGCTGATTTAAGTAACTTTGAAAAACTCTGTTTTGATTAGATGCAAGGCTAAAGACAAAAAGAACCATGCAGAATACCGCATTCTAGTTGGTAACTTTTTTCATGTGGTTATGGGTTAGCAATGATGAAAATACTTTACATGTTTAGTCAGTTTTGCTGTTACATGGCATATGCGTGCCTAAAAATTATTACAGTATCCAAAATTGTGTAACAAAGACCACAGGGCTTATGGGAAAAAATGGGGTTGGGGTATAACACTAAAAATATTTGGTCTGTGACATATTAAAAAAACATAAGAACCTAATAAAATGACAGCATGGCTTTGTATATGTTAAATTACTAAAAATATATGAATACTACAATAAATATGGCTTTTTACCTTAAAAAAGACCTGGCATTTGCTTATGGAAGTGAATATCAGAAGGATTGCAGCTTGTGAAATACTGTGAAGTGGTGGGAGGCGGTTGTCTGAAATCTGATGGAAAGTTATAGCAACAGATGTGGATGAGTGTGGCCCATAACACATTCAGTGAACTGAGGTAGTGGATAGAAGTTTGAGTTGTGCACATGTGTGTGTTATTCATATTCCTATACAGCTTGGTTCAGCCAGATGCTGCTTTTTGCATTGACTTACTATTTCACACAGACTAAATTGCACATAAGCAAGTACTTAATTTACATAATTTACATTAATTGTTACCTAATATATCAATCATGTCGGAACAAATTCACATTTTCAAAACAAACATTATAACGGAACTGTATGTATGTGTGTGTGTATATATGTATGTATTATGTATATGCAAACAGACAAGCATATAATATGGTTTTCTTTATCTGTGATTTGGAATAAAGTTTTAAAAATAAGTAAATTTGGGCCGGGCACTGTGACTCACACCTGTAATCCCAGCACTTTGGGAGGCCAAGGCGGGTGGATCACGAGGTCAGGAGTTCGAGACCAGCCTGGCCAATATGGTGAAACCCCGTCTCTACTAAAAATACAAAAATTAGCTGGGCATGGTGGCGCATGCCTGTAGTCCCAGCTACTCAGGAGGCTGAGGCAGAAGAATTGCTTGAACCCAGGAGGTGGAGGTTGCAGTGAGCTGATATCACGCCACTGCACTCCAGCCTGGGCGACAGAGTGAGACTCTGTCAAAAAAAAAAAAGGAAATTGGTATGGTTGTTGGATACAGGTTTATATATAAATAATTGTATTTCTGTATACTAGCAAGAAATTATTGGAAAATGACCTTTAAAATACAGTTTTTGATAGCATCAAAATCCATCAAATGCCTAGTAATCTATAATGAAAGATGTGTAAGACTTCTGCACTGAAAGCCACAAAACCTTGAAACATGGCTGAAATAAATTTTTAAAGGTCTAAATAAATGCAGATATATGCCATGTTCATGTATTAGAAAACTCAGTATTGTTAAGATATATCAGTTTTCCCAAATTGATCTATAGATTCAAAGCAATCCCAATCAAAATCCCAGCTGGGGCTGTGTGTGGTGGCTTACAGTACTATAATCCTAGCACTTTGAAGGGCCAAGGTGGGAGGATTGGTTGAGCCCAGGAGTTCAAGTACTGCCTAGGCAACATGGCGAGACTCTATCTCTACAAAAAAAAAAAAAAAAAAGCCCAGTGTGGTGGCATGCACCTGTGGTCACAGCTACTTGGGAGGCTGAGGCAAGAAGATCACTTGAGCCCAGGAATTTGAGGTTACAGTGAGCTATGATTGCGCCACTACACTTTAGCCTGGGTGACAAAGTGAGACCCTGTTTCAAAGATAATGAAATAAAGTAAATAAAAAATCCTAGGAGAATATCTTCATGACTTTGTGGAGACAAAATATTACCAACTATAAAAGAAAATATTGATAAAGTGGACTTCATTACAAGTGAGAACTTTGGTTTGTCAAAAGACACTGTTGGCCGGGCGCGGTGGCTGAAGCCTGTAATCCCAGCACTTTGGGAGGCCGAGACGGGCGGATCACGAGGTCAGGAGATCGAGACCATCCTGGCTAACACGGTGAAACCCCATCTCTACTAAAAAATACAAAAAAAATCTAGCCGGGCAAGGTGGCGGGCGCCTGTAGTCCTAGCTACTCGGGAGGCTGAGGCAGGAGAATGGCGTAAACCCGGGAGGCGGAGCTTGCAGTAAGCTGAGATCCGGCCACTGCACTCCAGCCTGGGCGACAGAGTGAGACTCCCTCTCAAAAAAAAAAAAAGACACTGTTGAGAAAAGAAAAAGACAACCCACAGATAGGAAGAAGATACGACAATACATAAGCTTGACAACTTCCAGAATATATAAAGAATTCTTACAACTCAACAAGAAAATACAAATAACCCAATACAAAAATGGACAAAAGAACTGAATGGCCGGGTGCAGTGGCTCGTGCCTGTAATCCCAGCACTTTGGGAGGCTGAGGCGGGCAGATCACCTGAGGTTGGGAGTTCGAGACCAGCCTGACCAACACAGAGAAACCCCGTCTCTGTCATGGTCAGCTGAGATCATGCCATTGCACTCCAGCCTGGGCAACAAGAGTGAAAATCCATCTCAAAAAAAAAAAAAAAAAAAAAAAAGAATTGAATGGAAATGTCACCCAAAAAAAATGTATAAATGGTCAATAAGCAAAGGAAAAGATGCTCAGCATCATTATTCATCAAGAAAATGCACATTGAGAAGCCGCTGCACCCTCACTGAAATGACTAAAAAAAAATCAAGTGTTAATGAGGATGGGAAGGAACTGGAGTTCTGGCACTCCAGAGTGGAAATGTAATTGGTACAACCACTTTGGAAAACTGTTTGGCAGTATCTGCTAAAACCAAACATGTTTCTATCCCAGCAGTGACCGTGAAATCTCCCTTTTATATATATACTCAGGTGAAATGAGTGCATCTGTTCACCAAAGTATGTACAGGAATGTTCAAGACAGCTCTATTCATAAGAACTAAAAATTTGAAACAACATTACTGTTCATCAGCAGAATGATAGATTAAATAAATTGTGGTATGTTCATACAATGGAATACTACAAAGCAATAAAAGGAATGAGCTTCTGATAGCATACAAAAATATTTATGAATATGACAGACATTATGAGTAAAAGAAGTTGGTCCCAAAAGAATACACAATATAAATTCAATTTTTCAAACAATTTTATTGAGATATGACTCACATGCCATGCAGTTCACCTATCAAAGTGTACAATTCAATACACTTTAGTATATTCACAGACATGTGCAACCACCATCGACAATCAATTTTGGAACATTTTATTACCTCAAAAAGAAAGAAATATACCCTTTAGTTACCCTTGCATTTCTCCCACAAGCCCTGAGCAACCACTAATCTACTTTCTGTTTCTATAGATTTGCATATTCTGAGCACTTCATTTAAATAAAATTATATAATACACGGACTTTTGTGACTACCTTATTTCACTTAGCGTATTTTTAAAGTTCATTCATGTTGTGGCATATGTCAGTACTTCATTACTTTTTATGGTCAAATAATATTCCATTGCCTGGGCATACCATGCTTTATTCATCCATTCATCAGTTGATGGACATTTGGATTGTTTCCATCTTTTAGCTATTATGAATAATGCTGCTGTTAAACACTTATGCACAAGTTTTTGTGTGGACCTATTTTCACTTTTTTTTTTTTTTTTGGTATATACCTAGGAGTGGAATTGCTAGGTCATATGGTAACTCTGTGTTTAATCATTTGAGGAACTGCCAGAGTGTTTTTCAAAGTAGCTGCATCATTTTACATTTCCACCAGCAATGTATGAGGCTTCTAGTTTCTCCACCTCCTTCTCAACACTTGTATTACCTGCGTTTTTTATTCTAGCCATCCTAGTGAATGTATAGTGATATCTCATTATGGTTTTGATTTCCTGATGACTAATTTTCCTGATGTCCAATGGTGTTGAGCATCTTTTCAGATGGTTATTGGCCATTGTATATCTTCTTTGGAGAAGTATCTACTCACACCCTTTCCCAATTTTTCATTAGGCTGCCTTTTATTATTGAGTAGCAAGAGTTATTTATGTATTCTAGATACATGTCCTTGATCAGGTATATGCCTTAATTTTGCCCCACTCTTTCAATTGTCTTTTCTCTTTCTTGATCATGTCCTTTGAAATACAAAATTTGTTAACTTTGAGGAGGTCCAGTTTATCTATTTTTCTTTCATTGTCATATCTAAGAATCCATTGCCAAATCCGAAGTTATGAAGGTTTACCCCTCTGTTTTCTTCTGTGAGTTTTATAGTTTAGCTCTTATCTTTAAATATTTGATCTATTTCAAGTTAATTCTTGTATATGCTATGAGGTCAGGGTCTAACTTCATTCTTTATCATGTGGGTATACAGTTGTCCCAGAACTATTTGTTTAAAAGACTATCCTTTCCCCCATTGGATGGTAAACTTACACACTAAAAACTATAAAACATCATTGAAATAAACAAGATGTAACAAAATGGAAACATATCCCATGTTCATGGATTTGATGATTTATCATTGTTAAGATGATAACACTCCCCAAAATTATCTATAGATTCAACACAATCCCTATCAGCATCCCAGCTGTTTACACTAAAAACTATATGTTTACACTAATTCTTTTCCTTTCCTTTTTGTTTGTTTGTTTTGTTTTGTTTTTTGAGACAGAGTCTCACTCTGTTACTCAGACTGGAGTGCAGTGGTGCAATCTCGGCTCACTATAACCTCTGCCTCCTGGTTCAAGTGATCCTCATGCCTCAGCCTCCTGAGTAGCTGGAATTACACACATGTGCCACCACGCCCAGCTAATTTTTTTTTTTTTTTTTTTTGTAGAGATGGGATTCTGCCATGTTGGCCAGTCTGGTCTCAAACTCTTGGCCTCAAGTGATCCACCTGCCTTGGTCTTTCAAAGTGCTGGAATTACAGTTGTGAGCCACTGTGCCTGGCCCTTGTTCTTTATTTCTAAGTGTTTTCTTCTTTTTGATGCTGTTATAAAGGGACTTGTTTCAATTTTATTTTCAGCTTACTCATTGCTGCCATATAGAATTGGCCAGGCATGGTGGCTCACTTTGGGAGGCGAAGGCCAGAGTATCACTTGAGCTCAGGAGTTTGAGACCAGCCTGGGCAACATAGTGAGACCTTGTCTCTAATAAATAAATAAATAAATAATTGATTTTTGTATATTGATCTTGATGAACTTGCTGATTAGTTATAACGGCATTTTACTGGATTCACTAGGAATTTTATTCACAAGATTATGTCATCTTGTGAATAAGATTGATGTTTTTATTCTTTTTGATGCTATTGTAAATGGAATTGTTTTCAGAGCTTCAAAACACTTAAAGCAAAAACTGCTAGAACTAAAATGAGCAATAGACAAATCCATAACTACTTGGAAACTTCAATATTCCTTTCTTAGTAATCAATAGAATAGGTCAACAAATACTCAATAAAGATATAGAAGACGTGAGCAACACTATCAGCCAACTTGACCTAATTGACATTTAGAACACTCTACCCAACAACAGCAGAATACAGTTTTTTCAGATTCACAAGGAACATTCATCATCGTAAGCCATATTCTGAACCACGAAACAAACTTCAAAAAATTTAAAAGTATTGAAATCATAAAATTATTGAAATATCCAAGTATTTTCTCTGACCACAATAGAGTTATATTATACATCTCTAATAAAAAGTTATCTGTAGAACCTTCCAATATTTGGAAATTAAACAACATACTTTAAAATAATCCAATGGGCCAAAGAGGAAGCGACAAGCGAAATTAGGAATTTTTTTTAATTGAATGAAGATGAAGACACAACATATAAAAATGTTTAGGATACAACTAAAGCAGTATCTAGACAAATGTATATAGCATTAAATGCTCCTATTAGAAACAGAAAAAAGAAAGGTCTCAAATAATCTAAGTCTCTTAAGAAACTAGAAAAAAATGAGCAAATTAAACCCAATCAAGCAAAAAGTAATAAAAATAAGAGCACAAATCATTAAAATTTAAAACAGAAAACAGTAGATAAAGTCAATGAAACCAAAAGTTTTTTTTCTTTTGAAACAATACAATTGATAAACCTCTAGCCAGGCAAATCAAGCACAAATTAACAATATCAGGAATAGATGTGGAGACCTCACTAGAGATCCTACAGACATTTTAAAAGGTAGTAAGAGAATATTTTGAACACTTTTATGTCCATGACTTTAGAATTTTAGGTGAAATGTACAAATTTCTTGAAAGTCACAAACTACCATAGCTCCCTCAAGAAGAAATATATACTCCTATGCCTATTAATTAAATTCATAGTTTAAAATCTTCCAACAAAGAAAACTGCACTGAAGAATTCTACCAAACATTTAAAGAAGATGTAATACCAACTCTATATAAACTCATCCAGAAAGGAGGGCACAATTCCCAGTTCATCTTATAAGACTATTATCCTGATACCAGTAGTAGACAAAGACAATGTAAGATACTGCAGACCAAGATTCCTCATGAAAATAGATGCAAAACATAGATGCAGAAAAGTAAAGATAGTTGCTACCTTGGTTGGATGGTATTGACCGGAAAGGAGCACAAAGGAACCTTCTGTATAGTTTTAAGTGTTTGTTATCACAATCTAGGTAGTTATTACACGGGTTTAAACACATGTAAAAACTCGTCAAGCTGTTTAAGGTTAGAGTACTTCTTTCAGTTTGTTGTCTATATGTCATACCTCAAAACATTTTTCAATGTTCAATCTACCAAGAAGGATGAATGAAAACTGTCTCACGTAGTTTGGTATATGACACCTGACATGAAATTCTTTCTATGCTGATGCCCAAGAAATTCTGTCGACTAATGAAACAGTTTGGAAACTCTCCTCTATTCTGCTTAAAATAAAATCACTGTTAGTTTATACAGCACTGTATCTTCTGGTTAACTCAACCATTAGGGTGAGCACCAGCCCAGTTGAAAGTTCACAAGAAGCAAGTAAACATTGGATTTGAATTAGAATCAATAATATCTGCGGGTTTTCTCAGGCTGATTAGAAGCATCGTGGCAATTGTTTGAGAAAATATAGGTAGTTCTAGTGAATGCACTACAGAATGTTGGAAGTAGTGTTGAGCTTGTAGATTTAAAATGTGTTAGAATCAAATAAAAAACCAAAAATAAAATTTAGAATCTGTCTACAGCAGTGAAGTTGACCTTCAAATTGTAAGTAAAATTAATTTTTCTTAGAAGGAAAACCTCTCCAGTTAGTGAGATTACAACCAAAGAGAATAATAAAATATAATCACAAAGAATGTTGCATTTTTGCCTCTTTCTTAGGGACCTTCTCAAATGATTCATGTGAGAAATTGCTTCTGCTGTACGAGTTTGAAGTTAGAGCCAAATTGAATGATCCATTACTGGAAAGCTTCCTGGAATCAGTGTGGGAGCTGCCTCATTTAGAAACTAAAACATTTGAAACAATTGCAAGTAAGAGCTATATTTATGCTTTTGTAAGGCTGGCCATTTCTATCGTATGACTTTTTTTCTTCTCTTTACTCCTCTTTCTTACCTCCAGGTAGGAAATAATTTTTCCTCATAGCACTTTGTTTCTCCTTCTCTAACGCCATTCTTAGACTATTTTGTATTATGATCATTTGTGCATTTATCTTCTTCACTCTATGAGATTATAATCTCTTTAGGGTCATAAACAATAATTATTTAATTTGTACTTACAAACCCTAGCGACGTTCATTGCTCCTAATAGGTGCTCAAATTTTTTCTGTGTGGAATTTAATTGTGTAACTACACAATAGGGGGAGCTCAAACTTTAGAAAGTTTTTCTGGGCTAGCTAGAAATAACTGAATGCTTCAACAATCAAAAGTGATGCAATCTTAGCAGTTTGCTGAAATGTACAGAGAAATACTGGTAATATTTTTTAACACAACTGCCATTCTCAAATTTCGGGCTGAACTTTAAGTGGGTTTGGGGGCTTAGAGCCTCTTTGGGAGTACACTGCAGGAAACAGCCTAATTTTCTTCCCTTTTTGTCTCTCACCCTCTTCAGGAGCATGTGTGTGGTTAATAAAAATATTAGGTAGCTCCAAGTGCACAAGAGTCACATTTGCCTTTCCTTGGTCTTGCCAAGACAGAATTCCTAGAGCCAGGAGCAGATGATATATACTTTATAGACATGTGACAGTGACCACTGCTCCTTGTATAACGGAACTCCAATTCTAAAAATCTGTTAAATGCATGTGGAAGTCTTAGGGTTAGTTACCTCTGATACTCCCTTGTCAAGTGTTTCCTATTTTTAGTATCAGATAAAAATAGGACATTTTAGTACAAACCTGTTTTGATTAGTGCCCTTTTACTGATCTGCTTTCTGTTTCCTTCTTAGTGTGCCCTTCCTTGACTCTCATTCATAAGATTATTGCTTCACCTGTATGACTGAGTGCAAGGTCATAGAAACAGTAGGTTTTCTGTTGATGTTTGCTGAATAAAGGATGTTACCTGGTAATCCCACCATGCTACTCTACCCAGAAAATAGAAGCTATTTCCAAAAGCAACTGTAGATTTATCATTTATAAAATTCATTGTTGTTTATTTTTGTTCATCTGTTTCAGCCCAGTTTCATTAGAGAAAGCAAGTGGTAGCCTGGGATGAAAACTGTGATGGGTGACATTATGATGTTCACAACCTTTTTCCTTTTCTTCCTCTAGTAATAGCAATGGAAAAGCCTGCACACTATCCTTTCATTGCTCTCAAGGCCTTGAAAAAGGCTTTATTGCTCTACAAAAAGGAAGAATCAATTGATATATCACAATACAGGTTAGTAAATACAATTCAAAACTTAATCCAGCCTTTTTGATAGCCAAAAGAACTATAGTCAATGCCTCATAAGTAACCAATCATTCTTAATTGACCCAACTTAAGAGATGATCTGGGGATGATCTGGGGGCACTCCTGTGGACAGCTCCATACTGAGAGTTGTATTACAGACCAATAATCATTTAGCAAAGTCAAGGAGCTTGCTTTTCCCAAAGGAGAAAAAAAAAGGGGAAAAGTTGCTTCTTTGTGTGAATCTGTGTATATAATAAAACTGCTAAGTACCTTTCTTTCTTTGTTTCATCACTAAATAATATTCCAAATGTACAGAAAAGTACAGAGGTTAATATAACAAACACCAACGTATCCACCACCCAGATGTATTTGTTTTATTTTTAGAGATGGAGTCTCGTGTTGTTGCCCAGGCTGGATTCAAACTCCTGGGCTCAAACGATTCTCCACCTCAGCTTCATGAGTAGCTGGGATTACAGGCACACAGCACCCAAATTTAACAAATGTTAACATTTTGCTATGTTTGCCTCATTATTTTTCTAAGCACTTTAAGCACTGATAAGTGCTGTATAAAATATTATCTATTGGAGACTTTTTTGTTTTCTGTGTCCAGACATGGGGAAAACTAGATGTTGTGTGACTTTTTTGTCTGGAAAACATCATTACAGTCTCCCTGTGTTAAGGCACG
This sequence comes from Macaca thibetana thibetana, assembly GCF_024542745.1. Lineage (NCBI taxonomy): Eukaryota > Metazoa > Chordata > Mammalia > Primates > Cercopithecidae > Macaca > Macaca thibetana. Next base: position 66,989,320 of record NC_065598.1, on the reverse strand, counting down.
AAAGACAGTTCTTGTGGAATCGTTCCACTTTAAACCCCAGTTCCCTTGCCCATTTGAGGAAGTACCAAGATGCTTTAAAATGCCTGTAAATTGAACCAGCTCATAAAATATAATAGACAGCCACAACTCCTTCGTGCGGGAAACTAAAAAAAGAATGAAAGACAACCATAGGCATGAAAAAAGAAAGGATTGGTCAACCTGTTTTACAGCTTCAAAAATCTGTCTTCTGAGGTTGGAGGCCAGATAAAACCGAGGGAAGAACAGAAGTGTTTTGAAGCTGTTAGTCTGGGATGAGATCCAGATTTTACTTATCTTAGCCATGAAGCCAATGATTTCTTTCCTTATGGGATGAGTTTTCTCTTTTTGATTTTCAGCAAATGTATGCACAACTTGATTAACCTCTCAGTGCCAGATGGGGCGTCGAATGTAGAGCTCTGTCCCCTGGAAGAAGTTTGGGGCTATTTTGAAGATGCTCTGAGCCACATTAGCCACACTGTAAGTCAAATAGTGATATTAAACTTTCAGTTAATTTTAAAGAACTGAACTGTCTTGTGTACTATAAATTATATACAATAATGCTTTCTGATATGAGTTTTATGATAAATTCATATTACAATTTTGTAGTTACACACTACAGAATTTTCCTGGGTTTTCTGAAATATAAATAGTTGAAAGTAGACATTTTCTAACACAAGTATATTATGGATTAGGTCCAAATAGCAGTACCACCAGGCATTTTGAATTATTTTATATTTTCAAATCATGGTGGGATGATTACTTCCTCTGTGATGATATGAACCTTTTGAAAAAAGTTATTGCTATTCCCATCCTTTCCCAGAAGCAGGTGATAGAGTAGAAGGAACATTGAAGACCTGTATTCTAGTCCCTCCTCTGCTGATTTCTTTTTCTTTTCTGTGCAGGTTTATTCAGTGGTTTTAAAATTAGGTTTCTTGAGGTATAATTTACATATCATAAAATTCACCATGGCTTGTGCACAATTCAGTAAATTTATAGAGTTGTGCAACTATCACTACAATCCAGTGTTTTTTCATTTAAAAAATGTTTTATTTTTAATTTTTGTGGGTACATAGCGGTGTATATGTTTATGGGCTACATGAGATATTTTGGTACAGGCATATAATGCATAATAATCATATCAGGATAAATGGGGTATCCATCACCTCAAGCGTTTATCCTTTGTGTTACAAGCAATTCAATTATACTTTTAGTTTTTAAAAATGTACAATTAAATTATTGTTGATTATAATCACCCTGTTGTGCTACTAAGTACAGATCTTATTCATTCTATTTTTTGTACCTATTAACCATTCCCACATTTCCCCCACCCCTCCTCTGGTAACCATCTCTCTATTTCTCTCCCCAACAGTTCAATTATTTTAATTTTCAGCTTTCACAAATAAGTGAGAACATGTGAAGTTTGCTTTTTTGTGTGTGCTGGGCTTATTTCACTCAATATACTGATCTCCAGTTCCATCCATGTTGCTGCAAGTGACTGGATCTCATTCTTTTTTTATGGCTGCATAGTTCTCCATTGTGTATAGGTACCACATTGTCTTTATCCATTCATCTGTTGACGGACACTTAGGTTGCTTCCAAATCTTAGCTATTGTAAACAGTGCTGCAACAAACATAGGAGTGCAGATACCTCTTTGATATACTGATTTCCTTTCTTTTGGGTGTATATCCAGTAGTGAGATTGCTGGATCATATGGTAATTCAATTTTTAGTTTTTTGAGGAACCTCCAAACTGTTCTCCATAGTGGTTGTACTAATGTACGTTCCCACCAACAGTGTGTGAAGGTTTCCTTTTCTCCACATCCTCACCAGCATTTGCTATTGCCTGTCTTTTGGATATAAGCCATTTTAACTGGGGTGAGACAATATCTCATTGTAGTTTTGATTTGCAGTTCTCTGATGATCAGCGATAGTAAGTACCTTTTCATATGCCTGTTTGCCATTTGTATGTCTTCTTTTGAGAAATGTCTATTCAGATCTTTTCCTTATATTAAAACTCGATTTTTAGATTATTTTTCCTATAGAATTGTTTGAGCTCTATGTATATTCTGGTTATTAATCCCTTATCAGAGAAGTAGTATGTAAATATTTTCTCTTATTCTGTAGGTTGTCTCTTCGCTTTGTTGATTGTTTCCTTTGCTGTGCAGAAGCTTTTAAACTTGATGTGATCCCATTTGTCCATTTTTTATTTGGTTGCCCATACTTGTAGGATATTGCTCAAGGAATCTTTGCCTACTGCAATATCCTGGAGAGATTTCCCAATATTTTCTTGTATTAGTTTCATAGTTTGAAGTGTTAGATTTGAGTCTTTAATCCATTTTGATTTGATCTTTGTATAAGGCAAGACATAGGGATCTCAAGTTTCCTTCTTCTGCATATTGGATATCCAGTTTTCCCAGCACCATTTATTGAAGAGACTCTCCTTTTCCCAAAGTATGTTATTGGCACCTTTGTCAAAAATGAGTTCACTGTAGATGTATGGATTTATTTCTGGGTTTGCTATTCTGTTCTACTCTGCTGAGCTGCCTGGGGCTGGAGGAGGGGTGATACAAGCACCCTGTGGCCACTACCACTGGAACTGTGCTGGTCAGACCTGAAGGCAGCACAGCACTGGGTCTCACCCAAGGCCCACTGTAACCACTACCTGGCTACCACCTATGTTTGCTCAAGGCCTTAGGGCTCTACAGTCAGCAGGTGGTGAAGCCAGTCAGGCTGTGTCCTTCCCTTCAGGGCAGCGACTTCCCCCTGGCCCCAGAGATGACATGCAGGAGCCAGGGCCTGGAGTCAGAAACCCTAGAAGTCTACCTAGTGCTCTATTCTACTGCAGCTTAGCTGGTATCCAAACCACAAGACAAAGTCTTTCCCACGGTTTCCTCTTCCCACACGCAGAAGAGTCTCTCCCCATGGCCACTACCATCAGGTGGTGTGGGGAGTTCTGCCGGGCTACTGCCAGTGTTCACTTGAGGCCCAAGAGCTCTGCGGTCAGCTTGTGGTGAATGCTGCCAGGCCTGGGACTCATACTTCAGAGAAGTGGGCTCCTCTCTGGCCCAGGACAGATACAGAAATCCCATCCAAGAGCCAAGGCCTGGAACCAGGGACCCTAGGAGCCCACTTGGTGCTCTAACCCACTGTGGCTGAGTTAATATCTAGGCTGCAATACAAAATCCTCTTTACTCTTCCCTCAGCTTTTCTCAAGCAGAAGGAGTCTCTCCTCATAGCCACCACAGCTGGGAGTGTACTGGGTCACAACTGAAGCCAGCATGTCTCAGAGTCTCACCTAAGGCCCACAGTATGTACTACCTGGCTACTGCTGCTGATCATTGAGGACCAAAGTGCTATTTAGTCAGCAGGTGATGAATCCTGCTGAGACTGGGTCCTTCCCTTGAAGGCAGTGGGTACGCTTTAGCCCAAGGTGTGTCTCAAAATGTTATCTGGGAACTAGGGCCTAGAATGGGGCCCTCATGACTATGCCAAGTGCCCTATCCTACTGTGGCTGAGCTGGTATCCAAGATGCAAGACAAAGTCCCTCTTAAGCTTCCCTCTCCTCTCCTCTAGTAGAAGGAAGGGGTCTCTTTTGGAGCTGCAAACTGCACTGCCTGGGGTTGAGGGAGGAGTGGTGCAATCACTGCCTTGGCTGCCCTGGCTGGTGTCTCACCAGGTTGCATGTCCCCCAGATGCACTGGCTCCAAGCCCAGCACAGCACTAGGATTTGCCCAAGAGTTGCAGTCCTTGTGGCCTAGACTGCCTCTCAAATTTATTTAAAACCCCAGGGCACTTTAGCTCTCAGTGGCAAGGCTTGTTGGAACTCAAGTTCCAACCACTGGGATGGACAATTGCTCTCTAGCTAGGGCTGGTCTAAATACTCCCTCCAGGAGAATCAGTTGAGTTCTGCCCAGTGTTACTTTCCGCTGTGACAGGGCAGCACAGAGTTCCAAGCAAGATCCCACAATCACTGTGGTCTCCCTTCCCCAAGCACACAGATTCACCATGCCATGCAGCCACTGTTGGGGCATAGGAGGGGGTGGCATTGGCAATTCAAGATTGTCTTTCCTACACTCTTTAGTGGCTCTTTCAGTGATATGAAGTTAAAACCAGGTGCTGTGATCACTCACCTGATTTTGTATTCTTAATTTTTGTGCAGATAGTTATTAAATTTGGTGTTCCTGCAGAGAGGATGATTGGTGGAGGCTTCTATTCAGCCATCTTGCTCCATCCTTCCTCCCACAGTCCAGTTTTAGAACATTTCCATTACCCTAGAAATTTCCCCCTTGCCCATTTACAGACAATTCTTGCTCCCACCTTCAGCTCCAGGCAACCACAGATCCGCTTTCTGTCTCTGTAGATTTTCTCTTTCTGGACACTTCATATAAATGAAATTATATAATACATGGCCTCTTGTGTCTGGCTCATTTCATTGAGCATAATGTTTTTGAGGTTGATCCATGTTGTGGTATTATCAGTATTCCATTCCTTTTTCGTTTGCTGAATAACATTCTAGTGAATGGATATAACACACTTTGTTTATCCATTCATCAGTTCATAGATATTTGAGTTGTTTCCACTTTTTGGCTATTATGAATAATGCTATTATAAACATTCATGTGCAAGTGTTTTTGTGAACATATGTGTTTAATTCTCTTGAATATATACCTAGGAATGGAATTGTTGGGTCATCAGGTAACTCTAGATTTAGCTTTTGGAGGAGCTGCAGTCTGTTTGCCAAGGTGGCCATACCATTTTACATTTTCACTAGCGGTGTATGAAGATTCCAATTTCTCTACATTCTCAACACTTATTATTGTTCATCTTTTCTTTTTTTGTTATAGCCATCCCAGTGGGTGGGGAGTAGTAGCTCATTGTGGTTTTGATTTATATTTCCTTGATGACTAATGGTGGTGATCATTTTTTCATGTACTTATTGACTGTTTGTGTATTGTGTTTGGATAAATGTCTATTCAATTATTTTCCCATTTTTAAAATGGAGTTTTTATTGAGTTATAAGAGTTCTTTATATATTCTAGATACAAGTCCTTTACGAGATATATGATTTGGAAGTATTTTCTCCTAGTCTCTGGCTTGTCTTTTCATTTTCCTCAGGGTATCATTTGAAGAGCCAAAGTTTTTAATTTTGATGAAGTCCAATTTATCAATTTTTTCTTTTGTGGGTAATGTTTTTGGTCATGCTGAGAAATCTTTGCCCAACCCACGTTTACAAAGATTTTTTTCCTATGTGTTTTTGTAGAAGTTGTATACTTTTATCTCTGACATGTAACTCTATAATTCATTTTAAAGTTGGTTATAGTGCGAGGTAAGGGTCTAAATGATGTTTTGTTTGTTTCCTGTTGCATGTTAGTATCACTCCTCTGCTGTTTGACTTCAGTTTTCACATTTGTAAAGTGGGAATAATACCTGATCTGACTCTCCCACACTGGAGTTGTAAAGATCAATGAAAATAATGTATGTTTTGTAAACTTTAACAGCTTGTATACATGTAAGGCAGTATTGTTATTATAAGAGAGCTATAAAACATTAAGAACACTACATGCCTTGCTTAAAGTTCCACAGAAAGCCATTATTTGAGTCCATGTTAATATCTGAGGATCCTGACTGCTCTTGACTCAACTACTTCTTAATATATAAATATAGTCATGTGCCACATCATGACATTTCATAATATATAATGGTGGTCCTGTAAGATTATAATGGAGCTGAAAAATTCCTGTCACCTAGTGACATCGTAGCCATCATAAGGCAACACATCACTCACATGTTTGTGGTGATGCCAGTGTTAACAAAACCTACTGAACTGCCAGTCATATAAAAGTACAGCACATACAATTAGATACAGTCCATAATTCTTGTTAGTGATATAACAAATTACTATGTTGCTGTTTCATGTATTTACTATACTTTTATCATTATTTTAGAGTATATTCCTTTTACTTATAAAAGAAAGTTAAAACTGTAAGGCAGCTTCAGGCAGGTCCTTCAGGAGGTATTCCAGAAAATGGCATTATCATCCTAGGAAATGACAGCTCCATGTATGTTTTGCCCAGGAAGCCTTTCCAGCAGGACAAAATGTGGAGATGGGAGACAGTGATATTGATGATCCTGGCCCTGGGTAGGCCTAGGCTAATGTATGTGTTTGTGTCTTAGTTTTTAACAAAAAGTTTTTAAAGTTTTTTAAAAAATTAAAAATAGGAAAACGCTTATACAATAAGGATATAAAGAAAATATTTTTGTACAACTGTATAATGTATTTGTGTTTTAAGCTAAATGTTATTACAAAAGAGTCAAAAAGTTGTTTTTTTTTTGTTTTGGTTTGGTTTTTTTGAGACAGAGTCTCGCTCTGTCACCCAGGCTGGAGTGCAGTCTCGGCTCATTGCAACATCTGCCTCCTGGGTTCAAGCAATTCTCCTGCTTCAGCTTCCAAATAGCTGGGACTATAGGTGCGCGCCACCACACCCGCATAATTTTGGTATTTTTAGTGGAGATGAGGTTTCACCACATTGGCCAGGCTGGCCTCAAACTCCTGACCTCAAGTGATTGGCTCACTTCAGCCTCCCAAAGTGCTGGGATTACAGGCGTGAGCCACTGTGCCTGGTCAAAAACAAATTTTTTTTTTTAAATTAAAAAGATTTTTTGTTTTTTGTTTTTTGTTTTTTGGTTTTGAGATGGAGTCTCGCTGTCACCCAGGCTGGAGTGCGAGGGCGCAATCTCGGCTAACTACAACCTCTGCCTCCCAGGTTCAAGTGATTCTCCTGCCTCAGCCTCCCAAGTAGCTGGGATTACAGGCATGTGCCACCACGTCTGGCTAATTTTGTGTTTTTAGTAGAGACAGGGTTTCACCATGTTGGTCAGACTGGTATCAAACTCCTGACCTCAAGTGATCCACCCACCTTGGCCTCCCAAAGTGCTGGTATTACAGTTTATAAAGGAAAAAAGTTGCAGTAAGACAAGTTCAATTTATATTTACATATTTTTTGAGACAAAGTCTCTCTCTGTCACCCAGGCTGGAGAGCAGTGGCACGATCTCAGCTCACTGCAGCTTTGACCTCCCAGGTACAATCAATCCTCCCACCTCAGCCTCCCGAGTAGCTGAGACCACATGTGCGCACCACCACACCTGACTAATTTGTTTGTATTTTTAATAGAGACAGGGTTTCACCATGTTGCCCAGGCTGGTCTTGAACTCAAGTTCAAGTAATCTGCTTAAGTAATCTGCCTGCCTTGGTCTCCCAAAGTGTTGAGAATACAGGTGTGAGCCACCACGCCTGGCCAAAGGTTAATTTATTATTAAGAAAGAAAAATACCCTTTAATAAACTGAGTGCAGCTTAGGTATACAGTGTTTATAAAGTCTACAGTAATGTACAAGAATGTCCTATACCTTCATGTTCACTCACCACTCACTCACTGACTCACCCAGAGCAACTTCTAGTCCTGCAAGCTCTATTCATGGTAAGTGCCCTATAAAGGCATACCATTTTTTTTATCTTTCATACCACATTTTTCCTCTACCATTTCTATGTTTAGATACACAAATACTTACCATTGGGTTACAGTTGCCTACAGTATTCAGTACAGTCACATGCTGTATGGGTTTGTAGACTAGGAGCAATGGGCTTTACCATATCGCCTAGGTGTGTAGGAGGCTATACCGTGTAAATTTGTGTAAGGACACTTCTGTGATATTCACACAATGATGAAATCACCTAATGATACATTTCTCAGCTTGTGTCCCCATTGTGAAGCGAGACATGACTATCTGCAAATCACAACAGATGGTGGAACATTATAGCAGGGTGACAATCTGATACAAACTAGCATTGACTTACCAAAGCCTAGAATTCTCCTGGAGATGTGTAATTATGGCCTGTGTGAATTTAAGTTTAAAAATAAAAACTTCAACATTGGACATTTGGATTATTTATTTTACTGTCTTCTCGGATGAACAGGAAATTCTATTTCTAAGCCATGAGCCTCCTCTGGACCTTTCAGGTGTGTTTGCCATAGTGACCAATACAAACTGAAATTAGATTGTACTATAACTCCAAGTTGATCAATTTCCATAGTCTCTCTATAAGGCCAAAATTTCTCTGTGCATTTTGTTTTTGCCACTTTCATTCTGTCCAATATATTGCAGTTCCAATTCTCTGGCTCTTGGTTTACCTGTTAGAGAGCTTAATGTTTTTCTACTTTTCTCATGAGTTTCCCATCCATTTATTGCTCATCCCCTGAAACATGACTGGATAGTTAGCTTTTAAATGCAGTGATTAATTTTTTTTTTAATTTTTTTTTTTTTTTTTTTTTTTTTTTTGAGACGGAGTCTCACTCTGTCACCCAGGCTGGAGTGCAGTGGCGTGAACTCGGCTCACTGCAAGCTCCGCCTCCCAGGTTCACACCATTCTCCTGCCTCAGCCTCCTGAGTAGCTGGGACTACAGGCGCCCGCCACCACGCCCGGCTAATTTTTTTGTGTTTTTAGTAGAGACGTGTTGGCCAGGCTGGTCTCGAACTTCTGGCCTCAAGTGATCTGCTCACCTTGGCCTTCCAAAGTGCTCACGTACTCTTTACCCAGTTCCCCCAACAATAACAAAACTAGAGTACAATATCACAATCAAGATATTGGCATTATCACAATCAAGACATAGAGCATTGCATTTCTGTCACCACAAGTATTCCTCATGTTTCCTTTGTATAGCCCTCACACTCTTCTCTCCCACTCGCAGCTCCTCCTTAAACCCTGGCAACCACAAATCTATTACCAATTTCTATAATTTTGTCATTTCAAGCATGTCATATAAATGTGATCAAACAGTATATAGCTTTTGAGATTTGGAATCATATAGTACATAACTTTTTGAGATTGGCTTTTTTTGAGACAGGGTCTTGCTCTGTCACTCTGCACGTGAAGCTCATCATAGCTCAGCCTCAGCCCCCCAGGCTTAAGCGATCCTCCCACCTTAACTCCCTGAGTAGCTGGGACCACAGGCATGCACCACCACGCCCAGCTAATTTTTTAATTTTTTTTTGTAGAGATGGGGGTCTCACTATGTTGCCCAAGATGATCTCAGACTCCTGGACTAAGCAATCCTCCCTCCTTGGCCTCCCAAAGTGCTGGGATTATAGGTGTGAGCCACCACACCTGACCAAGATTGGTTCTTTTCACTTAGCATAATTCTCTAGAGATTCATCAAGTCGTTGTTTGTCACAAAAGGACAAATATCATATCCTTCTATTTATATGAAGTACCCAGAGTGGTCAAATTCATAGAGATGGACACCTGCAGGGGAGGCTCCCCAGGAAGAGCTGACTGGGTGTTCATTGGCCTCTTCTTGCAGGCTCAAGATTGGCCTTAGCTTAGAGTCACTGGGCTTGGGCTTCTATTTGCCAGTCAGGGTTGTTCACTCAGTTTTACATGAATACTGAATACTGAATACTAAGAGTTTGAAGAATCCAGCAAAATTACTCAAACTCAGTGTTTATGGAAGGGAATAAAATAGTAAGGCATTTACATTTTATATCTCCATAAACAAGCAAAAGTGTCTATCTCTTTCAGACAACAAACATGTCATTTAATTATCTCCATAATAAAAAATTATTTAATAAACAATTGGAAAAAAAAGAAAGTAAAGTGGTGGTCGCCAAGGACTGGGGTTATTATATAATAGGCACAGACCTTTAGCTTTGCAAGATGAAACTGGTTCTGGAGATGGATGGTAGTGAAGGTGGCACAACAATGTGAATGTACTTAATGCCACTGAACTGTTCACTTAAAATCGTTAAGGTGGTTAAATTTTGTGCTATATGTATTTTACCCCATTTTTTTAAGTCATAGAAAAAAGATCTTTGTCGGGTATTGTAACGTTTCTGTCATATCAGTGTTGGCGTCAATTCATTGTCTTTTTCATTATTTGAGATCTTCCTGGTTATTAGTATAATGAGTAAATTTGTTAAACCTGAACAATTTCATATTTTGTTCTGAGACTCTGGATCTCATTTAAACCTTCTGTTTTAACTTGGTTTCTCTGACCTGCTTTAGCAAGGGAGTGGGCCCAGCCTTGTTACTTCCAGGTAGAGGTAGAAACGAGCCTAAGTTTCTAACTTGGCCTCCGTCATTGATACTCAAGGTAGAGGACTCCTTTTTACTACCGGTCCCTTGGCTAGAGACAGCAGACTTTTCTTGGGGCTTTTTTAGTTTTTTCTTTTTCTTTTTTGGTCTATGTCTGTTGGCATCTCTAGCACCAAGTTTGGGGTATATGAAGCAAAAAGAAAACCCAGAGAACTTACCACTATGCCAATCCTTGGCTCCAAGGTCTTCCCTTTCTCTACACCTTTCAGAGGTTTCTTATGTTTGTTTTATGTATAATGTTCAGGAGTTCTATTTAGCAGGAAGAATAGGGATAAGTACATCTATTCCATCTCATGGAAGTGGAAATTTCTTGGTTCATTTTTAAGAATATACAAAAGCTTAAATAATGGTGGAGGGAAACCTACACTTAAAGAGAAGAGACAAACCTAATCCTCACAGCTGATGTCAGAGTCACAGAGTCACAAAGGCGTTTTGTAACCAAGAAGCCCAGAAGAACACAGACTCTTTCCTTTTACAAAGGAAGCTAAGGTGATTCAAACTACTGAGCTACATTCTCTAAGAGTTTGCTTCACAAAGCGTGATCAGCATCCCCTAGGAGCTTGTTAGAAGTATGGAATCTTAGGCCCCAGACCTACTGAATCAGTCTGCATTTTAACTATATTTTCGGCCAGGCACGGTGGCTCACGCCTGTAATCCTAGCACTTTGGGAGGCCGAGGTGGATGGATTACTTGAGGTCAGAGTTTGAAACCAGCCTGGCCATTATGGTGAAACCCCGTCTCTACTAAAATTACAAAAATCAGCCAGGTGTGGTGGTAGGCGCCTGTAATCCCAGCTACTTGGGAGGCTGAGGCAGAAGAATCGCTTGAACCCAGGAGGTGGAGGTTGCAGTGAGCCAAAATCACACCACTGCACTCCAGCTTGGACAACAGAGTAAGACTCCATCTCCAAAACAAACAAACAAACAAACAAACAAACAATATTTCCAAGGGACTTGTATGCACATTAAAGTTGGAGAAGGTCGGTTATCAATACCTTTGTCTCTTGTTTGGCCTTCTACTAGTTCAATTTCATCTCAGTTCCTACTTCTGCCAATCTTATATAAGTTCATAGATTAGGCAATTGGAATCTAAAGGAAGTATAAGGTAAAGCTTCATTCAATGACTGAGAAAATTTAGAACTGGAAACTAACGATCTTTGCAGTTACCTAATTTAAGCTCATTATTTTGCAAACTGAGGCACTGAAAGGTTAAATATCTGACAGAAGGTCATACCACTATATAATGGCAAAGCTAAAAATTGCACCCCGTGTTCTTTCTTCATAGGACAATGGTCCTTGGGTTTTCTTTCATCTATTTTTTAATAAAATTTTTTTAATTGAGAGGAAGTCTTGCTGTGTTGCCCAGGCTGGTCTCAAATTCCTGGGCTCAAGCAATCCTCCTGCCATTTCCTCTCAAAGTGCTGGGATTACAGGTGTGAGCCCCTGCATCCAGCCTTCTTTCATCTAAATCTTCCTCCTTCCAAGCCTCACGTCTCCCTGAGACTGGAATTGAGGTTCATACAAAGGCATCTTTGAGTCAGGCTTTGATATTGTGTCTCTCCTACAGCTTTGTAGTTTCCTAATTGGTCTCTGGCTCTTCCTTCTCTTCTCCATTTTCTCCTGTGCATCCCTATCAAATATATCTCCCTAAAACGCAACCTTTGCTCTATCACTCCCTTTCCCTCAAATCTTTTAACAACTCTGTATTTCCCAAATCCTTACCTAGACCCTTAAGGCTATCTATCCATAACCTCATTCAACCCCAAAAACAAGACAGAGTTTTTCCCAGGCACTACTCAATATTCTCTTTATCATCAACCTTCACCTCCTTCTCTCCCTTCTTCTTAGAACAAAGCAGAATCTTCCCTGAAGAAAACGTGTCCCTCACTACCAATTTTTATGGAGGTCTCATCTTTTCCAACTCCCTTTTTCTCAGCAGAAGGGACTAAATTACCTGGAACTTTGCTCTATGATGGTACTTTGTACTATTTATATACCAGCTTCCTATGGCTTCTCTTCACTTAAAAGCTATATCTCTTAATCACCAATGTTGTCATGTCCTGGACCCACCTTTTCCTTCCTTGATAACTTCATTGTTATTTTTTATCCTAAGTGACTTTGGCATCCATGTTAGCAATTCTTACACTTCACCGTTTCTGTTTTTTACCCTTTAGCCACTGTCTACATCCCATGTAAGCCACCCACTGTGGCACTGCTCCACCTTTAAGATTGGTAGCTAACACAACACTTTTCTATTGAGTATAATCTCCCTTTACTCCCCCATATCTATTCTCTGTTCTCACTTGAACTTCAAATCACTCGTCTTTTCCCACTCTATTATAGTCCAGTCTAACTACCTTTTTTTCTTTTTCTCTTTCTTTTCTTTCTCTTTTCTTTATTTCTTTCTTTGCTTCCTTCCTTCTTCCCTCCCTCCTTCCCTTCCTCCCTCCCTGCCTTCCTTCCCTTCCTTCTCTCTTTCTCTCTTCTTCTGATTATTCCTGCCATTTCATTTTTTCTCAAACCTGATACCTTGCCACCATCAGTTCTTCTGCTCCTGATCTTGAGCAGCAGAAGCACTAAAGAAAGTTACAGAACCACCTAGATCTGGCCCAGTACAGATTCATTCTGTTACGCCTTCAATGGGTTCTCATTGCTGCTCAGAAATACTTTTATTCCTGTCAACTTTTTGGCAAACTCAAAGTGGCTGCTTCAAACCTCTTCTAACCTCATAAAAACTTAAACCTACCTCATTCCCCATTAGATGATCTCATCATATCATTCCAGTTGAGAAGATCAAGGGCATCACATATGAGATCCCTCATTGGCCCAGGTCTCAACCATAACATTCTACCACTGTACCTATCTACTCACCTTTCCTCTTTTTTCAAAAGAAATTTTCTCAACCTTGCACTGTCAGTTCAATCCCCTTCTACTTCCTAAGGCATTTTACTGCCTGTCTATCATTTTTACTCTCTGTCTACAGATTGTTCCATTCTGCTTTCAAGAATGCATAAGTCGGCCGGGCGCGGTGGCTCAAGCCTGTAATCCCAGCACTTTGGGAGGCCGAGGCGGGCGGATCACAAGGTCAGGAGATCGAGACCACAGTGAAACCCCGTCTCTACTAAAAATACAAAAAAAAAATTAGCCGGGCGCGGTGGCGGGCGCCTGTAGTCCCAGCTACTCAGGAGGCTGAGGCAGGAGAATGGCGGGAACCCGGGAGGCGGAGCTTGCAGTGAGCCGAGATCGCGCCACTGCACTCCAGCCTGGGCAACAGCTTGAGACTCCGTCTCAAAAAAAAAAAAAAAAAAAGAATGCATAAGTCACAAACAAATGGAAATATATACCATGTTCTTGGACAGCAAAGCCTTAACAGTATGAAGTCAGTTTCCCTAAATTCGATGCAATAAATTCAGTCAAAATTAAAATCTCAATAAGATTTTTAATGAAACTTGATAAGGTGATTCTAAAATTCTTCCCTAAAAGAAAATGAACCAAAACATTTTTTGTGAAAGAATAAGGAAGGACTTGCCTTATCAAATACTTTTAAAACTATAAAATGATATTAATTTTAAAAGTATGGCATTAGTGCCAAAATCTACAAATAGATTAATAGAACAGGACCGAGCCCAGAAGGAGATCCACATATCTATGAGAATTTTGTATGCAATAGAGGAGGTATATGACATCACTGAGGGAACAATTGGTAAAATGGTATTGGGACAATTTAAAAAACAAAGTTACATCCTTATTTTTAAACTGAGGGGCATTATAGCATAGTGGTTAAGAGAACAGACTTTGGAGCCACATAGCCAGTTCAAATAAATTCTGGCTACACCATTTATTAGCTGTATAACTTTGGTCTTATTAATTATTTATACCTCTGTATCCTCATCTGTAAAATAAATATAATAATAATCTCAGTACTTTGGGAGGCGAAGGCGGGAGTATCGCTTGAGGCTAGGAATTCGAGACCAGCCCGGCCAACATAGCGAGACCTTGTCTCTATGAAAAATAAATAAATAAATAAAAGCTTTTTAAAAAGTGCCTACCTTACAGTATTATTAGTGTTAAATAACGTAATATATATAAAGTACTTATAGCAGCACATAGTAAGTACTATATAAGTGGTAGTATTTTTTTTTTTTTGCCTTATACCATGCAAAAAAATAAAGTCCAAAAGGAAGAAATAAAGAAAATCCAGATAAAGAGCTAAATATAAAATCAAAGCTATAAAAGCATTAGGAAAAAACAGAGGAAAGCATGTTTTAAAATCATGGAATGGAGAGGACCCACTCAGAAGCTGTACAGAAAACAAATAGATTTGGTTACATGAATTAATAATAACACAAGATACCACAAAACATTTTAGGCCTGGTGCAGTGGCTCATGCATGTAATCCCAGCAGTTTGGGAGGCCGAAGTGGGAGGTTCACTTGAAGCCAGAAGTTTGAGACCAGCCTGGGCAACAAAGTTACACTCTGTCTCTATGAAAAAAAAAACACACACACACACACACACACACACACACATTAAGTTTTGTGGGCTTTTTTTGAAATGGAGTTTCACTCTGTCACCCAGGCTGGAGTGCAATGGCATGATGATGGCTCACTGTAGCCTTGACCTCCTGGGCTCAAGAGATCCTCCCACCTCAGCCTCCCAAGTAGCTAAAACTACAAGCGCATGCCACTACACCCAGCTAATATTTTGTATGTTTGGTAGAGATGCGGTTTCGCCATGTCTCCTAGGCTAATCTCAACCTTCTGAGCTCAAGCAACTCACCCTCCTTGGCCTTCCAAAGTGCTGGGATTATACGCATGAGCCACCACACCCAGGCAGATATGTATTTTATACATATGTAATACAATATTACTTTATTTTATTGTTCATATTGTTCTAGCTTTGAAAACGTCTGGCAGCTTCCCAGAAGGTTAAACATAGTTACCCTATGACCCAGAAATTCCACTGGTAGGTGTATACCCAAGAGAAATGAAAACATGTGTCCAAAGACTCATAGCAAATGTTCATAGCAAAGCTATTCATATAGCCCAAAATGGAAACAACCCAAATGTCTGTTAGCCAATGAATGGGTAAACAAAATGTGATATTTCCATTCAATGGAATATTATTTGGCCATTAAAAGGAATGAAGTATTGACACATGCTATAACATGGATAAACCTTGAAAACATGGTAAGTGAAAGATGTCAGTCACAAGGGCCCACATACTGCCTGGCCCCATTTATCTTAAATGTCCAGAAAAGGTCAATCTATAAGAGACAGAAATGACAGTAGTGGTTGCCCAGGGCTTAGTGGGGTAGGGGAGGAGGTTGAGAGGAAATGGAAGGATATTGGCTGGGGGCGGGGGGAATGTGGAGCCAATGGACATGGGCTTTCTTTTTGGAGGGATGAAAATATTCCATAATTGATTGTGGTGATGGTGGCAGAACTCTGTGAATACTGTGAATATACTAAAAACCACTGCATTGTGCACTTTAGGTAAACTATGTTTTTTTTTTTTTTAATTGTATCCTAATAAAACTGATGCACATACTATTTACTTTGGGAATCTATGGAGAGCCTAAAAGGAGAGGCATTTGTGCTCCAGAATACCTACAATTCAGTTAGAGATCTACATGGCTGCCATATGTATTAAGATGTTAAGGACAGAGAAAACTGGTTTCAAATATGAGGCCCCAAAAACCATCAGAGCAAACACCTCAGTTTGCTGGCATTGATTTGTATTACATGTAGGCAAGTCCATGTGGCTTTGAGGTCAGTAGCTGTGTGGATGCATTTCTTTATTGAGGATTAATGATTTTCATAAGCAATGCTGGGCATGAGTGCAACTAATGCAAATTAAAATAAAACTCCCGTGTTCCCTAACTCATTGAATGACACCATCATTCTTCTGGTTGCCCAAGCCAGGCATCTAGGAGTCATCCTCAGCACCTCCCTCACTCCCACTTCTAATCTATCACCAAGTACTATCAATTTGACCTCCCAAATATCTCTCAAATTCACCTACTTC
The DNA here is from genome assembly GCF_024542745.1 of Macaca thibetana thibetana. Lineage (NCBI taxonomy): Eukaryota > Metazoa > Chordata > Mammalia > Primates > Cercopithecidae > Macaca > Macaca thibetana. The sequence continues at coordinate 66,973,128 of NC_065598.1, read as the reverse complement.
CTCCTCTCTTCCACCATCAATAACCTAATTCAAGTTATCACCTTTTATCTCAGCTACTTTAGTGATCTCAGGAGCCTTTTAACTGGTCTCGCATCTACTCTTGCTTCCTTCCTTCCTTTCTTTGCCCAGCAACCAAGGTGTTTTTTTTTTTGTTTTGTTTTGTTTTGTTTTGTTTTGTTTTGCTTTTTTTTTTGAGACGGAGTCTCGCTCTGTCACCAGGCTGGAGTGCAGTGGTGCGATCTCAGCTCACTGCAACCTCTGCTTCCCGGGTTCAAGCGATTCTCCTGCCTCAGCCTCCCGAGTAGCTGGGACTACAGGTACGTGCCACCACACCCAGCTAATTTTTGTATTTTTAGTAGAGATGGGGTTTCACCATGTTGGCCAGAATGGTCTCGATCTCTTGACCTCATGATCCGCCCACCTCGGCCTCCCAAAGTCCTGGGATTACAGGTGTGAGCCACCATGCCCGGCAAATCTTTTACATTTTTGAGTATGCATGACCTTTTGAAATCCTCTTTAGTAGTTTCCCATTGCTCTTAAAGACCAAAATCCTGAATGTGGTATACAAAGTCCTGCTAACCTATCTGTCCTCATCTTGAGCCATTCTTTCCCTCACATTCTGCACTGTCAGCCACACTTTACAAGACCACAAATTACCACCTTCCAGGCAAATATGATGGTCTCTTTTCCCTGGCCTTCATTATTGGCCACTGCCTCCTTATTGAAATTCTGTTTTCCTTTTTCCTTTATTTTCTCGCCACTCCTCTGCGTTCTTCTCCCTCTTACCACCCAACTATGAACATTTCCAATATTCTCTACTCTTTGCTACTCTGTATTCCGTACTCTGTCCTTTAAGTGTTACCTGAGTTCCAGTCCATATCTGCAACAGCCTGCTTATCTCCAGAGTTACCTCAAGCCAACATGCTTAAAATAGAACTTATTGTTGCTTTATCCCTTATCCCCAGAAACATGTCCATTTTTTTCTTTCAATGATACCAGCATTCTTTCAGCCAAACTTAGAGCCATTTTCACTTGACCTGTCATTCCCCATATCAAATCAGTTACCAAGTTCTATTGATTCTTCCTTTAAATGATTCTTACATCTGTCCATCTAAATTGTCACTATTTTAGTTCTGACCCTTATCACTTCATTCTTAGATCACACAACTCCCTTTATTTTATTTTAATTTATTTTTATTTTTATTATTTTTTCTTTGAGACAGAATCTCGCTCTGTCGCCCAGGCTGGAGTGCAGTGGTAAGATCTCGGCTCACTTCAAGCTCCGCCTCCCGGGTTCACGCCATTCTCCTGCCTCAGTCTCCCGAATAGCTGGGAATACAGGCGCTCGCCATCACGCCCGGCTAATTTTTTTGTATTTTTAGTAGAGACAGGGTTTCACCATGTTAGCCAGGATGGTCTTGATCTCCTGACCTCGTGATCTGCCTGTCTCGGCCTCCCAAAGTGCTGGGATTACAGGCACAAGCCACCACACCTGGCCTCTATTTTATTTTTTGAGACGGAGTTTGGAGTTTCGCTCTTGTTGCACAGGCTGGAGTGCACTGGCATGATCTCAGCTCACCACAATCTCCACCTCCTGGGTTCAAGCGATTCTTCTGCCTCAGCTTCCCGAGTAGCTGGGATTACAGGCATGCGCCACCATGCCTGGCTAATTTTGTATTTTTAGTAGAGACGGGGTTTCTCCATGTTGGTCAGGCTGGTCTTGAACTCCTGACCTCAGGTGGTCCGCCCTCCTTGGCCTCCCAAAGTGCTAGGATTACAGGCGTGAGCCATCGCACCCAGCCACAACTCCCTTTAAACAAGTCTCCCTGTCTGTTTTCCCACACGGAGGTCTGTTCTAAACACCACTGGCATTTCTATCTTATTAAAACTACTGGCATTTCTATCTTATTAAAACTACACTTGCATCATATCACTCTCTTTCTCAAAAAGTTTCAGTGCCTTCCCATTGCCATCAGGATAAATTTCAAAATCTGAAGCCTGTAATGCAAAAACCCTTAACACTCCAGCCCACAAGGTGTTAGCAAACGTTCCACATGCCCTGGATTAGACAAAGTTCCGTGGTTTCTTTACTGTAAAACTTCCTTAAACTTTCAGTGAACTAATGTGCATTATAATGCCCCAAAACGGTGATATATAGAATGCGGCATTTCCAAAATGTATTTGACTAAAGAACTCTATTTTCATAGACCATCTGTTAACATTTCTCATGACACTAGTGTTCTGAGGAAGAACATTGAGGAAAGGCTTAGGAAGCCCCATCCTACATTTCCAGTCTTATTTCCCATTAACACCTCTACATCAATCATCTGCTTAGGCCAAACAACTCTTGGTCTTCCTAAGACATGCTTGTTCTCAGGTACAATCCAAGTCCACATTTATTCTGTTCTACCCACATGGAATGCCCTTCTCTTTCTCTGAATATCTATATTTTTCTTTTTAATTGAGATTTGGTTCATATATCATAAAACTCACATTAAGGTATACAGTTCAGTGAGTTATAGTATATTCACAAGATTGTGCAACCATCACCATTATCTAATTCTAGAACATTTTCATCATCCCCAAAAGAAACTCTATACCCATTAGCAGTCCTTCCCCATACCTCCCTTCCCCAGCCCCTGGCAACCACGAATCTCCTTTCTGTCTCTATGGCTTTGCCTATTCTGGACATTTCATATAGTCTCTGTGTATGTAGATCCTACTCATCTACCCTAAGATCATGTTTGTTTGTTTGTTTAAGTCTTTTTTTTCTCATTCATAACATTAAAATCACAACACTCATACCCTGCATCAGACACTGTGCCAAGCTGTGGATATACAAAAGCAAATGTCATTTTACCTTCAAGGGGCTCCTTGCCTAGTGGGGGAGACAGGCAGTACAGTGTTCAAAGTACTATTATGGATGCTGTGAACAAAGTACCAGAGGGGCAAAGAGGTTTGAGCAAGAAATTGAGGAGAGCCAGGGAAATCCTCACTGAGGAGGTGGCATCTGACTGGATTTGATTCATTTGTTCATTCATTCATTCAGCAAACATCTGTTGTGCCTCTCTTATGTGCCAGGCACAATGCTGGACTCTAAAGAGACAAAAATGCACAAGAAAAATTCCCTGTACCTCAAGGAACTCAATAGTCTGGAGGAGATAAATATATAGCATTTCAAAACAATATGATGTAAGTTATATTAGAGGAATGGACAGCTTGCTATGGAAACAGACAACTAACTCTGCTTGTGAATTTGAAGAAAAAGTATAAGTCTACGAACTGGACAAGGATGAGGGGTACTGTTTCAAGCAGAGACTAGACCGCCTCTGACTGGGTTATCCCAGTGCTCATTTCTTTAACTGAATGGGAGCACCTAATGTTTGTGTCTCTTAATCACATACCTTGTGAAGTCGTCTTTACATGTGGATGCCTTGTGTCCCCAAAAGCATTGCGCAACCTTTAGGATAAAAGTTTTGTCTTTTCCCTCTTAGTGCCCTCATTATCACAGTGATTTATGTATAGGAATTTCTTTTTGGATCCAAATGAATGAAAGGATGGCAGCTGAGACAGCATTCTTGACACTCTCAAAAAGCTGCTGCCTAATGTGTCTCCTATCACATTTCTCCCTTCTGGGGATTTAACATGAATGCTTTCTTTGTGTTCCATCTCCTATGCAAGAACCAAGAAAGTAGCTTCTTAGACTAATACTTTTCACTATTGCAAAGTGTTGTGAAGAAGCAAATATAATCTTGTGATTAGTCGTGTTAAAGACCACTGATAAGGCTAAGGGACCATTTTAGAAATGTGTGCTGTGTTCATAGCTAGGTAGATATTGTTAACTCTGAAGATGAATATAATTTCTACTCCAAATGTGGACTAATTCTGGTGACAGAAATTAAGAAATTCAATACAACTGCTTCTTGACAACTTTCTCCAAAAAGTAGAGGTAGGTATTAGGGAGATGATTGACTGAAGACAGAATCAAGGGAAGCCACAAACAGTATACAGGTTTTTCTCCTGCTTCAGGGAGATTAGGAATCTTTCTAATTCTTTCCTTCAGTCAAAGAGGGCCTCGGTTTATGTTTCTTCATGAGATCTTGCTATGGAACATTCTACAGCTGACAAACCTTCAAAGTGCTCTCCTCCTACACTTTCCAGGAGCACAGACCTTCCTCAATGCCCACTGTTTGTTTAGTAATAAAGGGACATGGCATGGATACAGGTAGTGCCACAATGAACTGTGACAGTAATCACTGCAAAATTTCTGTTCTTGGATTTCAGAAAGACTACCCAGAAATGGAGATTCTCTGGCTGATGGTCAAGTCCTGGAATACTGGAATACTTATGTTTAGCAGGAGCAAGTATGTATCTACTGAAAAGTGGTGTGGCCTGGCCTTGCGTTTCCTTGACCACCTTACCTCCTTCAAGGAAAGCTATGAAACTCAGGTGAGGAGGGAGAGGGCTAGGGCAGATGACATGCCCTAGGGGGCAAGAGGTTATGGCTGGGCTCTCCACAAGGACTCAACCCCATCCTCCTTGGCTAGGAAAGGATCTTGCTCATTGTTCCTCTCAGTGGTTCCACATAACCTCAAGAATTAGGAGACCATAAACAGTAATTCCTTAGAGCAAAAACCAAGAAGGACAGAACAGGGGGAAACTTAAGGATAGCAAATAGAATCTAATTAAGAGGAATGCCAAGAGTGAGCTCTGGAAAGATGCATCACTGTCAGTGCCAGTGCATGTGGGAAAGGACTGGCCTCTGCTCAAAGCAATAACTGTTGAAAAAGGCATCTTCTCCAGGAACTATTCTCAATTACAGAGTTCTGGGCCATGGGCTAACCAGGAGAGGTTTGGTGGAGAAAAAGCCTTGTTACCAAATAAAAGCAAAGGATATTTTATAGTTAAGTATCTTCTCCCTTATAATAGGGGATTCCTTTTCCTCAAGAGAGGACTGTATTTTCTCCCCAAATCTGAGATGCTTCAGATCTCCAAAGGTAACAGTTAGACTTTCATGCCTTCACCATGGGTCTGGGAAGCTTTCCCATGTTTCCTTTTCCCTTCAAGAAATTTGTTGTTCTCTTTCCCAGATGAATATGCTGTATAGTCAGCTTGTGGAAGCACTGAGTAACAACAAGGGCCCAGTTTTTCATGAACATGGCTACTGGAGCAAGTCAGATTAGGCAAGCTCACGGCCACATGAAGAAGATACGTTGTCCTGAGATGCTGACTGTTTAAATTTTTGCCAGAGTTTCTCTTGAGCTTTTGTTTCTGTTTCCTCAGACCCTGTTTTCATGTTGTTGAATAAACTTTCTAAAATAAAAGCATGTTGAATTTACCTTGGTGACCAGCTCATTTCTGGGGGACAAACAAATTTTCCAAAGTGCTAAGGATGATATTGAAACAGACCATGTGAGAGCAAGATGGTTTATGCCCCATGTGAACAAAAGAGAATGTTCATCCCAGTTCAACACAGATCGCATTTTATTCCCAAAGTGCTCAAATTCCCAATCCCTGAAGATAACAAAGAATCCCAGACTCTTATTTGGAAGGACCTTAGTGGTCACCAAGGCCAGCATTTATCTGGTTCGTGAAATCTCTCTGACATCCTTGAGAATCAGTTGCCCAGTTTCTAACAGAACTTATCCCAGGCCGGGCGTAGTGGCTCTTGCCTATAATTCTAGCACTTTGGGAGGCTGAGGTGGGCAGATCACTTGAGGCCGGGAGTTCAAGACCAGCCTGGCCAATATGGCAAAACTCCCATCTCTACTAAAAATACAAAAAAAAAAAAAAAAAAAAAATTAGCCAGGCATGGTGGCACGTGCCTTTAGTCCCAGCTACTTGGGAGTCTGAGGCAGGAGAATCGTTTGAACCCAGAAGGCAGAGGTTGCAGTGAGCTGAGATCGAGCCATTGTACTCCAGACTGGGTGACAGAGCAAGACTCCATCTCAAAAAAAAAAAAAAAGGAACTTATCCCATGACAGGGAAATCCTGAGATAGCTGAACCCACCTGTTTTGCTCTCTAATGGGTAAAACGCCCCACCTCATACTAAGCAGAAGTCTGTCTCCCTGTAACAAATCTGCTTCCTGTGTCACAGATGCCTCTTGGAGATGCCCCTAAAGACAGAAGCCAGGCTCATCTCTGTCCTCCAGGCTCTTTCTCCTTTGGGGTAAACATCCTCAGACGCCTTAGTTGTTCCTCCTGTGATCTGGTCACCTCACCTTCCAAAAGCCAAGCCCCATGTTGCAGTGAGGTCTGACCAATACAGCTGAGCAGCCTCTTCCTGGGTAGACGGGCATTAGTGTACCATAAGATTACACTGCCTTTTCCCCCAGTTGATTTGTATTAACACTTTCAAACTTTTGATTTTGACATAGTTTCAGACTTAAAAAAAGTTGCAACCAAGCACAAAGAATTGATATACACCCTTTATCCAGCTTCCCTATTTATTTTTTACCACATTGCCTTCCTGTCACTCTCTCAGTTTCTTTCTGAACCAGTTGAGATTAATTTGCAGACATCCTGCCCCATTTCCCCTTAATGCCTCAGTGAGTATTTCATAAAAACTGGGATACTCTCCTACATAACCACAGTACAACCATCAAAATTAGAAAATTGACAATGACTCAATTCTACCGTCTAATCCACAGACCCCATTCAAATTTCACTGATTATCCTAGTAAAGTCCTTCCTAAGTTCAGGATTATAAGTTGTATTTAGTTGTCATGTCTCTGCCATCTCCTGAAAAACTGAAATGGTTCCGCAATCTCTCCTTATCTGTTATGACCTTGACATTTTTGAAGAGTACAGGCTAATTATTTTGTACCGTGCACCTCAATTTAGGTGGTTCTGATGTTTCCTAATGATTAGCTTCAGTTTATGCGTTTTGGGTACATGTACCACAGAAAAATGATGTGTTCTCAGTGCGTCATACCAGCAAGCACACAATGTCAATTTGCCCTGTTACTAAAGTTAAGAAGGTGTCTGCCAGGTCTCTCCAATGGAAACTTAGTTGATAAATATTTTGTACTTAGTGGTTAATAATTAATTATGAGGTACTTGGTGGAAGATAGTTTGAGACTAAGTAAATACCACGTTCCTCATTAAACTTTCACCACTAGTTTTAGCATCCATTGGTGATTCTTGCCTGAACATTTGTACTGTGATGGTTGCTAAATGTTGATTTTTCTGCTTCCATCATTCCCTGTTCGTTTATTAGCTGGCATTGGTAAGGCAGAGGTTTTTCTTCTCCCCCATTTATTCATGTTTTTAAAATGCATTTTAGTACAGACTAATGGACACCTATTTTATTAAATGGGTTATAAGCCATTATCATTATCTATTTTGCTGCCCAAGGCTGGCTCCTACCCCCATTTGACATGTCCCCATCATTGTTTCAGCACTTCCTTATTTCGTGGCACAAAAAGATGCACCAGGGCTTATCTTGTACTTTCCCTGTGCCAGATCTGGAATCAGTCATTTCTCCCAGGAGCTGTGACGCCTTATAACAGAGTGGTAGTTAGTGTCCGAGATCTTGGTCCTAGAAGTGTACTCATTATTACAGGGGTGACATTATTTCTAGGTCCTCTCAGTGGACAGAGCTGGGACATAAATGTGTGTGTGTACATACATATAGATGAATGTATACATATACATGCATAGATATAAAATCATGAGTTCGTACTGATAGCTCCACTTTCTTTTCTTTTCTTTTTTTTTCAGATGGAGTCTTGCTCTGTTGTCCAGGCTGGAGTGCAACGGCACTATCTCGGCTCACTGCAACCTCTGCCTCCCGGGTTCAAGCGATTCTCCTGCCTCAGCCTCCCAAGTAGCTGAGACTACAGGAGTGTGCCACCATGCCCGGCTAATTTTTGTATTTTTAGTAGAGATGGGGTTTCGCCATGTTGACCAGGCTGGTCTCGAACTCCTGACCTCAGGTGATTCACCTACCTCAGCCTCCCAAAGCGCTGGGATTACAAGCGTGAGCCACCACACCTGGCTGACAGTTCCATTTTCAATCCAACGCCAGTGGATTTATTCTAGCTTTCTCCCCTTTCCCTATTTGTAACTCTTTCTTTCAACATTGAGAAGCCTGGCTGATTAACCTCCGATATTCACTTATTGGCTCGTTCTGTCTATATGATCCCAATCTTCTAGTCATTTTGTCTGTCTCTCCAGCCCTAACCTCACCAACCTGACCAACAGGCTGCCCCTTTGGCCCAAGCCCCAGTGAACACTCTGGCCAACTTATCAAGGGAGCCTCCAGTCTAGAGAGCAAGCAAGCTGAGTCTCTAGCCGAACCCACCACCAGGCCCTGACCCTGACCCCAGCCGTGCCAAGGAGAAGGGAAAGGTACCACATGGCATTGAAGCAGGCCCTTCATGTTGTTGACTCACCAGGCTCACTGTTTGCTCTTCCCTGCCTTCACCTTAGTTTACTCCTACTTATCTTTGAGAAGCCTGCTCATGTGTCAGTGCCTCAGAAAAACTTTCCCTGATTAGGTCAAGTTCTCTTACTCTATGCTCTCAGCATTGTTTTATTCTTCACAGCTTCAAATAAATACATTTGTTTGTGGAATAATTTGATTAATATCCATTTCCCTCAATAGTCTTTAAGCTCCATGAGAGAAGATGGTGTGTTTTCCTCCTTATTGTATAATCCCAGGGTCCAGCACAGTGCCTAGCACACTTTTTTTTTTTTTTTTGAGATGGGGTCCTGCTCTGTTGCCCAGGCTGGAGGGCAGTGGTGTGATCTCAGGTCACTGAAACTTCCGCCTCCTGGGCTCAAACGATCCTCCCATCTCAGCCTTCCAAGTAGCTGGGACTACAGACGAGTGCCACCACACTCAGCTAATTTTTCTATTTTTTTGTAGAGATGGGATTTCACCATGTTGCCCAGGCTGGTCTCGAACTCCTGAGCTCAATCTGCCCGCCTCTGCCTCCCAGAGTGCTTGGATTACAAGAGTGAGCCACCGCACATGGCCTGCCTGGTACTTCCAATAAATATTTGTTGAAAGAATGAATGAAAACTTCTAAGTCTTTTTTCTACAACATACGGCCATTAATTAATGTCTGTGCTTGTACTTCCAGGTTTTTGTGTTTGCTTTTGAAACAGGATTTTCTCTGTCACCCAGGCCGTAGTGCAGTGGTGCAATCATAGCTCACTGCAGCTTCAAACTCCCAGGCTCAAGCATCCTCCTGCCTCAGCCTCCCGAGTAGCGGAAACTATAGGCATGCACCACCATGCTTAGCTAATTTTTTAATATATATTTTTAGTAGAGAAGAGGTCTCACTATGTTGTCCAGACTGGTCTCAAACTCCTGAGCTCAAGTGATCTTCCTGCTTCAGTTTCCCAAAATGTTGGGATTGCAGGCATGAGTCACCAAGTCTGGCCTACTTCCAGGTTTTAAAACATCTAATTGGCTTGGTGCGGTGGCTCACGCCTGTATTTCCAGCTCTTTGGGAGGCTGAGGCAGGTGAATCACCTGAGGTCGGGAGTTTGAGACCAGCCTGATCAACATGGAGAAACCCCGTCTCTACTAAAAATACAAAAATTAGCCAGACATGGTGGCGCATGCCTATAATCCCAGCTACTCAGGAGGCTGAGGCAGGAGAGTCGCTTGAACCCGCGAGGCAGAGGTTACAGTGAGCCGAGATCGCGCCATTGCACTCTAGCCTGGGCAACGAGTGAAACTCCATCTCAAAAAAGCAAACAACAACAGCAACAACAACAACAACAAAAATCTAATTGATTGTATCACTATTAAATTGCTCTTGCCAGCTAATCTTTTTGGATGCAGAGTCTGTCTTTAAGTAGGTTACTTATCCTTCTCAGGCTGACATCACCTGCACATTTGATCAGCATGCCAGCTAATGGCTTTAACCAAGTATATGACAAAACACTGAACAGGAGTGGGCTGAGACAGAGCTTGGTGAAGTGCTTTGCAGTCTTACTTGTGGATTATTTCATTCATGCAACAAATATTTCCTGAACACTTCCTGTTAACGGACTGGACACTTCATGGTACAAGGGATAAAGTGGTGAACAAAATAGAGGACCAAGTCTCTCCTTCAAAGAGCTTACATTCTAGTGGGGGCAATAGATAATAAACTAGTATATAAATAACTTAAACATTGATCCATTAATAGCAGACTTTGGGATGATCATTTGCCTGCTCAATAATTGTACTGTCTACATTTTTTCCAGCCTTTTCACAAGAATGTCATGAGTGATTTTTGTCAATGCTTTGCTGGAACCCAGCTACACTTTACCCATTTTCAAAGCTTTACCCATTTATTTTGATTTACTAAGCTCATTTCAGAAAAGAAAATGAGCTTACTCTATCTTAAGCTATTCTTAGGTAGAGTGTTTATAAACTCTTTGGGATCACTAGATCCCCTCTAAAGACTCTCATGCAAACCATTCCTTCCAATAACGTATTCCAGAGACTTTCTTGGGATTAAGATGAAACCTTCTTGTCTAAAGCTTGTGAAATCTATCATCTTCCCCCCAGCAAAAAAAAAAGGGGGGCCGGGTGCAGTGGCTCACGCCTGTAATCCCAGCACTTTGGAAGGCCAAGGCGGGTGGATCATGAAGTCAGGAGATCAAGACCATCCTGGCTAACACAGTGAAACCCCATCTCTACCAAAAATACAAAAAAATTAGCCGGGCGTGGTGGTGGGCGCCTGTAGTCCCAGCTACTCAGGAGGCTGAGGCAGGAGAATGGCGTGAACCTGGGAGGCAGAGCTTGCAGTGAGCTGAGATCGCACCACTGCACTCCAGCCTGGGCAACAGAGTGAGATTCTGTCTCAAAAAAAAAGCATATATCCTTCTCTAGACTTTGGGGCATCTCTCATTCCCCATGATTCCCCAAAGGTTACAAACACCAGTTTAGCAATCTCACTATAGGTTCTCTCAACATCCTGACATACAATTTGTCTAGGTCAAGAGACTCATTTAAAGCATCTTGGTGCTTTCTTACTTACCATGATCCCCGGTTGCCTCTTGCCAATGTCTACTTGACCCTTTCCAATCTAATGTTCAGAATTTAGATGGCAGAGAAGACCAAAGCAAAGTAGGAATTACAGGGTCATATTTATCTTTGTTGTCTGGTAAGCATTGCCCCATTTTATTTTTCATTTTATACCCTGTGGTACTATTGGAATTTTTTTTACATGTGCTTATATTACTTTTATAATTTAAAAAACTGATAATAATTAAAACATACTATGTGCCCCAAATGGACTTGAAGGCTTCCTTGATTTGTTTTTTGATGCAAACTAAACTGTAAACAGCCTCTTTTTTTTTTTTTTTTTTTTTTAAACTTCTAGAATTAGCTCATTTTGGGCCAGGCCTTCCTGACATGACTTTGGCAGTTCCATGTTACCATCTTATATTCTTCCTTGGTCAGATGCTCTTCTTTCTATCTTTTTAATGTCTCATCATCAAACAACCCTCTGTCGGCCAGGCGTGGTGGCTCACGCCTGTAATCCCAGCACTTTGGGAGGCTGAGGTGGGCAGATTACCTGAGGTTGGGAGTTCGAGACCAGCCTGACCAACATGGAGAAACCCTGTCTCTACTAAAAAAAAAAAAAAAAAAAAGAATTACAAAATTAGCCGGACATGGTGGCACATGCCTGTAATCCCAGCTACTAGGGAGGCTGAGGCAGGAGAATCACTTGAACCTGGGAGGCGAAGGTTGCGGTGGGCTGAGATTGCACCATTGCACTCCAGCCAGGGCAACAGGAGAAAAACTGCATCTCAAACAAAGAACTCTCTGTTTATTTGCATCATTTTCTTTAGATACCTCTCCTTTTACATGTTCCTTAAAATGATTCACACATATATGGTCAGAATTTAGTTTTTAAGGGCCTTTCAACGCTTTTGGGAAGGCAGCCAGGTAGAAAGTGCACGAAAACTAACAATTAATACCTATCCACTAAGTGCTAAGCACTTACACATGTGTTATCTCATTTAATTGACTAACAACCCTGTGAAGTAGGTGATTCCATTTCATTCCCTCCTTTCACTCTCTCTCTTTCCTTTCTCCTTAGTGATTCCTGTGAGAAAGTGAAGCTCAGAGAGTTTAAGTAACTTAACCAAAGTAACACCACTGGTAAATGGCATAGCCATGATTTAAAGTCACATCTGGCCAGGCGCAATGGCTCATACCTGTAATCCCAGCATTTTAGGAAGCTGAGGCAGGTGGATTGCTTGAGCCCAGGAGTTCAAGACCAGCCTGGGCAACATGGCAAAACCCAGTCTCTACAACAAAATACAAAACTTAGCCAGGTGTTGTGATGCGTGTCTGTAGTCCCAGCTACTCAAAAAGCTGAGGTGGGAGGATCATTTGACCTTGGGAGGCAGAGGTTGCAGTGAGCTGAGATCACACCACCGCACTCCAGCCTGGGTGACAGAGTGAGACCCTGTCTCAAAAACAAAAAATTTTTAAGTCACATGTATCAGACCTGTCCTCACTCTTTTCCCTCTTGCTACCTTTTTTTTTCTCTGAACTTTGAAGTCTGCCCTCTTAAATTCTTAGGCAAAATACCTTACTATGTCTAGCATTATGCTTTCACAAATTGACATCATATGGTTCCTCAAGTTTCCACTTCACCCATCAGTTCTTTGTTAATTGGTCAGAATTTGGTAATAAACAGCAAACAGTCCCTCTTGTTGATTTCTTTATGTTCTGAGGGGTAATATTGTCAGCAAGACAAGTAAAGAATTTCTAGGCCAGGTGAGGTGGCTCACACCTGTAATCCCAACACTTTGAGAGGCCAGGGAGGGCAGATCACCTGAGGTCAGGAGTTTGAGACTAGCCTGGCCAACATAGTGAAACCCCATCTCTACTAAAAATACAAAAATTGGCCAGGCGCGGTGGCTCAAGCCTGTAATCCCAGCACTCTGGGAGGCCGAGGCGGGCGGATCACGAGGTCAGGAGATCGAGACCATCCTGGCTAACACGGTGAAACCCCGTCTCTACTAAAAAAAATACAAAAAACTAGCCAGGCGAGGTGGCGGGCGCCTGTAGTCCCAGCTATTCGGGAGGCTGAGGCAGGAGAATGGCGTAAACCCGGGAGGCGGAGCTTGCAGTGAGCTGAGATCCGGCCACTGCACTCCAGCCCGGGCGACAGAGCGAGACTCCGTCTCAAAAAAAAAAAAAATAAATAAAAATAAAAATACAAAAATTAGCCGGGCATGGTGGAGGGCACCTGTAATCCCAGCTATGGGAGGCTGAGGCAAGAGAATCATGTGAACCTGGGATACAGAGGTTGCAATGAACTGAGATTGTGCCACTGCACTCCAGCCTGTGAGACCGAGTGAGACTTTGTTGCAAAAAAAAAAAAAAAAAAAAAAAAAGGTCTGTTCCAAGATGGCTGAATAGGAATAGCTCTGGTCTGCAGCTCCCAGTGTGATCGACTCAGAAGACTGGTGACTTCTGCATTTCCAACTGAGGTACCTGGTTCATCTCACTGGGACTGGTTGGACAGTGGGTGCAGCCCACGGAGGGTGAGCTGAAGCAGGGTGGGACATCGCCTCACCCAGGAAGTGCAAGGGGTCAGGTGATTTCCCTTTCCTAGCCAAGGGAAGCCGTGACAGACTGTACCAGAAAATCGAGACACTACCACCCAAATACTGCGCTTTTCCAACAGTCTTAGCAAACGGCACACGAGGAGATTATATCACATGCCTGGCTCGGAGGGTCCCACGCCCACGGATGCCCCTCTGAGACGAAGCTTCCAGAGGAAGGATCAGGCAGCAATATTTGCTGTTCTGCAATTTGCTGTTCTGCAGCCTCTGCTGCTGATACTCAGGCAAAGAGGGTCTGGAGTGGACCTCCAGCAAACTCCAACAGACCTGCAGCTGAGGGACCTGACTGTTAGAAGGAAAATGAACAAACAGAAAGAAATAGCATCAACATCAACAAAAAGGACATCTACACCAAAACCCCATCTGTAGGTCACCAACATCAAAGACCAAAGGTAGATAAAAACCACAAAGATGGGGAGACACCAGAGGAGAAAAGTTGAAAATTCTAAAAACCAGAGCGCTTCTTCTCCTCCAAAGAATAGCAGCTCCTTGCCAGCAACAGAACAAGGCAGGACAGAGAATTACTTTGACAAGTTGACAGAAGTAGATTTCAGAAGGTCGGTAATAACAAACTTCTCCAAGCTAAAGAAGGATGTTCGAATCCATTGCAAGGAAGCTAACAACCTTGAGAAAAGACTAGACAAATGGCTAACTAGAACAGTGTAGAGAAGACCTTAAGTGACCTGATGGAACTGAAAACCATGGCACGAGAACTACACGACACATGCACAAGCTTCAGTAGCTGATTCACTTAAGTGGAAGAAAGGGTATCAGTTATTGAAGATCAAATTAATGAAATGAAGCAAGAAGAGAAGTTTAGAGAAAAAAGAGTAAAAAGAAATGAACAAATCCTCCAAGAAATATGGGACTATGTGAAAAGACCAAATCTATGTTTCACTGGTGTACCTGAAAGCGACGGGGAGAATGGAACCAAGTTGAAAAACACTCTTCAGGATATTATCCAGGAGAACTTCCCCAGCCTAGCAAGGCAGGCCAGAATTCAAATTCAGGAAACTCAGAGAACACCACAAAGATACTCCTCGAGAAGAGGAACCCCAAGACACATAATTGTCAGATTCACCAAGGTTGAAAGGAAGGAAAAAAATGTTAAGGGCAGCCAGAGAGAAAGGTCACATTACCACCAAAAGGAAGCCCATCAGACTAACAGCAGATCTCTCAGCAGAAACTCTACAAGCCAGAAGAGAGTGGGGGCCAATATTCAACATTCTTAAAGAAAAGAATTTTCAACCCAGAATTTCATATCCAGCCAAATAAAGCTTCATAAGTGAAGGAGAAATAAAATCCTTTACAGACAAGCAAATGCTGAGACATTTTGTCACCACCAGGCCTGCCTTACAAGAGCTCCTGAAGGAAGTACTAAACATGGAAAGGAACAACCGGTACCAGTCACTGCAAAAACATGTCAAATTGTAAAGACCATCAATGCTAGGAAGAAACTGCATCAATTAATGGGCAAAATAACCAGCTAACATCATAATGACGGGATCAAATTCACACATAACAATATTAACCTTAAGTGTAAATGGACTAAATGCCCCAGTTAAAGGATACAGACTGGCAAATTGGATAAAGAATCAAGACCTATCAGTGTGCTATATTCAGGAGACCCATCTCACATGCAGAGACACTCATAGGCTCAAAATAAGGGGAT
Organism: Macaca thibetana thibetana; assembly: GCF_024542745.1. Taxonomy (NCBI): domain Eukaryota; kingdom Metazoa; phylum Chordata; class Mammalia; order Primates; family Cercopithecidae; genus Macaca; species Macaca thibetana. The sequence goes on along the minus strand of NC_065598.1, from coordinate 66,957,862 downwards.
GGAGGAAGATCTACCAAGCAAATAGAAAGCTAAAAAGAGCAGGGGTTGCAAACCTAGTCTCTGATAAAACAGACTTTAAACCAACAAAAACAAAAAGAGACAAAGAAGGCCATTACATAATGGTAAAGGGATCAATTCAACAAGAGCTAACTATCATAAATATATATGCAACCAATACAGGAGCACCCAGATTCATAAAGCAAGTCCTCAGAGACTTACAAAGAGACTTAGATTCCCATACAACAATAATGGGAGACTTTAACACCCCACTGTCAACATTAGACAGATCAACGAGACAGAAAGTTAACAAGGATATCCAGGAATTGAACGCAGCTCTGCACCAAGCAGACCTAATAGACATCTACAGAACACTCCACCCCAAATCAATAGAATATACATTCTTCTCAGCACCACATCGCACTTATTCCAAAATTGACCACATAGTTGGAAATAAAGCACTCCTCAGCAAATGTAAAATAACGAAATCACAACAAACTGTGTCTCAGACCACAGTGCAATCAAATTAGAACTCAGGATTAAGAAACTCACTAAAAACTGCACAACTACATGGAAACTGAACAACCTGCTCCTGAATGACTACTGTGTAAATAACGAAATGAAGGAAGAAAAAAAGATGTTCTTTGAAACCAATGAGAACAAAGACACAACATACCAGAATCTATGGGACACATTTAAAGCAGTGTGTAGAAGCAAGTTTATTGCACTAATTGCCCACAAGAGAAAGCAAGAAAGACCTAAAATTGACATCCTAACATCACAATTAAAAGAACTAGAGAAGCAAGAGCAAACAAATGCAAAAGTTAGCAGAAGGCAAGAAATAACTGAGATCAGAGCAAAACTGAAGGAGAGAGACACAAAAACCCTTCAAAAACTCAATAAGTCCAGGAGCTGCTTTTTTTTTAAAAGATTAACAAAATTAGTAGACCACTAGCAACACTAATAAAGAAGAAAAGAGAGAAGAATCAAATAGACGCAATAAAAAATGATAAAGGGGATGTCACCACCAATTCCGCAGAAATACAAACTGCCATCAGAGAATACTATAAACACCTCTAGGCAAATAAACTAGAAAATCTAGAAGAAATGGATAAATTCCTGGACACATACACCCTCCCAAGACTAAACCAGGAAGAAGTTGAATCCCCAAATAGGCGAATAACAGGATCTGAAATTGAGGCAATAATTAATAGCCTACCAACCAAAAATGTCCAGAATCAGAAAGATTCACAGCCAAATTCTACCAGAGGTACAAAGAGGAGCTGGTACCATTCCTTCTGAAACTATTCCAATCAGTAGAAAAAGAGAGAATCCGCTCTAACTCATTTTATGAGGCCAGCATCATCCTGATACCAAAGCCTGGTAGAGACACAACAAAAAAAGAGAATTTTAGACCAATATCCCTGATGAACATTGATGCAAAAATCCTCAATAAAATACCGGCAAACTGAATCCAGCAGCACATCCAAAAGCTTATCCACCAAGATCAAGTTGGCTTCATCCCTGGGATGCAAGGCTGGTTCAACATACACAAATCAATAAACATAATCCATCACGTAAATGGAACCAAAGACAAAAACCACATGATTATCTCAATAGATGCAGAAAAGGCCTTCAACAAAATTCAGCAGCCCTTCATGCTAAAACTCTCAATAAACTAGGTATTGATGGAACATGTCTCAAAATAATAAGAGCTATTTATGACAAACCCACAGCCAATATCATACTGAATGGGCAAAAACTGGAAGCATTCCCTTTGAAAACCGGCACAAGACAAGGATGCCCTCTCTTACCACTCCTATTCAACATAGTGTTGGAAGTTCTGGCCAGGGCAATCAGGCAAGAGAAAGAAATAAAGGGTATTCAATTAAGAAAAGAGGAAATCAAATTGTCCCTGTTTGCAGATGACATGATTATATATTTAGAAAACCCCATCATCTCAACCCAAAATCTCCTTAAGCTGATAAGCAACTTCAGCAAAGTCTCAGGATACAAAATCAATGTGCAAAAATAACAAGCATTCCTATACACCAATAACTGAAAAACAGAGAGTCAAATCATGAGTGAACTCCCATTCACAATTACTACAAAGAGAATAAAATACCTAGGAATCCACTTACAAGGGATATGAAAGACCTCTTCAGGGAGAACTACAAACCACTGCTCAACGAAATAAAAGAGGACACAAACAAATGGAAGAACATTGCATGCTCATGGATAGGAAGAATCAATATTGTGAAAATGGCCATACTACCCAAGGTAATTTATAGATTCAATGCCATCCCCATCAAACTACCAATGACTTTCTTCACAGAATTGGAAAAATCTACTTTAAAGTTCATATGGAACCAGAAAAGAGTCCACATTGCTAAGACAATCCTAAGTAAAAAGAACAAAGCTTGAGGTATCATGCTACCTGACTTCAAACTATACTACAAGGCTACAGTAACCAAAAGAGCATGGTACTGGTACCAAAACAGAGATAGAGACCGATGGAATAGAACAGAGGCCTCAGAAATAACACCACACATCTACCACCATCTGATCTTTGACGACCCTGAAAAAAACAAGAAATGGGGACAGGATTCTCTATTGAATAAATGGTGTTAGGAAAACTGGCTAGCCATATGTAGAAAGCTGAAACTGGATCCCTTCCTTACACCTTATACAAAAATTAATTCAAGGTGGATTAGAGACTTAAATGTTAGACCTAAAACCATAAAAACCCTAGAAGAAAACCTAGGCAATACCATTCAGGACATAGGCATGGGCAAGGACTTCATGACTAAAACACCAAAAGCAACAGCAACAGAAGCCAAAATTGACAAATGGGATCTAATTAAACTAAAGAGCTTCTGCACAGCAAAAGAAACTATCATCAGAGTGAATGGGCAGCCTACAGAATGGGAGAAAATTTTTGCAATCTACCCATCTGACAAAGGGCTAATATCCAGAATCTACAAAGAACTTAAACAAATTTACAAGAAAAAAATCAAACAACCCCATCAAAAAGTGGGCAAAGGATATGAACAGACACTTTTCAAAAGAAGACATTTATGCAGCCAACAGACACATGAAAAAATGCTCATCATCACTGGTCATCAAAGAAATGCAAATCAAAACCACAATGAGATACCATCTCACTCCAGTTAGAATGGCAATCATTAAAAAGTCAGGAAACAACAGGTGCTGGAGAGGATGTGGAGAAATAGGAACGCTTTTACACTGTTGGTGGGAGTGTAAACTAGTTCAACCATTGCGGAAGACAGTGTGGTGATTCCTCAAGGATCTGGAACTAGAAATACCATTTGACCCAGCGATCCCATTACTGGGTATATACCCAAAAGATTATAAATCATGCTACTATAAAGACATATTTGCACGTATGTTTATTGCGGCACTATTCACAGTAGTAAAGACTTGGACCAACCCAAATGTCCATCAATGATAGACTGAATTAAGAAAATGTGGCACATATACACCATGCAATACTATTCAGCCACAAAAAAGGTTGAGTTTATGTCCTTTGTAGGGACATGGATGAAGCTGGAAACCGTCATTCTGAGCAAACTATCACAAGGACAGAAAACCAAACACTGCATGTTCTCACTCATAGGTGGGAATTGAACAATGAGCACACTTGGACAAAGGGCGGGGAACATCACACATTGGGTCCTGTCGGGTGGGGCGAGGGGGGAGGGATAGCATTAGGAGATATACCTAATGTAAATGACGAGTTAATGGGTGCAGCACATCAACATGGCACATGTATACATATGTAGCAAACCTGCACGTTGTGCACACGTACCCTAGAACTTAAAATATAATAATAATAAAAGAATTTTTAAATGTCCTGCTTTGTGTGTGTGTGTGTGTGTGTGTGTGTGACCGAGTTTCACTCTTGTCGCCCAGGCTGGAGTGCAATGGCATGATCTCAGCTCACTGCAACCTCTGCCTCCCAGATTCAAGTGATTCTCCTACCTCAGCCTTCCAAGTAGCTGGGATTACAGGCGCCTGCCACCATGCCCGGCTAATATTTGTATTTTTAGTAGTGACGGGGTTTCACCATGTTGGCCAAGCTGGTCTTGAACTCCTGACCTCAGGTGATCTGACCGCCTTGGCCTCCCAAAGTGCTGGGATTACAGGCGTGAGCCACCGCGCCCGGCCAAATGTCCTGCTTTTAAGCAAGGGAAACTTATAGCAACTCTGAGCAAAGTCCCTCATTGCTGCTGTATCTTGCCCTGTGCCATTTTTGTAATGTGCATCAGGAGTATGTCACCCATTTCCTCCATTTTGCAGGGCAGTGGTATGTTCCACTATATAACCCCTCTCTTTCTTTCTTCTGTTTTTTTTTTTTTTTAGATGGAATCTCACTCTGCCACCAGGCTGGAGTGCAGTGGCGCGATCGCAGCTCACTGCAACCTCCACCTCCCGGGTTCAGGCAATTCTCCTGCCTCAGCCTCCCGAGTAGCTGGGACTACAGGGGTGCACCACCACGCCCAGCTAATTTTTGTATTTTTAGTAGAGACGGGGTTTCACCATGTTGGCCAAGATGGTCTTGATCTCTTGACCTCGTGACCCGCCCGCCTCCGCCTCCCAAAGTGCTGGGATTACAGGCGTGAGCCACCGTGCCCGGCCCCTTTCTCCTTTTAACATCACCAAAACTCTATAGAGGGCTATGTCCCACCTTTGTGGATTTCTATGCATATAGCACAATGTCATCTCCCATTCTAAAGGACATCGTCTTAGGCTTCTTCAAATGCCAAATTCCAGTTGTAAGTTTCATTCCTCCAAATCTTAGTGATACCTCTTAGCTGGTATTTATTACCGTGAGTTAAAATTTCAAGTTCACTCTATAATATTAAGTTGAACCATACGAGGTCACCATTTTTGTAGGTCAAAAACAGCTAGATAATGGCAGTTTTGTATGGTTCAAACTAATGCATGTGCTGTGTATTGATACCAAGACAGCTGAAGCTGTACGTTCTATTTATGACTCTTTTCCAAGATATATTCTTCTGTGCCTTAATGGGCACCTACCCCAGTACTGTTCTTGCTGTCGCATCTGATATCATTCCAGAGCAATTGATTTTATGATATTATCAGGACACTTTTTTCCTTTCCCTTCCATTTTCAATTTAAAGTTCTCTTGATCAGATCAACACGACTCTCAGTAAACACATTTTTCCCAGTTATCATAGAGAACTCTGTCCTTAGCCAAGAGCCCAGCAATCCAGTATTTTAAACCATGCTCCAGACAAAACCCTATTCTAAAATTCCATCTCTAGTGGAGCACCCCACTGTGCCCATATCCCAGCTACTCGGGAGGCTAAGGTGGGAGGATTGCTTGAGGCCAGGAGTTCGAGCCTGCAGTGAGCTATGATCCTGCCTGTGAATAGCCACTGCACTCCAGCTGGGACAACATAGGACAACCTCATCTCAAAAATAAATAAATTAATTAATTTTAAAAATTCCATCTCAAAAGGCAGCCATTTCATTTTTTATATATATATATATGGTTTTTTTGGGTTTTTTTGTTTTGTTTTGTTTTGTTTTGAGATGGAGTTTCACTCCTGTTGCCCAGGCTGGAGTGCAATGGCGTGATCTCAGCTCACTGCAACCTCTGCCTCCCGGGTTCAAGCAATTCTCCTGCGTCAGCCTCCTGAGTAGCTAGGATTTCAGGTGCCTGCCACCATGCCCGGCTAATTTTGTGTTTTTAGTAGAGACGGAGTTTCTCCATGTTGGCCAGGCTGGTCTTGAACTCCCGACCTCAGGTGATCCACCCACCTCGGCATCTGAAAGTGCTGGGATTACAGGCGTGAGCCATCGTGGCCAGCCTATACATTCTTTTCTATTCCAAATACCAATTTTCTTGTGTAAGAGGAAAATAAAACACCATCTGGTCCCCCAAGTCCTTGAATTTTCTGCCCACAACTTTATAGTCCTTGAAGATCATTTCCATGTCCCCTTTGGTGTAGCCATCATCCCTACAAGAGGGACAACTGCTAGAATAAGAGGTGGAGGAAGGTGGAGATGGGCAGCATTTATTTGGCTTGATGGGTTTCCCACAGCTCTTTGTTAAATGGCAATGAAAATACATGATCAAAGGCAATAGTCATGTCATGTCTGCATATTTACAGCCCCCTCCATATCATCAATCAAGAAGTCACCAACTTCATTCATTCATTCATTCATCTGTCCATTCAGCCAGTGAATGACTGTGGTTTAGATCCTCAATGAGCTTATAGTCTGATAGGGGAAGGGGTTAGGCTTCCATGTATTGTATTAGAATGATTACAATATTAAAGATAGAGGGTGGGAGCTATGAAAGTGGGGGGAAGGTACTGAGATTCCAGAGGAGGGAATAAGGAAATGCTTTGTGGGCAGGGCACCGAGTCACTGCTCATGCCTGTAATCCCAGCACTTTGGGAGGCCGAGGCACGAGGACCACTTGAGGTCAGCAGTTCAAGACCAGCCTGGCCATCATGGTGAAACCCCGTCGCTGCTAAAATACAAAATTAGCCAGGTGTGGTGGTGTGCACCCGTAATCCCAGCTATTCGAGTGGCTGAGGCATCAGAATCGCTTGAACTCAGGAGGTGAAGGTTGCAGTGAGCCATGATCACACCACTGCACTCCAGCCTGGGCGACAGAGTGAGAGTCCATCTCAAAATAATAATAATAATAATAATAATAATAATAATAATAATAATGAAATGCTTTGTGGATAAGGTGGAACTGGGCTTTAAAGATGTATAGGATTTGGACATAAGGAAGGAAAGGAGAGGTATTCCAGGCAAAAGGAAAAGCATGGCAAAGGTGCATAGCTTTGTGTGAGGGGCAGTGGGTTCAGTGTATTTGCAGCATGGAGTCCTTAAAGGGGAATAGTGGGAAGAGGTTAAAAAGGCAGGTTGGAAGCAGACTGTGGAGGGTCTGGAATATCTGGCTAAGGAGTTTAGACTTTACTGTGTAAGCCACTGAAGGAGTTTGAGCTGGGGAGTGGCAGGGTCAGAAACGGACCCCAGGAATATTAACCTGGGCAACACTGGGTAAATTGGACTGGAGAAGGGAGAGGGTAGAGGAAGGAAGACTAATTTGGAGGCCACTATAATCTCCCTATGTTGCCCTTTTTTCTTCTTTTCTTTTCTTTTTGTCTTTCTTCTTTTCTTTTCTTTCTTTTCTTTTCTTTCTTCTTCTTCTTCTTTTTTTTTTTTTTTTTTTTTGAGATGGAGTCTCACTCTGTCACCCAGGTTGGAGTGCAATGGTGTGGTCTTGGCTCACTGCAATCTCTGCCTCCAGGGTTCAAGTGATTCTCCTGCCTCAGCCTCCCAAGTAGCTGAGACTACAGGTGCCCACCACCACACCCAGCTAATTTTTGTATTTTTAGTAGAGATGGGGTTTCACTATGTTGGCCAAGTTGGTCTCAAACTCCTGACCTCGTGATCCACCCTTTTGGCTTCCCAAAGTGCTGGGATTACAGGCATAAGCCACTGCGCCCAGCCCTATGTCACCCTTTTATAAAGGTCCACACTTTTCATGAACAGCATTTATCAGTTTGTGTGATTATTTATTTAATATTGGACTAGCTCCAAGACAGTAAACTCCATAAGGGCAGAGGTCGTATCTGTTTTGCTCACTATTGTATCCACAGGGCCTGACACATAGAATTACGTGTTTGTTGAATGAATGGAAATAATGAAGAATTGAATTGGGGTAACTGCAGTGAAACAGTGAAGGTGAATGTGAGGACTGGTAGACATAATTGGAGATGGTATAAACGTTTCAACCCTGGGTGAGGAGAATGTTTTTGGACTTATATGAATATTGAAGCCAGGAAATCTCCAATGAATTGCATATGGAGAAAGAAGAGAGCCAAGAACAACTTTAACAAACATTTAAAAGGGAAGGATAAAAAAAGGAACTGCAAGGGGCAGAGGAGGAGAAATAGGAGAGATGTAGGAGAACCAAGAAGGTAGTGTCACTGAAACCAAGGGGAAAATTTTAGAAGGAGAGAATAATTGACAGTGCCAAATATAACAGAAAGGCTGATGGGTATGAGGTCTGTGAAGGCATAAGATCTGGTGACTTGGGACCCGGTGCAGTGCTTCGCACATGTAATCCCAACACTTTGGGAGGCTGAGGCGGGTGGATCACTTGAGGTCAGGAGTTCGAGACCAGACCAACATGGTGAAACCCCGTCTCTACTAAAAGTACAAAAGTTAGCTGGGCGTGGTGGCGGGCACCTGTAATCCCAGCTACTTGGGAGGCTGAGGCAGGAGAATTGCTTGAACCTGAGAGGCGGAGGTTGCAGTGAACCAGGATCGCATCACTGCATTCCAGCCTGGGTGATGGAGTGAGAAACTCTCTCAAAAAAAATAAAAGATCTGGCGACTTGGAAGTCATATTGACTTTTAGGCACAATTTCAGTGGGGTAGTGAGAGAGCAGAAGCTAGACAACAAAGAAGGACGAGGTGGAAAGTAGCAGCAGAACTAGGCAAGGCAGCAGAGCACAGGCACCGACACTGGAACCACATTGTCTGGGTTCAAACCTTTGCTCTCCCACTTGGGAGTTATATGACCTTGGGCAAGTTATTAAATGTCTGCAGACCTCAGTTTCCTCATCTATAAGATGTCCGCAACTATCCTCACAGACTTGTAAAGAGAAAGTGAGTAAAATATATACAAAGCTCTTAGAGTAAGACCTGACACAGAACAGGTGCTTTAGAATGTTTGCTGTCATTATTCTGCTCTTGCTGTCTGGCAGGGTCACCTGCAACCACTAAATCTTGACATTTCTCTCTTCATTATCTCATTCCCCAGATCGCTATGCACCGCCTCCTGGAAAGGCTTCCGGCCTGTGATTACAGGGCGGCTCCAGTCATGCAGAGAGTTTTTTTTTTTTTTTAGTCCTCTACTCATATTCTTGACTCTGGTTTTTATTCCCCTTTACCTCCGCTATTGTTTATTATTTCTTCTCTAGAATGACCCAATTCACCCTTAGTGACGTGAACTCTAGTAGACCCTGAAGCGTGTGTCTGTCATTTCCTCCTTTGACATTCCTCTACTTAACAGCAGGATCTGTTTACTTTTACCTCCTTATTTTTTTATCCTTTTTTTTTTTTTTTTTTTTTTTTTTTTTGCATTTCTCCCAACCTCTCTGATAAGCCAAAAGGAAGTGGCAGTTTGCAAACCTAGTTTGCGAGCCTTTTTATTTCCTCAAGAAAAGATGAAAGTTGAAAAAGCTTCCATTGATTCTAACAGCCACAAAGCCAGCAATTGCTCCAACTAAAAAACAAACCTGGTTACTCCACTCTGCAGGGCACAGGGGCAGTTTCCACACCTCCTAGTTATGGCTCCCACCTGTGACTATGCTCCGATGTGCCCAGCCCCCACACCACCCTCCCACCCATCTCAAATGCCTCTCAGTGGGAGCCACTGGGGGCACTTCGACTCTACTTAGGAGTGGTTCCATCTTGTGGTTCTTTTGGCGCCTCCATTCCCATATTTCCCTAGCACCATTTCTTTGCCTGACTGAAAGAAGTGATTCTATCACAAAGTTGTCTATCTTGTTCAGCTGTCCTGGAATGCAACCCTTCTGCCCAGCTAGGAAAAGGCCATTTCCCCTGGTCTCAGTCCGTGCATGTCCCAGGAGTTCTTTGCTTCTTCACAGCAGGCACCAAGCCTGTCCGTCTGTGGTGTCTGACTGTGTATAAACCGAATGTGTTCAAGCGCCATGTTCTTTGACAGCTCTGTTTAAACCCTTTATGTCATCTGCATCACCATTTGGATTTTTTAACTGCAAATTCACAAAAAGTGTGAACTGGCTTTTTGTGAGGGATTCAGCATAGCACATGTCCTTTAGAATTCTACTATTTTATCATGATCATTAAGTGTGGGAGCTGGGAGAGGCTTTGGAGATTATTTGTCTAACTTCCTCACGTTTTAGAGTAAGATAGTGAGGCTCAGAAAGGGGAAGTTCATTCATAAATCATTTATCGAGTATCAATCATGTTCAAGGCATGTGCTGTGAGGGATACAAAGATACACTAGATACAATCCCAGCCTTCTAGAAGGTTTTTGACTGGTTGGAGAGTGTATTATTGACAAATTGCTACCCTGCAACAACAGAGTGTGTTCAGTACCAACTGCTAGAGCAGTTCAAAAGGAGGGAAGGGGAAGCTCCTCTGCAGTGATCAGTGACATGATCATGGAAGGTGACATTTGAGCTGGAGCTTGAAGGCTTTCATTAAATAAGAGATGGGGACTGAACGCACTCCAGACAGAGGTCTTGCTCATGGGTAAAAAGTCAGAGTCTAGATTGGTTTGTAGAGAAGTATCAGGAGATAATGCTGGACAAGCAGATTAGGGCCAGTGGAGTGTGAAATACTTCCCTCCCGGACACCCATGTCCCCTCCCCTACCAGGCTGCTCCTGCTTATCTCACAGGTCTCAACCTGAATGGCACCTCCTCAGAGAAGCTGTCCCTGGGCACCTTTTCTAAGTATTAGCCTCTATCATTGCATCCCACGTACTTCCTTCATGGCATTCACTCAAATGTGTACTTATGCATTTAGTCATTTCCTGCTTTGCTGTCCCCCGCCCCCAACTAGATGATAGGTCCCTTGAAAATAGGCTTTATTTGCCATTGTCTTTCCAGCACCAAGCACAATGCTTACCAGCAGGTGCTCACCAAGAAGTAGCTCTTGTCACTATCAGGGTAGGGGCAGTGATAATGACAACAAAGGACTGGATTAAAAAGACATTGCAAATAATCCACACGTTTTGGTAGGAGATCGGATGTGATGACCAGAGTGGGGAGATCAGGGCTTGAACCTGGGTGACTAGGGCAATGGCAGCACTTAGGTGTGGGGGAAGAGAGAGAGTAAAGGGATCAGAGCTGTAGGTGGGAGGAGCCCATGGAAGGGGTGGGGCAGGATGGGAGAGAACTGAAGTCATCAGGGAGAGCAAGCACGTGGCAATTTCCCGTCTAGGTTCTTGGAATTTCATTCTTGGAAGGTAATGGCTGGCCTTTGAGGGCTTCTAGATGCTTGATCAACTTGTGTTGCATAAACGAGTGATGGTTAGTAAAAGAGAGCAGGGTAAGTATAAGGTTCAGCCCTGGGTGAGAAGACAGCAGAGTGAAAAGAAGGGGAAGGAGCAATAAAGGATCAGAAATGGATGAAGAAGATGAAAAAGAGAGGAGTCATAATGATGGAGTGAAATTCCAGAGGAAGCGGCAGTGGCTCAAGAAAGGAAGCTCTCCATAAAGCAAACCAAAATAATTCACACTCGCCACAGGTTTGGACCTGGTCAAATCACTTCCCTCCAAGCTTGAGCCAAAGACCAGTGCAGCTCTTTTCTTTTACTGAGCATCTACTATGTGCCAGATACTGTACTAAGTGCTGGGCGTATAAAGGTGAACAGGACATAGTCTCTGCTCTCAAAGAGGAGTCTAGGAGAGGAAGACAGATGCAAAGAGATGGGGCAAGAAAATGTTCTAAGCAGAGCAAAGTGAGACCTGGGCCTGGTGTGCTGAAGAGCACAGCTGCTACAGCCAGACAGCCTGTTTTGGGCTCATAGCTCTGCTACTTATTAGCTGTGTGCCTTGGTTTCCCCATCTGGGAAACAAGGATAGTAAGAGTACCTGGCCCAGGTGCGGTGGCTCATGCCTGTAATCCCAGCACTTTGAGAGGCTGAGGCGGGAGGATCACTTGAGCCCAGGAGTTCCAGACCAGCCTGGCCAACATGGCGAGGCTCCGTCTCTACTAAAAATACAAAAATTAGCCAGGTGTGGTGGCAGGCGCCTGTAATCCCAGCTACTCAGGAGGCTGAGTCAGAAGAATCGCTTGAACCTGGGAGGCGGATGTTGCCGCAAGCTGACATCGCGCCACTGTAGTCCAGCCTGAGCAACAGAGCAAGACTCTATCTCAAAAAAAAAAACAAACAAAAAACAAAAAAAAAAAAACAAACCAACCACAGTACCTGCCTTCTAGGGCTGTTTTGAGCAACAGGTGAATTAGTATGCGTACAGCACATAGTAAGCAGGAAATAAATGTGAGCTGCTACAGTGATGACCAAAGTCCTTACAGGGTATAATACAGCAATCAGGGTGGGAAGGTCAATTCTACCTACAGGGTGACAGGGAAGAAGAGGTGGTGGTTCAGTAAAGTGAGCACTGAGAGGGGAATTCTTGAACTGAGTCTCGAGATATTAAGAGGAGGCCAGGCGTGGTGGCTCACGCCTGTAATGCCAACACTTTGGGAAGGCGAGAGAGTAGGGGGGTCGTTTGAGCACAGGAGTTGGAGACCAGCCTGGGCAATATAGTGAAACTCCGTTTCCACAGAAAATACAAACATTAGCTGGGCCTGGTGGCACACACCTGGGGTCCCAGCTACTCGTGAGGCTGAGGTGGGAGAATCACTTGAGCCTGGGAGGTAGAGGCTGCAGTGAGCTATGATCACACCACTGCACTCCAGCCTGGGCTACAGATGAGACCCTGTCTCTCTCTCTCTCTCTCTCTCTCTCCATCCCCCGCTCGGTCTCTGAGTCTTCCAGGTTAAGCAAGATGGGGCAGCAGCGAGGGCATTTATGGGCACACAGACCAGGGCTGTGGTGCATTCAGGGAATTCAAATGCCTAGAACAGAAAGGGGCACAGCAGAAGAGACAGGAGAGAAAGCCTGGGGCTGATGGTGGAAGGGCTATGCTAAGGAGCTGAGACTTCAACTTCTCCCTGTGGGTGGCAGGACCCATGGGAGGGGTAGCGCATGAGACAGATGATTCTGTCATCTTGGGCAGGACTGGCCGTAGGCAGACAGGAAGGCCAGAAGACAGAGTATCCTCTCACACATGCGCTTCACTGGGAGAACGCAGGTCTGAAGCCCATTCTCAAACCACCCGCTTTCCATTTCTTCCAAGTGTTAGGTATGTATGCTGAGACTACCAGTGGAAATGGTGGAAGGAAGGAAACACGGGTAGTTCATTCAAGCTAACATGGAAGAAGTCAGTGGGCATCACGTTGTGCACAATGGGAACAGCTCTGCAGATAAAATCTAGTTGGGGCTTGTTAAAGAAGCTTTGCTATTTTCTGGCAAAGAAATGAGGTATCGACACCCTATTCACTGGGGAGGAAGCGAGGTATGCAGGAGCCAGTACTATTTCTTGGAAGTGACAGGGGAAGAGGCTTTTGAGGAAACAAATTTGAGCTTCAGAATGTTATTTGCAATGATGACAAAATGTCCTAGAGGTGCCAAGGAAATGGCTGGATGGATAAAAGGATTAGTGGAATCAGGGCCATGACATCCTAGGTGGGAACAGGGATGAAATACAACTCGGGAATGCTGAGACTGAATGAACACTTCCAAGGCCCAGGTTGAGGTTGTCAGGCTTCCAGGATCGCTTTTGACTTCAGCGCTAATTTGTCAGCTTTGCCTTGAGAAAATTCCCAGCTCTCTCAACACTTTCTCACCTAATTGCAGTGGTTAGTATTAAGCAAAGACTATCCCTGCACTAGCCTTTAGTGCTGGCTTTTCTGCTTGAGCTGGCACCCCTTCTCAGTCCCACTCTTTTTTGCCTGGCCTTGGCCTGCTTAGGATACTTTCCCTCCCCTCTAGTCTCCTCCCAAACCTGCGGCTCAACTCCCACTTGCTTCTGCATCTTTATTAGGGCCGCCCTTGAGCCACTCGACTTCTACACTTGCTGCAGGTAAGGATTTTGTTTTCATTCACTGATTTCTAGAAGCACTTTCAACTGAAGACAAAGCTGGTCGTTTGTGATTGAACAAATATTTTATTTATTCATGGGTAGACCATAGGTTTGATAATACAGTTCTTCCTCTGTTAGAGATGAAGGAGTCAAGGCATGATCAGCTGCAATGTCAGCAACAAAACCAGGAGGAGATAGGGCTGTCTCCTCCCTCAGGACACGGCACAGCACAGCACGGCACAGTGTTAAGGGTGTGTCTCCTTTTGGGGTTTCCAAGTTGCTCTGTATCTTCTCGTGCTGGGGCTGAATGTTCTTCAGCTGTACCTCCACTAGGAGAACATCAGCTGTGAAGACAGAGCCTCAACAGTGTGACCATAGGCCAGATCTTTGTTCTCTTTGCCCTCAGGAGATGAATTTTCTTAAGCTCTCATGGAGCTCTTTGGGGACTCCCTCTTGTTGGGCTGCCTTCTAGCAAATGAGAATATGGGAAAGCAAGCAACCTGCACACCATAAAGCGCCACAAGCAAGAGGACTCACCCTTCCTGTGGCTCAGCCCACACACATTTCAGGTGGCTCATTCATCCAGATGTTGCTCTTGACCTTATGAATTATGACAGCACTTCCTAAGACTCCTCCGCACAAGTTGCAATGGCGCCTGCCACATCAGAACTGCCAGAACTGCCTGCTCTAAGCACCCCTCCCCTCCTCAGAAGGCTATGGGGATGACTGCTGTCCTGCTCTGCAACTGGGCCCATCCCACCCTCATTTTTGGAAACACTGGTAGCTGGCAGGCCACTTTCTCTGGCCATTTTTCTCACCCAGTTCTCTGCTACTAAATCAGGCCCCTGCTTTCTCTAACACACACCTTTGCTATAGCAGGCCTCTCCCACCTTGTGTACCTCTTGGGAAAATGTCAGCATTTTGCCACCACTGATGTGGACTCCCATCTAGTTGGTGCTGTTTGAAGCAGTGTCTGGGGCTGGGGTGGAAGACCAAGCACACACCTTTCACAAAGGGCCTGTCACCACCGCAGGGAGCTGTACCGATCCCCAGGACGGCCCAGCTCAGCTAGCTCATCATCACTAAGGAGAAAGCCCTCTGGCCCCCAAAAGTTTGGGATGTTCTTCCCACTACTTTGCCCATGCCCTCCCTTGTCAACTACTTCAAGAAGGTCTCTGAGCCACAGTTCATTGCAACTATCGTTTATTAAAAAATATATGTCTCCTTGGAAGGAACACTGATAAACCAACTAGTGTCATGCTTACTTTGAATCTCTGTTTCTCTTCCCTGGGAGGGGGGGAGGGCTGAGCATGGCTGAGACTTCGCCACATAGTTAACAACAGAGAATCAACCTCTCTGCTCAACCCTCCTCACCAGAGTCACAGTCAGCTGTCACTTTATCCTTCTTTGCCTTCAAGTCAGTGTACTGCCCAGGGAAAGCCACTGCCCTTTCCTTATCCTCATCCTGGGTCCCATGCTTTATACAGTTAGCCTCATTCTGCTGGTTGGACAACTATTAACAGAGTTCCCGGATTTGGCTGGTAGTGCTTAAAGCATCCTCAACATTGCCTTGCTGACACCAGCCCTAACCCAGCGGGCTAGGAAACAAATGCCTCAACCCTAGGGCCAAGCACTTCTCTGTTCTCCCCTGCATCGTCCCTCCAGTATGGAGGCGAGGGAGGCACGTTGGCTTCAAAGGAGCACAGTGGGGTGGGGGAAGACCTGAACCACACCTGCTGCCTGCACTTGTGGTGGTGAAGATTCCCTTGACCACAGTCACTGCCATCAGACTCTGGGAAAAAGCAACAAGGTTTCACAGCTCACCAGCAAGCGAATCTTAGCTCTACAGCTCAAATGTACAGCATAAAGTCTACTTTCCTCTTGAAGAAACCATAAGCTACCAGCTGTTGGGGAGGGGCTGGAGCAGAGCATATGAAGCAGCTGCAAAAAAAAAACCAAATCAAACTCACGACGCGGCTGGCCAAGCAAGCCAAGTGCTGTCCCGCCATCCCAGCACAGAACTGGAAGGCAAATGACTCCCTGTCCCTATTGGTGGAACCCAGAAAGGAACCTCAGTGGAGTCCTGCGTGTCCTCCTCTCAGCCCAGCCCCTGCTCTCCCTTCTGCTGACAGGACAACCAGGCCTGTGTCACCTACTCCATCACAAGGCCTGGCTCCTTCAGGACCTCATAAGCCTTTAGAACCTTGGCAAACTGGATTCTATGCATTCACTTAAACAGTAAAAGTAAAATTTGCAATAATGAAAAGGCTGACACAGTAGCACAACATGGTTTTGGTTTAACAGCAGCTTAAAAAGGAACAAAAAGGAAACCTCTCATGCAGACACATCAGGTGGCATAAAACAATAGGCAATTCCACGCGGAGCATCATTAGCCATTCTCTCTGTCCACACACAGGACTGGCTGCACCTCAGGGGCAGCAGCTGCTTTCAGGTCAAGTCTCTAACCCTCTCACCCCAGGCAAAAGCCCTTTCTCTCAGGCCTCAGGCTGACCCCTCCTAGCTCTCAAGAGAATGACCAAATGCGAGTGCCCTTAGTGCAGCACTTGCTACCATCTTCAATCCCTTCCCAACCAGCTGGGATAGAAGATGCCATCTGATTGGAATATGAAAATTAAAGCATTTCTCTAATAACATAGTACCATTGATGAAGTCTCCATAGATTTTCTAACCCAAATGTGTGTGAATATATATATATATTATATGAGAGTGTATAATATATATATATAATAATTTCTATATATTTTATATAAATTACATATATATATCTATATATAAATAAGATACTTTCTGTCGCCATTACGTTGCACCATTCAGAGCTGCAAGACAGCAGTACAGATAGGGAGAAATGCCCAGGAGCATCTCATCATGTGGTGCATTTAGCTCACTTCACAAGCCGTGCAGCTGTCCAGAGTCTGTCTTTCCATCAGTCCTCCTCTTTTCTCTTCACTTCTGCTTGGTTTTTATGAAAACAATGGCTCTGATGGATTTTGCACCTGTGCTAGCGCTTGGGAAAGGTCCATGCAGGAATGGGCACAGTCACATGATGAATGAGATGGCATCATCCCAAAAAATAAACTGAAACAAACAAAAAAATTTAAAAAAAAGAACAGGACTAGAAAACTCAATTTTTTTTTGACATATCTAAAAAAGGGGACAAGAACAGTAGCATTTGTTCTCCCCATGGGGACAGGAATGAAGAGGGAGGAGGGAAGAGGGACTTGATTTCTTCTGTTCACAAGAGAATGGTTGGAGGGGATTCTTCAGAGTTTTTCAGGGGATGGGACCCAAATGTAGTGCCCAGACTGGTCCTCAATGATTTGTTTGATTTTGTTATAAATCTCTTCCAGTGAGTCACCCTGTACAATGGCTAAAGTGAAGAGGAAAACAAAATTATTACTGTGGTCCACAGCACATCCCCCAAACCCAGCAATCCTGCCTCTCCCAACAATCCTACAAGTCCCCCCTCCACACCCCCAACCCCTCACATGAAGGACATGTTCCCAGGAGTATGGGTTTGGGCTTGGGTTCACTGGCTGGCTGCCTGTGTGTTCAGGGCAGTAAGGGCAACCAACTAGGTGCCCCAAGCCCAGGGCTTGAAGTCAACTCACTGAGACAGTGAGACTAAGTAGTAATGACCAGAAAAATGTGTTTATTCAAAAGATGTTTATTGAGCACCCACTATGTGCCGGACCTTGCAGTTCATGTTGCTCTTGGGTGCCATAAGGCCAGCAGCTTGTTATTCTAAAGCAGCCTTACTAAAAGATTTGGAAAACTGCAGTTCTTCACAGAAAGAGCTGAAAGCCACAATTTCTGGCAAGAGGCAGTGCTCCTGGGCCCATCACATCTGCTATATGTCAGAGGTCAGCCCAGCAAACAAGGACATGGATGCTGATGGTAAAGGGAGCTCTGAAGACCCAAGGTGTGTGAGGACATTTATGAATTCTTTACGCAGTTAACCTAGTGTCACCACCAGCTAGAATGGATTCAGCACTGCCTTGCATGCATATATGTATACATCACTGTACTTCAAAAGGTGAAGAACGTTATTACATAGAAACCTTCCCAATGTTTCAGGAACTGACCTTCTAAAGTAGATGATCACACACACACACACACACACACACACAGAGACAGGCACCCCAACAGACAACTTGAACACCACACTGAGGAATCATCATCATCAACAAACGTTTATTCAGCACCTAAACATGCAAAGCAAAGTACTGGGGGAGGGGGAGGGGAGCTGAAACGGAGGGAGACAGAGTAATACAGGGAGACCACAATCTAGTAAGGACAAGACAAAATGAACAAACCAACAATTCAAGGAAGCATTTGGTGAGTGGTTTATGCTATAAACTGGCTGAGCTGCTATGGCTGGACACGGGGAACTTGAGTGCTTTGGAAAGGTTTGTGCTCAAAAGCTTAAAAGCAACTGGAAACTCCGTGCAAGGTTTCTACATTCTGTCTACACCTCTTTGAGACACTTATAGAAACAGGTACCTGGCTAGTCCCCCAGAACCCCCCGCAGGGCAGCAGGAGTCTTACCCGTAAAGTACTCTCCAAACTCCTGCTCCAGTTTCATGGCTTTGTCATAGATCTTATTTGCTTGTTCATATGTCTGCCTTCGGTTCATTTCCCTGCCAAAGACAGAAGAAAAATAGTTCCGAACCAGATCTTATGTTCTGATTAACCATAAAGGATTATTCCAGGATCCCTCAAAATCTGCTAAGCTGCCCTCTCAGAGCAGCAGTGGCCCATGGCTAACTCCTCAAACCTTCTGTGTTCAAAAGTCCAACCGAGAACATATGCACAAGCCCTCAAAACAAGAGCGCCCAGTGACCAGAGCTGGGGCACAGAGTTTCTTTCAAGTTTCTGCCCAGCAAATCACTTTCTTCTCCATTTCCCTTCCAGACCCGATCTTAGCTTGGTGTGTCTGAGTTCTCAGTTAAACACTTACATAAGGGCTTCAATGGACTTGGGCTTGATGAAAATGGCAATGGGGTAAAGTTGTGCTTGCTGCAGTCTCTTGATAGCATTGCCGGAAACATCTAAGATGCAGTGCTTGCCCTGAAAAAGCAGAGATTGTATCAGCCCAGCCACTCCCTATTCACTGAGCCCCAAGCAGAAATCCAGTGACATTCTAAACATCCACCTTGGCTGGGGGTGGGGTTGAGGGGAGGGGCACCAGGGCCACCCAAAGTGGCCTAAAACACTGGATCCCTGAAGTAGACAGGCCCCACTTTTTGCTCCTATTACCCAGAAAAGGCCACATCTGTCCAGGGTCCCCTATTCCCTGTTGGGTGATGCTCTGGGGTGAGTTGTATGAAGGAGACAGATAGCTTCGTCAAGGGACTGGGAGTATGCAGAGGTGCTATGGCTTTGGTCAGCAGCACTGTTGGGCAGCTCCTGTGTTGGAAGGATAAGGATCCAAGTGGAACCTTGGCGTGAGCATTGGCCTTCCCTTTGAGGCCATCTCCTCTACACTTACCCTCTCTGCAACTGCCCGCACTGACTGGATGCTGGTCCCATAGAGGTTATCATTAAATTGGCCTGCTTCAATGAACTTGTTGTCCTGAATATCTTTCTCCATTTGTTCACGCGACACCACAAAGTGGTAGTCTTGTCCATCCACCTCATTATCACGTCGAGGTCGGGTAGTATCTGAAGGAAGAAAGGAAATGCTTTGTAGCCCAGGGGCAATGATCCACCCCAAGTCAAAAAATACTGAGTGGTCCATTCTCATCTGGGTGGGTCACTGGGCCACTCCATTTTTTTTTTTTTTTTTCCAAATAAGTGGGAGAAAACAAGCAGTTGGGAAACAGTTTGTCTGGCCTACTTCTCTTCCAATCTCCAGGTCTCACACAGGGGGCTATTTGCTTTAGCTTAAACTGGACCAGAAAGGTGAGCTAAGGCATGGCAGAGGGTGCCAAACTTGGTAGAGGAGACAGTGAACCTAACAAACTGTTCATGGAGTCACATCAACACCACTTTGGCTGGGCCTCCCTATTTATCCAACCATTCCCAACCATCACCACTGAAACTTCCCCTCAAGAGAGTGAGCAGCCAAGCCTGATGGCTTAATCTCTCCAACCCCATCAGCTTTTGGGGAATATATTGCCACCTACTCTTTTCCAGGGTGTCAAATGTACCCTGTCCTCAAATAGCCCTAGAATCTGATCCCAGACCTTTTCCATAAAACATTACAGGAACTATTCCCAGGGCACCAAGCCTCAATCCTCTGGGCCTTCCTGGACTCTTACGTGGCACACAGGATCCAAATTTATGTGGAAATTCGGAGATCAGGTCATCATTGACTCGGTCCTTCATTGGGCCCAGGATGATCACAGGCCTTGCATAGTGAACTAGAGAGGGAGAGCATCGAGACAGTGAACAGAGGCCCCCACCAGACAGCCTGTCCTACCCCTGAGTCTGGCTAGAACACAGAGGCTCTGGAGCAGAGACTCAGACAGGGTAAAGCATCTTCGGCCATTGTCTGGCTTTTAAACAGAAAGACATCAAAGAGCCTTTAATTTGAGAATATCTAAGTTCAAGGCAAGTCTGAAACCGGAAGCTGCTCCCCTTCTAACACAGTCAGAAAGAATCTCTGCACTGACACCAGTAACTGAGCAAGGTTTTTGCAGAGCAGCCACTGAAGGGAAGAACCTGGACCTCTCTTTTAGTAGTGGCTACATCTACTGAAATGGACCTTCCTTGTAAATTTGCCCCCTCCTTTGGAAGGTGTCCTGGCAGCAGGCAAAGGCACGGAGAGAAGTGCACACTGGATGCACCCCCTTCCCTATGACACTAGGAAGAAGCAGAAGAGAAGAAGGAGTCCATGGGCTGGATGTGCCATGAGTCGAGCCTTCCTCCTCCTCCAGGTCCCTCCCTCTGCTGCCATAGCCACCCACTGTATTGAGCCCCACGACCAGACCAGCACAAAGACAAGGCTCTCAGAGGGGGCTTACTTTCTTGTCGTGTCACTGGCTCATATGACAAAATAGCATCCTCTTGTCCTTCTGCAACAAAAAAGGGAGATAGGTTAGCACCATATGATCTGCCTCCTTCTGTACAACACTCCCCGCACCCCTCCCCTGCCAGGACGCAGCCTTATTGGGTGGTCCTTTCTACCACCTGTGATCCTTTCTGTTTTCTGCTGGTGAGAAAGCACAGGAAACCCTTCACTGGCTCTGAGACAGGAGTCAGCAGTTATCTTGTTCAGTGAAATATCACTGGGCAAGGGGCCAAGGCCCAGAAGCCATGAAGCCTCCACCCCAAACCACCCCAATTTCTGAGGAACTCTTCTTGTAGGTAACAAGTCAGCTGTGTGCAGTAGCCCCCTCCTTCTAGTAAGAATGACAGGGACGCTTCGACTGGTTGAGATGCTTGCCTGAGTCCCCTTCATCTACATGCAGGGGAGTTAGGGCACACACCCAGGTCCCCAAAGCTGCGGCCTAACTTTGCCCTTTTAAAGGTCTACCGACCCACCTCCTGCATTGGAAGCAGCATCCAGAAAAGTGGCACATGGCTCTGCTAAGGTCCCCAGTGCCCTTTAAGAGCAATGCTGAGCCTGCTGTCTCTTTCTGGTGGAGCTCCATGTTGAGGTTTTCCTAAAACAGTCATTAAGCCACTTGGTGCTGGGTGCCTGGAGGTCCCAAAGTGGCTGATGGCAGTCCCAGGAAAGACAGTGATATTTGCATCAAGGCACACAATGCTTGCTAAAAGGCTTCTTCTGAGCCTAAGACTCCTGGGCAGATTTTACAAGGCTTCTAGCCACCATAGCTCCTGAAAGACCAGTGCTCCCAAAGTTCATGAGGTTTGAATTATGGTTTCTCTGGTCTGGTCACAGGATCTCCCAAGGAGAACTTGGCAATTACCTGATCCTTTAACTGGCCCCAAAGGCAAAGAGGTCCTACTGACCTGGAAAGGCAGATTTAGAGCAGTGTCCTATAGGAGCCATTTTTCTTTTGGTCTCTGAGCAAATCTACAAATCTGGCAGCACCTATGGCCCACAGTAGCCATGGCAGCGATTTACTCTTTGGCAGTTTACCCTTTCCAGTGCCTGGGATGCTTTTAAGTCAGGTCCTGGCCAGAACTATAGGGCTTATACTCTCCTTTAACCCATGGGGTGAACCCCAACCCATAAGGAGAATGAACTGGCCACAGCATTTCCAGGATCTCAAAGTGTACATGGCTAAAAGAAGCACCAGCCTCTGAGCAGCAATGGCAGCTGAGCGACACTGGAATGAGGATGGCTGGGATACACGGTGGAGCTACATGACATGGAAGGAATGACACACACTTACTGGAACTGCTTTCGCTGTCACTGGTGTTGGATGTCACTCCCTCTGCAAGCCAACAAGAAAGAGACTCCAATTCAGAACACACCACTGAGAGGTCACATGCAGCACAAAACTCAAATTCTCCAGGAGCGAGACACTGAGCTGCCAACTGAGTCAGGCCACAGGAGGCCTGCCACATCCAGGCTACCAACTGGGAGGCACAGCTCCAATCCTGAGCCCCTGGCCCTCTCGTACTTGTCCCCGGAGCCCTCTTGGTCTGCCAAGTCCCTCCCTATGTGCTACAAGTCATACTTCCTTCAGCAGCATCCTCTTCACCTGAATCAAACAAATTGACCTGGATGGTTTCCAAGTCCTATTTCAAAATGCATCGTCCAAGGCTAACAACAGGAAAGAAAAGGCAGTGACAGGAGCAAAGAGAAGTCCAGGGACCAGTCTGCTCATGGGTGTCCCCCGCCCGACAGAGTCCCCGAAGTACAGAACCATGTGGCACTCCACAACTAAGAGGCCAAACACTGGATGGGTTAAGCAGACACCAGGCAGCGCTGCCCTGACCATTCGGTGGGATCCCCAGCCTTCCTGCCACCACTCCAAAGCAGGAGAGCTTGGCTTCAGTGGTGAGAGGGGAAGCACTTCCATCCACCACCAGACACATGTCAAAACACAGACAACAAAACCAACAAAAACACCTTGAGGACAAGACAGCCCTCCTGTCTCACACAGCTGGGATCTGCCCATCTCTTAGCGGTGAGGGAAAAGAACGCTCAAGCGGAGGAGCAGCGCTCACAGGAGGCACAAACAAAGCCCACCCATCCAAGATGACACGCGAATGAAGATGAGACATGGACACACCAAACTATGGAGAGAGATGCTGCTCATTTCAGCCAAGACCACACTGTTCCAGACCATGATATGCTGTGGCCCCCCCCAGAAAGGACTGGCTGAGTTGCCACACATGGCTAGTTCCTGAACAATCCCCATAGGCAACTCCTTTGCCTTTGGCCTTTATTATTTATTGAAGGAGAGTATATGCTGACAGAACCCATTCGGCAAGGCTGCATGTCTGTGCACCCTTGCACACAGCAGGATGGCCGCTAAGCCTCATCATCTAGGTCTTTTTCATTTTCCACTCTAGGATTCTTTTCCAGAAAGGAAAATGAGGTCAGAGTTTTCCTGAGATAAAGCACTAACTATATATGGTCCATAAATGGTGCCGAGGCCCCTAGCAGACCAGCTCAACCCCTTACAGGTGCTCTGTGGGAAGCCCACTGGCGCTGTTTGCTGAGGCCCTGGATCTGCTGGGACATCCCAGATGCAGGTTGGGAAAAGGGGGTCACAGTACCCTTGCCCCTAGTTAGAGGGACTGTAAGAGCTGCAATTCCTACACCCAATTCTTTAGCGTGGTATCACTGGAAGAAGAATCCAACCAGCAGGACCCCTCCCTTCGACAATAGGCTAGAGATTAGCTGAGTGGTTACCTTGGAGAAACATTTCAAGCCCATTTCACTTCTAAGGTGGGACGCCAAGCTCACGCCCTGCCACTTTGAGTAGCAAAAGGTAAACAAAGGCATGAATGATAGGGACTTATTTGGGTACTAGGGATCCAGAGCAAACATGTAACATTTGGAGCCACACGCACTTCTTCCTGCTGTGATGTCAGAGTGCTCACAAACACTGCCCTCCTCTCACCCTTGACCCTCACCCATGTCCCCAATAGCCCCACCCCCACTATCTCCATTCATGCCACAAATACAGTGAACGGTGTGTAAGTTGGACTTACTCAGGTTCTTTGCTCCATAATAATCGTCACTTAACCCCGGGAAGTCCTGATTTCACAGACAGCAAGGGCGGAGAGAAGACGAGGGGGAGAAGAAGAAGGGGGAAGGGGAAGGGATGGGAGGGAATGGAAGAGAGGGAGAGATTTGGGGAGAAGAGAAAAAATAGAGAAAAAGACAAGGGGGGAGGAAGAATACAGAGGCAGGTGAGCACTAGTGACAGAATTATGAAACACCATGAAGACCTAGCACTATAGTGAGGCCAGGAACTTTGCCACAGAAAGAACATCCCAGGGCAGATAAGACATCAAGACTTCATGCTGCCCAATTCGTTGCCAGAGGGCCTTGGAGTAGACTAGCTTTCTGAGGTGTCTACGGCTGTAGGCCAATGGGACAGGACAGGTGACACTCCAAGGCTTAGAGGACCTGCTTTGACCAAATTTTGGTTGTGGAGCCCAGGTCTCTGTTTGGCCCTGAAATCACCATTTCCCTCCGCAGTGCGTGAAAGAGCAAATGCCCACGTGTGCCAGGTAGGCAGACAGAATTCCCATTACCTCAAGAAGCTTTCGCTCAATACTGATTCACTCTGTTCAAACCCTTCAGGAAAAGTTTCGCATGGTGTGGGGTGTGGCCTCCAAAGCTGCCCTGAGCCAGGCAGACCTTGGGGGATGAGCTCAGCTTCTGGAGAAGCACTAGGCACTTTCAACTCTGTCGTCCAACAGATACCCCCACCTCGCCCACCAGGCGGGACCACTGAGCAATGAACACCCCCCCAAGGCTGGGCTTGGCATGGAGGGACTCTGGGACACTGGGGCTTATCTGATGAAATTATGGTGACATCACCTCAGGCCTCTGACTCGGACTGTCTCCTAACTGCTCATGAGCAGAGCCACCTCATCTATGGCTTCTCATTGAACTACTCCAGGACGATGAGCTGTGGCTGCCATCTGGATGAGGGCACCCTTTTGTCCACCAGGTACCACCCAGATAGCAACGACTTACACATACCATGACCGTGGACCAGGCTGGCCTGACAGAAGGACATTTCCTATCAGAACCAGTCAGTCTCCTGCCAGCCCCAATAGCCCAAGACCCCAAGATCCCTCCATGTAAGTCAGAGGAGTCACTGGTAAATGACAGATGTTTACCACTCATGATGAGACAAATGAGAAAACATTTTTCAAGCCAGACCTGGTGTTTAAGGTTAGGGTTGGAGCAGTTAATTGCTGAGGCACATGGTAGAGCAAGAAGATTTATCAGGATTAAATTTCTTCTTCAGTTGAATTTAACTCAGTGTGACTGCCCTTCCTACCAAACCAACTTTGTGCTTTTCAACAGATCTTTATTTGAACAATGTGGAGCAACACTCCTTCCATGTCAATTCATTTAAGCAGGAAGGATTCTCCTGGGAAAACTGGCTCTGTAGGCACTCTAGGATGACAGCAAGTCTGCTGAGAGTTGTGTGGATATCCTGTATGCTTATGCACGTGCCTGGGATTCCGGAAGTAGCCCCAACTCCAGGGATCCTGGGAAGAAAAGGCTCTTCTCTTGACATACATGAGTGAAGTTAAGGGAAAGAAAACACAAGAGGAAGAAACCAGGAGAGCAACACTGAGTCCCTAGACCTCGTTCTCTTGAAAAACCATTTTCCTGACCCTGACACTCTAGCTGAAAAACCGTTCCTCACCACCACAGCAGAGCTCTGTCTGGCACTTCCATTGCTAGTGCCAAGCACTTCCTGGGACCCTGGGACCAGTCCCACCTCAGTGCCTTCAACATTCATTCTAACTGAGGAGCAGGACAAATAAAACCCAACATCTTCTTATGTAGACCAATTTCTGCCCTGACTCTGTAGATAAGCAGGTGCACGCGCACACAGGCATGCACAGGGCCACACGTGGCCCTGCCCAGGCTTCTCCTGAGGGAAGGGCAACTGACGATGAGAAGACGGGGCTGCAGACGGCCTGCTCTCTGGACTCTGCTGCTACTTACGTTCCTGTATGCTGCTCTCCTGGGCCATGTTTTCTTTGCTCTTGTAAAATGGAAACTTTCGAGAGAGGCGGAAACTCTTTTTACGTTTCTTTTTGATCGACTGTGAAAGAACATGAAGATGGAGGGGAAGGACAGAAGAAAAAAAAACAGAACAATGGATTTTAAAGCATGCAAGAAAAACTAAAATGGAGACAACGGTGAGCTAAATAAAAGACCATCTCTCACAAATGGAGTCTATGAGATTAAATGAAAGTTGATGTAAGAGGAAAATTATGTTTACAAGAAAATGTTGTAGGGATGTTAGAGGTTTCTACCTAACCCAGACTCATAACACTCACTGTACTTCCTAAAGAACAAAGGTCACTGTAGCCTCCTGGACACATGCCCTAAGGTACCACTGATATACACAGAGTCATCTACTCCACGTCTCTCTTCCCTCTACTGCTCCAGAAGTTCTTTGGCCTGTGAAGCTCATAGAAAAAAAGGGGTGAATAGAGAGCCCCCCTGCCTCAGGTGGTCTGAAGGGAGGTGGGAGCTCTGGGACTGGGCTTCTTGGCTGGATGCTCTGACAGGATCTATAGCCAGGGAGACACCCATGAGTGGCTTCATTTTCCCCAAGCAAGTCAGCCTTCCAGACAGTCCAACTCCAACACATCTTCAAGAGCCAGTACCCAGGGGGAAGGAGCACAGACTAGCTGTGGACTTTAAGAGCTCCCTCTCTGCTTTCTGAAAAGCAGTCAATGTTCTGACAGGACAGAGCCAGCCCCCGGAAAAAGAGATTTTCTTTTGTGTCCCCCAGTTCTCCTACACATCAGACTAAATTCCAAGCTTCTCGCCCCTCTTTACCTACTGGCTGATTTCCTTAGGAATCCCCACTTACCCTGTTAGACTCAATCATCCCCGTCCTGGCATGGAACTTCACAGTTTTCAATCGAGCTCTTTCTTTCTTTTCTACCCTGTTTTGGAATCAGAAAGAAGTCCTGTTACTGCCAGTAAATGGTCCAGCAGTGGGTTGCAGCAGGCACAGCAGCCATTTTTTTGGCTCACTGAGTAAAAACTATGTTGAGTACCGACTCTACCAAAAAGGAAGCAAGGCACAAATGTTGCTCTCAAGCAACTTCTAATAGGAAAACAAGAAAGAAATACCAGCAAGAGGGCAGGAAAGGCCTTGCTCATGATCATGATGACTCACCTCTTCTTACTGGGGATCACACCGATCTGCTCACTTTCTCCGTGTGGGGTCACCAGCCTTGCCTGCCACCACTCATCATCAGAGGCATTAATGACATGAAGAATGTCACCATAAGAGAAGCTGAGCCCCTGGCTTGGCAGGCAGCTGTCCCGAGTCCGATCATAGTCAAACAGGGCCCTGAAAGGCACAGTGAAAGATGAAGTGATCATCCAACCCTAAATGCCAAGACACTGGCACCTTGAAAAGATGGAAGGCCAACCCAAACAGCACAGACATAGCAGCCTCACAGCATACTAGAAGGATGTCTCCAGGAGACCACATCCTTCTTTCTGTGCCAAAGTGGTAAATATGCACTCCCTTTCAAAGAAACATCTCATTCTCCCAATAAGAAGCATAAGAGAAAATATTTTACAAACCCCATTTCCTCTTGGCTTCTGGATGCAAGACAAAAGTTCAAAGTAGAACTCATTCAACAGCCCTCTCCCTCACCTACATCCTAGGAAACTAGCTCTAGCAGGGAGCTTTCTCAGTTCACAAACATATCTTCAAAAAGTAGCTAAAGACAGGACAAAAAAATGTTAACTACAGTCCCAAACAATGACTGGTAAACACTGCTGAAACACTAAAGAAAGGGCCCTATGTCCTCGGGAGTCCAAAGAAAAAGCTAAGGCTGACGCTGACCCACACAATGGTAGGGTTGAAAAGAACCAATGGGACCCTAGAAGTGCAGTCTCTTTCTCTTACATATGGGGAAACAGAGGCTCAGTGAGGAAAAATAGTTTGACCTAGATCACATATCTAACCAACCTGGGACAAAACCCAAGTCTTCTGACAAGACATGCTGTTGTGACATGCTATAAATGATGCAGAGTAAAGAAGTAAAAGGGAAGGTGGGAGAAGGTGGGGAGGGAGCTATACAATCCAGGTTTATGGAAAAGGACACCAGCTTGGCTGCTGCTAGAAGTCCTAGGAAATGGTATTGGAAATAAAGGTCTGAGGCAAATTTTGGAAGCCCTTGAATAGACATGATTTAGCAGCCCCTGGAAATCTGAGAGGAGTGACACATCAAAAGAGCCTTACGAGGTCGGGTGCAGAGGCTCATGCCATTATACTTTGGGAGTCTGAGGCGGGTGGATCACCTGTGGTCAGGAGTTCAAGAGCAGCCTGGCCAATATGGTGAAACCCCATCTCTACTAAAAATACAAAAATTAGCTGGGTGTGGTGGCACACGCCTGTAGTTCCAGCTACTCAGGAGGCTGAGGCAGGAGAATCACTTGAACCTGGGAGGTGGAGGTTGCAGTGAGCCGAGATTATGCCACTGCACTCCAGTCTGGGTAACAGAGCGAGACTCTGTCTCCAAAAAAAAAAAGTTTCTACTTTTCACATCCAGTGGAACCTGTCTTTATATAGAGTCACCACAAATGGGTGATTTCAGTAAGAAGTTTGTGTTTTTCTATCTGCAATCTAGGCTGTCTTCTTCATATTCTCTTAATAGAGGTGTTTTCACACCTTTGCACACACAGCCCAAAATCTAGTTCCAAGACTTCGACTTCTACCTGCAATACTGTGGCCTTTGGCTCAGTTGGAAGTTGCAAGTAAAACACACTATCTTACCATATGCAAGCCCAAATGAGATAGGATGTAGTAAAACCATGAAGAGTGAAATACCCACCTACTGCTTAAAGTTCTTGAAACAGAGTTCTTAAAAATCAGTGTCAGATGATTTGAAAATGAAAATACCCAAACTCTAACAAAAAGCCCTTTTTTTCCCCTCAGTTTACACACTCAAAGCAGTCAGGAGAATGGCAGAGGCAGCAGACAAGGAGGTGCTGTCCAAGAGGTGCATTCTGGGCTATGTGTGACAGAATCAAAACTGAATGCATTTTCACTGCCTGAGTCCTGCATTTCCTAAAGCAAGGAAGACATTCTGTCAGTCACTCCTACTAAGAAGAGCATCATGAAGCAACCTCATTCTCAGTGACAATGAGAAACACTGGATGTTATTATGGGTTTCAAAGATTAGAACAAATACAGTAAGGAAAAGAACAGAACTTGAATTAAGCACAAATTAGTTTGGTGAGGGAAGGAAGGAAGATGTTAAAATGAATTTAGGAGGCTGGGAGCAGTGGCTCACACCTGTAATCCTAACACTTTGGGAGGCCGAGGTGGGCAGATCACTTGAGGTCAGGAGTTCGAGACCGGCCTGGCCAACATGGCAAAACTCCATCTCTACTAAAAATATAAAAATTAGCCAGGCAGGATGGTGGGCGCCTGTAGTCCCAGCTACTCGGGAGGCTGAGGCAGGAGAATAGCTTGAGCCCGGGTGGCAGAGGTTGCAATGAGCCAAGATTGCGCCATTGCACTCCAGCCTGGGTGACAGACTGAGACTCCATCTTCAAAACAAAACAAAACAAAACAAAACAACAAAAAAATTAAAACACATATAGCACAAGCTAAGTAAAAACAAAATAAACACAGATCAAAGTCAAAAAGATTTTGCCAGTAGTTAACTCTGCACATTGGGAATTGTACTATTCGGGCTTGTGTTTTTAAGCACAGCATGTGTTCCTTTCACAATTTTCAAAAAACATTAAGTCAATTAAAAAGAAAAAGTGGGGAAGCAGATATATCAAGCACTGGTGTGAGTCATTTACTTCAGATGAGGAACACGTTTGGTTCTAAGTTCCCTGGCAAACAAGGCAAAAAAGGAAGTTGTCTAACTCTAACTTCCCAATAAAAAATGGTACCCAAGTCTATCTGGATTTTGTTTGATGAATTTACGAATGCTGAATGAAGAAGAAATATGAACAGGATGGACAATGCTTTAAGCTATGGTTTTGTAAAAGACATAGAAATGTATCTGAGGTCTGAGATTCTGAACTGGACTATCATTCACAGTTGAGAATGCAAAAAAAATTGAACAAGAATTTCCTTTTCTATCAATCAGAACTGCAAATAGAAAAAGAATTTTGCAGACTGCTAAAGCCTCAGAGGTCATTTTGTCCAACTTTCTATCTGATAAAGGAAATCCCTTAGATATTCTCTAAGTTTCTTTCCAGCTCTAGCATTTAATGAGTCTGGGTCTTTCCTAGATCTTCTCTACCAGGCTAAACATTCCCAATTCCCTCAACAATTCCTTTGTCGTAACTTTGATTTGTTTTCCAAACCCGTGATGTGGATTTTCCCTAAATCTACTTTGCCTCTTTTTCCTGCTGAAATTCTGTTTGACTAAGAGCTGGAAAATTTCCTCAAAGACAACGAAAGTCAGGCCCAGATATGCACACGGCCTCATCTAGAACTGCATGCTGGGTGACTCTCAGACCAGGGCTCTTCTATCTCAGAAAATTTTTTAAGGCCTAAGTCACAGTCACATGTGTTTTGTTTTTTTTTTTTTTTTAAAAAAAAAGCTAATTCTTCGCCAGGCATGATGGTTCACATCTGTAATCCCAGCACTTTGAGAGGCCGAGGCGGGCGGATCACAAGGTCAGGAGATGGAGACCATCCTGGCCAACATGGTGAAACCCCATCTCTATTAAAAATACAAAAATTAGCTGGGCATGGTGATGCATGCCTGTAGTCCCAGTTACTCGGCAGGCTGAGGCAGGAGAATCACTTGAACCCGGGAGGCAGAGGATGCAGTGAGCCGAGATCACGCCACTGTACCCCAGCCTGGTGACAGAGCGAGACTCCGTCTCAAAAAAGACAAAAAAGCTAATTCTTCACTCGGCTATGTGTGGAAAAATACCATTCTTTCACTATTTAAATACTTATTCTGGCCTGGTGCAGTGGTTCACGCCTGTAATCCCAGCACTTTGGGAAGCTGAGACAGGTGGATCACCTGAGGTTGGGAGTTCGAGACCAGCCTGACCAACATGGAGAAACCCGTCTCTACTAAAAAATACAAATTAGCCGGGTATGGTGGTGCATGCCTGTAATCCCAGCTACTCGGGAGGCTGAGGCAGCAGGAGAATCGCTTGAACCCGGGAGGCGGAGGTTGCAGTGAGCAGAGATGACGCCATTGCACTCCAGCCTGGGCAACAAGAGCAAAACTCTGTCTCAAAGAAAAAATACTTAGTCTTCTTTACATGGAGTATGTGTTAGATACATGGGAAATACAAGAGCAAAGTTTATTGTCTTGTGGAGCTTACTAGGTGACAGACGGTATAGTATACTAAGGATGTTGTAGCAAGAAGCCCAAAAGGAGGACAAACCAAGGCATAGAAGGATTCACAGGGAGTACAGATCACATCTAGTTTGTACAGATCACATCTAGGGAAGCTACAAGGAGATACTGCTTTTTGAATTGGTTCTCAATGAAGATTTAGGATTTCAAAAGGTAGAACTGGGGAGAGGCCCTTCCAGCTAAAGGGAACAGTGTAAGCAAAGGTCTGGAGGCAAGAAGCACAGGGTATTTGCAGGGATCAGCCGTGCATCCAAGTCTGGCTGGGCCTCAGAGAATGGCAGGTTGGGGCCTGACTGTGGACAGCCTGTATTGTCCAGTTAAGGAGTTTGACATTCATTTAGTAGACCTTATGGGACCAACTTCATTACCTCAGCTTTCTTATCCCATTATCAGGCTAAACTTCCATGTGGAAAGAAAACCAGTAAAAGAGAACAGGCCAGCGAACTAAAGTCAAACTTCTCCCATGAGATATATTTCATGTAATCAAAAAAAGTATGTAAATTAGACCTTAATAATTTTTTAAAAAATACTGACTACTTTCCTAAGATCTTTAAGAAGCAGCTAAACTGTGGCCATCTAGCAGTGACAGTCTGTCTTAAGAACACCCTGGAATCCCAATGAAGTGACAGGGGCTGGTACCTTCTCACAAATAAATGCCTCACGGTAGGCTTGATGAGAGGAAGAAGGAATACCTTTCTCCACAACACTGATAAATCCTCTTCTTCCTCTTTTTATCCTTAGGGTAGGCACTAGAGAAAGTCAAGGCAGATACTCCCCTTTCAAATCAGGCTGAACCACTGTCCGAGGATGGAAATCCTACACATGCAAGGCCCACATGACATAGCAACCAACCACTTCAACCTGACTCAAAACTAGAGAGCATTAAAAAAAAAAAAAAAAAAAAAAAGCAAAACGTATTTGTCTCTCAATACCTAAAGAAAGGCCATAATTAACCAACTGCCACCCTGGTCTCACTATGTGTGTAGGTTTGTGTGTGTGCGCATGTGCACACGTGTGCATATGTGTTTCAGCTTCTGACAAGATAATGTGCTGAGAGAGTAGAAGGAAGTCTCAGAAACTCGTTATTCCTTCTGCACTTAGATAAAAATAATTTCATTGAAGCCTCCAAGTTAGGGACTGGTCACATCAGAGAGAAACACTGTGCCATGAGAGAATAAAACGCATGGAAATAAATTACCATCCCCAGCCTGAAGTCACAGTGCTTGATCTACAAGAAAGATGATCTGCCCCTGAATATGTTACTCGTTAGTTATGGCCACGTACCTCTACGAAGCCAGGGAGAGCCAGAGCCTGGGTATTCCTGCAACTTTTCAAACATTGAGGCCAAGCCAGAAAAATATTACATTATTTAAGAGTAAGGAAAATAGTGTAGCCCAGGGAAAATGTGACATGTAAAAACAAAGTGACGGTAGGCTACAAAGCAGCTTTCCAGAGCCATCATACCACCATGAAGAGCAGATGCAACTTCTGGGGGATGTGCAGGTTTGAGTTCTTGAGCTGATCTTCGGCACTCTAGCTCTCAAGGCTGCTGCCTGTCTCCCTAAGGAGAAAGCGTTTCCAAAGGTCTTGAAAGACAATGTTGTTTAAGAGGTGACCTTTAAAAATATCCTCGAAGGGATGCATGCGCCCACCCACAGGGATAATGTACATGCCCTAGAGGACTCTGTCCAGTCTTCCTTTCAGCTGGGTCCTCTCTGCTGGATAGAAAAGCAAGAATATAACCAGCTCAAAGTAAACAGATTATCAGGCAAAAGTTCTAGTAGTTGAGATCCTAAATTGTGAGATTTGGGTTGGAAAGATCCAGAGAAATTATAAGCACCTGGCACTGCCACTGTGATGTCTTAATGAACCGGAACGCAAAGCAAATGGTAACTAAGAAGGAAACTGGTAAAGCAGGTTTCTCAATGCAAAGCAAATGAGCATTTTAGCGCTATAGCCTCAAAGGCAAGGGGTTGCTTCTGCTAAAATAACCTAGTATTGTGCCCATCTCTCTACCTGTGGCTCGAGCCATCTGTCTATAGCCTGAGATGCTCTGTCAGTCCCCTCACCCTGCTCAGCAATTCCTCTGAGGCCCAGCCCAAGTCTCTCCCAGCTTTGTGATCCTGCCCACTCCAAATTTCCTTCTTCCAAATCCATACCATATTTGCTACCACATTTGGCAGCAACCTTTCTTTTTATTTTCTCCTTATTGCTATTTAATTCTTGCAAGGTTTTTTTGATGTTTCATATTACACCGCCAAAGTGGAAGCCCTTTGAAAACTGAGACCATGTCTTATGCTTCATGTGGGATTCTGAATCCTTGTGAATCGTGGGTGAGACCTGGCTACAGGGGATGGAGTGTCCACAGAAGACCCTCCCAGTTACTCCCTAGTTACTAACCCTGAGAGTGTTCCCTCCCATAGTAACTGGGGTCTAAGAGATCACTTTATTCCTTTGGCCAGAAAGTATTGGATAAAGGCCACACATTATTTGACGACTAAGCAGCCCATCCCTTGCCCAGTCTGTATAAAGCATGCACAGAAAGTTATAAAGCAACAGTCACTCATCAGCCCTTGACCTTAGTGAGAGTTCAATTTCCAGCAGCCTCTGAAGAGCAGCCTAACAGCACAAACCCGAGCACTCAGACAGGCACAGTGTAGGCCAACACAAAACGAGTGAATTGGGCCTCCCTGGTGTATCTTGAAGAAAGGTACATGGAGAGCAGGTTAAGAGCACCTTCCTCCTTTGTCTGTCTCAAAGTGTCAGGCCTTATGGCAATTATGACGTTGGAGAGGCATTCAAGGACCGATTAGCCCGCAATGAGTAACTGTTTGGGGCTCAAAGCACTTGCAGATGATAGGATGAGCTGAGGGATAATGAGTGCAAGCCCAGGACTAGTGTTTGGGAATAGGCAGTTCTAGAAATCACTGACGTAGGAAGCTCTGCCCCACCCTCTGGTAGCCCTGAACACTTACATATATTATTGTTGTTTTTAAAAATGCATATTATTCTTGCCCCCAAATTCTATCAGATAGTGAAGCCTGCCAATATTTCCCCATTGGCATCTTAATCCACTATTGAAACTCATTAATAAACAAGACCAAGTCAGGCTTCACCAAGCACCACCCTGGGCAAAGCAGAGTAGTTGCACAATTAATGTCTGCTGGTTCACAGGAATGAGCATTCTCCAGCCTTCTTTAATGACCAAGCCAATATGTCTGACATTGTTTCTTGAATCAAGACTACAGATGCTCCAACATGATTTCCTTCCTAGAGTGGGAAGACGACTAAGATGGCAGATGGCCAGTCAGGAGGCCGGGACTCCCAGACTACTTGAATGCTGTCCTGTGGCTGCAAAGAATGCAGCCAGGCTAGCCTGAACAGACTTTCAAAAGCTATTTATACAACTGTACTCTTGAGTCTCTTGGCAACATTTGGAGCACAAGGTCTTTCCTTTACTCATTCAATAAATAAATTAAATTAAATTAAATACAAGTATAGAACAAAGTCATCCCTGGAACTCTAACCTACCCAGTGTCTTTGTATTGCCTTCACATCAGAATGCTCTGAGTTAAACATCTACCCATTCCAACCCTGAGCAAGAAGTTCAAGAGAGGTTTATTTCTGTGGACTCTTCCAGTGGGCAAGGCAAATTCTCCAGCAGAGCAAAAGCCCTAGGCTGGGCAGACTGAGGTGCTGTGCTCATTCTGGTCATCTACTTAAGAGATGATTCTAGCACAGTGAAGTATGAGGAAGGTCCTTCCAAATAAGTCACTGATGACTTTAAAATCAAGTTTCATTTTCCAAATACTGCTCTTTCCTTCTTCCTCCTGCTCCCTGCTCTACAAACCCCATGTCCCCTGTGGTTGGTACAGCTGCAGCTCCCTAGGGTTTCACCTGTTAGAGCCTCTGTTGCAGCTCTAAGAGGGTGTTATTTACTTCAAAATAGCTTTGCAAACCCATGCACACCAAAGGTGGATAGATATTCGGGGGGGGGGGAAGGAAAGCAAAATAATTATGTCATAGGGGAAGTGACAGCAAAAGAGAGGTGACACCCAAACTGAAAAAGGGTTCCCTCACTTTAACCACCTTCTGCTTAATCTTTTCTGGGTAGATGGCGAACTGCCAGAGGGCAGGGACCATACCTGCTGCTTCCTTGAATCTACCCTGCAACTGTGCCCAAATTCTCAGCCTTGTGTTTTACTGCTTTCTACATAGTAGGAGCTAAAGTAAGTGTGACGTTTATTTTTTATAATTTTTTATAGAGACAGGGTCTTGCTCCGTCACCCAGGATGGAATACAGCGTCATGATGACAGCTTACTGAAGTCTCAACCTCCTGGGCTCAAGTGATCCTCTTGCCTCAGCCCCTTGAGTAGCTGGGACTACAGACACATGTCACCACACCTGGCTAATTAAAAAATTTTTGCTTTTTAAGAGGGGTGCTCACTATGTTGTGCAGGCTGGTCTCGAACTTCTGGGCCCAAGCTGGAGTCCCAGCTTGGCCTCCCAAAGTGCTGGGATTACTGGTGTGAGCTGCCACACCCAGCCTTGATTGCTTGTTAAAAACATGTATTTTCCTGGGCCGGGCACGGTGACTCACGCCTGTAGTCCCAGCACTTTGAGAGGCTGAGGCTGGTGGATCACGAGGTCAGGAGATCAAGACCATCCTGGCTAAGACGGTGAAACCCTGTCTCTACTAAAAATACAAAAAATCAGCCGGGTGTGGTGGCGGGCACCTGTATTCCCAGCTACTCGGGAGGCTGAGGCAGGAGAATGGCGTGAACCCAGGAGGCAGAGCTTGTAGTGAGCCCAGATCGCACCACTGCACTCCAGCCTGGGCGACAGAGCAAGACTGCGTCTCAAAACACACACACACACACACACACACACACACACACACACACTCTCACACACGTATTTTCCCAAACCTGGTGAATCCAAAGCACTGGAAAAGGAGCCTGGGAATCTGTATTTTTACTAGCATTCCAGCTGATTCCTATGAGGAAGTTGGGGAAACACTGAAAGAACCACTTTATAGTCAGAGCAGCCAGGTTCAAGTTCCAGTTTTGGAACTTCTTAGCTATCTAACTGGAGTCTCAGTTTTCTCATCTGCAAAATGGGAATCATAATATCTACTTTGTAGGATTATTAAAGGGATATTAAAAGCCATTTAAAGAGAATAACAAAGGTCTTGATGTACCATGTGTTCCCTAAATGTTTGTTCCCCTTTATCCTGAAGACACTGAGGAACTAGTGAAAGCTTTTGAGCAGATCATGTTCAGATTATTGCTTTAGTTTCAACCCCCTCTGCAACACCCAGGCAAATGGTTTCCCAGCCTCTTCTGTAACACCCTGAGTGACAAAAGATCGAATTTACTATATCCGGAAGCAGTCCATTCCATTTTCAGACAGTTTTAATCATTAGCTCTTCCTTCCTTATGTTGAGCAGAGATCTGCCTTGGGTGACAGAACAAATCTAATCCCTTTTCCACATGATAGGGTGAGGCAATTAACTTAGATAAGGAAAGCACATGCCGCTTGTTTGAGGCACTGAGAGGGCAGTTTTATTTATGCACATATCCAGCAAGTAGTTGATATGCAGGTCTGTAGTTCAGTAAAGAGATCAGGAATGTCATTTATATGGCAGGATTTGAAGCTATGAAAATAAATGACATTGCCATTTGGGGGGCAGGACTAATGAAAGTATTAAGGAATAGTAAGCAGGGTAGAAAGGGAGCCTTTAAAGAAGAAAGCAGGTAATTCATGGAAACAAATGTGGTGAAGAGGTCAGAACAATGTCAGAGAACCAGCGAACCAGTCACTAAATTTGAAGACTAAGAAGTCACCCACTGATCCCTGACAGACAGTCAGGCTTCTGCTCCCCTGGAGCTTTCCAGAGCTGCTCAGAGCCACACTACCACATTGAAAAGCAGATGCACGCTTCCTTTTGGGCTAAAGAGAGGTGATTTGAAGCAGGAGCAAGTACTCCAACATTTCCCAACCTGGATGTTGACATAGGTTTCTCAAATAAGGCTCCCATGCTCTATCTTTGGGGAAACACTGCCTAGTACAGTCCTTCCTGGAGATTAATCACAGGCAAGAGCCCCATTTTCCTCTGTTTAAGCCTGCATTTGCCCAACTTACTAAACCACTGATTTTTCACACAATATTACTAATTATTTTGAGGAGCTAGTGTTTTCTGGCCAATAATTTGGCAAATGCAGTAAGCAAAGGGATACAAGACAATAGTTTAAGGGACTATTGGTATCAAGGGATATATTTTTCTTTTTAAGAATGGAAGAAGCTTAAATATGTTTACATGCTGAAGAAAAGGAACCAAGTGTAGAGTGAAAGGCCAAAAGCAGGAACAAAAGGGAAGACAGCAAGCCAGGTTCCGATAAAGGGGTTAGCTTAGCAAAGGGCCTCAGCTCAATGTTTAGCCATAAGACACTAAGTCCCCTGATTAAATCTAGCGATCACAAATGGTTACTATTTTCCTAACCACATCTACTTTCCTCAGAGGATACAGACAATTTATCTAGAGAAGGTTACGGGCAGATTATATAAACTGATTCACTAGACACAGTCATGGTCTCCACCCTCGCCTCAGAGTTAAGCTGAATGTATCCCCTTGAATTCCCTTGCCTGGGCCAGGGAAGAGTGCTCCAGATTGGGAGCCAATGCCCCATTCCCCCTGCCCAGGCAGAGAGAACTCTAACACAGGATAGGCGGAGAGGGGAAATCTAAAAATAAAGCTCTCCAAAGAAACTGTCTTGCCTAAAGAGCAGCTTCCCACGCACACTGGAGTGCCACATCTGCGGGGGCTGGAAGCACGGAACGGAACAATCCTGACCAAGTCATATAAGCATTACCTATTTTAGGGGGTCAACAGTGCATTTCTGATTTCCCCCATCAGCACCCCAGTATCCAGGCTGCAGACTGGGAAAAAGGGCTTTAGTGACAGAAAACAAAACTTTCTTTTCCAGGGTACTGGAAAAATGACCAGTGACTAGTCCTGCCTTCCTACCATCCTCCCTTCACAGCTTGAGGTAAGCATAGCAAATGCTTTCAACACACAAGGGGTGGAGTTGAGGGTTCACATTAGAGAAGATTGTGAAGGGTTCTAGTGGGCTTCAGGCTCAGAGATGGGCTCCCTCAGCTCCACTCCCTGCCATAGAGTCAGGGATCACCAACTGGGGAAAAAGAAAAGCAAGCACCATGAGAAAAATTGCAATTAGCATTGACATCTCTTTGCTATTGTCATCTCACACCCCAAGGACAGAGCAGTTGTCACGTTGCCAAGCAACTAGCAAGCGCAACTTCCAGGCCAGGTATCAGAGGCCACTAGAAAAAGTTCAGCCCAAGAGTTTGATATGACCCCACACCTAAGCATTAAACACAATACTGTAGCGACTTCTGGCTCAGGAGAGTAATCCCCACCACCTTTTGCTAAGGGCTTTAACCTTGGAGAGATACAATGTACTTGGCACCAGATTTTGGAGTTTTGCCAAGAAGACAAAGCAGGAAGAAGGAAGCTATCCCTAATTCTATGAGGAGTCCACAATATTCGCTTGGCACTCCAACTCCCCAGGAGATTTGTACTTTGACCTGACAAAGTATTATGCTATGCCTCAAGGGTCAGAGAAGCTCAACCTTGGAAATATCTTGGAATAGCTTTCAGCAGCAATATACTCCATGCCACCTATCTGTTCCCTCCACCCCCTCCCTCTTCCTAGGGCACATACACTATACATCCCATGATTCATAGATACAGCAGACCAGTGCAGCGGGTGGTGAGGGGGGAATGGAATCACAATAAAACATCCAGAATGCAGCAACCTGTCAGTTCTTTGGTCTCTTAAAACAGACCCTGTACCAGAACACTGCGATAGTTGCTATGCTCAGATACAAATCCTGATGTCTATCTTGCATACATGGAAAGGGATGGGGGGGTGGCAAGTTTCCCCTCAAAGCACAGATTGCAAGCAAAGTACTTTGAACATTTGACTGATATTTGAATGCTGACTAGCAACAATCACCTAACAGTCTTTTACAATTATAGCAAACTGAAATTTTCCCATACTGAGTCATTCATGAGCTAAAAGGAAGAAGCCAGCTCACAAAAGGGAGGAGACACTGACCATAAAATACACAACCTAAGCATACAGTGAGAATCGTTATTTTAGTACTGGGAGTACATACTTCCTAGCTCACTAGTTAAATAAGAAGGGCTGGGTTGGCATGGAGCTCTCCTCGTCCAGCACAAGGGCTAGTGCTCTGAAGGGCAACTTACCTGACATACAAGGACCTCTTCTCACTTGTTCGGAGGGACCCAGATCCAGAGCTCATGCTGCTGTTCATCATTTGTTCTCGCAAGTCATGTATCTTCGATTCAAAGCGACTGTATTCTGTCGCGGAAACAAGGGAAAAGACAGGAAAAGAATGAACTCAAGGAGCTCCCCTGAGCTTGCATGCCAGCAGCCAAAGAGCCAGAAGGCCCCTTGGCTTAAAAGCAGCCAGAGCCAGCCCACTCTGTCTTTGCTTTGATAAGCAAAGTCCCTCCTCCTAACCACAGAAAGACAGACTTCCTTTCAGCCCCAGACTAACAGAAGGAAAGAATGCACCTGAAAAGGGAGTAGCATTTGGGCAGGTCAAATGCAAAAAGCTCTTACCTGCCTCAGAAATCTCACTGATCCTTTAAAAAAATAACAACTGGAAAAAGGTTCCAGTGCAACCTTTATAAATCTTTAGAGCCGACACTAAGGCCCAAGGAGAGCAGATGGGAAAGGAGACTTTCCCAAAAAGCGGATTGCAGAGAACAGATGGCCCTGAGATGCAGAGCAGAGGGGCTGGAAAGGACCTGAGGTCATTATATCATTGTTAGGCAAGAAGACAATTTTTTCAGGATGACTTCTTGGCTGGGGTGAAGGGGGGTGATATTGGAACCCAGTACAGAGGTAAAAACAAACAAACCTGACAACCGTAACAACCATATGAGGAGAATTAAAGCTCTCCTGAGTTATTTCCCTTTTAACCAATAGCCTCTTTGGCTTCAGTAACATACACTAAAACATAAATTCTCCCAAATCGAGAAGTCGGCGGACACCTCTCACCTCCAAAATCATCTAGGCATTGAGGTCATAAGTCCATCCCTAACCTTACAGCCCAGTGAGACCATCACAACAGCCGGAAACAGCCTTATCACTCTGGAAATGTAATACAGGTTTATGCCCAATTTAAGAAAACCTGATACAAGAAAATTAACTCTAGCTGTACAATTGTTATAAAAGGTTTTTATAGGGCTGCTTTGCTGTACATTCTCCAAGGACATTTAAAATACAATATTCACACTTACCAAACACACAATTACACATTTTCCAGGCCTATAATTGCCACATAAAATGGGGTATTATCTAAGGCCACAGGCTGTGGAAATACTGGAAAACAGGCACACTTCACTATGACAAGCTGACTTTAAAGGAAGCCAAAATTTATAGTAGGGGTTGAAGGTTGGGAAACTGCTTTAAAAAACACACTTCCAGAGGAAAAAATTCCACAAAAGCAATTTCGTGCACCATAGAGGGCTGGCAAGAAGCATCCCCACCTAGTCCGTATGACTCTACAGGAGAAAACAAAACACCTGTTCCGGCACCTGACACTCCCCTTCCCTCGACAAAGCAACCGGACTGACCTTCAACTGGGTGTAAGGGGAAATGCTAAAGCCTAAAGGGGAAGGAATGGAGTCAGGCAAATAACCTCCTCTCAACAAAGTTTCTTTTGTTCATTGTGGTATCAATTTAACCAACTGGTTAAATTCGTGCGCTCTTTCATTCATCACACACCGGTGTTATGGTGATTTGTCCTCATTACCTACTCCTGTTCCTGAAATCCTGGAGGAAGCAGTTAAGTCACTGACTCACCCATTAAATGTTGCAGGGGGGCGGTGGGTAGAGAGACAACAGCTGGACAATGTTCCTGTTCTGAGGGTTACATAGCAACCCATCAATATCAATGAGGTGCCCCAACCTAAAGGTAGGGGTAGTGACCAATTTGTCACAGAAGCCCTGGACTGTCATAGAGCACAGCAGCAGGCCAGTCTACCTCTGGAGACCGCCTGGGTGCTGGCCCCACCCCAAGGCTTGGCCCTCTACACTGGGTGGGGATTGTTTCTCATTCGTTCCTTTCTGGCCCTCCTCTGAGTTCACTGGCTATGGGCAGAACCATGTGAGACAAAGATTTCTGACCAGGCAGCCCTTTCTTAGGGGAAGATAAATAAAAGAGACAACTATGCATTGAACTGTGAACAAAAAAGTACACCCAATCTATCTTTAAGCCATGTTTTCCCCTTCTTGAAACTTGTTTATATATTCCCTTCTTTGGAATTGACTTGCCCGCTGAACTCCAACTCAGCAGCAGGTCATGGCGGTTGCTTAGTAACTACATTTCTTTAAAAATCCTTTAAAAAACAACCACCAAACCACCATTTCCTCAAAGCTCCTAATCCAAGGCTGATAATTCTGGGCCAGAGGGCCCACTTAAAATAGACTAGAGAAAAAGAACAAAGCTATTGCTTGAAGGCATACACTTTTTGTTTTTACATGTGCTGCTAAAATTTCAAGTTTATTAAATTGTGTTTTATTCACTTTTTTTCCATTCGGATGATCCCCTTAGAGTTCCAGCTCCCCATCAGTCTCTGGCTTTTATTTGTAGATTTATCTAAAGTCTACTAGGCAGAGCAGCCTTTGAATAAATGATTGTTGGGTAAATGAGGAGCAAATTAGAAAACTGTGTCCAAGTTGACACTTCTATTCTTAAACTAATAAACTTAATGGTTTATTTAACTGATGGCTGCCAGCTTCACTGAGGGCTTAGAAGGGTAGTTAAGAAGCATTCACATTTACTTTTGTTCCCAAGGTTAACAGTTGGGAGCAATTGGGGTTTATTATTTTTAAACACCCTTTTGAGATGTTAACAACCCACAATGGGCAGCTGATTAACAGACTTTGTATACAACAAAGAAAAATCATTCAAACAAAAAACTGTTTAGAATAGACTTAGATACTACCTCCTCTTAAATATTAGAGGTATCATTTTCCCAGGACAAAAGCTTCCCTTAAAAAGCATCTCAGTTCTAAGACTTCAGGACTCACCAAGCTCCCTCCTTCCCTCTGATTTGTCACTAACACAGCCATCACAGCCAATGCTGGAGGACATCTCCTAGGCCAAAGTCACCGCCTAGGAAGCCCACCTGACCAGCCTCTAACCCAGAGGGCCCACTTCAAAGAAGCAACACTTAATAGTATACTAAAATCTCAAGTCTACTAAACTGCTCTTTGTTTTTTCCCATTCAGATGAACCCAACTGTTTGTGACCCACAAAGATATCCATACAGTCATCGCCCTCTTTCCTTTTTCCCAGTTAATCACAGAGAAACAAGTGGGAGGGGGCACAATCAGAGGTCAGTACCAAAGAAGGGTTTTGCCCCAGTCACTGACAAGCTGGGGTGCCTCTAAAAGATCAGGATTTGGCGCCCCATCCCAGATACACAGAATCAGAACCTACTGAGCAGGGGCCCAGGAATCTGCATTTTAACAAGCATCAATGTGATTCTGATAAAGTTTGGAGCTACTGGTCTTAACTTACAGAATTGGATCCTGCAGTGTCTCTCAAAAGGAAGATGGGGCCAGAGAGTGGATAAGCTCTCAAAAATAAAATTTGGCAATACAATTGCAAATCCTTCGGGAAAGGAAAGCCCTAAAGATGCCGCAGTCTTATGTGCCTGCAAAGAAAGCTGCTGAGTTTACACTTTTTAAAAATTCTGTATCACTTCTCCATCCCACTCCCCAGAAGATACCACTGTTGGTATTTTTAGTATGTGTCCTTCCAGACTTACTTCTATGCATATATGGTTTATATACATGTACTCACAATTCACACACAAGCTTTTTTCATTTTCTCACACATCATGAAAACCCATCCATGTTGGCCAAGCATGGTGGCTCACCTGAGGTCAGAAGTTCAAGACCAGTGTGACCAACACAGTGAAACCCTGTCTCTACAAAAATACAAAAATCAGCCAGGTGTGGTAGCACATGCCTGTAGTCCCAGCTACTCATGAGGTTGAAGCAGGAGAATCATTTGAACCCAGGAGGCGAGGGTTGCAGTGAGCCGAGATCATGCCACTGCACTCCAGCCTCGGTGACAGAGCAAGACTGTCTCAAACAAGCAAGCAAACAAACAAAAAACCATCCATGTCAGTATACAGACCTCATTTTAATAGCTGCATAGGATTCTATACTATGGACAGACCGTAATTTATTCAGTCATATTCCAATTGATACACATTTAAGTTGTTTACAATTCTTAATATTATAATCAATGCTGCATTGTGTATTTGTGGGGTTTTTTTTTTATATATATATTATTTTTTGTAGAGATGGGAGTCTCACTATGTTGCCAGGCTGGTCTCGAACTCCTGACCTCAAGGGATCCACCTGCCTCGGCCTCCCAAAGTGCTAGGATTACAGGCATGAGCCACCGTGCCCAGCCTGCACTGTATATTTGAGCATTTCTGTTGCACAGATTACTAGAAGTGAAACTGCAGGGTCAAATTATACGCAAATTAAAATTTTTGATTAGCACTACCAAATTGAACCCCAACATTCTGAAACCCTTCTGACTGAGGATAAACTACTATACCAAAGCTTCTAGTACTTTTTCTGTTTCTGAAGTGGAGGCAGAATTTACCTTTGAGGACAAATTGATTTTTTGTTTGGAGAAAAACACTTTAAATGACACCCCTTTTTCCCTGCATACAACCAGTGTTTTCTCAAATTTTGCTGATGTTTCTTCCTAATTGCTTCCTCAATCTATTTCTTTATACCTTTAATTGTCATTGCCTTACTGTTGTTTTCACGTCTTAATTTTCCCTTGACTATTTTATTATCTCTTCTCTGGGCCACTGCTATATCTCTCTAACTGGTCTCCTGCCCCAAGGCTTTACAAACTCAAATCCAGATTAGATTCTTATTTGAAAAGCTTTCCTAAAGCTTGAATTTGTAGCCCCCCGTCCAAGTATCTATAATG
The DNA here is from genome assembly GCF_024542745.1 of Macaca thibetana thibetana. Classification (NCBI taxonomy): domain Eukaryota; kingdom Metazoa; phylum Chordata; class Mammalia; order Primates; family Cercopithecidae; genus Macaca; species Macaca thibetana. Next base: position 66,913,598 of record NC_065598.1, on the reverse strand, counting down.
ACTCAATGAGCACTAAAGAATTTTACTTTTAATATGTCAACTAATCTTTCAAGGACTGCTACAACCATCCTCCCATCACACCCAGCCTATCTAGCCCACATCTCAATTACACAGGTCTTTTTGAGCTAGCCTGCCTGGACCCCTTGAATACAGCTTGTTCAGTTCTACCTGTTATTCCCTGCTCCTGAAATATTTCTCCCCTGCCTGACACTAAACAACCTTTACATTCTTCACCATCTTTCCTACCTCATTTCAAGAAGTTTTATTCATTCATTTATTTATTCAAATATTTTCTAAGTTTGGGCACAGTGACTTACACCTGTAATCCCAACGCTTTGGGAGGCCAAGGTAGAAGTATTGCTTGAAACCAGGAGTTCAAGACCAGCCTGGGCAATATAATGAGACCCCAATTCTACAAAAAATTCAAAAATTAGCTGGGCATGGTGGTGCACACCTATAGTCCTAGCTACTTGAGAGGCTGAGGTAGAAGGATCACTTGAGGTCAGGAGTTTGAGGCTGCAGTGTGCTATGATCACACCTCTGGACTCCAGCCTAGGTGACAGAGTGAGACGCTGTCTCTAAAAAAAAAAAAATTACTGAATGTCTACTGTGTATCAGGTATTGTGCTAGCTGCTGAGAATATAATGGTAATCAAAATAGTCCCTAGAAATTACAATTACAAAACAAACAATTATTTCATTACAATTGTGATAATTGTGATGAAGAAAATGCTAAGAGAGAGACTAATAGGGTGACTTAACCTACCGGTGGGAGGGGGGTGGAGTTCAACAAAGGTTTCCCTGAGGAAGTGACATTTAAGCTGAGTCCAGCGAAAGGGCACTGGTGAAGCAAGCATTCCAGACAGAAGGAACAGCATTATGTAAGGGTACAAAATGTATGGAACATAGGAATGTAAGGGGATACTGGCAGGAGATAAGACTAAGAGGTAAGCAGGGGTCAGATCATACAAGGCCTTGTAGACTATGGTAACGTTATTAGCTTTTTTTTTTTTTTTTTTTGAGACAGAGTTTCGCTCTTGTCACCCAGGCTGGAGTGCAGTGGAATGATCTCAGCTCACTGCAACCTCCACCTCCTAGGTTCAAGCGATTCTCCTGCCTCAGCCTCCCGAGTAGCTGGGATTACAGGCGCCTGCCACCACTCCCAGCTAATATTTGTATTTTTAGTAGAGACAGGGTTTCACCATGTTGGCCAGGCTGGTCTCAAACTCTTGACCTCAGGTGATCTGCCCGCCTCAGCCTCCCACAGTGTTGGGATTACAGGCGTGAGCCACTGTGCCCGGACGGGTTATTTGCTTTTATCCTAAGATAAATTCTTTCTCAATGCAAAGAAGCCATTGAATGATTTTAAGGAAAGGAAGGACATGATCAGGTATGTGTGTCACTTTGGCTACTGTGGAGAGAATAAGTGCAGCGTCTTATATCTACATTTAAGTTTCTTGACCGACGAAGCACATGCTTTCTATGTTTGTGTATCCTCCACAGCCCCTAGTATAAGAAGCCCCTGCTTTTACAGCATCCAAACCAGCTAGCCCTTCAGCCTTTGCTCAAACATGTCCAATACTGGGAAGCTCTCTAATTCTTTTTTTTCTTTTCCTTTTTTTTTCTTTTTTGAGACAGGAGTCTCGTTCTGTCACCCAGGCTGGAGTGCAGTGGTGCGATCTCGGCTCACTGCAGTGTCTGCCTCCCAGGTTCAAGGAATTCTTGTGCCTCAGTGTCCCGAGTAGCTGGGATTACAGGTGCCCACCACCACATCCAACTAATTTTTTTGTATTTTTAGTAGAGACGGGGTTTCACCATGTTGGCCAGGCTAGTCTCGAACTCCTGACCTCAAGTGATCCACCAACCTCAGCCTCCCAAAGTGTTGGGATTATAGGCGTGAGCCACTGTACCCAGCCGAGAAAATTTTTTGGTTCAGCGCCATCCCTTCTGCCAGCTGGTCCTAATTTTCGTGTCTAAAACAGCATAAAACAAGATGGGTTCTTTCCTTCAGAACAGTGTGAAGGAATAGTTTAAAGAAGGTCAAAGAGTTGGAAAAGCCTGGAACAAGACTACTGAATAGGCCGGGCGCGGTGGCTCAAGCCTGTAATCCCAGCACTTTGGGAGGCCGAGACGGGCGGATCACGAGGTCGGGAGATCGAGACCATCCTGGCTAACACGGTGAAACCCCGTCTCTACTAAAAAAATACAAAAAACTAGCCGGGCGAGGTGGCGGGCGCCTGTAGTCCCAGCTACTCGGGAGGCTGAGGCAGGAGAATGGCGTGAACCCGGGAGGCGGAGCTTGCAGTGAGCTGAGATCCGGCCACTGCACTCCAGCCTGGGCGACAGAGCGAGACTCTGTCTCAAAAAAAAAAAAAAAAAAAAAAAAAAGACTACTGAATAAAATGGGAGTAGATGGCAGAGTGCAAACAGGGGAAGGGGAAGTAATGGTAGGTTGCAGGCCAGATTATAAGTGCTTGAGATAGGGCTTTTCTTACTAGGGAATGGGAACTGCGTTTAAGTGTTTAAACAGGAAAGTAATACAATTAGAACTAGGTTTGAGGGAAAATTATTCTGGGGGTGTAATATAGAATGGAGGACAGAGAGAGAGAGATAACAGAGAACAGGAAGCTACTCTACTACTACAGACAATAATTATAAAGGCCTGACATTGTATAAGAGCAATGAAGACAGAAGAGACAGGAATCAAGAAATATGTTGGGGCCGGGCGCGGTGGCTCAAGCCTGTAATCCCAGCACTTTGGGAGGCCGAGGCGGATGGATCACGAGGTCAGGAGATCGAGACCATCCTGGCTAACATGATGAAACCCCGTCTCTACTAAAAATACAAAAAACTAGCCGGGCGTGGTGGCGGGCGCCTGTAGTCCCAGCTACTCGGAGGCTGAGGCGGGAGAATGGCGTGAACCCGGGAGGTGGAGCTTGCAGTGAGCCGATATCGCGCCACTGCACTCCAGCCTGGGCGACAGAGCGAGACTCCGTCTCAAAAAAAAAAAAAAAAAAAAAGAAATATGTTGGATCCTTCAAAAGTGGAGAAAGACAAAAAAGAAATATATTGGAGCTTGAAGGGAGAAAATTTTGACATCTGATTGGATGTAGAGTGAGAAAGGATCAAAGGCAAAGAAGCTGAGTTTTTTTCTGGGAGACATGGAAATGGTGGGATATCAGCCATAATGCAGAATGATCTCAAGAATGTCCTCAAAAAGTTACATCTTCTCCAGGTTAACTGTTGTTATTTCCTTAACCATTCTCCATCCAACATAGTTTCCAGACCCTCCACTACCTCACCCTTGTAAACTCTAGTGCTCAGAATTAGTGGTGATGTCGTTTACTAAAATATAAGCTCCTTGATGTGGTTTTTGCTTCCTTCTCAAGGTTTAGTGTGGCGATCTGCACTCCTGTTACGTCAACATTTATTGAATGTGCCAACTGGATATAGAGGTCTGACAGGACAAATCTGGACTCTGTAATTCTCAAATTTTGGCTCCTCAGGAACAAATGGGAGAAAAAAAAGAATACAAACTTTCTCCTTTCACATGCCCAAACATGCTAAAAACTGACCAACAAAACCATGAACCACTTCTGCAAAACACTAACATGTCAGAGGTTTCAAGATATACTTAACAGCCCAATAAAGCATCAAAGGGGACTGAAACTACAAGGTTCACTATTGCGAACTGGACACACACCCAAGCTTCCCAGTCCATCTCTCCTCTAAGCCTCTGCTTGCAAATCCATCTACCTCCCTAATGACAGGAAAATTGTCAAAAATTAAAAATGACATTTTTTATTAATTTGGAAAGCTGAGAGGTGCTCAGTTTCTCAACCTGTATTGTTTATTTGGTTCTATTTGATTATAGACAGGAAAATATTGTAGAGACAGGAAACAAGTGGTAGCAACAGAAGATATTTATTCTGCATGTAGTATAGACTACAAACGACTCAAATGAAGATATAAAAGGCAAAAGTTACAAATTAACATCCTGTCTATCAAATTTAGAAATGACGCTGGGTGCAGTGGCTCACTCCTGTAATTCCAGCAATTTGGGAGGCCGAGGCAGGTGGATCACTGGAGGTGAGGAGTTCAAGACCAGCCTGGCCAACACGGTGAAAGCCCGTCTCTATTAAAAATACAAAAATTAGCCAGGCGTGGTGGCAGGCACCTGTAATCCCAGCTACTCAGGAGGCTGAGGCACAAGAATCGCTTGAATTTAGGAGGCGGAGGTTGCAGTGAGCTGAGATCGTGCCGCTGCACTCCAGCCTGGGTGACAGAGTGAGACTCCATCTCAAAAACAAAAACAAAACAAACAAACAAAAAAATACCTGGTCTAAAATGACTGGAATGAAAAATGCCTTGATCTCACATCAAACTAAGAAAAAGTATTCACAGGATCTTGCCTTCTCACCTATTCCGGATCACCCAGCAGATCAGGGTAAAAGCCTCAAATAGGGCCTTCTCTATATCTAAAAGGAATTTCATATAGCATATTCAAATGAAAGATTAACAGAGTCTTTGGCTCCTGCAACCCATAGGCCAAAGTATATGTAAAGACCACCAAGACAAAATACCTCATCCAAAAAACATGAGAATAAAGACAGATTTGTACCTTTTCCCTGTTCTCCAGGTGGTGGGTACACTTGTTAAGAATAATCTTTTCCACTTAACAGAGATGCTATAACGCACTAACTAAAACACACACATTTTATGATGAAGTTTGACAACTTGAGTTAATGTAACCAATTGCTATGTTTTACCAGGTCAGTGGAGAGTCTGGATTCAAATGTTCTTCACAGTTGTCACACCCACAGGATCACAAACTCAACTGAATCTCCTTTAGGTCAAGTTTCTGCGGAAGACACTCAGAAAATGGGACCTGGAGAAATACTCTTCTCATCTAAGTTGTCAAAACACCTATGGTCATTTTCAGTAACTGATAATCCCAGTGTAAAATATTAAAGTCCAAATCGTGTGTGTATATAAAATAATTCTATTTACAATAAAGGTGGTACTTCAAAAATGCAGAGAAACGATGGATTATCTAACAAACGGTACTGAGGTAATTCATTAACATTTGGAAGAAACTAAGTTAGTACCCTACTTTACATCACACATCAACTCCAGGCAAGTTAAGGTTTTAAATGCAAAAACAGGCCGGGCACAGTGGCTCTTGGCTGTAATCCCAGTGCTTTGAGAGGCCAAGGCAGGAAGATCACTTGAGGCCAGGAATTTGAGAGACCAGCCTGGGCAACACAGTGAGACCCCATCTCTACAAAAAAACCCACAAAAATTAGCTATGCATGGTAGCATGTGCCTGTGGTCCCAGCTACTTGGGAAGCTGAGGCAGGAGGATCACATGAGCCTAGGAGTTTAAGGTTGCTGTGATCTATGATTGGGCCACTGCACTCCAGCCTGGGTGACAAAGCCAGACCCTGTCTCTAAAAAAAAAACAAATACAAAAACAAAAATATTAAATAACTAGAATAAAACTCAGATGGTATTTATTTGCCCTCAGGTAGGGAAAGCCCTTCTGAACCTCTGAGCACAGGCAAAATACACAAAACATTAATAGATTTGACCACATAAAAACATATAAAACATCTGTACATCAAGATAAAATTTAAAAAACAGGCTGGGCACGGTGGCTCATGCCTGTAATCCCAGCACTTTGGAAGGCTCAAGTGGACAGACTACTTGAGGCCAGGAGTTCGAGGCCAGCCTGGCCAACATGAGGAAACCCCCTCTACTAAAAAATACAAAAATCAGCCGAGTGTAGTGGCGCACGCCTGTAGTCCCAGCTACTCGGGAGGCTGAGGCAGGAGAATTGCTTGAACCTGGGAAGTGAAGGTTGCAGTGAGCTGAGATCGCACCACTGCACTCCAGCCTGGGCGACAGAGCAAGACTAAATCACAAAAAAAAAAAAGAAAGAAAGAAAGAAAGAAAGCAAACTATAAACTGGGAGAAGTCTTTGCAATATATGTGACAAAGAATTAATATTCTAACCATATTAAAGATTTTATATATCAATAAGAACTGATGAACACACCCCAATAGGGAAATGGGGAAAGAATATGAACAGGCAATCCACACACACACAAAAATGACCAAGAAACACTTGCACACAAATGTTCAACTCTATTATTAACAGAAGAAATACAAATTAAAATACAAATTAAAGAATAACATTTTTGGCCGGGCGCGGTGGCTCAAGCCTGTAATCCCAGCACTTTGGGAGGCCGAGATGGGCGGATCACGAGGTCAGGAGATCGAGACCATCCTGGCTAACACGGTGAAACCCCGTCTCTACTAAGAAATACAAAAAATAGCCGGGCGAGGTGGCAGCGCCTGTAGTCCCAGCTACTCGGGAGGCTGAGGCCGGAGAATGGCGTGAACCCGGGAGGCGGAGCTTGCAGTGAGCTGAGATCCGGCCACTGCACTCCAGCCTGGGCTACAGAGCGAGACTCCGTCTCAAAAAAAAAAAAAACAAACAAACAAAAAGAATAACATTTTTAACCTATCAAATTTGCAGAAATTGTCTTAAAAAATAATACTCCATGTTAGTGAGGATCTTGAAATAGACATTCTTTTTTTTTTTTTTTTTTTTTTTTTTGAGACGGAGTCTCACTCTGTCGCCGGGCTGGAGTACAGTGGCCGGATCTCAGCTCACTGCAAGCTCCGCCTCCCGGGTTTACGTCATTCTCCTGCCTCAGCCTCCCGAGTAGCTGGGACTACAGGCGCCCGCCACCTCGCCCGGCTAGTTTTTTGTATTTTTTTAGTAGAGATGGGGTTTCACTGTGTTAGCCAGGATGGTCTCGATCTCCTGGCCTCGTGATCCGCCCGTCTCGGCCTCCCAAAGTGCTGGGATTACAGGCTTGAGCCACCGCGCCCGGCCGAAATAGACATTCTTATACTGTCAGTGGAAATGGAAGCTAATTTGGCCAAATACATCAAAAGCCTTAAGCATATTCATACCCTTTGATCCAGTAATTCCACCTTAAAAAAATCTATTCAGAGCATAATCAGAGATTCACAAAAACTGTATACAAGGATATCAATCAGAATGTTTTGTGTAATATCAAAACATTGGAAATAATCTAAATGTTCACCAACAGGAGAATGGTTATGCAAATTATGGCACACACATGATGAAATATTATTTAACTATTAAAAATCATTTTTTCAAAAAATATATAGTGATCTAGGAAAATGTTCATGACATATGTTAATGGAAAGAACATAAAACTGCTTAAAGCCTGTAATCCCAGCACTTTGGGAGGCCGAGGCGGGCGGATCACAAGGTCAGGAGATCGAGACCACAGTGAAACCCCGTCTCTACTAAAAATACAAAAAATTAGCCGGGCGCGGTGGCAGGCGCCTGTAGTCCTAGCTACTCAGGAGGCTGAGGCAGGAGAATGGCGTGAACCGAGGAGGCGGAGCTTGCAGTGAGCCGAGATCGCGCCACTGCACTCCAGCCTGGGCAACAGCGTGAGACTCCGTCTCAAAAAAAAAAAAAAAAAAAAAAAAAAAAAAACTGCTTAAAGCCAATAATCTCATTCTTAAAACAGATAGATACAAACATATTATATGATATATGTAATATAAATATATAAAAGTTTAGAGGGAAATACACAGAAATATACACATACAACAGTGGTTATCTCTGGATATAGTTTTACAGATGATTTGAATTTACTTTGTATTTTTCTGTATTTTCCAATTTTCTACAAATCTAAATGTAATATACTTTTAAATACAGGAGAAAAATATAATTTGAAGAGAATGGGAAAGCAGACTTAACATGATAGGCTCAAGGACAAAGCCAGGACACACATGCAACTAGAAACTTCTCTCCACACTGCTCCTGGCTTCATTAATCATTTTCCTCTGGGACTATTCATTCAACCAGTTCCAGACAAGACCAGTTAAACATATCACTATTATCACCCAGCCATCTTATCCAAAAGTAGACCCAAGAAGTTTTGTGAATGCCTTGCAGAAATCTAAATATAGTGCATCTACCATATTTCCCTAATCTACAACCCAGTTAACCCTGTCCATCAAGAAAATTTGGTCAGGCTGACAAGACTTTTTTGTCCTTGGTGAACCAATACTAGCTCCTAGTGCTCACCACTTCTTTTTCTGAATATGTACAAAACAACTCTTAATCTACCCTGGAATGTAACCCAAAATTTGCAAAATTCTCTCCTTTTTGAAAATCCAAAGGACGTCTACTTAGGCCCCTAATGTACATATTTATAAAAAATATGTTAATTTTCTTCTTTTGGTCTAGTCAAATTTTTTATCACTTAATTTCATCAAGTAGAAAGATCATAAAATCTCTAGGGCCTTTGCTTTTTTAGCACAGTGGTGCCATCCCGGCTCACTGCAACCTCCGCCTCGCGGATTCAAGAGATTCTCCTGCCTCAGCCGCCTGAGTAGCTGAGATTACAGGGGTGCACCACCACGCCTGGCTAATTTTTGTATTGTTAGTAGAGATGGGGTTTCACCATTTTGGCCAGGCCTGTCTCAAATTGCTGGGCTCAAGTGATTCACCCTTCTTGGCCTCCCAAAGTGCTGGAATTACAGGCATGAGCCACCACGCCCAGCCTGCTTTTTTAAAGATACCTAAATTCAGCAAAAAATAAACAAAAGTCCATCTCATGAGGGGAAGACAAGACCCTCATAAAAGCAAGACTGCTACTAGCTCAAGACTCTGAGTCTTGGCCGGAGTGGTGGCTCAAAGCCTGTAATCCCAGCACTGTTGGAGGCGGAGGCTGGGGAATCACTTGAGCTCAGGAGTTCAAGACCAGCCTGGGCAACATGGCAAAACCCAGTCTCTACAAAAAAATACCAAAATTAGCAGAGTGTGGTAGCACGTACCTGTAGTCCCAGCTACTTGGCAGGCTGATGTGGGAGGATCACTTGAGCTCAGGAAATTGAGGCTACAGTGAGCCATGATCATACCACTGCACTCCAGCCTGGGTGACAAAGCGAGACAAAAGAAAAGAGAAAGAAAACAGAAAGGCAAGAGAAAGGCAAGGCAAGGCAAAAGAAAAAAGGACGGAAGGCAGGAAGGCAGGAAGGCAGGAAGGCAGGAAGGCAGGCAGGAAGGAAGGAAATAAAAGTCTACACTGGGTGCAGTACCTGTAACCTTAGCACTTTGGGAAGCTGAGGTGGAAGGACTCCTTGAGCCCAGGAGTTTAAGACCAGCCTGGGCAACATAGTAAGACCTTGTCTCTATATAAAAAAAAAAAAAAATTAAAATTAAAAAAGGGGCTGAGTGCAGTGGCTCACCCTTGTAATCCCAGCACTTTGGGAGGCCAAGGTGGGTGGATCACTTGAGTCCAAGAGTTCAAGACCAGCCTGGGCAATACAACAAGACCCCATCCCTAATTTAAACAATAAAAAAGAGTCCAGGTACAAATAGGAACTTGTAAATTGAATTCACAACTCACTACCACTTATCTGACACAGAATTTGAGTTAGACATTAGTGATCATTTTGCATAGTCTCCTCATTTTATAGATTAAAAAATTGAGTCCCTAAGAGGAAGGTTGACTAGTCTAAGATCATTCAGCTACTTTAAGTCAGAACCCAAGGCCTCGGCTCCTCTGCCAAGATTTTATATATATATACATATATATGTATTATATGTTTCATACATATATACATTCTTACATAAAAGGAACAAAACCAATATATTTTACAAAAAACAATTACCCTATTGTGGAATATAAGACTAAAGCTTTAAACAAAGGAATAGTGTCAATATCAGAGTCAAGATTTCAACAAGCAACATATTAAACAAAAGAGAAATCCTAAAAAGCTACAATTAAGTAAGAAATAACTCATTCTCAGGCTTGGCACAGTGGCTCACGCCTGCAATCCCAGCACTTTGGGAGGCTGAGGCAGGTGGATCACCTGAGGTCAGGAGTTCGAGACCAGCCTGGCCAACATGATGAAACCTCATCTCTACTAGATATAAAAAATTTGCTGGGCGTGGTGGCGCATGCCTGTAATCCCAGCTACTTGGAAGGCTGAGGCAGGACAATCACTTGAACCCAGGAGGCAGAGGTTGCAGTGAGCTGAGATTACGCCATTGCACTCCAGACTGGGCAACAAAAGTGAAACTCTGTCTCAAAAAAAAAATTTAAAACAAAGAAATAACTAATTCTCATTACTGTTATTCTAATAATTCTACCCTATCAGGAAGAAGTGATGTTTTACGGACACCAAAGCTCCTAGGATTTTGCCTCAAACCATCTAACGAAGACAAGAAACCATCTAACGAAGACAAGAAAGCACCTGACCAGCTAAATACAGAGTGCTTTACTAAATCTAGCACCATGTCCTTGGGTTACATGGAATAAAGAAAAGCCCAAAACAAACACACACATATGAAGTTCAGCTCCAGGGGACAAAACTGAAAAGAAAACTTAATTTTTTTTCTCTTCTAAGTATATAGAACAGGGCTGGGCCTAAAAGGGTGTAGCTACTTTTTTAAAAAGCCAGGCAGTTCCTCAAAAATCTAAACACTAAGTTACCCATGACCTAGCAATTCTATTCCTAAGTACGTATCATCTAAGAGAACTGAAAACATGTTCACATAGCAGCAGTATTCACAATAGTCAAAAGGTGGAAACAACCCAAACGTCCATCAACTCAAGAATGGATAGACAAAATGTGGCATAACCATAGGATGAAATATTGTTCAACCATAAAAAGTAATCAAGTGGCCGGGTACGGTGGCTCGCACCTGTAATCCCAGCACTTTGGGAGGCTGGGAGGCCGAGGTGGGCGGATCACCTGAGGTCAGGAGTTTGAGACCAGCCAGGCTAACATGGTGAAATCCCATTGCTACCAAAAATACAAAAAATAGCTGGGCATGGTGGCGCACATCTGTAGTCCCAGCTACTCAGGAGGCTGAGGTAGGAGAATCTCTTGAACCTGGGAGGCGGAGGTTGCAGTGAGCTGAGATCACGCCACTGCACTCCAGCCTGGGTGACAGAGTAAGACTCTGTCTCAAAAAAATAAAAGAAAAAGAAAAGAAAAAGAAAGAAAAAGGAATTAAGTACTAATACATGCTATAACACACATGAATCTTGAAAACATTATGCTAAGTGAAAAAAAGCCGAGCACAAAACACCACATATTGCATGACTTCATTTTTATGAACTGGCCAGAATAGGCAACTTTATGAAAACAGAAAGTAGATTGGTAGTTGCCTGCCTAGGGCTGGGGGGGGTGGGGGGGCAGGGGGCAGGGAATGAGGAGTGATTGCTAATGGGGTCAGGGCTTCTTTTGGGGTGAATATGTTCTAAAATTGTGGTGACAGTTGCACAACTCTAAAAATTGTAAAAATTGTTGTACTCTTTAAATGAGTGCATTGTAGCATGTGAATTATATCTCAATCAGCAATTTTTTGTTAAAAAGGTAGGCCCCTGGCCGGGCATGGTGGCTCACGCCTATAATTCCAGCACTTTGGGAGGCCGAGGCAAGCGGATCACCTGAGGTCAGGAGTTCAAGACCAGTCTGGCCAACATGTTGAAACCTCGTCTCTACAAAATATAAAAATTAGCCGGGCATGACGGCGGGTGCCTGTAATCCCAGAGCTACTTGGGAGGATGAGGGAGGAGAATCCCTTGAACCTGGGAGGCGGAGGCTGCAGTGAGTCGAGATCGTGCCACTGGACTCCAGCCTGGGTGACAGAGCGAGAATCTGTCTCAAAAAAAAAAAAAAAAAAAAAGTGGGCCCTATCATTTTTATCAGATCAGCATTCCTGAGCTAAAATTATCTATGCCCAAAGCCTTAAACCCCTCCAGCACACAAAGCAGTCAGAGTGAGAAGCTGTTATCTTCCTGGTTCTTTCTAGTTGCCTAATAACATAGCTGGCTTGCTCTGGTCTCAAGTCAATTTGGAAACAGAGAGAGAATCAAGAGAATCAAATCAGGCGACCAAGCAAAACAAAAGTGAACAGCAAACAATAAGCATATGAAAAATGCGCAACATTAGCCATGGGGGAAAATTCAAATCAAAACCACAATTAGATACCACTTCACACCTACCAGGATGGCTAGAATCAAAAAGACTGACAATAACAAGTGTTGGGGATGATGCGGAGAAATTGGAACCTTTACACACTACTGGTGGGAATGTAAAATGTTGCAGCCTAAATGTGGAAAGCAGCCTGGCCATTACACCAAAGGTCAGAGTTGTCATATGATCCAGCAGTTCCACTCACAGGTATATATACTCAAGAGAAATATAAACATGTCCATGCAAAAACTTGCACACAGATGTTCACAGAGCATTATTCATAACAGCAAAAAAGTGGAAACAACCCAAATGTCCATCAAACGACAAACAAAATGTGGTATATCCATATAATGACATATTATTCAGCTATAAAAAGGAATGAAGTATTGATACATGTACAACACAGATGAACCTTGACAATATTATGCTAAGTGAGAGAAGCCAGTCACATATTATATGAATCTAGTTATATGCAATGTCCAGATTGCAAATCCACAGAGACAAAAAGTATAATAGATTAGTGGTTGCTTAGACATGAGGGGGATGGGGAGATGAAGGGTGACAGCTAAAGTGTACAGGGGTGATTAAAATTCTAAAATCAATTGCGGTGATGGTTGCACAACTCTGTGAACATTCTGAAAACCACTGAAGCTCTTAAATGAGTGAATCGTAAGATCATAAAAAATGAATGACAAATACAACTCCATTTCACTTGAAGAATTAAAAAATACTTGCTTATTCCATTAATATCCTCAAGCCTGCACACATTTACTATTAAGTCAGGTAAACCAACTCCCATCTTTTGGCTCCTCCTGGGGTTCCCCCAACAGTATCATTCCCTGGTAGTCCTCCCGAATCCACTTTCCTTCTGCAGGAGAAGGGATCTCCCTCAGGCTTCCCAGCAGGCCATCTACCCTCAAGTTACTTCTTCCTTTGGGGCAGGAGTTTACGGTCATCAAAACTAAAAAGTTGAGATTTGGGAGTTCTTTCCCCCCGAGACGGAGTCTTGGCTCTGTCACCAGGCTGGAGTGTAGTGGCACGATCTCAGCTCACCGCAACCTCCACCTCCCGAGTTCAAGCGATTCTCCTGCCTCAGCCTCCTGAGTAGCTGGTACTACAGGCACATACCACCACACCCAGCTAATTTTTGTATTTTTAGTAGAGATGGAGTTTCACCATGTTGGCCAGGATGGTCTCAATCTCTTGACCTCCTGATCCACCCGCCTTGGCCTCTCAAAGTGTTGGGATTACAGGCGTGACGGCCATCGCGCCCGGCCTGGGAGTTCATTTATACTCCATTTGTTGACAGCTTCTGGCACTTGAAGAGTCTCAGAGTGATATCTTCTGTTGTAGCCAGATGTATCTGGGTAGGGAGATAGTTGTGGCCTAGTGACAAAAGCCCTGGACTCAAAGAAGTTCTCCAGAAATCTGTACTCAAACTTTTATTCTGTCCCTTACAGACTGTGTGACCCTGAGCAAGTCACTCAACCACTCCGACCCTCACTTTCCTCATTTGTAAAATGGGGATAATACCACCTAATCCACAGGGATATTCTGAAGATTAGTGCTTATAAAAGTATCTGAAACAGAGATAATAATTCAACAAACTATTTGCCAGGCTCCATACTCGGGGCTGGGGACACAAAGATAAATGTAATACTAGCTGCCTTCAAATTGTTCACAGTGTACAAATGCTGATGATAGGAAATCATTTTCTTTCTTCCTTACCTTGCCTTCTTTTAGGATGGCAATAGGAATTTCAGAACTTTGATTCTCTGCCTTGGTATACTCTCAACTTTGTGCTTTCAATGCTGATAGGATAGCAGTTACGTTTACATCCTTCATTCTCAAAAAGGGGGAGATGGAATGGTTACTTAAATGTTATGGGGAAAATATCCCTTTTATGCTTTCAAGTTATTATTACCACTGATTTCTAACTCTTCCAGGCCTTACCCAAAGGTGTTCCATGGTAAAAGTATGCTTATTCACACCTTAAAATAACTTACAGAAATACTCCCATTCTCTCTCACTCCTTGTACCCCCAAGCCTGCCTGGATTTACATCCCCGAAAAGACCGGTCACAAAGGATCATTTCCCAGTTAGGCTACCTTAATGACCAATTTCTCACTCACCTCCTGTTTTTGAGATCAGTTTCTACTCTAAAAACGAAAGAGCTTTCAAGAAAAATACTAGATCAGTTTATAAACAGAGGTTGATATAAAGTCACTACAGGGAAAATGTAGAGCTCAAAATGTTCTAACACATAACCCATCCTTCCTTTGGTGGGACAATTTCACAAGTCACAGAAAAATATTTTTCATTTTAGAATAGATTTTAAGAGAGCCTTTGCCAAGAGCCAGTTCTTTAAATGTTCAATTGAATTTTAAGCAGTATTATACACGTCCAAGAACATCATGCTATTTTTAGCTAACAGGTAGGGCTGCTGTGTCTACAACCGTTTGGAGCAATCAGGAATGAAACCATTAAATAGCATCTCTCACTGTGGTATCTTATCATTTAGCATTTCTATTTCTATTTTAATATTTTCCAAAGCCTCATCATAAAAAACACCTGTAAAGCACCCATGCTAGGCACAATACAAAGTTCGAATAGAAAGAAACAGTTCCTATACTTCATTATGGGTTAAACCCACATTAAGCAAACCAGATATATGAAAGAATCTTGGCTGGGCATTATGGCTCATGCCTGTAATCCCAGTGCTTTGGGACGTCGAGGTGGGAGGATCACTTGGGCCAGGTGTTCGAGGCCAGCCTGGGCAACATAGTAAGACCCTGTTTCTATAAATAAATTAACAAATAAAAAAAAAGAATTTCACAGAGCATTCTCAAGTTGCCACCAACCTCCTAAGTGTCCAGGGGAGGAACATTAGGAAGCAATTGTCCTAAACCCATCATCTTTCTAATGCTTGCACACCTTTTATGTATTAAAAGAAGAGGGGCAAGGAAAATGTTCTAGGCCGGAAGCGGTGATCCCAGCACTTTGGGAGGCTGAGGTGGGTGGACTGCTTGAGCTCAGGAGTTCAAGACCAGCCTAGGCAACATGGCAAACCCCCATCTCTACTAAAAATACAAAAATTAGGCTGGGCATGGTGGCTCACACCTGTAATCCCAGCACTTTGGGAGGCCAAGGCAGGAAGAATGCTTGAGCCCAGGAGTTCAAGACCAGCCTGGGCAACATGGTGAAACCCCATCTTTACAAAAAATACAAAAATTAGCCAGGTGTAGGGGCGCACACCTATAGTCCCAGCTACTCAGGAGGCTGAGGTGGGAGGATGGCTTGAGCTTGAGAGGCGGAGGTTGCAGCGAGCCGAGATCGTGCTACTGCACTCCAGCCTGGGAGACAGAGCCTGACACTGTCTCACACACACACAAAAAAAGTTCTAAAACTTACTGTGGTGATGGAGGCACAACCATACCTAAAAGCCACTGAAATATATACCTAAATGAGGGAACTGTATGGTAAATGACTTCTATCTCAACACCATTTTAAAAAGGAGACAAATTGTCTTACTCTGATTGTTCTAATTAGTCAAACCTATTTTTGAAGCTCTCATGCTAAAGGCTATCTAGGTAAAGGCTGCACTGGTTTGGCAAGGGCGCCTCAGAGGCCACCATGGAGATCACTCTAACCTTCCCCTCCATGTCCATCTTTCTTTCCCTTACACTCTTCCTAATCTCTCCTCTGTTATTTCCCCAGTCTCCTTGCTGCTCCTCCGCTTTTAACTAGGTGTTAGGTTCCTCAAGTGTTCACAAGCATGGTCTGTCCCAACTAGTAGACCTCAGGATTAAGCTGATTTGCTGACCCTCTGATGCTGACCTTCGGTAACTTTCCCTTCTTAGGCAAGTTATATCTTGGTTCTCTTGTCATTGTTTCAGTATGGGGAATTGGACCACTTGATCCTTTCCAGCTCTCACGTTCACATAAAGAAAAAAAATTCAAGTAATGAACACTTACTTGGCCAATCACATGCAAAGTCTCTTGCCAACCGACATACATGTATTTGGATTATTCATTTAGTAAATACACCGTGATGCAATCCTCTGAAGAACCACACTTATTTATAAATTGATCAACATGGAGTCCTTATTTTTAAAAACTAGCACTTTATCAAAGAAAATTTAGAGCCCAACACAGAATGCTTGACAGTCCCTCTGGACCAGTCTCCAGGGATCTGTTTTCAAAGGGGGGGAAAAAATAAAAGCTTTTGCATGTTGGGCACTTGTTGGATTTACCAAACCAAAGGAGGAAGTAAGATTGATTGGGGTGGCAGAGCCTTAACAACAGTGGTTCACCTAAATCCTAAAAGAAGAAAGGCCTTATTTGGCAAGTGGTAGAAAGAACTAGCATAAAACAGCACC
Source organism: Macaca thibetana thibetana (assembly GCF_024542745.1). Lineage (NCBI taxonomy): Eukaryota > Metazoa > Chordata > Mammalia > Primates > Cercopithecidae > Macaca > Macaca thibetana. Next base: position 66,897,172 of record NC_065598.1, on the reverse strand, counting down.
TCAACCTACATTATAAACTCTCAGAAATATGCTCAGAGAGCAATAAACACTGCAGGAATCCCCTTACCCTGGACAACTTGCAGCTTTTATGCAAACCAGTTGCATTCCCCCAACAAGTCATAGAAATATGTAGTCACTAGTATCCAGCATACCCCCACCACACACATTCACAGTATTGTTTCCATGTGCCCAACATCAGAGAGCAAAACCGAAAGAAACATCAATTTCTCCTACAACATACACACACAAATATGCAAGAAAAACCATTTCCTTTGCAGAACCTGTGTTGTCTAAGTTGTGGGCATGAAATGCATAAATATTAGTTGCTAATAAAAATCAGACGGTTAGCTCTGTACTGGAAAGCGAACAGCACACACATAAATCATAAAAAAACAATAACCCTAAGGTGCGTTCCTCATCAGTAAGCTGAAAACCAAACAAGGAGAGAAATGACTCCAAGTGTCCATGTGAATCCCTCTTTCCCATTACCTCAGACCAACAAGCTCTCTCTCCTGCGAGTTACCTCCTTACACTTCTGTCCGCGATCAGAAGAGCCTCGTGGAAAAGGTCGCAGGCTCTCTCTTCTTTCCCTTCAGGCTCTTGAGGCACTGAAGGAGCATGGGGGGAGGGGAACGGAAAGGACAAAGGTAGGCGCTTTCCATCCCTCTCAGCTTGGCGACAGGGCTCCCAGCCTCTCCCCCTCTCATCGCGGAAATAGAGCACCTGCCAGGGAGAGGTCGGTCCCTTCCACCTTAGTAACCGGCCCACAGGGCCTAGGTGTCCCAGGAGCCCAGGCGCTGCAGCCCTAGGGGACAAAGGGGAGGAGGCGAAAGAAGTCGGGAATGGTACGAATCCCTTGCAAACAAAAGGGAGGGGGCAGAATACCAACCCGTTCGCGGCTGTTCTCAGAGGTGGCCAGGTTGGGTGGAGAAATGGGTTTCGGGGGAGGGGAAGATTTAGAAAATTCCTCTGGGGCAAGGGATTAGGGAGCTGCTTGGGGGCGCAGCAGCCGGCAGGAAGGGGGCTGAGACAGGACAGAGGCCCTGGGGCGAGAAGGGGGCACAGCTCGCGGTGGGGGAGAGGTGACGGCCAAGAGGTGAAGGCCAGACTGGGCCCAGTGTGGGGTGAGCGGGAGCAGAGCCCCGCGCGGCGCTCCGAGGGGCCCTGAGGAGGGTCTCAGAAGGAGGCTGGGGGCACGCAACGAAGGCATTCGGGGGAGAGGGCAGAGTTGGGGGACACAGTGTTGGAAAAGAGGCTGAGAACAGAGCCGTAGAGAGGTTAGGGGGGACTGCGAGGGGGCCTGACCCCCGTCCGCCCCACCTCACCTGGCGCCGGGTCGGAGTCCAGGTCTAGTGCTGAGAAAGCGCCAGCTCCAGCCAGTCCCTCCGTCCCGCGCGGGAGACCACGGACACAAAGCGGGGCGCGCGGGAGGAGGGGAGGAGAGAGGAGGGGGAAGGAGGGAGGAGGAGGAGGAGACGCCTGAGGCGCGCGAGTGGGGGAAGGAGGGGCACCCGCCGCCCTCCGCCTGGGTCAGGGGGCGGGGCATGCGGCTGGAGGCCGCGCTCAGCCGGCCAATGGCCACTCCACCCGCCCGCAGGCTAGGGCGCGCCTTCCCGCGGCTCACCTCGGCACCTGGGCCTCGGTTGGCCCTAGCCAATCAAACGCCTTTATTTGCAATGACCAGCCCCGCCCATTCGCCCCAGCCAAGGGCTGCTCACTGAGAATACAAAGAAGGCCCCCCGGAGGGGAGGGAGTAGACTCCAGCTCGCCTATCCCAAGGGCATGGTATCACCTTTTCAGCGCGTTTATGGGTCTTTCACGGTCATCTTGAGGGGAGGGGAGTGGGGGTCACAGAGGTTTGGCCCAAGATCACTGAAGAGGTCGGATCTCTTCTACCTGAGGTCCTTCTAACCAAGAGCCGCTCTCCTCTTCCAGGGAACACAGTTCCCTGTCTTCTCCTGTGGGCCCTCCGCCCCCTCCCCTTTTTCCAATCGCCCTAATCTTTGGATGCTGCTTCCCGTAGGCTGCTGCCCACTACTGGCCTTCTCCTGCACTGCAGCCCACATCAGCAGGCTCTGAGCACAGCCTTAATTGATGCTTCCAAGCTGCCCAAACCAACCCCTATCCAGAAGGAAAAGGAGAGAGGAAGAGGTTACTGCCCTAGGGTAGAAGGGACCTGGTCAAGTGGCTTTGTTACCTAGGATGGCAAAAAGCCAGCACGTAATGTAAGTCTAACTCCCCCACATCATCTCTTCCCACCTTCCCTTCTCCTACCTTCAGGTCTGTACTGGGCCACAATGGTGACTGACTGGCCGGCCCGTTTCAGAGCAGCTGCAGCCTGCTCATGAGTTGCATTCCTCAGATTCACTCCATTCACCTGTCCAAAGAGAGAAGCTGTGAGCCACCCCAAAAGCAAGAAAGGGGGTCCTCTGCACTAGCAGTTAGGTGAGGGAAATGGGTACCCCACCCCTAAGCCTGTTTAGATGCCTTTCCCAATATTCCAACCTTGCCCCCTAAAACAAGGCCTAAAGGATACGACATCTCTAGTGTAATAATTATCTTCATAAAGGTCGAATGCCAATCAGGGTTAAGATCCGAGAGGCATTCATTTCCTCCTCAAAGGTAAGTCTGGTCCTGGTCCCTGTCACTAAGGATGTCTACAAAAACAAGATTAAGTTTTCTCCAGTCCTTAGCCCTCCCCTCATCTCAAGAAGCATTCCTCGGAGGAAGTAAGGTCTCTGGCTCTCCAGTTTACACTGGCGCAGTTCCCATCCTCCCACCTCTCCTTTGTCTCCTCACCGATAAGATCCGGTCTCCCCTGCGCAGCTCCCCACTCAGGTCAGCTGGGCCTCCTGCCAGGATGAAGGAGACAAAAATGCCTTCTCCATCCTCTCCTCCTACGATGTTGAAGCCCAGGCCTGTGGAACCTTTGTGCAGGATGATCTTGCGGGGCTCTCTGGTGGGAAAGGAGTGGAGGAGTAAGGACTAGGTAGATACGGACTGTTGTCCTTTGAGGGCCAGCCTGGAACAAGGTCCATACTTGCTGTAGGGAGTCAGGATGTGGTTCCCTGTGTATGATACCCAGAGCCTCCCTTTGTCTCCTGAAACCTGCTTGGCTGCTGTTCTGTCAGGTGCCAAGTTTCAGTTCCTCTTCCCTCCCTTCTTTCCAAGGGCTCGCAGTCAACTTCCCAGTGGACAGTCCCCTACTCTCTCGGGTCAACAAATTCCTACCCTGAACTTCAGAGACCAAATCTCAGAGCCCACTCACTGGTCCTCTTCCTTCCCAGATACTCCTATCCTACCAATCCGTGTGATGGACCCTGGACCACAAGAAGAGGAAGCAGTTGGGGCAGTGAAGTCACCCTGGGGTTGACTGCACTCATCATCCACAGGAAGTGCACACTTACTTCACAGATACTCTTCTGCAGTCTCAAAATTTCACCCATCAACTATGACCCCTCCTACCTGCTGCCCCAACAACATATTTAATCAGCAGCTAACACTATGTAGTCCCAGGGGGTTGCAGCGCCTGGGTTCTTAGGGGGACCCCAGGTTCCCAAAAGGAGTTTAGAAGCCAAACTGAAGAGAGCAGACAAGCACATGAAAAATGCGAGTAAAACTAACCACATCTAACGAAGCCCTCTGTAAAAGGTCACAGTGCCATCAGCCCAACTCCCAGGGCACGTTCCCGGCCCACCGCCTTCACTTGTTACAAGCATCTTTCCTCGGAGGAGCCCAAAGCCCCAAGCAAGACTCTTCCTTTCTTGCTCCCAGTCTCAGGAGCGAGGCTCCCTCCCTGAGCTCCAGATGCTCTTGCTCCTAGCCCTCCACTCCTACCTGGCATCCCCTCCGGGCCGCAGGGAGCGGAGCGGCCAGGCCCACCTCTGCGAAGCCCTCCTCCAGGCCGAAGCGGAGGCGGAGCCCAAGCCCGTGGCCAAGCCGGGGCCCTTGGAGAACTTGCGGGCCCTCTCCATAGCTCCTCTGTCTCTCCCCCGGCCGCCTACCCTTCCGGCTCCACTGCTGCCTGCCCGCCAGCCTCCCCGGCCCCACCCTGCAAACCTGTCCCCCGGAACCCCGGCCGGCCCGACCAGTTCCAGGCCCCGCGCAGCCGCCGCCGCCGCCGCCGCCGCCAGCGGGGCGGGGCGGGGCCGTTGCCGGCGAGGCCACCGGGCCGGTCAGAGTCCCGCCAGCCTCACCGGCTGAACTACTTTCTTCCCTAATTTGAAATGGTTGCAGCAGAGCGGGCTGCAACTATCTCAGGGCAGGAAACTCCGCTGCCCTCACCTCCTCAGCCCCCTAAAACACTCCACCCCATCGTTTCTTTATCTGCACTTTTGGACCGGGGCCACTCACTCGGCACTCCCCCTGATGGTAGAACTTGTCCCTGCAGCCACTTCTGTCCCTCTCTAGGTCCCCAAGGCCTGAGAGAGGGCCTCGGACCCCAAAGCCGGGAGTGATGAGGGTCTTACCCTCTTCTTTTCCATACTACAAGGAGCCTGTGGCCGGCCAGAAACGGAGAAACGGATTCCTCCCCTCCCCAATTTCTGGGTAGATTGAATGGGATGTTGAGTGGGGGGGGAGCGGGTTGGTCTTACCTGGTGAAGTCCTCCTCAGCCAGCATGTGCCTGGGAATAGGAGAGTAGCGGGTGGGGGGAACCTGAGGAGGAGCAGGGTAGCTGACCTTGCTCTCCACAGCCCCGAGATAACCCAGGCTGGAATTATGGCTTATGTGGTTGTCAGCCAAGGCAGTAAAAGCTGGAATCCAGAAAGGGAGACAAAAGTTCAGAGACTGGTCGAGGCAGGTACCCCAAACTCCTCCAAGGACTTTCCCCCACAGCCCACTTCAGGTGCAAAAGAGACTCAGGGATGCTGATTCCTCAGGCCGCACCTCCCCACTCCATCCACCCGCCACCCAGGGTTCCTCCTCCGCAGTCCCTTTCTAAATCCTTGGCTCACTCCTGTGAGTCTTAGAAAGAGCTGAAGTCAAGGCAGTCTACAAAGAAAGGCATGACTAGAGGTGTGACTAATAATAATCCCTCACATCTCTATAGCCTAATACAGTTTTCCAAGGGCTTTCTCATCCATGATCTCATTTGATCCTTGCAGCAGTCCTATGAGGAAGGCAGCACATACATCATTAGCTCCTTTTTGCCAAAGAGGAAACAAAAAACAGGTGAAAGGGACTTGTCTAAGGGCACCCAGCTCTAAGGGACAGAGCTGGGGGCCGGGCACGGTGGTTCACGCCTGTAATCCCAGCACTTTGGGAGTCCGAGGCGGGCGGATCACGAGGTCAGGAGATTGAGACCATCCTGGCCAACATGGAGAAACCCCGTCTCTACTAAAAATACAAAAAATCAGCCAGGTGTGGTGGCAGGCGCCTGTAGTCCCAGCTACTCGGGAGGCTGAGGCAGGAGAATTGCTTGCACCTGGGAGGCGGAGGTTGCAGTGAGCCAAGATCGTGCCACTGCACTCCACCCTGGCAACAGAGCGAGACTCTGTCTCAAATAAACAAACAAAAAAACAAAGACAGACCTGGGATCCGGACTCACTTCTGTGCACTATCCTCTGCAGCTTCTCTTTTTCCTCTTTTTAAAATTCACTGTCCATAGAAGTTGTCAAAAATTGCCAATGCTGACTCTATGGCAAGTCTTCACGGTGGGGCACTGAGTAAAGTTTTCAATTAATAATAATGGCACCTCAGATAAACCTTATTGGCTGCTACAGTGAGCAAAGCTGCTTGGCCTGTCTTAACAAGGGGTATGAACTTCTTCCCCTCCAGAAACCAGGGGACAGAGCTTTAGGCCAGGGACAGGGGCTGATGAGTACGTACTGCTGGCGTAGTCAGGGGGAGCGTACATGTCGTTGAGGTGGAGGCTGCCTGGCTTGGCCACCTTCAAATACACCATATCAGATGTGTTCTTCAGTGAGGCCACAGCTTCCTCGTGCCTCACATCCTGCAGATTGGTGTTGTTCACCTAGAAGACGAGAGGCCTCAGGCTGGGACTTGGGAGAAGGAGAGGCTTCTCCAGGGAACCCGAGGGATGCCTTTTCAGTGAAATTCAACAGCATGCTAACAGAGGCCCAAGTATAGCGCTGTGAGGAGCGGAGGCAGGAAGTAGGGGATAGGGCAAGACCCTGGCCACAGAAAGAAGTAGGGCCTTTGTATCTGGGCAAACACAACACAGATGATAACTCTTGAAATTCCCCCATGATGCCTCATCCCTGAGTGAGGTTTAGGCAGAGTGAGGGGTACTGGAGCTCCTCCTCCCTACCCTACCATTTGGGCATCCCCGTGAAGTCTGTCTCACCGCCAGCAGCCGGTCCCCGATCTGTAGGCGTCCATCCTTCTGAGCAGCACCCCCCTCAATGATCTTGGTGATGTAGATGCTGTTGTCTCCTGGGATGTGCTGGTTGCCAATACCCCCAGCAATGCTGAAACCCAGGCCTGAGTGGAAGCCAGCAGGGGGTAGGAGAGGCCCACAAGGAGAGGTTAAAGTGTTGTCGATCCCAAATCCAAGCCCCCTCCCCCAGCCAACCCACTGGCCCCACAGGAGCTCCCTCCGGGGGATCCAAACACTAAGCTGCCATCCCCAGATGAGTAAGGGTGAGGCCTGAGGTCAAAAAAGTAGGCTGTGAGTTGGAACAGGGGGAGTCAGGCAAGGAGTAAGGCCATTCCCTTCCAATTCCCTATGGGGCCAGATGGGATCTGGGGCCTAGGGCTCTGGCTGGAGCACAGGAACCTGGAGGGCCGCACCTTTGGGCCCTTTGAGCAGGTTGACCTCCATGATGGTCTCAGGTGGAGGCTGTCGTCTCCGCACCACCAATCGCACCACAGGGCCTGCCTCCTTCAGCGCCTCCACCGCCCGGCTGTGTACCACCTCCGACACGTCCACCTCATTCACCCGCAGCACACAGTCATTCACCCTGTGGGGGAAGCCCGAGACGCATGACACTGTGCCCCCACCCCTCCACCCCCTCTCCCGCTTCCTCCCACTTCTCTGTCCTCCCCTCCTCTGCCCTCCCACCCTGCCCTCAGATCTAATGGAAGGGTCATCCTGCCAGGCAGGCTTTCCTCCCCTCATCTCTATCCTGTCCTTGCCACCCACAACCCTGCTTCCAGGCCATCTCACCCCAGCCTCCCATCCATGGCAGCTGCTCCACCAGGGATAATCTTGGTAATAAAGATGCCAGGGTCATCAGGGACATGGGGATTGTCGATGCCACCTGCAATACTGAAGCCCAGGCCAGAGTTGCCCTGCAGAAGTGGGAAGAAAGGCACAGTCTGTTCTCTCTGAGGGCAAAAAAGAGAGTTCTGGGTACCCCATCTCCCCTTATGTCCCAGAGCTAGTTCTCCAGGTCTCAGAAGGGGCCATGGCAGGCTGGGCACATTTGTCAGAAACCCGGCCTCTGCTGACCATTCTGGGAAACCCATCCCCTCCCCAATACCCCAGGCCTCAGTGAACAAGGTCAATTAATATTTGCTAGTGAGTTGATTGATTGATGCAGTGAAGCGGCCTCTGAGGGCCGCTGTTTCTCCATCCTCTTAATGCAGGTCCCCCCATGGGTCTTGAAACCATGATTCGGGGGTCTCCCCTCTCCTGGCTCCAACCCTCTCCTTCCCTTTCCGCTTTTCCCCACTGGCAGACTCACCCGCTCAAGTACAATTTCCTCATATTTGAACATGCCATCGCTGCCATTCACCTAGGGGGAGACACAGGCAATTCCCTCAGTGCCCCCTGCCCTTCCAGTCATCTGCCCCTTGGTCAATCTGCCTCCTCCCCTACTCCCACAATGTAGAAGAGCCCAAGTGCACCCCAGGTCACCTCTTGGCCACAGATGAGGACAGGCTAACCCGGAAGAGGCCACTCCCCACTCACCCCCCACCCCTGCTTTGCTTCCAAACCCAGCCGCTCATTTAGCCCAGATCAATTGTCTGAGACTGAGCCAGCCAGTGATGCACTCACCGAGAGGCTGGGCTTCAGTGCCTCGGGGTTCACTAGGAGGAGTGCAGGGCTGGCCTAAGGGGGATGGCAGAGATGGAGCATGGCGGGCAAACCATGCCACACCCAGTTTCCATAGGGGATACCCAGTGGCCTAGACAGATAGCCCTTCCCCTTCTGAACCACAGTTCTCCCTGACTGGGGGATCATAGACTCCCACTGTGCCCGAACTGGAAGGACAGCAGACATCATCTTGTCCTATCCCCTTCATGTGACAGTAGGTGACACGGAGGCCCAGAGAGGACATGGGATGTGCCTAAGGGCACACTGGGAGTTAGCGGCAGAGCAATGGGATCTCTAGGTGTTCTTTTGATTACAGTAAGCTCTTAAGGCCCTTGATGTTTTGGTCACTCATCCCCATACCCCAGCAGAGCTCATGGGAGAAAGGACAGTTGCCCCACTTTGGAGCACCTCGTGAGTCTTCACTCTATACCTCCTTCTTGGACTCCAGGAACCCAATTCCTCAAATAGGCAGAAGGAGTCAAAGTCCTAATCCATTTTCTACCAAAGGATTTTTGGCCCTGAGCCCTTCGTGTTTCTCAGCAGAAAGGGTGAGGGTGGGAGCTGGTCAGGAGTCAGAGACAAAGCCGAGGGTGGGACTGGAGCAAGGTAAACAAGATTCCCCATGAGGGAGAAGTTGGTGACCCACAGACTGACTGGCAGCAGAGTCCGTGGTCTTCAATATGCAGTAGCCATGCAAGAAGAGGCAAGGGAAGGGGTCAGAAACACAGGGGTGATTTGACCAACCCACAGAGATGGCCTCCCAGACAGGACATGTGTGTATCCATTTGTCAAGTGAAAATGTGATTCTGGACATACAAGCAGCACCTGCCTGCTAGCTCTCACTCTTACCTCCAAGAATGGAAAAGCCCTCTTGCCTGTCTCCCCAGGGATCCTGGCACCCCTCCCCCACCTTTCTCTGGCTATGTTGTCCCTTCCCTGACCTCTGGCCTCCTCCTCAGAAGCGGGGAGCTGGAAACCAGGGTGGGGGCTCCTCCACATGTCCTGCTCTGCTTCCCCCATCCCACCTCCACCCCACACAGCTTTGGCTTCAAGAAGCAGAGAGGAGGAGACGGGGAGAGGACTAGCTTGTCATGCCTCCACCATTTCTGGGCTGGCCCTACAGCTGTGGGACTTGGTGGGAGGACTCCAGCTGCAGCCTCACCCTGGTCTGTGACCCCAGGGAGAAGAACTGAAGGCTCTTTAGAGACCCGAAACCAATACAGCTGCCTTAAGTACCATGCAACAGACACAAGCAAAAGGACACCCATGTGGCTCTTGTGTGCATTTGGTGTACCATGTGTGCCCACATGTGACAAGCCAGGCCTCAAGCCCAGCCCAAGTGGTACCCAGAGGCTTCCCGTTCCCCGTGGTACACCCTCTAGCTCCCACCCCTACTCAGGGACCTTGTTCTCAGGGCCAAGAGCCATCCGGGGATCAGCCCTGGCAAAGAAACCTTGGCCAATTGGCCCAGCCTGGGATTGCCACCTGTCTCCCAGCCAGGCAGGACAAGCATAAGAGGGTGTTTGCAAGGGAAAGGCCTCCAGGACAGAGGGGGCAAAGGAGAGAGAGGGACTCGCTGGAAAGGGCAAGAGGCCAAGGCAAGGGATGTGGGGAAGCAGTAAGTGTGGACAGACAGAAGGCCAGAACCGAGGGCTCTTCTCCCCAGGAAGTCCCCACCTTTGCCTCTGAGTGAGAGCACATCCTATCCCCAGAGGGCAGAGGCAGCCAGAACGGTCACCAGCTTGGGGAAGTCATCACCTGCCCTCAACAGCAAAGCCTCCTCTTCCTCTCTCCCCATCCTAGGAGCTGCAGAGCCAGATAACCAGACAGGCCCTCCGCCTTGCGTGCCAGGGACCTGGCTCTGCCAGCCCAGCCTCCATTTTGCTGCTTCTCCCACAGATGCTCCTTCCATTTTCTAAGCTGGCAGTTTAGGCTGGGAGTGGAAGCCGGAGTTGTGCCCAGCACCCAGGGGCTCCCAAGCTGTGCCAAGTCAAGGCTGGGGGGGCTAAGCCCTCTCACATCTGGAGGTACCCAAGGGGGACATGCCCCACTGGGGCCAGTCCCTGCACCAGGGCAGCTGCCCCTTGCCGGCTCCAGGCACCATGCCTGCTCTAGAGCAAGGAAGCTTGCTTCAGTTCCTTCAGATCTCCCCCCCCCCCCGCCACCCCACCCCGGCACACACACTTCAGAGCTGCTTGGACAAAAGAGTCTGTCCTTCTCAGCAGCCTCTCAGCCTTGCTTGGGACGTGTCTCTCGCCTCCTTCCTCTCCCCTCCCTTGCCTGTCAATCGCCTCTCCCCAGAGACAACACACACACACACACACACACACACACCAGGCACACGCGTGCACACTCTTGCAGCCACATGCTCACACACATATACATGTAGCCACACACACAAACACAGCCATCCCTGCAGCCTCCTCTACAGAGACCTCTCCACATTCAGAGTGACATCTCCACACATCCATGTGCACATCCACACACAAAGGGACTGGGACGGAGAGGGACTCATGGCATCGAGGGATGAAGCTCAGTGAGCCAGGCACATGGGCTCCTCCACACGGATTCCCGGCAGCTCCACTGTCTTCCTCCACACACCCCAACATACATACACACACATATGTCCCCCCTACGCAGAGCACCATGCCCCCTCCTCCCCTCCTGTGGAGACACACACCACACACAGCCCCCGCAGAACCTCCCGCCCCCTGCCAGACACAGAGACACTGCCAAACCCCCACAGAGACAAACCCAATTCCCCCACACAGGAAAATGTGCCCCTCCACCATGCCCTTACCCCCTGACACACACGGCTCCTCCCAATCTCCTTCTAATGGAGACCCCCAAACAGACACACACAGGGAACCACACATTTCCCACCACCTCTCTTTGCCCAGCTGCAATGCTAGGGCTCGGGGTCCACAGGCTTGGAGCCCCAGCGACCCCTACTGCATCCCAGGCCTCTAGGCCCCCACTCTCCAGCCCTCCTGGGTTGCCCCACCGCTCCCCCCGCCGCTGGTCCATACCTGCTCATACCAGTCCCGGTTGGTACAGGTGCACTCTGGCCACCAGCTGGGGCCGCTGCCGTTGAGTTTGGGGGTGCTCTTGCCCGGGACTGGCTTAGGAGGCACCGGCCCCACATCCCGGCCGGTGGGGATGAGCTTGGCCTTGGTGCGAGGGGTGGGGGTGGCCCCCGCCTGCGAGGGCAAGGTCTGCGAGCTGTAGCCCCCATAACCCGCGCTGGCGCCGTTGCCCCCACCTGGCCCGTAGGGGTCGGGGACCTGCCAGTCCCCGTAGCCCGGAGGCTCGAGGCGCCGCAGGGCGGCCAGGCGGGTCACCTCATAGCACTCAGGGCACTTACAGCAGTGCTGGTGCTTGTGCATGGCACTGCCCCCCGCGGCTCGGACCCCCCAGCCGACGCCGGTTTCCACGCCGCCGCCACCGCCGCCGCCACCGCCGCCGCCGCCGGGCTCCCGGGCACACTCACACTGCTCGGACCAAGAAGGGGGGGGCACCCGTGGGGGCGCCCGGGCTGAGCGGGGCCTGGGGCCGGGCGGGCGTCCCGGGGCCTCAGCCCCCACGCTGCCCCGCACCCACGGCTCCCCCTCCAGCACTGGCGGCTCCGTGTCGCCGGTCGTGGCTCCTGGGCCGAGGCCCAGCGGCAAAGAAGAAGCGGGAGCTCAAGCAGAGACTGGGTGCTGTGAGGACCGCTTCTGCTCTGGTCCCCAGGATGGATCTGAGTGGAGTCAAGAGCATCTCTCCCTGGCTCCCTTCTCAGTTGATTCCAGCCAATCAGCGCGCAGAGGCAGGCAGCGGCAGCGGCAGCGGTAGGAATGCTAAACAGCGGCTCCTTAAAGGAACAGAGGCAGTGGCGCCCCCAGGCGCAGCCCCAGCTCCCCCAGTCTCTAGGGAACTGTTGGCCCTAAGGTGGGGGCAGAGGACGTGGGCCACCAGAGAGCTCAGGCACCCGATCTTGTGCCCTTATATCGCCAATTTTAGCCTGTCCTCTGCCCACTCCACCCCATCCCACTTCCAAGAGGGAGTTGCAGGAAGATGCTCAATGGGTCCCCAGGCTTGCCCTGAGCTGGGGCCACCAGAAGTAAAGACGAGGTAGCAGGATGGACAGAAGGGACGTTGGAGCAGAGTGAGGGAGGTGCTTTCTCTTACAGGGGACCAAGGAAGAAAGCAGCATATGAGGCCCGCTGTCCTGTCAATACCTCCTCCACAAGACTATTGTTCTATCTCTAGGCCCTGAAATTACTGTGACCTCACACTTGACCTTCTACCATCACCAGTAAGGAACTCAACCCTAGAACAGGGATTAACACAAAGCTCTAAGTCCTTGTCCCTGGCCCACAAACCCCTATCTCCTCCACTCCACCCCTGCATGGTTATGATGGGGGAAGGAACTTCAGGATATCAAGATGAGAGTCCAGGACAGGTGAAAAGGTAAGAAGGGATTTGAAGGAGAGAAACCCTTCTGTGGGTCTGGAATTGAGCTTAGGAATACTTGTCCAAGGACATCTCCTTACCTTCTCCTGGCTCAGCTTGTCGGGGGAATGGAGGAAGGATGACGTACATGAAAGACTATCTTTTTTGCAGTTCTTGTTTTGTTTTTAGCTACCAATTATTGGGTCTTTACAATGTCCTAAGTGCATAACATGCAAACCCAAATCCTACCAAGCTGATGCTATTATTATCTTCATTTTACCAATGAGAAATTGAGGCTCAAAGATATTAACACAGCTAGGTAACACAGCTGGAAGTGACAGAATCAGGATGCAAATCCTGATTATTTGACTCCAGAGTCCATGCTGTGAACCACTCTAGTACGACAGGTCTATTCTAAGTTCTCCTGCAGAATTTACATCTCAGTTCAATTCAGCAAATATTCATTGAGCACCTACTCCATGCAAGACCTTGACCTAGGTATTAGGGATACAGAGATTCTTTTCTTTTCTTTTCTTTCTTTCTTTTTTTTTTTTTTTTTTTTTTTTTTTTGAGACGGATTCTCATTCTGTCACCCAGGCCGGAGTGCAGTGGTGTGATCTCAGTTCATTGCAACCTCAGCTTCCCAGGTTCAAACGATTCTCCTGCCTCAGCCTCCCAAGTAGCCAGGACTACAGGCTCCTGCCACCATGCCCGGCTAATTTTTGTATTTTCCTTGTAGAGACAGGGTTTCATCATGTTGGCCAGGCTGGTTTCGAACTCCCAACGTCAAGTGATCCACCCACCTTGGCCTCCCAAAGCGCTGGGATTACAGGTGTGATCCACCATGCCCGGCCCTCAGAGATTCACCATTAATTCAACAAATATGCATGGAACACTTGCTATGTGCCAGACACTGTTGTAGGATTTGGGGATATAGCAGCAAACAAAATAAAACAGAACAAACAGAACAAATCCCTGCCCTTGGGGAGCTTACCTCCTAGTGAGAGGACACAGACAAAAATAAACACAATAAATACGTGAATTATGTAGTACAATAGGTCCTCATTTAATGTTGTTGGTAGATCCTTGGAAACTGTGACTAACTGAAACAACGCATAACAAAACCAATTTTACCATAGGCTAATTAATATAAACAAGAGCTAAGTTCCTATGGCATATTTCTGGTCACAAAACATCACCAAGCTTCTAAATAAAGACCCAAAACACTTCTGATATTAAACATTGAAATAAATATGAGCTATGCACACATATAGAAAGATTAATGAAAATAAGTAAATAATTACCTAATTTTTGGTGAACCAGCGAGTGACAGCAGTGGAAGTGGTGGTGGGTTGAACCAAGGAATAAATGTATGCAAAGTGAAAATTGTGAGGAGCACCTCCCTACCACCATGCAGTTCAAAAGCAAACAATCACGAATATGGTGGACTCGATGAGCACTTTCTTACCTCACAGTTTACTGTGCATTTGTATGATTATCAACTACTTTACACATTTTTATTTTACAATACTTTGTATTCATCCATCCATCCATCTATCCATCCTTCCATGCATCCATCCATCCATTCATTCATTTTTCAATCTGCTTATTTCAGTTCAGGGTCAAGGGTGGCCAGAGCCTATCACAGCAGCTCAAGGTACAGGGCAGGAACCAATCCTGGACAGGATGCCATTCCGTCACAGGGTGCACTCACATACACACCCACACTCACTCACACTGGGACAATTTAGACATGCCAATTCACCTAACGTGCACTGGGATGTGGGAGGAAGCGCAGTACCCTGGAATACCCGGAGAAAACCCACACATACATGGGGAGAGTGTGCACACTCCACACAGACAGTGGCTCTGGCCAGGAATCATTTTAGTTTTTTCTTTTTTTTTTTCCCTCATCAATGTTATAACAAAATGATGTTGAAGAAAACAACATTATTCAAAGACGTGCTGTGTATATGGTGATAAGTGCCATGGAAAAAAGAAAAAGTAGAGCACAGTAAGATGGATTGGGAAAGGTAGGGGAGGATACCAAGTTGTGATTTTTTTTTCAAGTTTTTTGCCCCCACAGTTTAATATGAAAGTTTTCAAACATACAGAAAAATTCAAAGAATTTTACAGTGAACACCCAATTACCCACCGCCCAGGATTCTCATTAACATTTTGCTATGCTTGCTTTATCATATATCTCTCCTCCACATATCCTCTCCAACATTTTTAAAAATGAAAATTTACAAACATACTAAAATATTGGAAGAATAATACGGTGGGCACCACTGTATGTCTTCCTCATCAAGTCAACAATTTGACTTGTTTTGACTTGTTATATTTGCTCTATCTATGTATCTATATATCTATCCATCTATCTATATTTTTTGAACAGTAGGTGTTGCTCACTCACTCAGGCTAGAGTGCAGGGGTATGATCATGGCTCACCATTATTCATCTGTAAGTTTCGATAACTTCCTTTAGCCATTCTTTGTTTGCTGGCAAGAAATTCTCTTAGCTTTCCTTTGTCTGAGAATGTCTTGATTTCCCCCTCATTTCTGAAGGATATTTTCACCAGATATAGCAGGCTGGAGTGCAGTGGTGTGACCATAGTTCACTGCAGCCTCGAAACTCCTGGCCTGAAAGTGATCCTCCTGTCTCAGTCTCCCAAGCAGGCTGCTGAGTAGGTGGGACTACAGGTGCACACCACGCCTGGTTAATTTTTTTATTTTTAGTAGAGACGAGGTCTCATTATGTTACCCAGGCTGGTCTCAAACTCCTGGCCTTGGGTAATCTTCCCGCCTTGGCCTCCCAAAGTATTGGAATTACAGGTATTAGCCACTGTGCCTGGCCACATTTGAATTCCTTTTCCTCTGTAGGTAAGGTGTTGTTTCTCTCTTGCTGCTTTCAAGTTTCCCATCTTTAGTTTTCAGAAGTTTGATTATGGTGTGCCTTGGGGTGAATTTGAGTTTATCCTATTTGGGGTTTGTTCAACTTCTTGAACCTGTTCATTTATGTCTTTTTCCAAATTTTCAGCCATTGTTTCTTGAGTAATTTTTTTTAGCCCCGTGCTCTTTCTCTTCCTCTTCCACATCTCCAATTACGTAAATGTTAAGTCCTTTGTTATAGTCCCAAGCATCCCTAAGGCTCTGTTCATTTTTTTTTTTCTTTGAGACTGGGTTTCATTTTGTCACCCAAGCTAGACTGCAGTGGCACAATCACAGCTTACTACAGCCCCGATCTCCGAAGCTCAGGTGATCCTCCCACCTCAGCCTCCTGAGTAGCTGGGACTACAGGTGTGCATCACCACATCCAGCTAATTTTTGTATTTTTAGTAGAGACAGGGTTTCGCCATGTTGCCCAAGCTGGTCTTGAACTCCTGGGCTCAAGTGATCTGCCCACCTCAGCCTCCCAAAGTGCTGAGATTACAGGCATGAGCCACTGTGCCCAACTCTGTTCATTTCTTTTTAAGTCTATTATTTTCTCATTGTTGTTCAGATCGGGTAATTTCTAATGTTCTATCTTTATGTTCACTGATTCTTTTCTCTATCCTCTCCATCCTCCTTTTGAGCTCATCCACTGAGTTTTTTAGTTTGGTTATTATAGTTTGTTATAAAGTTTTTTTTTTTTTTTTTTTTTTTTTTTTTGAGACGGAGTCTCGCTCTGTCACCCAGGCTGGAGTGCAGTGGCCAGATCTCAGCTCACTGCAAGCTCCGCCTCCCGGGTTTACGCCATTCTCCTGCCTCAGCCTCCCGAGTAGCTGGGACTACAGGAGCCCGCCACCTCGCCCGGCTAGTTTTTTGTATTTTTTAGTAGAGACGGGGTTTCACCGTGTTAGCCAGGATGGTCTCGATCTCCTGACCTCATGATCCACCCGTCTCGGCCTCCCAAAGTGCTGGGATTACAGGCTTGAGCCACCGCGCCCGGCCATAAAGTTTTATTTGATTCTTCATTGTATCTCTTATTTATTTGCCAAGACTTGCTATTTTTTAAATTTGTTTTAACCTTGTTTGTAATTGCTCATAGATTGCTCATAGAAGCATTTTTTTTTTTTTTTTCCTGTTGGCCACTTTAGAATCTTTGTCAGATAGTTGAAATCTTTCTCTTTCTCATTCAAATTGAAGGTCTCCTGGTTCTTGGTATAATGAGTGAATTTTTTTTTTTTTTTTTTTTTTTTTTTGGCGGAGTCTCGCTCTGTGGCCCAGGCTGGAGTGCAGTGGCCAGATCTCAGCTCACTGCAAGCTCCGCCTCCCGGGTTCACGCCATTCTCCTGCCTCAGCCTCCCGAGTAGCTGGGACTACAGGCGCCCGCTACCTCGCCCGGCTAGATTTTTTTTTGTATTTTTTAGTAGAGACGGGGTTTCACTGTGTTAGCCAGGATGGTCTTGATCTCCTGACCTCGTGATCCGCCCGTCTCGGCCTCCCAAAGTGCTGGGATTACAGGCTTGAGCCACCGCGCCCGGCCTTTTTTTTTTTTTTTTTTTTTTTTTTTTTTTTAAAGACACAGGGTCTCACTAGATTGCCCAAGCTGACCTTGAACTCCTGGGCTCAAGTGATTCTCCCAACTCAGCCTCCTGAGTAACTGGGACTATAGGTGCTGGGCTTAGATATGGAGTGATTTTTATTGCATCCTGGGAATTTCTGGATATTATAGTATGAGACTCTGGATTTCATTTACATCTTTTGTTTTTGGTAGGCTTCTTCTGACACCATTTTCATCAGAGGAAAGGGCCACTGCCTGGTTACTGACAGGTAGAGGTTCAAGTTCAATTTCCTTCCTTGGCCTTGGTTGGTAGGTGTAGTGGGGGCTTCTCCTTTTTACCGTACAGGGGTAAAAATTCCAGCTCCCTACTAGGCCTCCACTGATGCCTCCCTAGCTGGAAGGGGCAGAAGTGCCTTTTTACTGTTCCCCAGGTGGGCTTCCACTAACACCACAGTCAGGAGGTAGAGAGATTTTGGGAGGGGAGGAGAGGGAGGCTAGTGGCCTCACTAAATGATATGTTGTGGTGAAAGTCCTGACTCACCACCAGGCCTCCTCTGACACTGACACCACCCAACAGGAAGGGGGTCTTGTTATCCCTTGGGGATGGAAGTTTAGGCTGTATACTCAGCCTTCTCTGACACTACCCCAGAGTACGGGGGAGCCTGGCCAGAGTGAAACTCTGGGTTATCTACTTGGCCTTTGCTGGCTTGGGTGCAGCTACAGTTTTTTGTTTTTTTTTTTCTGTGGTGTGTGGTTGCAGTGGGTGGTTACTGTCTAAGAGTTTTCTGTCTGGCCAAACTCCATTTCCTGGTCTTATGGCTAGAGAGAACAGGCCAGTTATTGGTGTTTACATTTTTTTTTTTTCGTCTGTGC
This sequence comes from Macaca thibetana thibetana, assembly GCF_024542745.1. NCBI lineage: Eukaryota > Metazoa > Chordata > Mammalia > Primates > Cercopithecidae > Macaca > Macaca thibetana. Next base: position 66,879,377 of record NC_065598.1, on the reverse strand, counting down.
CCATTGGCATTTCCAGGCTGCTGGCTTCTCCAGTACCTGGTCTGGAATATTTGATGCAACAAGAAAACCCAGGGAACTCATCACCTCGAGTTCAGGTCACTGGGGTTCCTAGTTAGTCTGCCCCCTTCCTCTTCTTTCATAGTCTTCTCATGTTTGTCTTATATATAATGTCCAGAGTTTTAGCTGTACTTAGTGTGAGGAATAGGGAGAGGTGTGTCTATTCTAACTGGGTCCATAACTGGAAGTCTTCCATCTTTTTTTAAAAATTAACTACATCAAGTTTTTGAAGAGTGCCAGTCAGTTGTTTTGGATTTGTCTTTTTCCTCATGGTGTCATTTATCTCGTTCCTTTATACAGTACTCCCCCTCTTATTCATGGTTTTAACTTTCCATAGTTTCAGTTACCCATGGTCAACTGCAGTCTGAAAATATTAAATGGAAAGTTCCAGAAATAAACTTTTTATAAGTTTTTAACTGTATGCCGTTATGTAATGAAATCTTGTGCTGTCCTGCTCCATCTCACCCAGGATGTGAATCATCCCTTTGTCCAGTGTATCCACACTGCATACACTACACACCTATAAGTCACTTAGTAGCCATCTTGGTTATCACTTCAGAAAAATACAGTATACATAGGGTTTGGTACTATCTGCTGTTTCAGGCATCCACTGGGGATCTTGGAACATACTACCCATGGATAAAGGAGGACTACTGTACCCTGTATTTACTGTAAACTGGAAATTAAAATAGAGGGAATCTTAAATAGGTTGGTCAGGGTAGGCTTCACCAAAAACGTGGCATTTGAGCAAAGAATTGAGGAAGGTGAGGAAGTGAGCCATGCAGAAGAGTAAACCTGGCAAGGGGAGACCAGTGCAAAGGTCCTGGGTAAGGAGTGCAAAGGTCTTGGTAAGGAGTGCATCCGGCTTGCTCAAGGAACAGCAAGGAGAATCAAGTGGCTTTAACAGAGAGTAAGGAGGGGAGAATGCCAGGAGACAAGATCAGAGATTTAATAAGGGACCAGATTGTGTAGGACCTTGTAGACCAATGTAAAGATTTTGGCTTTCCTCTCAGAGAGATGGAGTGCCATTGGAGGGTTTTGTGCAGAGAACTGGCATGATGTGACTTGGGTTTAGCAGGATTGGTATAGCTTCTTTGCGGAGAACAGGCCATGGGGCGAGGGTGGAAGCAGTGAGACTAGTCAGGCAGCTGCTGAAATGATCCAGCTGAGAGGTGGTTGTGCCTTGGACCAGCATAGTAGCACCAGAGATGATGAGAAGTGGTTGGATTCTGGGTGTATGTTGAAGGGAGAGCTGAAAGGATTTGCTGACAGACTGGATACAAGGTGTGGTTCCAAGGATTTTTTGCCAGGACAACTGGAGATGTGAAATTGCCATCAATTGAGATAAGGACAGTTTTAGGAGGGGTCATTTTTTGGGGAAAAGGTCAGCTGTTCAGAAATGAGCATGTTGGGTTTGGGATGTTTATTAGATATCCAATTGGAGATGAACACAGGCCCTGTCACCAAGGTGCTCAAAGTGAGAGAAATGGAAATATGGAAGCAGATCATTACCATACCCGTGAAAAGCGGTATTTCAGGAGGGTGTATAGAAAAGCAAGCTATCAGTTCTGCTTGTTGGGGGGAAGGGGACTTAAGAAAAGTTTCACAAAGGAGATGATATTTTCAGTTTGGTCCCAAAGGGTGACTGGGCGTTCATTAGGCAGAAAAAAGAAATGTATTGTTTTCTGTACTCCTAGAACTGGCACACAGTGATTGCTCAATCAGAGCCAATCCAGTCACTATTTTTGTGTTTGGACATTACTTAACCTCTCTGAGACTTGGTATTGTAATCTGTGAAAAGGAAATAATCACAATGTTCTTGTGAGGGTTGAATGTAGAACACTTAGCACACTGCGTGGTACATAGTGGGTTAGTGTTAATTATGGTCAAATGAATGGATGAATATCTTCCTTAATGACCAAATCTAGGCTGGGCTGGTAACCCAGGAGCGTAGGCTTTTATATGATTAACAGTTTGTCAATAGAGATTGCTAGACTCCTTTCAACCTCTGAACTGCTCTGATTGAAAAATAAGCATTGATAAGCCTCGATTGAATGGAGAGGGTCAAACTGTCCTCCTCAGGCCCCTTCCTTATCCCCTTTTTTGTCCTATCCCCTTTAACAGGTTCCTTCCTCCCTTCCTCCCACCCTCCCTCTCTCTTCATTTTTTAATGATTGTGAGCAAAATCCCTTCAGATTCATAGTGAGCTTCTCCTCATTCCATAGGCTCCCTGCCGCTCAGACTGGACTGGGTTGACAAGGCTGGGAGGAGGTCGGCCACACTGAGACACTGTGACACTTAACTAGGGAACCCCCCTCCCAACTGCCAGGGCTCCAGTCTGAGACCCCAGGGAGACAGTCGCCCCCTACGGACCAAAAGCAGCCCCACACCGCTGCAGGCAGCTCTGGTTGCTAGGCAACCAGGCGATGGAGGACTTCAGGAAGGGATTTTCAAGCAGAGAGACCATTTCTCTCCCCTTCCACCGCCTCTCCTGCTCCTTCAGCAAATAGACGGGGTTGAGACCGCGGTCCACTGCTGTCTGATAAACTGGGCTCATTCTTGAAAATAGAGTTTCACTGGGTGACCTCCATTTTGTGTGTGGTGAAACGATCTCTCTTGCCCCAAACGTGGTTTCATCTGGGGGCTGGAGACTCGGGTCGCTGAAGGTGGAAGTTTCTGATTTGCAAGGAGGGGAGGAGCATTGTTGTGGGTGTGCACCCTTAGTCAATGGGAATTCTAGCAAATTGAGCTTGCGTGGGAATAATTTTGATCAGTCCATCAAGATTTCCTCACGATTCCCAGTGTATACATTAGGAATCTCTTACGTTAGCCCATTAAAATAAAAAGGTCCATTGGAATGACAATATATAAAGGATCATTCATACCTCATTGGGGACAAGTTTTCCGTGGCTTTCATGAATACGGTTTCTCTCCAGACAAGGGAGAGATCATGAGGTCTGTGAATCCCTGTGAGTAGGGACAGAGCCCAACAAAATGGAAAGAAATAAAAAGAATGGCGGGGTTGGGGGTGTGGTAAGCACAGAATCTGGCAGCTTCTGAGCTCTGTGTCTGGTTTGGGGATCCCCAGCTCTGTGCCCCCTGTGTTAGGACCATGCTGAAGCACTCCATCCTTATGAAGGCTGTGAGGGACCAGAAATCCATAGCTTTTCCTTCTAGTAACCTAGCATTCTGGCCCAGGAGTGGGCCCAGGCAGGCCAAGGCCATGACCAAAACAATCTTTCCACTTGGGACGCATCTCTTCCTTCTCAGCTAGTACAACAGAAGCTTGATTGTGGCAGAGCCCCAAGCCATGGCAAGCTTAGGGGAGAGCTGTGCCCAGGAGTCTCCTCGTGGGCTTTCCCTCCAGAGTTCCAAGGTAGAGATACCAGGGTGAGGTAACTGGCAGCCAGAGAGCATCTGGCCCAGCCACTGCTCAGTCCACATCTCCACAGGGCATGGTGGCAGGGGACGCTTCTTGCTCTCTGTGTTTCCAAACTGAACTGGGTCGGGGCTGTGCTCCTGCTCTATTAATAGCCCCCTAGCCCAGCCTGCTAGCCCCAAACCCGGATGCCAGGAGCGGTGAGTCAGCAGCTAAAAATAACGAAGAGCAACTACATCCGAACCCCAATGAGCAGCTCCCCCGGGTCCTCCGCCCTTAAGTTTTTGTCAGTGTCAGAATCCAGCCCAGGGCCTATAGGTTAAGCCGCTATAGCTGTCCAGTTCTCCTGGGAAGAGAGTGAGGATTTCCCGTGGCAGGCTCAAGGTTGTGTACCCAAGGCTAGGGGCTAGGAGAAAGGGGTTAGAGGCTGGGGCTGGGTGCTGTCGTTCCGGTTGGGGGGCCAGACGCTGAGGTTAGAGGACCACAGCTGAGAGTGTGAGAGCTGAGAGGTTGGGGCTGCAGGGATGGAGTTACTGGAGGTCTTCAAGGTGAGGTTGGGAGGTGAGGGGAGGAAGAGACTGGGCGATTGGGAAGGGACATTAAAGTAGGGATGGGGGAGGAGGTACGTGCTGAGAGGTGACAGCCGGGCAGTACCAGGCCGACTGGGGGCCCTAGAGCTAAGGCTGGTAGCCAGTCTGACAGAGGGGGTATGGATGGGGAACCGGGAAAAGTAAGGGAACGCTGCTCGAAAAGGCGGAGTGTGGGAGAGACCTGCCCGGTACACAGCGGCGTGGACCCCCAGGAAGACCAGGACCGGAGCACTGATTGCGGCGTTCGTTCTCCGTGCGCCTCCAGCCTCCCCACGCGTCGCATGCTGGCACCCCCGCCCACCGTGCCAGCTGCAGGCCAGGTACGTGGGCGCGGCCGGCCGCCGGAGCCGGAGTGTGCAGTGATACGCAGAGAGGGCGGGGCGGCCAGAAAGGGAAGGGGTGGGCCCGGGAGAAGGGGGCGGGAACACGGATTCAAACTCGCTTGCGTCCAGCCGGAGACCGGAAATGGCCGGGGACTCACTGGGAACTGTAGTTCCCGCGGCTGCCCAGCAACCGAGGGTGGGGGGGCGAGTCTTGTCCCGATGATGCCAGTGCTGCCCCAGGGTCTGGCGAGAGAGGAGGAACCGAGAACCGGACCTCCCTACCTGGCCAACTCCTTAGTTCTACTTCCCTCCGTGTGGAGATACGAACTAGGTCGAATGTGGGTGTGGCGGAAGACTGTGGGGTCACCACAGAGCCCCTCTTGTCCCCGTTTTTGCCTTAGGCCCTCCCTGCTTCTACTAGACTCTTCATCCTCGGTCAGCTCCGCACTGGCCACCTTAGCTGCGGAGCCCAGGGACTCCCGAGCCGCAAACGCATTGGGGAACTTGCTCCTCGAAGGGAAGGCTGGGCCGGAAATTGGACCCTGCTCGCAGCCCAGAGGAGCGAAAACTTGTGGAAATCGGACCTTGCCCTCGGAGTCCTGAGTCAAGGACACGAGTCCCCAAGCGGCACGGAAAACAGGTGGCATTCAGCAAATACGTCACGGCGACAACGGATGCGGCCCTCCTCTTGGGGCGGCCACAAGGTGGAGCTACAGCGCAACCCTGCACCGCGCGCCTGGCCTCCGGACGCCCCCGAGGTGGCTGCTCTCCCGCGGGCCTCCCGCGAGTCCTTCATTGCCGCAGGTGATTCTCCTCCCACCTCCAGTCCACCTCCTCCCATCTCCCCATGATGGCCCCTCAAGGTCGTGTCCCATCCAACCACAGATAGAAGGTGCTTCCTCTCCCCAGCCCCTGAGCCAAAAAGATTAGGCTGTGACCAAATGGAGATTACATTCTTTGAGTAACAGATTAAGACAAGATACAGGAACCAACCCGCCTTGAAGAAAAGGCTGCGCACAGCAAAAAGCCACCTGTAAGCACAGAATTACATGGCTAGATGGGCTCTTCAGCTTCTGGCCTCTAGGCACGAAAACAGCTAAGTTGCAAGGGTCGGGGAAGACAGTATATCGTGGAGTGGCGATGGTGTCTCTATCATCTTACCGTTCTGCGGGAAAGACCATTTCGTTATCTCCTTCAGTCCCTCTTCCAAGCTATCCCACCCCGACACACCCTGTGCCTTCTATGCAAGAACACGTGCACACAAGTCTGAGACATTATCCGAGCAATCTCCCTTTTACTTCCTCTGTTCTAGTTTCATTTGGGGAGAAACTTCTCATGACTCACTGTGTTCCCAAACATCTCAGGTCAAAACCCCAAGGGGAGCAGATTCCATAGCAGCTTAGGGAATGCCCATCACCTAGGCAAGGGGCCCTCATGGTTCAAAATCTCCTGTTGGCAAAGCTCCTCTCACTGCAACCCACCACCCCTGAAGCATTCCATTTCAGCTGCTCTCCAACCCTTGCTGTTTGCGCAATGTAGACTGCCTTGGGTGGGGAGGCAGGGCAGGGCATTCACTCCATCATGAAATTGTTGATCCTTGTCAGCAGCACTGCTGTTTCCAAGCCTGGGGAGGAGCGGGAGGGTAGGTCATCTAGGGAGTTAAGCAAGGGGAAAGCTACAGGAGGAGAAATATGAGGTGAGGGGAGAAAGTTCTTACCAGTTTTCCCTCTCTTCTTAACAAATCTCCTGTGGGGAGAAAAGCTTCCCATTGTGAGTTCAGCTAGCTTCAAGCAGGCCCTTCCAGCCCCCACACCTGCTCCCCTAAGTGCTTTTCCCATGTTCAAGCCAATTTGATAGTATAAGGAAGGGCCTAAGAATCTCAAAGGAACTAAACAGACCCTCAGCCCTGGGCAGCATATATGAGTCTGAAGCAGCCTCACCACCAGGGCCCTGGAGAAAGTAAGGACCCAGAAAGCTGGGGCACAAAGCACTCACCTTTGGAGGAGGAAGGTCCACAAAAGCAGCATGGTGGAGACAGAATTGGTAATGACCCATACGATTAGGTAGGTTTGAGGGGTCTGTGAAAATAGGAAAAGGTCCCAAGGGTAGTATATCAGGGGAAATAAGTAAGGAAGAGAGGGACAGAATTAAGGAAAACCAGGGATGGGAGAAGAAGAGGAGAGGTGACAGTCCCAGAGCCCTTACAATAAGCCAGATAGGGTAACGCATCTGCTGCAGCAGCTGGCAGTCGTTGGTGGTGACCGAATCCACCCCTGCACACCAAAGCAGGGAGAAGAGCCAGGGTTTGTTCACTACAAATAGGTTCACCGAGACATTATCCTTGTGCAATGCCCTGTGAAGGTGGGAAAGAAAATAGGGAACATCCAGAATCATGGTGCACGGGACCTGGGAGGCAGCCCCCTGCCTGTGCTTGAATCTACAGTGCCACTGCCAAGGAGGTATCACCTCTGCCTTTCCATAGCAGCCCCTGACCAACAGTGATTTTCCTTTCATAGCTGAACTCTGTCTTCTGGTGGATTCCGCCCATGGGTACTAGCTTTGCTATCTGGGGCCACACAATGTGTCTCTCCCCTGGGTCCTGAGCAGAGGCCCTGTCTCCCTGAGCCTTCTCTAGGCCCCACAGCTCCAGCTCCTTCAGCCATTACTCTTATTATTTCCTTCCCTGTACAAGCCTCTCTAATATGATATATTCCAATTTATCAATGTTCCTTTGAAAATATGGGGCCTGTCTCTGAAAATAATATCCCAAATAGGCTTGGACCAGCCTTTTTTTTTCGAGACAGGATCTTGCTCTGGAGTGCAGTGGCACAGTCTTGGCTCACTGCAGCCTCGACCTCCTGGGCTCAAGTGATCCTTCTGCCTTAGCCTCCAGAGTAGCTAGGACGATAGGTTGGCACCACCATGCTCAGCTAAGTTTTTTTTTTTTTTTTTGGTAGAGATGGGGTTTTGCTATGTTGCCCAGGCTGGTCTTGAACTCCTAGGTTCAAGTGATCCTCCCACCTTGACCTCTCAAAGTGCTGGGATTACAGGTGGGAGCCACCATGCCTGGCCAACTTGGGTCAGCTTTGAATAGAGCAAAACTATCTCCTCCTGTCCTCTGGGCACTATGCCTGTATTCAGGTAGCCCAGAGTCAGGTTAGCCTTTGGCAATGTTACATCCCACTGATGACTCACTACGTATACTGTTCAATGAAAGCCCTGATCTTTTTCACACACGTTCCTGTTGATGCCAGTGTCTCCTCTCTGGTCTTCATGCAACTGAAATTCTTTTGGGCCCCAAATAGAGGTCTTTACATCTATCCCTGGTGCATATCATCTTGCTAGATTTGGCCTATCTTTTTACAGCACCTAGACCTTTCAGGGCATCGATTCCATCATCAGTGTATTCATCACCAATTCACATCATTTGGAAACGTGATCAGCAGTTGATTAGCAGCTGGTGTTGACCAGGACAAGACTAAGGTGAGAGCCAAACCCTATGTCATGTCTTCCTCTTTGGGGATAACTTGGGGAAAGAAATACTTATATAGCTAGGTGAAGTGGCTCATGCTTATAACCAGGAGGCTGAGGGCGGCAATGGCTCAGGCCTGTAATCCCAGCACTTTGGGAGGCCAAGGCAGGAAGATTGCTTGAGGCCAGGAGTTTGAAACCAGCCTGGGCAGGTAGTAGGAACCTGTCTCTACAAAAAAAAAAAAAAAAAAAAAAAAAAAAATTAGCCTTGCATAGTGGTGCGCGCCTATAGTCCTAGCTACTCAGGAGGCTGAGGTGGGACAATCACTTGAGCCCAGGCGTTCAAAGCTGCAGTGAGCTATGATCAGGCCACTGCACTACAGCCTCGGTGACAGAGCGAGACCCTATCTCTAAAAAAATTTTTTTAATTAAAATTCAAATTAAAAGAAGAAATATGTATGATAACTGGGCTATCATTCAGTTCACATTTTTCTATCTGAACACAAGGACCTTATAAGAGGCTTTAGCAACCAGATGCTTTGAAGTCCGTCATGGTTCAGCTGGGTCAGCTTCTGGGGTTCAGCTCACATCTGGGACTCTCCCCGATTCATGCTGTCTTACCCTGATCTCTTTGTTGTGGAATAAAATCCTTCCCATGGCCTACAAGGTCCTACCCAATTTGACCCCTGCCTGCTTCTCTAGCTTCCCCTTCCCCTTGCTCATTAGGCTGCCGTTCCTGTTCTGCAGCTCGTAGTTAGCTGCTTGCGACCATTCAGGTCTCAGCTTAGATATCACCTCTTTAACCAGCCTTCCTAATGTGGCTGCACCCACCTCCCTGCTCCAGCCCATCACTCCCAAACCTAACCACTCTTCTACATCTCTCTGTTTTGTCTTCATAACACTTTTTCACTTTCCAATATGCATGTATTTTGTTAAGTGACTTATTCTCTGTTTCTTTCAGTAGTACATGTATTCCCCAAAAGCAGGAACCTTGTCTGTCTGATTCGTGTTGTGTCCCCAAAGCCTGCAATACTACCTGATACATGGCAAGTGTTCCGTAAATACTTGTTGTATGAGTGAATGAATGAAGAGGCTTTGCTCTCCCTGAATTGGTTCTTCCCTGCCATTAAGCCTCATGTGATCCCCTTGGTTCCTTTCCTCTAGCGCTCACTTGATATCCAATAGTGGCAGATCTTGATAGGGGAGGTTGAGAAACTGGGGCCTCTCAGTTCTGTTGCCTCCCTGATGTCCATATATCTGGCGCATTCCAGGTGCCCGTCGTTGGACATTAGCACGATCTTCATCCGGTAGCCAAAAGACCTGTGGTTCAGGAAGGATGGGTGTGAAGCTGGGGAAGACCTAGGGATTCCAAGGGCAGGGACGGGGCAGAGAGGTTTGACCACAGAATGGGGTATGTGAGCTGGGGCAGGGCCCTGGGGCTAGGGGCAGCCTCAAAATCATCATCATCATCATGGCCTAGGGAAGGCAGGGTGGGGAGAGGGGGTCCTGGAAACATCACCATGGTTTGGGGCACCCTTGCATTCAGCACAGTCTCCAATGTCTGGATCACAAAAGTGTCATAGTATGTGTGGTTTTGTGGGGGTCGGCGCAAGTCGAACATGATGGAAAGGTTGAGGGCTGCGGCTTCCTCCAATAGCTCTTCTAATGCTGGTACTGTCTGATTCTCAGCCTCTTTCTGATCAGGGCCTGCCAGCGGTTTGGCACCCCAGAAGGGTCGCCTCTATAAGAAAGAACAATTATTTCAAGACCAGAAGAGGCCTCCCGGCCTTGCCCCCATCCTCACTATCTTCACTCATATCTTCCACTTGGTGTCCAGCTTCTTTCCACCTCTGAGCCAGGGCCTTTTTCCAAACCGTGGCCTTCTTCCAGACCATCTAACAACTTACTCTGTGACCTCAACCTCCTGCCCTTCCAGTTTCCTAACTTCCTCTCTCCCACTACATCTTCCCGTTGGTCTCGAGGAGACCTCTGCAATCTTGACGCTTTGGTTTCTTCCCAGTTCATCAGCCCCTTTCTAGCTGCACCTACATCCCCTACCCATGGTTCATCCACAGCTTGAACTACTTTTCCATAGCACTCTCAGCTCCCTTTCTGTCCCACTTGCCCTACAACTCCCAGACTGATTCAATTGTACAATTGTCTGCCTCCTCTACCACTAGAACTGGGGACTGAGCACTGCCACGGGCAGAGTACAAAATGTGGGCTCTTGGCACTGCAGTCCTTATTTTTCGCTCTCAGCACTGCTTAGCAATCCTTTTACTTGCTCTTGATTTGCTCCCTCTTCCATTCCCCCTAGTGTTATTCCCAGCCTCTGCTACTCTCCTCTCCTCTCCTTATTCTCAATGAATGACCTCACTTCCTAATTGCTGACATGGATAAAGCTAGCTATCTAACACTTATTAAGTACTTACTATGTGCCAGGCAGTGTTCTGAGTACTTTATGTGTATTAACTGATTTAATCCTCCCGATAACCCTACAAGGTAGGTACTGTTATTATTCCCATTGTACAAATGAGAAAATTGAGGCACAGAGAGACTTAAGAAATGCTGCCTCGGGTCACACAGCCAGTAAGTGGTGGAGCCAGGGTTTAAACCCAGACATCCTTTGCTCTTAATCACTCTGATCTGATATGATGTAAAGAATTAAATGGAAAAGAAGCAAATTGCAAAAGAGTCTGTGTAATGATTCTATTTGTGCAAAATAGAGAGAGACTGTGTGTTTGTGTATGCAGATGCACCTTGACTTATGATGGGGTTGTATCTTGATAAACCCATTTTTTAAGTTGAAAAGATTGAAAATCAAAAATGCATTTAATATACCTAACCTACTAAATATCCTAGCTTAGCCTAGCCTACCCTAAGTGTGCTCAGAACTTACATTAGCCTACAGTTAGGCAAAAATCATCTAATACAAAACCTATTTTGTAATGAAGTATTGAATATCTCATGTGATTTATTGAATATTGTACTGAAAATGAAAAACAATTGTCATGTGGGTACTCTAAGTATAGTTTCTACTGAATGTATATCAATCTCAAATCATCATAAAGTAAAAAAATCATTAAGTGGAACCTCAGAAGTCGGGAACTGTGTGTGTGTATCCAACTGTTAACAGTGAATATTTCAGAGGGATTGGACTATGGGAGACTTTGATTTCTATGTTATTTCTTATTTCTCTGATGTTTTACTTTTTACAATGAACATGTATTACTTTTACAATCAGGGAAAGAGGAACTGAAAAAATTCAATATCCTTTTAAATATTTTGTACCACTTACAGGATTGAAGTTGACACTTCTGGGCCAGGCATTCGGAGATCTTCAAGGCCAAGCCTCTGCTCCCTACCACTCCCATGAATTGTCTCTCTCAGTTACATTCAGCCACACTTTATTCCTGGAAACACCCTTTTTCAGACTTCTGGGTTTTACATGTCCTCTTCCCTCTGATGGAGTTCCCGTTCCCTGCTTTGTGCATCTTAGGAGAAGACTCTCATCTTCTCCTGTATGAATCCACTCCTGATTCTCTCCCAGGCAGGAAAATGTTTTTCTTGCTCTGGGTTTCCTGAATCGTCTGCTGCCTAGGCTCTCTACTAGGTGGAAGTGACTTGAGTGAGAGCACAGACTATGTTCTTATTGCCTAGCACAGGGCTGAGCAAATGCTTACCAACAGAATGAACTCTGCCCTCTCTGAGTGTCCCTGTAGGTGGCTGCCTCTTTGCAGAGGCTGTCCTCACCTCTAGGAACCAGGACCCAGCATTGAGTCTCTTCAGTTCAGCCCAGGAGAAGTCACTGCTGTGGGCTGTGATTCGGGTTGGGAATACAGAGGCTACATTCGTGGTCCTGCTCAGGTGCTCATCATGCATGAGGAAGGGGACCCCGTCGGAGCTGAGGGCACAAGGGGTGTCAGAGGGCCAAGCTCTGGGGCTGGTCATCATATCCTTCAGCCCCCCCAGGTCCCCTAAGCCCCAGCTTCCCTCACCTGACCATCACATCAGTCTCAAACACAGTAGCTCCGCATTCAGCTGTCTTCCGCAAGGACATCAGGGTGTTCTCGGGAGCCAGCTGTGAAAGGGAATAGGCGATGAGGTAGCAGGGGAGGGTGGGAGACTGGGAACCCACAGGCCTGGCCGCTGTAGCGTGGACGAGCAGACCTTCCTGACCCTCCCAGCATTCTGTCCAACACTCACCATGGGGGCCCCTCGGTGTCCCACCAGCCCAGGCTTGGGTGGTAAGTCACTGGGTTCCATGATGCAGGGTGAGGAGATGCATAGTGGGGCCAAGTAGATGACCAGGACAACTCCAAAAAATAGGAGCAGTAGCAGAATCTTGGGACCTGTGGGGAGTGGGGGACAGGCTTTCAAGAATGGGCAAGGGGAGAGCTCTGGGGACGGAAGGCAGAGTGCAGGTGGCAGAGCAGGAGTGGCCAGCAAGGGTGAGTGGGGCAGTGGCATTGGCACCTCTTCGGTGGATACGGTAGAAGGTATCAGCCACAGGCCAGGCCAGGAGGGTGATTCCAGCGGCTGCTCCAATATGAAGGAATGGGGCTGTGGCCTGTGGACAAGAGCTGGTGAGGCGGGCTCTTCTCCAGTGCCCCTCCCCGCTTTCCTCTTAGGGCCTGACTGCTGGAGTTGAGAGCTACCTGTAGTCTTGGGGGAATAGGAGCAAGATATGTTCTAGAGTTGGCTGCAAGCCAAGGCTCCTGCCTAGACACTGGAGATTGGCCACTCACCTGCAGTGACACACGCAAGCTATGCCACTCCTGCTGCCATTGGAAATCCAGTCCCACAAGGCCAGCGGCCACAAGTAGCATAATGAGGAGCAGCAGCACCTGGGGGCCCAGGGATGAATGAGGCCTCTTGGTCAATTTGGGCTTATGGTCGGTGAGCTGCTCCTTCACTCTCTGGAGAGGGGACCCGACCCTTCCCTTCCCCTGACACATCTACTTTCCTCCTTTCACTCAACAAATACTTACTGGGCTTCAGGTCCTGGGCTTGACCCCCCGGGGGTATAAAAGTGAGGTCCTCAGCAAATAGCCAGCCAAGTGCTGGGCCCAGTGGCCCCCTCTCCCATGCATTCCCATCCCTACTGTACCTTGTGGAGGCTGTGCAGATGCAGGGGCTGTCTACAAAGCCGCAGGAGCAGGGCCAGGACCTGGGGGCAGAGAGTGGTGGGACTGATGGGGCACCAAGAGGGGAGCAAGGTTACTGAGGTGGGCTTCCCAGGCTGGTACCTCCGTCCTGCCCAAGAATTAGCCCCTCCCTCAGTGGCCAGGATGAGAATAGGGAGCTAGAACTAAGCAGGAAGGAAGGCAGAGGTGGGGTTAGGCCAGCGGCCTCCAGACCCACCAATAGCAAGGATGCATATGTGACCAGTAGAGAGATGACCAGGAGGAATGCCAGGGACCAGTCCATCCAGTGTCCCCAGCGGCGGAAGAGGAATCTGTGGGAGGGGAGAGGGAAGTGTCCAAGTGGGGGAAGGGGTGTCAATAGTGGCCTGAGGGGAGGTGGGGTGGGTGGATCCAGGAGGACTAGAAGGGAGTGAGGAGAAAGCCCCTCACGGGGCCAGGGGCTCCAAGGATTGAGATTTTGTGGAGGGATTTTCTAAGGAGATTGGGTAGCAGCAGAGCTGGGTTTGAGGAGCTGGGCAGGGCTGGGGGATGACTGGCAGTGGGGCGCCTAGGGGTCCCAGGGTGGGGAGCAGGTTGACATGTATGCTGGGGAAGCGGCGGGGGGAATCCATGACACACTCATTGAAGTTGTGCAGGTCATTGAGAAGGACGAGCCCGATGTACAGCCAGCCCAGGGAGAGTAGGAAGGTGAGGAAGAGCAGGCCAAACCAGATACAGTCGCACTGCAAAGGGGCAGGAGAGAAACTCATAACCAATACCTACTTGAAGCTCGGAGTCCCCAGCAGGTGGCAGCTGAAGGGAGCTGCCTGCCCCGTGTTGGGCTGCTCTGCTCAGGGGGCAGCTCTTTCCATATTTTAGGGAGATTTTCTTCCTGGGAGAGAGAGCCCCTTCCCCCAAGCTGTCTATGAGCACAATTGGCCTTCTTATCCCCTCCAGTGGGCCTCTGCCTTCTGACTTCCAGCCTCCCCCCTCTATCCCTACTCCACCTTGCTGGTTTGCATCCTCTCTCTGGGGCATTTCCTCCAGTGGCAGCTATACAGGCAGTGGAGGCAGCGGGCCCAGACGGAGCAGCAGCCGGGGGACTCGGCCATGGTGAAGGCCTGGGGGAAGGGACACTCAACCATCAGGGACCCTGGCAGAGGGCAGATCCCAGTCCCCCTCCCAGTGTATCTGAGGAGCTCGGGGGAGGAGCAGAGGCCTGGGCCGCTGCTCAGCAACGGAGGTCACGGGGCAGGCCCAGAGTGCCAGACTGGATGAGGCGAGCAGCCCCAGCTGCAAGCCTGGCAATGGGAGACAATCTCCAGAGCCTTCGTTTCCCTTTAATCTTGGTACCTGGAGAGTCAGTGGGACACCCAAGAGGTCCAGCCTCTTTTCGGGCAGGATGCATATCCACTGTCTCCAGCTCCTCCCCATTTAACAGCACACACCTCTGGGGATGGAGTGCTTGCCCTGGGGGTAAAGAACTCAAGAGAAACTGCCCAGGGTGGGGCAAACTCAGTTCAGCAAGTTAAAGCAGGTTTGGCCAAGCTGGAGGCAGCCCCATGCTGAATTGCTTTCCAGCCCAGGAAGCAGAAGTAACCTGAAGCAAAGGTTCCAGTTCTGACCTGGGGCTAATGAAGGCCCAGCTAGTTGGCCAGTTGCTATGGTTATAGAGATTATTCAGATCACAAATCTCTGAAAGATTCTCTGTGTCCACCTCGCAGGGGACAGAGGGCACTGCCAAGAAGAGGAAGACTTGAGGTGAACGTGTTGCCTGGGTCACTCCCAGTCTTCTAAAGGAATCTTTGGATTTTCAAAATACAAAGCCTCCCCCTCAAGTCCTGCCCTTTCCTGCCCAGTCATCCCCCCACCCCAACCAGAAGCCCAGACCCGCCTTCAGGAGCCCCACCCTCTAAGTTAGCTTTGGTCAAAGTACAACAAACGCAGGGCAAAGGTGTGAATGCGGGGTGTGGTTGTCTTGGGGCAGGGGACCCCTGTACCTTATGCTTCTGGGTTTGGCTGACTGAGCTGATCCCCAGACTTGGCTGGGTATGTGACTGATTCTACACGAGAGGGTGTGCGATTTGTGTCAGCATTTGTACTTGTGTTTGCACAACTGGCTGTCGGTACAATACGATTTCAGGTGACTTTGAGTATGTAAAGGAGCCCCTGGATACACCCAAAGTGTGTGAGCATGTGTGCATGTGGGCTGAGGGACAGGACCCCTTGTCCTCCGAGCTCCCCAGAGGCTATGGAGTCTTAGAGGGGTGCACAGTGGCTGGGTCCGGTAAGGAGGAAGGTGTGGCTGCTTCTGAACTGCCCTCTTTATGCTGCCTTGGGAAAGGAGGGTTAGGGTAGGGGTGAGGAGCTGGAGCTGGGGGAAGGAAATCTCTCCCCTCTCTGAGACCCTTCCCAGTAAAAAGCCAACCCAAAGGGAAGCCCTTGCCTCTGCCCATCTTGGAGCTGGTTTGATAGCCTGCCCTAAGCTCTTGCCTCCCCTGGGGTCCTACCCCTGTGCCCCAGACACTGCCTTCCAGAGTCCCCTCCCTTCAGGAGCTGTCTGTAGGATGGGATCAGGGTCTGAGCAGCCTGAAAACCCCAAGTAGGGGAGCTGACAGGGGTGCCATTCAATCCCCCGGTCCAAGCCCAGCGGGATGGAGCTGGTCTCTGCTCCACAGCTCCCATCTGTAGCCCCCCAGCCTTCCCGAGCCCTCACACCTTTGCTCAGTGGCAGCTCCGCTCCACTCTGCTCTCTGCACTGCTTCCCAGCTCCTCTCCGAGTGGTGTGCCTCCTCCCTTTTTCAGTCGTCGGTTCAGCCCTATGAGTCAAACAGGTGGCACTGTTGCCACCTACAGGAGGCTGTGTGGGTCCTCTCCCTAGGCCTGCAGCTGCTCTGTGGCCTGGGCACAGCCCGGGTGGGAAGATGGAAGGCAGGAAGGGGGAGGGAGAGCAAATCTGCTTCTTTACTTGCTGGCGGTCAGGGGGCTTGGGGTGAGGAATTCCTTTGTGCAGCCTTTCCCATCCCTCTGTCCCTCCTCCTGTTCCCCTCCCAGTCACTGCCGGGGCTTTGTCCTGGCTCAGGGAGGCGAGGGCTGAGGGCACAGGCTGGCGGGAAGCTGGGGGGGAGGTGACCACACAACTTTGCAGCTTGGCAGTGAGGAGAAGAGGCCCAGCCAGCCCACTGGAAAGGCGTGTGTGTGTGTGTGTGTGTGTGTGTGTGTGTGTGTGTGTGTGTATGTATGTGTGTGTAAGTCTAACATCAAGTCTCAAGCTCCCTGGGAATACAGCCTTGATTCATTAGGCCCCCTCCCCTCTTGAGCTCCTACTTCTAATTCAGCAAGGTGCATGTATAAGAAGCTGCAGCCTGGAGCGGTGTCTCACACCTGTAATCCCAGCACTTTGGGAGGCCGAGGTGGGTGGATCACCTGAGGTCAGGAGTTCAAGACCAGCCTGGCCAACATGGTGAAAAAATACAAAAATTAGCCAGGCATGGGGGTGTGCACCTATAATCCCAGCTACTTGGGAGGCTGATGTGGGAAGATTGCTTGAGCCCGGGAGGTCGAGGCTTCAGTGAGTTGAGATTGTGCTACTGCACTCCAGCCTGGGCAACAGAAGCTACAAGCTACTTCCTGAACTCTGGACAGCAAGTTGCCCTGTTTCTGGACCAGAGGTCCCCATGGGCCTTGTGGATCCTGGGTGACACTAGTAGTTCTCCCGTCTTCCCTCATCACCTGACAGGAGATGCTCATTCAGGACTTGTGTCATTTCTGCTGCCTTGTCCCTAAGGCATATGAGTCTCTTTCCAAGAATCCTTTGAGGAGTGTAGTGTATATTGGGGTCACAGGCTTTTGGAAGATGAACACATACAAAAGATGCTGTTACTATAGCATCAGCGGGGAAGGGCTGGTTAGCATGCTATAGAGTTTGCTTAGTGCTAAAGCACAGGGGTCTGGGTGGGATGGGGGCCAGGGGCTGGCTTGATTGACCTCTCCCTCTACATTATGCCTGATGCGGTGACTCGAGGTCTGGGGGCTATTAGTGCAGTGTTGGTAGGAAAGGATGTTTTCTCTGGGGATAAGTCTGCTTACCCCTCCCCCGCCACACACTGGCTTTCAAACAGTGAGAAGGAAGACTGGCTCTCTTATGCCAAGAGCTGGCCCCCCTCCCACTCAGCCTTCCCATTGTGTCCAGAGGCTCTAGTTGGCAATGGCAGAGGCTCCTTTGCTCCCTCGGCATTAAAATGCAAAGAGAAGCAGGGCTGCTTGCTGGCAGGAGGCCAGGGAGGACCAGCAGGTCACCTAGTCCATTGCAGGCTTCATTCTAGGCAGACTGTTGCTCAATTTCTTTTGCTTGGGCTCTGGTGGATTCTAGAGGAGTCTTGGCTTTTGAGTTTTTGGGGATGGTTTGGGAGCTTTCTTTGGGAGAAGGGTTTTGGAATTCAGAATGCATAGATATGAAGCGCAGGGCTTGTGAGCACCTCAGAAGACAAGGCCAGTCAGCAGCCTGTGTATGGTATTCCAGGGCTGGCCCCCTTTTAGCTTTAAGCAGAGATGGAGAACCTGATACATTGTAAGGCATAAGCATCTTTCAAAGGAGAATGCAAGGAGCCAGTGCCGTTCTGTCCTGGGACTGGACAGCAGTATGGTGCAATGCCCCTCCTGCACTAAGAAATCAGGCTGCAGGGCATTAGAAGTGGCCGCTGCTGGCACTCTAGAGAGTTGGCTAGAGTGAAGCTTGGATGGTAGCTCTGCATTCGGGCCCTAGCTCACTAACTTTGTGACTCTGGGTAAGTTACTTAACTTCTTTGTACCCCAGTTTCCTCAAATGCAAAATAAGGACATCTATCTGTTGACCTTTTTGTGTGTGTGTGTGAAGAACAAATAAAATTGTGGCAAGAACATGGAGATGGTTAGTAAACGTGGTTTCTTCCTCCCAAATCTGGAAGCCAGGCAGGTTCTACAGTGGAGGTCAGGCCACTGGCCTTGCTAACGTGATTCTGATTTCTTAGGGTAGCAGAGCAACATAAAGACATGTCACACTCCACACTACCTTCTGGGAAAGAGGGCGGCTACAATAAGTCAGGGAGGCTCAGGTACTTGTAATGAATCCCCTTAATAGCTTCCTCAGGGGCTCAGGAACACAGGTTGAAATTTTATTTCTCCCTCTAGCACAGAAGGATCTTCCCGAACAGTAGATGGGCTAAGGTTTATTTACTTACTTAACATTTAAAAATAATTCATTTACTTCAACAACATGGAAGACAATCGAGAGTACTATTGAAACACAATTCAGAGAGGGTCAGGACAGTACAGATCACAACCCCATTCCTGAGGTGGAATGAAAGATCTAAACCAGGCCTCCGTCCTAGGCCAGGCTCCTCCGTTAAGCAGAGACAACCAAAAGATAAGAAAGCCTTGGCCTCATCCCCGTCATGAGATAGCCTGAACTGCTCACAAATAAGAAATAACTTGATGATTTTGAGGACTGGTTCCTGATGAGTCATTAGGAAAGTCAGTTGGTTCTCTCTTCAGTAGGTGGTTTGGCACCCTTCTGGAGAACAGCGAGTAGTAGTCTGGAGCTGGAGGCTGAGGGCCAACATCCAACAAAGGTTACCTTCTTTTCAGTAACACTTTTTTCCTTTTTTCAACAGCAAGAAACCTGAAATCCAGAGAAGTCATTTAAAAACCCCTTCTGGCTGCAACCTGAAAGATCTCCCAAGCCAGACTGAGGGTAGAGATGATGACTCCAACTTCAGTGGGCCTCTTCTTCGATAGGGGAGCAGCCAGAGAAGAAGCTGGTGTTGCTGGCCAGAGCTCGTTTCTTTTTCTTCCCTGGAGCCTTATTTTCTTGGTATTCTGTTGCTACATGTTTCAACTCTGGGAGGTCAAAAAGGGAGGGAGCTGGGGGAGTCTTCTTTGACGGCACCTGCTCCACGTCGCACATCTCTTTCAGGATCTAGGAGGGACAGAGACAGGTATGAATAGGCTTTAGAAAGGGGCAGAAGCTCAGCCCAGCCGAGCTGCTATAGATGCTCGACATACTCCCAGTAGTATGAGGTATTCTTTAAGATCATTCCATGGAAAAAAACCAGACTCTAGTCTATGTGCGACCCCTAGTTCCCAGCAAGCTGATTACACCTTTACTCCACCTGCCTCTCTTCTACTGGTCCGTCATAGATAACGCAGAGAAGGATGCTAATCCAGTTTTCCAATGCCTGCCTTTTAGCCCACCTACCTTGCTATTGGGGGTGGCACAGACGGGATTAAAGAAGCTTAATCCTGGGGTCACCTCCGTAGGATCCTCCAATTTGAAGGAGCCTTCAGAATCCTGGGTCCGTTCAACAGTGCCCAAGCTATCCTGAAAATCAAGCAGACAGGCATATTATAAATTTGGCTGCAAATCAGTCTGCTCCCATTCAACCAAAGAGGTAACAGTTCTAAGTGCCTGATTAGTCAGCTGAAGCAAGTCTTAGGGAGGCCCTGCTTGGGGAGGTCACAGTGTTTGACATACTCTATCCCTGAAGGAATGGAGCAATGCTTGTAGGTAGCCTCTGAAGGCAAAGACTAGGTAGTGGCATGGGACATCTCACAAGGCCAGGTTTAAAGCAAAGAAAACCTTGGTCATTTGTTTGACTAAACTCCCCCTCTCTACAATTTGCGATATCCCTTTTAGCATCTATACTGGGTGTTGCCTGTATTAGTATTCCTTTCAGTTAACGAAACTGATTCTGAGAGAGACAGATAGAGATGGGAGGAGGGAGGGAGGGGCCATGCCCCTCTGCCTGGAGGCCCTTTCACGGAGCTACTACATGACTCTTGAACCCAAATTGAAAAACCACAGGAATAGAGGATCCTCAAGGTCTCTGCTACTTCTACAGTTCTTAGCCTGACTTCTGGCTTGCCTATGTATATTACAAGTTTTTTTTTTTTTTTTTTTTTTTTGAGATGGAGTCTCACTCTGTTGCCCAGGCTGGAGTGCAGTGGCGCGATCTCAGCTCACTGCAAGCTCCACCTCCCAGGTTCATGCCATTCTCCTGCCTCAGCCTCCTGAGTAGCTGGGACTACAGGCGCCTGCCACCACGCCCGGCTAATTTTTTTCTATTTTCAGTAGAGATGGGGTTTCACCGTGTTAGCCAGGATGGTCTCGATCTCCTGACCTCGTGATCTGCCTGCCTCGGCCTCCCAAAGTGCTGGGATTACAGGCGTGAGCCACTGCACCCGGCCAGAGGTCTTTTTAATAGAAGATGCAGGTTGAAACTTTTCACATGTGGATGTTCAAGAAATGCATGATGAATCATCATTAGACCGTGCTTGCTAGAATTATTGTATATCACATAGAGAGCTGTAGTAATGCATTTTTGCTATTGCACAGGTAGGTGTAAGGCAGGTATAGGGATCTGACCTGCTTGGTGCTGCTCTTCCCAGGGCACATTTGGTTTTCCTGAGTTTGCTATTCCTGGGGACAATATTAAGAGGACATTTAGATTAACTTGGTTTACAACAGTGACTATTAGAAAGGCCTGGTTCCTGTGGGTCTTTTCCTAGAGCCATGGAATAGCTAGCTGGTTGCCATGGAGAGAGTCTAAGTAACGAATGTCTCAAGATGTCAGAAGGATTAACTTCCTGGAAGCTGCTACCTCAGCACGTGGGTCTTACAGTTCCAGTTAAACCTCTGGACTAGTTTCTAGTTTGATCTTACATGTCTATATGCCTGTGAATGCCTGCTCTCTTGTCCTTGTCGTCTCAAAAACAGTACTGAAACTTTACAGCCAAGCCTGGGGGTAGGGAGCTCTATACCTGGGAATCTCCTGGGAAGCACTGTGGTTTCTGAAAGGGGTATGTGAACAGGCGAGCAGCAAGGAAAAAGGATTGAGAAGTGAACTGTCTCTTTTCCTGGGTTCAGAGGGAAGGAGAAGGGTAGGAAGAGCTGTGCAGGAGACTCCAGGTTTCAGGACGGAAGACAGAAAAAGAGGGTGGAAACTAGTGGGAGGTCTGAAGGGATGGGGAGAGGAAACAGCACTGATCCTACCTTGCCTTGCTGGCGGTTCCGACACTTTGTGGGGTCACAGCAACAGTCCACACCACAGTCTGACTTTTGCTTCCTGCACCCACACTGCTTGTTTCCACACCAGCCCTTGCAGGAACACTGCAAAACAGGTTTGCAGAAAGACACATTACTGAAAGGGTTAGAAGACTAGTTTAAAATGACTTCCCTTCATTTGCAAGCTTTTCTAGAAAAAAATGGAAAGTACTATTATCTACCAACCTTCAATCTCCTTAGTCCTCTCTTCTTTGGTGAAACAATAATCACCAAGAACTGTCACAGGTTTAAAGAGAACAAGTCTTGCAAGACAAATCCATTTTCTTTTCTTTTCTCTTTTTTTTTTTTTTTGAGATGGAGTCTTATTATGTCACCCAGGCTGGAGTGCAGTGGCACGATCTCTGCTCACTGCAACCTCCACCTCCCAGGTTCAAGTAATTCTCCTGCCTCAGCCTCCTGAGTAGCTGGGATTACAGGTGCACGCCACCATGCCTGGCTAATTTTTAAATTTTATTTTTTTGAGACGGAGCCTTGCTCTGTTGCCCAGGCTGGAGTGCAATGGTACGATCTTGGCTCACTGCAGCCTCCGCCTCCTGAGTTTAAGCAATTCTCCTGCCTCAGCTTCCCGAGTAGCTGGGATTACAGGTGCCTGCCACCACGCCTGGCTAATTTTTGTATTTTTAGTAGAAACAGGGTTTCACCATGCTGGCCAGGCTGGTCTCGAACTCCCGACCTCAGGTGATCCACCTGCCTCGGTCTGTCAAAGTGCTGGGATTACAGGCGTGAGCCACCATGCCTGGCCACCTGGCTAATTTTTGTATTTTTAGTAGAGATGGGGTTTCACCACGTTGCCCAGGCTGGTCTCAAACTCCTGACCTCAGGTGATCAGCCCGCCTCGACCTCCCAAATTGCTGGGATTACAGGTGTGAGCCACCGCGCCTGGCTGAAAAATCCATTTTCTTTTGGACAGAATACTTGAAGGACGGATCAGAGGGATAGCATAATGCAAGGCAACTGACAAAGACTCTTGTGACAACTTTATGGGCAAAGTGAAGAACTGTGAGCTGGATGGTAGTATAGTTAAGTACATTTAAAAACTGAGTGTAGTTGCTCAGTATTTTTAGAATTACCAAACTGTACTTTCATCCAGCTCACATTTCTGCATTTTGTCCAGTGTTAGTCTGGGCTTTGTCCTTACCACATTTTGATAAATCACTGATGATATGAAATAAAATCATTTACATTTGATAGCACTTTACAGTTTTCAGAGTACTTTCATGTACATAAATACAAAATCTCATTTGAATCTCATAACTAGTCTATAAGGTAGGCATATTTATCAGCTCTAACAATGACAGAAAGCTGGAAGGATGAGTAATATGTAAGATAAAAGAATCACAATTCAAAAATATTTTGACAAGCTGGACTTAAGGTGTGAAAGTAGAAAGAAAGTAAGTTTGTAAGTTTGGTATTTAGGTTCCCCTCAACTCAGTCATAGAAATACAATATGGAGAGTGATCTAGCTTAAAAGTAGACCGTGCAGTGGCTCATGCCAGTAATCCCAGCACTTTGGGAGATCAAGGCGGGTGGATCGCTTGAGCTCAGGAGTTTGAGACTAGCCTGGGCAACATGGTGAAACCCTGTCTCCACCAAAAATACAAAAAATTAGCCGGACATGGTGGCAACCTCGGGAGGCTGAGGTGGGAGGATCACTAGAGCCTGGGAGGTGGAGGCTGCAGTGAGCTGAGATCACGCCACTGCACTCCAGCCTGGGTGACAGAGTGAGACCTCATCTCAAAAAAAAAAAAAAAAAGACTGTGTAGAAAAGGGCCTAGGGATTTGAGGTGTAAGCAAGCTCTGTAAGTCAACAGCTTGAAATGGCTGTCCCAAAGCAAATGCAGTCAGGTAGAAATCTGGAGTTCAGAAAAGATGGGGAGTAATTATTTCACTGTACCCCGGCTCAGTAGGATCCCATTTGAAATAATGCATCCTGGCTGGGCACGGTGGCTCATGCCTGTAATCCCAGCACTTTGGGAGGCCGAGGCGGGTGGATCATCTGAGGTCAGGAGTTCAAGAACAGCCTGACCAACAAGGTGAAACCCCATCTCTACTAAAAATACAAAATTAACAGGGCGTTGTAGCGCATGCCTTTAATCCCAGCTACTCAGGAGGCTGGAGGCAGAAGAATCGCTTGAACCTGGGAGGCAGAGGTTGTAATGAGCCGAGATTGCGCCATTGCACTCCAGCCTGGGCGACGGAGTGAAACACCGTCTCAAAAAAAAAAAAAAAAAAAAAAAAAAAAAGAAAAAGAAAGAAAGAAATAATGCATCCTATTTCAGGGCACCATAATTTTGTTCATGCGTACAAAAGCATAGACAATAGCAATAAAAAACCTCACTCATGCCCCCACTAACCCCCCTTAACAGTAAAATGCAGATATAACCGAGGTCTCCTATGTACTCCTTCCTGATCCCATTTGCGTCCTCCCTTTCCAGGGATAAACAGTCTACTGAATTAGGTATTTAACATTCCTATCACATTAGTTTTTTTTGTTTGTTTTGTTTTGTTTTGTTTTGTTTTGGAGACAGGGTCTTGCTCTGTCACCCAGGCTGGAGTGCAGTGGTGCAATCATAGCTCACTGCAGCCCCAACCTTTTGGACTTAGTGATCCTCCTTCCTCAGCCTCCAGAGTATTTGGGACCACAAGCACATGCCACCACGCCTGGCTAATTTTTTGTTTTTGATTTTGTAGAGACAGGGTCTTGCCATGTTGCCCAGGCTGGTCTTGAACTCCTGGCCTCAAGCAATCCTCTTGCCTCAGCCTCCCGAAGTGCTGAGATTACAGGTGTGAGCAACAGCACCTGGCCACACATATGAGTTTTTGTAAAAAAACAAAAATAAACAAGAAATTGTCTTACACATTTTTAAACTTTGTATAAATGACATCTTACATGTTGATACATATAGCTCAATTCCGTTCATTTTCACTCTATGAACTTGCCACAATTTACCCATTCTCCTGATAGTGCCATTTTCCACTCTTATAAACAAAGCTGCAGTAGTGATGGCTAACATTAATGTGTGCCAGGCACTGTTATAAGGGCTTTCCGTTTATTAAACCAGTTTAATTGATAAGCATGTTTTCTTGTATGCACATTCAGGAATTCAGTGTGTATGTTTTATAAAGAGGATGTTAAACAAAAAAGAGGTGAGTGATCAGAATTACAGGAAACAATGCTATAAGAAAAATCATAGAAGAAAGTGGGATAGTTTGGCTTTGAAAAGATAGAGGTGGCCAAGCTCACAGGATGAAGGAACAGAGTGACAAGAGACCTCAGCAACCATCTAACGACTGGTTTGATGTACGAAGCTCCTCTTAACATCCCTGGTCTAATTATCTGAAGCTCTATTTATCCTGAGGTAATAATAGTTTCTATATAACTTCTGGTCATAGAACCCAATTCTGCCATCTAAAATGACATGGAATCGGCCGGGCGCGGTGGCTCAAGCCTGTAATCCCAGCACTTTGGGAGGCCGAGACGGGTGGATCACGAGGTCAGGAGATCGAGACCATCCTGGCTAACACAGTGAAACCCCGTCTCTACTAAAAAAAAACAAAAAACAAAAAACTAGCCGGGTGAGGTGGCGGGCGCCTGTAGTCCCAGCTACTCGGGAGGCTGAGGCAGGAGAATGGCGTGAACCCAGGAGGCGGAGCTTGCAGTGAGCTGAGATCCGGCCACTGCACTCCAGCCTGGGTGACAGAGCGAGACTCCGTCTCAAAAAAAAAAACAAAAAAAAAAACAAAAAAAAAAACACTTGACTTTTAATAGTTGTGTATAATATTTCCTCATGGGGATAATGTCAATTTATTTAACCAGTCCCCTAATGTTAAATATTAAGATTGTTTTGAAAGAAATTGTTCACTATTATCAATCATGTTTTAGTAAATATCCTTGTATAGAAATATAATCTAAACTGTACTACGACTGACAAGGCCCTCCATCATCCGGCCCTTGACTACCCATCCCCTGACTGTAGCTTATGCTCAATACATTCTAGCCACACTGGCCTTTTTAGTTGTTCCTCAAGATACTAAGCTCATTCTTGCCCCGAGGTCTTGCATTTTCTGTTCCCCTTTCCTGAAATGTTCTTCTGATGCTTTTCCTGACTTGCTCTTCACTGTTTAGGCCTCAGCTTAGATATTTCCTTCTCAGAGAGAGCTCCACAAGCACTCTTCTTTAAACAAAATTTTTTTTTAATGAGGTAGGGTCTCGCTGTTACCCAGCCTGGTCTTTGTAACTCCTGACCTCAAGCAATCCTCCCAAAGTGTTGGGATTACAGGCATCTGCCACCATGCCCAGCCTCCCGAAACACTCTTTTTTTAGTAGAGATGGGGTTTTGCCGTGTTGGCCAGGCTGGTCTTGAACTCCTGACTTCAAGTGATCCGCCCACCTCAGCCTCCCAACATGCTGGGAATACAGGCGTGAGCCACCACACCTGGCCCCAAGCACTCTTCTAAAGTGCTCTTTTCCCATCCCACATTCTCTATGACTTCACTATTTTCTTTTCCACTCATCACTATCTAAAATTATCTTATTTTTCTGGTTACTGTGTGTCTCTCCCCACAAGAATACCAGTTTCATGAGGGCAAAGAATCTCACCTGTCTTGTTTCATGTCTTCTCAGCAGCTAGAAACAGTGCCTGGCACATAGGTGCCCAGAAAAAAATTTGTTGAACGAATAAATATATTTACATACCAATGTCTATTTCCTTAGTATAAATTCCTATAAATTACTGGGTCAAAGGATAGAAACATTTTAAAGGCTATTGATACATATTTTCAAGTTGCTTTCCTGAAAAGTATACCAATTTATATTCCTAATAGCAATACAGAAATGCCCTTTTTTTTTTTTTTTTTTTTTTCAGACAGGGTCTCACTCTGTCACCCAGGCTGGAGTGCAGTGGCATGATCAGAGCTCACTATAGCCTCAACCTCCAGGGCTCAAGTGATCCTGTGGCCTCAGTCCCCACTGAGTAGCTGGGACTACAGGTGTGTGTCACCACGCCAGGCTAATCTTTTGTATTTCTAGCAGAGACAGGGTTTTGCCATGTTGCCCAGGCTGGTCTCAAATTACTAGGCTTAAGTAATCTGCCCACCTCAGCCTCCCAAAGTATTGGGATTACAGGTGTGCGCCATGGTGCCCAGCCAGAAGTCCCCTTCTTAGTCACCCTTGCCAATGCTAGACATTATAATAACAAAACATCTTTGCTGCTTTAAGACAGGATGAAAGATGGAGTTCTATGACATGTCCTGGTGATACTTCCCCAGGATGACAGTGATCCACTGATTGCTACAGCCTGGGTAAGGTCCTTTGGCCATTTACAAATTCATCTAAATGCTCCAAAAAGGCTGTTACCTCGTCCATGTTTCTCTATTTTATCCAAGAGATAATATCATGAGAGCAGTATCTGAAGGGCTGTCATAAAGAATGATTAGGCTCTTATATAGCCAAGACCCATTGGGATGATGTATAGGACAGCACATTTCAGCTAAACAAGAAGGAACTTTCTAACAATTAGTGGAGTCCAATGGGTTGTCCTGTAAGACTGTGAGCTTCCCCCTATTAGAAGTCTTCAAGCAAGAAGAGGTTAGATAAACACCTGGTAGTGGTATTATAGCACAGTCATGACATACATGACAGATGTAGTTGCATGAATGCCACGTACATGAGCTGTAACTTCATCCTATTCTCTCTCACACCAGGAAGCAGATTAGAATGTCAAAGACAGAATGTGACCCTATCACAGGCATAACTACAAATGTATTTACTACATGTATACAGGGTGGTGTGTGTGTGTGTGTGCATGTGTGTGTGTGTATATCACAACTGCTGGCAACCCACCAGCATGTTCCAGCACCATAGTTGAGAAGTAATAGGGGGACTCTTTTTTTTTTCTTTTTCTTTTGTAGAGATGGGATCTAGCTGTGTTGCCAAGGTTGGTCTTGAACTCCTGGCATCAAGCAATCCTCCCACCTTGGCCTCTCAAAGTGCTGGGATGACAGGCATGAGCAACCACACCCGGCCAAGGGATTCTTTGTAGAGAGTGGAAAGCAGAGCTGAAAGACCTCTGTTCTCAACTTAAGCCAGTTGTTCTCAACTCTAGCTGCACATAAGAAATCTCTGGGCAGCTTTTCAAAAAGGCCATGTCCTACCTCAGACTAATTACATCAGAATATCTGGGGGTGGGGTCCCAGGCTCCATGTTTAAAAGCTCCCTTGGGGGTTCCAATGTGTGGCTAG
This sequence comes from Macaca thibetana thibetana, assembly GCF_024542745.1. Lineage (NCBI taxonomy): Eukaryota > Metazoa > Chordata > Mammalia > Primates > Cercopithecidae > Macaca > Macaca thibetana. Next base: position 66,852,090 of record NC_065598.1, on the reverse strand, counting down.
ACTTGAGAACTACTGCTTTAGAGTCCATAATTCCTCTAGCACTAAGCTCAGTGTTACACTGTACCTCATACTTCAGAAGGATAAGATCTGGTCAAAAAAAAAAAAAAAATACCAGGATTGGTAAGTGATGCTGTGGCAAAAACAAAAAACAAAGAATACCAGACTAGGAATTTGGAGACTCAGGCTCTAGTCTTATATTTAATGCTTGGCATGACCTTGGACAAGTCACTTCATCCAAGTTAATCTCCATTCTTTTTTTTTTTAATTTTTAAATTTAGAGATGGGGGTCTCACTCGGTCATTGAGGCTGGAGTGCAGTGGCACAATCATAGTTCACTGCAGCCTTGAACTCTGCGCTCAAGTGATCCTCCCACCTTGGTTTCCCAAAGTATTGGGATTACAGGTATGAGCCACCGTGCCCAGGCCATTCCTTCATCAGTAAGGTAGAGGCAAGAATACCTGCTCCCTCTTTTCTGCCAAATGTGACAAATGAGAATATTTGTAAAATGCTTATAGTGCTTTAACAACAATATCTGCATGATATTGTATCCTTCACAAGGTGCTTTTGCATGTATTCCTCCTAACTTCTCAGATAACATATAACACCATATAAAAGCATTGTTATGGCCAGGTGTGGTGGCTCATGCCTGTAATCTCAGCACTTTGGGAGGCTGAGGCGGGTGGATTACAAGGTCAGGAGATCGAAACCATCCTGGTTAACATGGTGAAACCCTGTCTCTACTAAAAATACAAAAAATTAGCCGGGCGTGGTGGCAGGTGCCTGTAGTCCCAGCTATTCGGGAGGCTGAGGCAGGAGAATGGCGTGAGCCCGGGAGGTGGAGCTTGCAGTCAGCTGAGATCGCGCCACTGCATTCCAGCCTGGGGGACACAGCGAGATTCCATCTCAAAAAAAAAAAAAAGGCATTGTTATTAAAACCCATTTACACAACTTTGACTGTTACTTTGACTCAGGATATTAGTCCTAGAAGGAACCTTATTCATAATCTATTCTAGACCAGGGGGTCCACAACCCCTAGGCTGGGGACCAGTACTGGTCAGTGGCCTGTTAGGAACTGAGCCACACAGCCGGAGGTGAGCTGCAGGTGAGCAAGTATTACAGCCTGGGCTCCGCTTCCTGTCAGATCAGTGGCAGCATTAGATTCTCATAGGAATAAGAATCCTATTGTGAACTGCGCATGTTGCGCACTCCTTATGAGACTCTAACTAATGACCGATATCTGAGATGGAACAGTTTTATCCCCAAACCACCCCCACGACCAGTCTGTGGAAAAACTATCTTCCATGAAACCGGTCCCTGGTACCAAAAAGGTTGGGGACCGCTGTTCTAGACCCTGCATTGCATAGATAAGGAATCTGAGGCCCAGGGAGACTGACTTACTCAACGTTACTCAATGAACCCGTGGCAAACTCAAGACCCATGTCTATCTGGCTTCTAGGTTACTACTTTTTCTATGATAGCACATGACTTACCCCCCAGCATCTCCTTAGTACCTATAGGAAATGTGGCTGAGTAAGGAAGCCATTAACTCTGGACAAGTCATCATTTTGGTGCCTGCTTCAGTCTCCTTTTCAGTAATCTAGTGATAGTCCCAGCCAGCTTCAGCTGGGTTGAAGCAGTAATAATAAAGGTCCTCTGTGAAACATCAAGGTCTACAGGTAATACGTCTGCAAGCAGTCTGATCAAAGAGCAGTCATAGCATCCATGTACTTTCAGATTGCCAAAAGGTAACTTTAGAGAAACTAGATTTTATGCTAACTTGCTCCCTTTAAAGTCCAGTTATATTCACTTTCCAAATTATAAAATCAGGAGAAAAGCCTAGAAAAGAATAATTCCTCATTGTTTTAGACATAGGATTTATCACTAATAGCAAATATTATTTACTTGCAATATTTGCTATATACTTCTATGTTGCCCTTTTAAGCTTACAGCAACAGTGCTATAATAAATATATGAAGCTTTCCGTGAGGACAAGTATACCTGTATTCACCTCACATTTGGAAATTCCTTTCCAGAGCTTTAGGCCCTCTACCATTTTTCTTTTTTTTTTTTTTTTTTTTTTTTTTTTGAGACAGTCTTTCTCTGTCTCCCAGGCTGGAGTACAGTGGTGTGATCTCAGCTCACCGCCATATCCACCTCCTGGGTTCAAGCAATTCTCCTGCCTCAGCCTCCCAAGTAGCTGGGATTACAGGCATGCGTCACCACGCCTGGCTGATTTTTGTATTTTTAGTAGAGATGGGGTTTCGCCATGTTGGCCAGGCTGGTCTTGAACTCCTGACCTCAGGTGATCTGCCTGCCTTGGCCTCCCGAACTGCTGGGATTACAGGTATGAGCGATGCCTGGCCTCTACCATTTTTCTGTGTGTACTTCTCAACTCTGCCTCCTATTACTTAGCTGACCTTTTAATCTACATTCAGTTCATGCTCTCTACTTCAAGTATAGTAAAACATCCATAAATGTTTGTTGAGTAAATGAATGAAAGACAGACACTCTCTGCCCCATTTTCTCTAAGTGTCCCAACTCTGTTCCACTACCATCTTCAGGTCTTAGGAATATGCTATTCATTGTGCCAGAAATGTCTCGCAGTTGCTCCCAAGACTATTTCCCTTTCTGTCTTACAACACAGCAATAGTCACCTCTTTCATGGCATTTTCTTAAATTACACCTCCTTGGTTTGGCTTTATAGTCACTCTTAAAAACTTGTGCGGTGGCTCACGCCTGTAATCCCAACACTTTGGGAGGCCAAGGTGGACCGATCACCTGAGGTTAGGAGTTCGAGACCAGCCTGACCAACATGGAGAAACCCCATCTCTACTAAAAATACAAAATTAGCCGGGTGTGGTGGCGGGCACCTGTAATCCCAGCTACTTGGGAAGCTGAGGCTGGAGAATCACTTGAACCCGGGAGGAGGAGGCTGCGATGAGCCGAGATTGCACCATTGCACTCCAGCCTGGGCAATAAGAGTGAAACTCGGTCTCAAAAGAAAAAACACAACAAACAAACCAAAAACTCCCCAGTCCATTTCCCTGAGATGAATATGCTACCATATTCTCTATGGTAGGCTTCTATTCCTTTACCTTGTTTTCCCATTAGATCATAAACTCTCTGAAGCTAAGGATGAGTTCTTAGTTTCACTACGAGCACGATATGTTGCATTCTTGATGATTCTGACTGACCAAATGACTTACCACCATGGCTGTCTATATCTTATGACTTGCTTCATCCTGGTGCTGTGGGTTTATAAGGCTCAGTTCCCCAGGTGATGAGCTATAGGCTAATCAAATCAAATAACGTAGGAAGCCAGCTAAGGTAACTTGTGAACTGTTCTCTTTAAGTGGAATGTGGCTGCAGGGCACAGTTGGGGGCCAACTGTAATGCCTGGGAAGTTAATGTTTCAACATAAAACATCTAGGTTTGAGTAGGACTATCATTGTGTAAGCAAATAAAGCATGCCTAAGTCAGATTGTTCCTAACTAGCCTTAACTTAATGTGTTTGAACTTAATTATTAGCTTTTTCTGTAATTCCTTTTGTTCCTTAGCCTAGGGAGTGAAATCACTCTGTTAGGCAAAGATAAAGTACACATTCAACTTCTGGTCTAAGGTTTTTACTGACATAACCATGATGTGGGGGAAACAAACTGGACTTGGAGTCAGAATATTTGGTTTCTAGTCCTGACTGTCACGTAGTTTTACGACCTTGGGCAAGGTCGTTTCCCTCCTGTGGGTCAGGGGTCCCTCTGGAAAATGCAAATAATAAATATCTCACAGGATTTTTTTTTTTTTTTTTTTTTTTTTTTTTGAGACGGAGTCTCACTCTTGTTGCCCAGGCTGGAGTGCAATGGCATGATCTCGGCTCACCAGAACCTCCACCTCCCGGGTTCGAGCGATTCTCCTGTCTCAGCCTCTCGAGTAGCTGGGACTACAGGCATGTGCCATCACGCCCGGCTAATCTTGTATGTTTAGTAGAGGCGAGGTTTCTTCCTGTTAGTCAGGCTGGTCTCAAACTCCCAACCTCAGGTGATCTGCCTGCCTTGGCCTCCCAAAGTGCTGGGATTACAAGTGTGAGCCACGGCGCCTGGCCCTTCACTGGATTTTTTGTGGTGATTAAAAGTGGTAATATATATGAGAATGGTTTATAAACTGTAAAATGCTATAAAAACATGAAGAATTGTTATGATCATTTTGGTATCAGCTTCAATGAAATGGTATGGAATATTACCTATTCAAATTGATAAGCAGCTGAAAACAAGAAGAGAGCCAACTTGTACACTCAAGCAGCCCTCTATACTAGCCCCAGGTTCTACACAGAGATGGCCCAACAAGTGCCCCCTTTAGTGGAGTCAGCGCCTCTAAATGGTAGCTAAAGGGTATGGGGCCAACACATTCCTAGATTCAGAAAACTATCCCAGTGGCAGTGAATGAATACTAAGAATTAGAACCCCTGACAAAGTCGAAGAGCTAGGCCGGGCGCGGTGGCTCATACCTGTAATCCCAGCATTTTGAGAGACCAAGGCAAACAGATTGCTTGAGGCCAGGAGTTTGAGACCAGCCTGGCCAACATGCTGAAACCCTGTCTCTACTAAAAATACAAAATTAGCTGGGTGTGGTGGCGCATGCCTGTGATCCCAGGTACTCAGGAGGCTGAGACACGAGAATCACTTGAACTTGGGAGGCGGAGGTTGCAGTGAGCCGAGAATGCGCCACTGCACTCCAGCCTGGGTGACAGAGTGAGACTCTCACTCCAAAAACAACAACACAAAACAAAACAAAAAAAGTTGAAGAGCTGGCTCCTACCCCTTGGATGTTCTTCCTGGACACCTTAACTAATTTTGTTGGCTTCCATTCCTCATCATCCCCCTCATCATCGTCACCATCACCATCACCATCCTCATGCTCATTCACAGAATGCTCTGAACAATATTTTAGATCCTCGATGTCCATGCTTTGCTCCAGGAACTTTTCTTTAACACGAGAAGGTTTTGGCTAAGAAAAAAGGTTTGGAGTAGTTTAGTTATTTAATAAAAATTAAAAACTACATATGCATCATATCTTCCCAGTAACTGTTGCCAGCTATATTCTCAGAGCAAAGATTTCAGACTCTCTCAAATCCACCCCACTTGGCTTTACCAATCAGAAGAAATTCTGCTTTAGCCTTTGGCTTTGCAGAGTCTTTGAAGGCAGTGAAATTGGAGGCTGACCAATCTGAGGGAGGAAAGGGAAACTCATGATATGATGAGATAAGTATCTTTGGATGGACAGCTGAACATTATTGCTCTTTTCTCCTGTTCCTCCTCCTCAGTTATGTTAAATAATGCCTGTCCGTGGCCCAAAGTCAGCCTTCTGAGGAGTGAGAATGCCTACTTTCCTTAGGATTGAACTGTAGTTTTATCTGGGACTCCAAAGAAATGTGAGATGCTAGAATTTGGGAATTTTAACTGTCAACCTCTTATAAAGGGCAGTTTTAGCACACTTACCCCAAACCTACGCTGTGCAAAGGTATCACAGGCACTGATCATTTTACCTTAGGTGGGACATATTCAAAAGAAGAGTCTGGAGATAGAAGGGTATCCTTAGGAAGATGTTTCTGTCTGCTGGCTACCTGGAGGAGGGTCAGTTTCTATTTGAAAAGAAGAGACAAAGTATATAATGCAGGGCAGCTTCTGGGAGTATTCATGACTAAAACAGATACCAGACCTAGGCTAGCTCAGTGTTAAACCATAGTAAAGTGAGGCAGGATTATAGTAGAGTACGTTGACTCCCACTTTCCAATATCAACAATATTAGATTCAGAAAATGACAAATTTAAAAACTTATGTTTATTCCACTTTGAAATGCACAGGTCACATGGAAACTAAATATAGACCTTATGAAATAGAGCCAAGTCACCACAATGGGGACTGGTCCCAAGAGCTGGCCTCAGTAGCAACAGGGTCTCTTAGGGCTTATCAAGTGGGTGGGAAACTATTACCTGCTTGATGATTTCATTCTCTCGGAGAAGCTGCTGATTTTGCTCACACACTTCTCGCATCTTCTCAAGTTCTTCATCCTATTTCCAGATAGTGCAGTGATATGTGGGGTTATTTTGGGCACTACATGTGGGTTACCAAACAACTCACATAGATGAAAACATACTGCTGCCAAGTTGTTGGCAGCAGATGGTTTTTGCACAGCAGGCATTGGCACCCAGAAAAATGTCTGATTCCCAGTTCCTAGGTGACCTGAATGCCACTTCTATTCCAATGCACCCCAGCAGCTCTGACCACACTCATAGGAACCACGGACTCTGCCTGACAAGCCTTCCTTATTCTTTTCCACTCCTTAGCTTCATATCCCTTATTCACATTGGGATGCTGATTAAGAAACCCGCAGAAACTTAGCTCTATTTTCTTGAAGTCTATAAATGCTACTCTTTACCCTTCTTAACACAGACCAGGCAGTTTACTTGCCACTTTAATAAGCCTGACTGAACTACCTGGCACCTAAGACAACCAGATCCATGCATACAACCTTAACTAGTTTGCTTATGTCTTAGATGGAAGGTGCCAAGGAAACCCTACAGACTGGTAGTTCAGGAAAAAGATTCTAAGTTAGACTAAAATAGTGCTACAACATGCTACTAAAGGGTGTGGTGTTCCTAGCCTCTGGAAGAAATTCAGACCCCAGGCATTTTACAAATATGTCAGATTTGAATGTCCCTAGGATTCTAAGTAACTACTGGATGATTTCATTTCCTTAACTCTTTAGAGCTCAGGGTTGAGGCCAAGAACCACAAGGCCTCAGAGTCTGGTATGGAGTATGTGCTGCCATTTTGGTACCAAAAATGAGGTTATTCCTATATGTGGCTACACTCTAAGTACCCCTAGCCTGATCAAATAGGGCCTAAAGGCAGTAGAGGCTACCATTATAAATCTTTTTTCCAGTAGGTAATTAACTATCTGCTGCCAGTACAAGGGTCTAAATGAGACAAGATTCTCAGTCAGTACTGTGAAACTCATCTCTGGAGACCTCTCCCTCTTGATCATACCTGACACTTCAGTGTGCTCAGCAGCTGCTGTTCCTTTTCACTGACTGATTCCTCTAACTGCTTCTCTGCCATTTGGCTTTGCTGCAGCTGGCTGAGAAGGTACAGCACCTAGAGAAAGACACGACCCAATGGGTGATAACAAAGGTACCAAAGGGAAAAAGAAATTTTGACTTAGTTCAAGCAGTGATCCAGGTGACTGCTCCCTTGTGATTTAGAAGTAAACTGTTCTCATTTGCTCTCATGGCATGAAGTAGTGAGTACAGCATGGATATTTCTCAGCATAGTTTTTTTTTTCTTTCTGTTGCCCACGCTGGAGTGCAGTGGCACGATCATGGCTCACAGCAACATCTGCCTCATGGGTTCAAGCGATTCTCCCACTTCAGCCTTATGAGTAGCTGGGATCAGAGGTGCACACCATCACACTCAGCTAATTTTCTGTATTTTATTGTAGAGATGGGGTTTCACTCTCCTGGACTCAAGCAATCTGCCTGCATTGGCCTCCCAAAGTGCTGGGATTACAGGCACGAGCCACCACGCTGGGCCTGTTTCTCAGCATGTTAATATTCATATTTAAGTTGGAAACCAAGAGCCATTGTCACTGGTATGTATAAAGTTAGACAAGTCACATCTCTGCTTCAGGTTTCTTCTTATTTGCAAACTTTAGAAAAGGCCACATGGATTTTGAAAGAAATTTCATATCCCCACTTTTTTTTAAAAAAACTAACAATACAAGGCAATGATAGTTTCACAGTGTAGCTTCTTGGCTTGCTAGAGTTTACCTTCTCTTGGTGCTGTTGCTCCATTCTGACCAGCTCAGCTTGTAACTCTGTCTCTATCTCGGCAAAATGATTTCGTTCCTCAAACAGCATCTTCTGCATGTCAGCACAGCTGGTCTTGCTCTGTTTCAGGCTACTTTCAAGTTTGCTGACCTGTATTTTGGAGGACACCAGCTGGAGGGAATAAAAGAAGATCAGTTTATTTGAAGAATGACCACCTTTCTTTCCCCCTTTCAATAGGCAGGATAATGTCAGCTTTCTTGAAAGGGTCTGAGAAAAATTCCTCCACGTCCAAGTCTATTCTTATTTTTTCATGTCATATGGATTCCAACATTGAATAGTAAATATACTATTGTTCTATTCCCAGGCCAAGAGTCCACATTTCTGCTGAGACATGTATCTTGGGGCTAGAAGCCACTGCTAAGGCCATTTTATTTCTTGCTCTGCCTCAAGGTAAGAGTAAACCTAACCCGAACAGTATCTGACAATTACAAATTCTGATATTTAAGAAGTTCTTCCTTAATTTTTAAGCGAAATCCACAGGACACACCCTTATGGCCAATTATGTCCCATTTCAGAATGTCTATATTCACATGTTAGAACTCGTAGACTGAGACTGCAGATCTGGCTCTTCAGGCTACATGATATCCTACACTGGCCTAGTTTTACATTCACTACTAGCCCAGATGGTGAACATCATAAGTATCAGTGTTCACAAGACTGATCAAGATTTCCTTAGTAGAACAAATCTGCTAAGCTAACACAAAAATGTATAAAGGGTAGCATTGTTTAAACTTGTAGGTTTGGAGTTTGTATGCTTGTCTTGAGTGAAAATGCTTCAATCACCAGAGGCAATCAATTTTCATTCCTCTGGTGACAATGTAAGGTGACATATCATTTTAAGGTCAGCAAAGATGGCTTTTCCTTAAAATGAATCTTTATATGTCAAAAGATGCTTAGGTTTTCCGTTTTCTAGACTGGATCTTAAATTTTTGAATATACATCTCATAGGGGTTTTAAAAAGTACTACAGTATAACAGTTGATGTTTAGCCAGTGACCCACTATGGCATTTTGGTCTTTCCTAATAACAACAGCTAACATGCATTCAGCACTTGCTATAGGCCAGTCACAACGGGCATCAATTTGTGAGTCATATTATATTTTTGTAAGTGACTGGCCTGTACTTGCTTACACCAACTTTTATCTACTAAACCCTCTAATGTTAGTGTTATTGGGGTTTCTACCATGAAAAGTGACAATAACACTATGACAATATTTCAAGGCTAACATCTCATTTCAATCTACACAGCCAGCCCCCTAACTGCTGGTTAGAGTGATGTTTACCTCTCCAATCAAGTATTTCAGGGCACACTTGGCTTCCAGAATGGTGGCAATATTCTCCCAGCGTTGTTTTGGCCTGTCTTCACTTTCTGCATCCAGCAGCTTCTGCTGTAGGTCAGCAATCTGAGCACTCCTTCAGGGAAAGAAACAGTGAGCCTTACTGCAAGTAGCCTGAACATCAAGGAGAAGGGGGAAGAGCTCTAAGGAGAAACTTCAAATAATTTTATGGATGGAGCTTTCAGTTAAATATCATTTAAATAATGTTTGAGTCATCTGGTTATCAAATCCTGTAACAAAGGACTCTAGTGGCTCCAGTGGTGCAATCGGTTAGCGTGCGGTACGTATAAGACAAAGGACTCTAAGAGACTATCTAAATGGTTTTATTCTATTAAATACTGGTTGAAATAAATGGGTCATAAAGTGGGACTTGGAAAGACTTATCACAGTAAGGCTTCTGTTGTAAGGGATTGAGTAAAATATGTTAGTTTGTCTTGGGGCCATATAAGCTCAGACTGTGACATGGTAGTCCACCCATGCAAGGATAAGATTCAGGTTGGAGACCTGAAGGAAAAATCTCAAAAGAACAAACAGGTAGATATGCTCTTTACTACAATCGAGTACCAAAATGATACCCAGGGCTGGCGTTGTGAGAGGTTATCTTGATGTGCCTGCCACAAGACTGAGAAGTTTCTAAGAAGACTAGATATTTTGACCCTGGTTATAGCTTCCGGGTACTTTCTGATCAAGTATGTCCTAGACCAAAGTCTCCACAGTATTTCAGTTTCATTAATAGTTTTCTTCTCAAATTTCTTGTGTCTAGTGAGAAAGAGCATACCAGCATGTGCTTCATATGCAGTGATAAGTTTGGTACTATAAGGAAGATGGGTATGAAAATAATCTAAGACTGTAGTTCTCAAATTTTGAGGTCTCAGGACTCCTTTACACTCTTAAAAATTATTGAAGTCATCTAGGACATTCTGTTCACATGTGTTATACCTATAGAGATTTATAGTATTAGAAAGTACAACTGAAAAAAAATTTAGCTGGGCGCAGTGGCTCACGCCTGTAATCCCAGCACTTTGGGAGGCTGAGGCAGGTGGATCACCTGAGGTCAAGAGTTCGAGACCAGCCTGGCCAACCTGGTGAAACCCCGGCTCTACTAAAAATACAAAAATTAGCCGGGCATGGTGGTGGGTGCCTGTAATCCTAGCTACTTGGGAGGCTGAGGCAGGAAAATCACTTGAACCCAGGAGGTGGAGGTTGCAGTGAGCTGAGATCGTGCCATTGCACTCCAGCCTGGGAGACAGAGCAAGACTCCATCTCAAAAAAAAAATTATTAATTCACTTAAAAATAATAAACTTGGCCGGGCGCGGTGGCTCAAGCCTGTAATCCCAGCACTTTGGGAGGCCGAGACGGGCGGATCACGAGGTCAGGAGATCGAGACCATCCTGGCTAACACAGTGAAACCCCGTCTCTACTAAAAATACAAAAACTTAGCCGGGCGAGGTGGCAGGCGCCTGTAGTCCCAGCTACTCGGGAGGCTGAGGCAGGAGAATGGCGTGAACCCGGGAGGCGGAGCTTGCAGTGAGCTGAGATCCGGCCACTGCACTCCAGCCTGGGTGACAGAGCGAGACTCCGTCTCAAAAAAAAAAAAAAAAAAAAAAAAAATAATAATAATAAACTTAGGCCGGGCCAGGTACTTCATGCCTGCAATCCTAGCACTTCGGGAGGCCGAGGCGGATAGATCATGAGGTCAGGAGATCGAGACCATCCTGGCCAACATGGTGAAACCCTGTCTCTACTACAAACACAAAAATTAGCTGGGGGTGGTGGCGCGTGCCTGTAATTCCAGCTACTTGGGAGTCTAAGACAGGAGAATTGCTTGAACCAGCAAGTCGGAGGTTGCAGTGAGCTGAGATTGTGCCACTGCACTCCAGCTGGCGACAGAGCAAGACTCCGTCTCAAAAAAAAAAAAAAAAAATCATACACCTATTGGCCGGGCGCGGTGGCTCACTCCTGTAATCCCAGCACTTTGGGAGGCTGAGGCAGGTGGATTACCTGAGGTCAGGAGTTCAAGACCAGCCTGGCCAACATGGTGAAACCCTGTCTCTACTAAAAATACAAAAAATTAGCTGGGCATGGTGGTGGGCGCCTGTAATCCCAGCTACTTGGGAGGCTGAGGCAGGAGAATCGCTTGAACCCAAGAGGTGGAGGTTGCAGTGAGCCGAGATCGCGTCATTGCACTCTGCCTGGGTGACAGAGCGAGACTCTGTCAAAAAACATAAAAAACAAAAACAAAAACATAAACCTACTATACATTACATATTTTCTGAAAAGTAGCATTTTCTGAGATAATAAACAGTAAGAAAAGGGATTATTTTACATTTTTGCAAATCTCTATAATGTCTGGCTTAGTTGAAGACAGCTGGATTCTTATGTCTCACTCTGTATGCAATCTTTTGTGACATGTTGTTCTAGTTGATGTAAATGAAGACAATCTGGCCTCACATGAATATGCAGATGGGAAAAGGAGTATTTTAATAGCCTTTTCAGATAACTGCAAATAGTCTTCTTTGAGACTACACTAAAACTCAACAAGCGGTACCTCCTTAAGAGTTAGTTGCAATGTTGAATCTGAAACTTATTAATAAACCTTTTTGTATTCTCTCATATTAAAATTCATCAGTCTGTCTTGCAATCTGAATGGCTCATTTACCAATACATGATTCTATAAAATGCCATTTGGACAATATTAGTCCAGAGTCATGCAGATCTTCCAAATGTTAACACATTTCATTCTATAATATATATTTTTAAAAATCACACTTATTAATATCACTACTGGTCTTATCAGAAAAGTTATGAAAAACTGTCAAGTTCACAGTGGCAGATACAAGTTTTCCAAATCCAAATTTTGTTTGAAAGCTCACATTTTGTCTTAGGTAGCACTGTCAGCTGTTTTCCTTAAAGCAACAGGCTTGCTCTGTTCTTTTTGAGAAAATGTCTGCCAAGTAACCAAGTCTTAATAACCACAGTTTGTCTGTCAGTTGTTCATTGAAGTAAAAATGATGTCCCATGAAAAAAGAGGCCTATTGAGCTCACACCTCAAACAATCGCACACAGTGCTTTTCTGGAGACGACCATATTCAGCATGCAGCAGAAGTGCTTTCTGTGTTCTTCCTGTTTTGTCACACAGGCTGTAACACAGACATGAACTCCAGGGTCCAGATTTAGTAAAATGAACAACTTTCACTGCTTTTGCAACACCACTCTTAATTAAGACTGGCTTGGTTTTTTAAAACCTGAGAGTATGTAGTGGTGAAGCATACAATAACTACTAGTTCAGGTTGGTGCCACTGCTTTCATTCAGCCTAGGGTGTCAGCACTTTAGCCCACTATGGCGTTTGCATTTTCAGTGCAAATGCCAATGTAGCAAAAAAGGCAAATAAGGCCTTAATATTATTATGAAAATAGTTTTGATCACTTGGACTCCCTGAAAGGGCCTTGGAGCTCCCCAGGAATCTGCGGACCACACTTTGACAACCCTGGTCTAATGTAGAGTCCTTTCCTTCAACAAGCTTACAGTCTGTCTTTAGAATGACAAAATTAATAAACATAAAACAATAAACATAAAGATAACATGTCAGCAGTATGTCATAATTGAGTATCATAAGTTCTGAAAGAGTTTAGAGAGGAAGGAAGATTAGTGAGGGATTAAAAAGTCAGGGAAGGCTTCTGGAAGAGGTGGGGCACAACACTTCGGAGTTGTCACCTATCATTGGCCCTTTCCTATCTTTTCTGACAATTCATGTCCCTTACCTATTCCAAAATTTAGTTTAAGTCTCATCAGTTCTAAAAAATTTCTCCTAACTAAATTCACTTCTAATTCCTTCTACTTGGCACCTGCCCTACATTTACATAATCATTTACTTACACATATGGTATGCAGGTAAATTTTTAACAACCAGCACTTAAAAAACCAGCCCTTGGCTGGGCACAATGGCTCATGCCTGTAATCCTGGAACTTTGGGAGGCCGAGGCAGGCAGATCACTTGAGGTCAGGAGTTCGAGACCACCCTGGCCAACATGGTGAAACCCTGTCTCTACTAAAAATACAAAAATTAGCCAGGCGTGGTGCCACGTGCCTGTAATTCCAGCTACTTGGGAGGCTGAGGCATGAGAATCACTTGAACCCGGGAGGCAGAGGCTGCAGTGAGCCAAGATCGTGCCACTGTGCTCCAGCCTGGGCAACAGAGTGAGACTGTCTCAAAACAAACAAACATAAAACAAAAACAAAAACCCCAGCCCTGATTTGTAAGTTTTGTCAGTTTCTGTGGTGTAAATATTCTCACCATAATCAATTGTAAACTAACAATGGTTTACAACATTCTTGAAATTTTAACAAATGATTCCAGGACACCACTGTGAGTAATGATACTATTTCCACCTGAGAGCAAGGGCAAACTCATCTATTTTTTCTGTATATCCCAACTGCATCCAGTGTAGCACAAAGCAGGAACTCAAAGGTTGAGTGATTTATAGATGTATCCCAAGATAAAGTTAGTATGTATTACTAAAACCAGATTAAATGATCCCAAGGTCTTCTGGACAATAAAAATCTATTATCCTAAAACACGATAAAATCTCTGTCAGGGTTCTGTTCCTTCTAGATTTCATAAACTGCTTAAAATAATCATGATTAGAAGAGGCTGTGTAGCATAATTTCTGGTGTAGGGCCAGGAGATGAGGGACAGAAGAACATTCATTGATCACTTCTTTTCTTTTTACTTTTTAGAGCCAATACGAGTGACCATGGCACAGGGAACACCGCCTGAAGAGCTCCTGAGAAAGTGCAGCCTTCACTGAGCCCTTCTGTTCCTTCTCTTTTCTTTCTTTTTCCTTCCTTTCCTTTCTTTTCTTTCTTTTTGTCTGTCTGTCTTTCATTTTTGACACGGAATCTCACTCTGTTGCCCAGGAGTGCAGTGGCACGATCTCGGCTCACCACAACCTCCACCTCCCAGGTTCAAGAGATTCTCCTGCCTCAGCCTCACGAGTAGCTGGGACTACAGGTGCGTGCTACCATGCCCGGCTAATTTTTTGTATTTTTAGTAGAGATGGGGTTTCACTGTGTTAGCCAGGATGGTCTCGATCTCCTGACCTCATGATCTGCCTTCCTCGGCCTCCCAATGCTGGGATTACAGGCGTGAGCCACTGTGCCCGGCCATTTTTTTTTTTTTTTTTTTTTTTGAGACGGAGTCTTGCTCTATCGCCCAGGCTAGAGTGCAATGGCACAATCTCGGCTCACTGCAACCTCTGCCTCCTGGGTTCAAGCAATTCTCCTGCCTCAGCCTCCCTAGCAGCCGGGATTACAGGTGTCCGCCACCACGCCCAGCTAATTTTTTTTGTATTTTTAGTAGAGACGGGGTTTCACCATGTTGGCCAGGCTGGTCTTGAACTCCTGGCCTCAGGCAATCCACCTGCCTTGGCCTCCCAAAGTGCTGGGATTACAGGCATGAGCCACCGCACCTGGCCCATTGAGCACTTCTAATATGCTAAGTACTGTTATGTACTTTACTAATTTAATTTAATGCTCATGACAACTTTACTTACATGTTATAGCTATTTTCTTGATGATCTCTAAAATTCACCTTCTGTGTTGTTGCTATTCTATTATCATTTCTTTGGTTCCTCTAAAATTCTGTTATTGGTTCTACATCTTAGAGACACCACTGCATCAAAAATTATGGTGCCTGACTCTAGTTATCAGTTAAAAAATAATAAAGAGAAAAAAATTGTGCTGTATTGTAAAAAGCATGGGCTTTGGAATTAGAGTGTGTTTTGAATCCCAGCTCTGTTGTTTGTTAGCCAGTTAATTACCTTTGGCAAATTTCTTAAGATCACTGAATTTCCTTTTAAAAATCAACCAATTAACCAGTTTATTTATTAAAAAGCCAGTCAAATTTAGCAGCGAGGGGGCTGTATACCAACTTTAGTGACACTAATGTTAATAAGTTCTGATAACCCACTTCCATATGACCAAGTTAATTTTAGATCTCTAAAATGAGAAGAATGATACTTACCTCATAAGGCATCAAAGGGATTGAATAAGAAAATGTATCTAAGATACCTAGTACAGTGTTTGGTTTAAAAAAAATGGTTATTTTCTCGCGTTTTTCCACCATCACAAGGCTTTTGAATCACTGGATTAATAGGTTCTATCTTTGATTCCAGGCATAAATTTTTATAATGGCTTAGAGATAGTCCCTGTTACCTGAATTCCATTTCAGTCTCTAGGCTTTCAATCTGCTTTGTAATAGAATCTTCTGACTCCGAAACTTGACCACGCACTTCAGTAAGGGAGAATGTACGCCTCTGTAAATAATAGTGGGAACAAGGGTGAAATACTAAAAGGAAAGTAATCCTCCAAAGCTATAAGGATTTCTGGCGAATATAGAGTCTGATTACTGGCAACATTTTTTCATAAGGGTACTTACCCGGAGTTTAGGAGGTGGATTCTCCCCAGATTCCTTTTTTTCTTTGAGTTGAGCCACATCTTGAGCCAGGATCTTTCTGTCTTCAAGGAGGTCATTCAGATGGCGTTTGGCTTCCTCAGTACTGACCATAACCTCAATTTCGTTTCCAAGCCAATTCTGGAAGAGAAATCAGTGATGTCTGGGTTAGGGATGAGGAATCACTGGCTCATGGGCTAGATTCAGCTCCAGACTTAACTTATTTGAACCAGAGCCCAAGTAACTACAAGTGTGATATCCATTCATACCTACACATACCAAAAATGTCAGTACCTCTCAAAGAGCCTTTAACAGCAACATGCCAAAAGGTCACAAGAAAGAGACTTTCTCCAGAAAATCTTTCTCCAGATTCCTAGTATTTCTATGTGCCCTGTTCTTTATTTTCTCCATTTTTTCCTTTGCCCTTAACATAATAAAAAATTGAATATTTTATGATCTATTCTATTTAATAAATATCTATTTTTAATTTTTAAAGTAGATGAATGGGATTTTTAAAAAAGGAAACAAAATTCAGTAAATTCACTTTTTATTTATTTATTTAGACAGGGGTGTCGCTCTGTCGCCCAGGCTGGAGTGCAATGTCGTGATCTCAGCTCACTGCAACCTCTGCCTCCCAGGTTCAAGCAGTTCTCATGCCTCAGCCACCCAAGTAGCTGGGATTACAGGCACGCGCCACCACGCCTGGCTAATTTTTGTATTTTTAGTACAGATGGGGTTTCACCATGTTGGCCAGGCTGGTCTTGAACTGCTGGCCTCAAGTGATCCACCCACCTTGACCTCCCAAAGTGCTGGGATTACAGGTGTGAGCCACCATGCCCAGCCAAAATTCACTTTTTAAAACAGTAACTATCCCTGAGAATATTTCTGCTTTTAATGAAGGTATACCATGCTAATAGTAATCAAAAGAAAGCTGGAGTGATCATATTAGAATCAGATGAAGTAGAATTCCTATCAAAAAATAAAACTAGGGATAAAAAGGATTCATGATAAAGGAGCCGATTGTTCAAAGAATATAATCCTTAATGTTTACATCCCTAATAACAAAGCACCAAAATACATGAAACAAAATCATGTACAAGTAACAAACAGCAAGATGATAGCTCAAACCTACCTGTATCAATAATCGCATTAAATGTAAATGGTCTAAACACCCCAATTACGTTGTAGAGATTTTCAGATTGGATTTAAAAAGCTAGACATGGCTGGGCACAGTGGCTCACACCTGTAGTCCCAGCACTTTGGGAAGATCACTTGAGGCCCATAGTTCAAGACCAGCCTGAGCAACATAGTGAGACCCAGTCTCTACAAAAAGTAGAAAAATTAGCCAGGTATGGTGGTATACGCCTGTAGTCTCAGCTATTCAGGAGACTGAGATGGGAGAATCACTTGAGTCCAGGCATTTGAGGTTACAGTGAACTATGATCATGCCACTGCACTCCAGCCTGGATAACAGAGTGAGATCCTGTCTATGGGAAAAAAAAAGCTAGACCCAAATATATGCTGCCTATAAGAACCACACCTTGGCTGGGTGTGGTGGCTCACACCTGTAATCCCAGCACTTTGGGAGGCTGAGACAGGTAGATCACTTGACCCCAGGAATTTGAGACCAGCTTGAGCAACATGGTGAAACCTCGTCTCTACAAAAAATACAAAAATTAGCCAGGCACAGTGGCATGTGCCTGTAGTCTGAGCTACTTGGGAGGATGAAGTAGTAGAATCATTTGAGCCCAAGAGGTTAAGGCTACAGTGAGCCGTGATTGTGCTACTGCACTCCAGCCTGGGCAACAGAGCAAGACCTTGTCTAAAAAAAAAAAAAAAAAAAAAAAAAAAAAAAGAAAGAAAAGAAAGAAAAAGAAAAAAAAGATAAAAAAACACACCTTAAAAATGAAGGCACAAATAGGTTAACATTAAATACACCATGACCAAAAAAAAAAAAAAAAAAAAAAGAACATGCTAACATTAATAAAAAGAAAGTTGGAGGGGCTACAGTAATATCATACAAAGTAGATATTAGAACAAAGAATATTACCAAGAATAAAGAAGTCCATTTCATAATAATACAGGGGTCAATTAATTCTAAATGTAGAACTCCAAGGAAAACCTCCATAATCATATTTGGAGATTTCAATACCTATTTCCCAATAATTGATAGGACGAGTATGCAGAAAATCAGCAAGGATACAATAGACGTTAACAGCACAATCAATTAAATCAACATGATTGACATTTATAGACACTCCATCCAACAACAGCAGAATACCCATTCTTCTCAAGTACACATAGAACATTTACTAAGATTGATCATACTCTGGACCATAAAATAAGTCTCAATAAGTTCAAAAGGATTCAAGTCATATGAAGTATGTTCTCTGACCATATTAGAATTAAATTGGAAATCAATAACAAAAAGACATTTGGAAAAATCCACAAACATTTGGAAACTAAATAACACTTCTAAATAACCCATGGTTCAAAGAAAAAAAATCAATAAGAAAATTAGAATGTATTTTGAATTGAATGAAAATGAAAACGTAACATTATGAAAATTTGTGGGATATTATTAAAGGAGTACTTAAGAGGAAACTTATAGCACTGAATGCCTATATTAGAAAAGAAGTAAATCAATGACCTTAGTTTCTTCCTTAAGTAAAAAAAGATGACCAAAATAAATCCAAAGTATGCAGAAGTAAAAAAAAAAATAAGATCCGGGAGGCGGAGCTTTCAGTGAGCTGATATCACGCCACTGCACTCCAGACTGGGTGACAGAGCGAGACTCTGTCTCAAAAATAATAATAATAATAATAGTTATAATAATAAGATCAGAGTGGAAATTAATGAGTTGGGAGTTGTTTTGAAATTTTTTATTGTGGTAAAATATATATAACATAAAAATTACCATTTTACCCATTATAAGAATGACAAACCTCCAGCTGGACTGATTGAGAAAAATGAGAAAGCATACAAACAGGAATGAGATAGTTGACATCATCACATATTTTTAAAATTTTAATTTTTAAAAACAGAGATAGGTTCTTGCTATGTTGCCCAGGCTGGTCTCAAATTCCTGGGCTCAAGTGATCCTCCCATCTCAGCCTCTCTAAGTGCCAGTATTATAGGCATAAGCAATCGTACCTGGCTGAGATTTTACAGATATTAGAACCATAAAGGAATATGATGAACAACTTTATGCCAATACATTTGACAACTAAGATGAAACAGACAAGTTCTCTGAAACACACAAACTACCAAAGCTTACTCAAGGAGACTTTGAACAATCTTTTATCTATTTTTAAAACTTTATTTTAGTTAACATCCCTCTCCCCAAAAAGCAAAACTAAGCAAGAAACATAAATCTCTCTAGTCACAGATGGCTTTCCTGGTAAATTCTACCAAATTTTTTAGAAAGAAACAATATTAATTCTACACGAAATCTTCCAGACATTTGAAGAGAAACGACTACTTCCCAGCTCATTCTGAGGCCAGCATTACCTTGATACCAGAAACAGACCAAGGTGTTACAAAAAACTACACATCAGTATCCCTCATGAACACAGATACAAAAATTTAAACAAGATTTTTTTAATGTATTACTGAATTTAATAATACATAAAAAGGATGATATATCACGATTAAATAGAGTTTATCTAAGAAATGCAAGGTTGGAATGGAATATTACACAGCCATAAAAAAGAACAAAATCACATCCTTTGTAGTAACATGAATGTAGATGGAGGCTATTATCCTAAGAGAATTAATGCAAGAACAGAAAATCAAATACCACATGTTCTCACTTCTAAGTGGGAGCTAAACACTGAGTACACATGGATAGGAGGAAGGGAACAATAGACACTGGGGCCTACTTGAGGGTGAAGGGTGGGAGGAGGGTGAGGACTGAGAAACTACCTATTGGGTATCATGCTGATTATCTGTGTGACAAAATGATCTGTACATGAAACTCTTGCAACATACAATTTACCCATGTAACAAACTTGCACATGTAATCCTTGAACCTAAAGTAAAAGTTGGAAAGAAAAAAAAAGAAATGCAAGGCTGGTTCCATATTTGAACATCAGTCAAAATAATTCACCAAATCAACTAACTAGAGACACAAAGTATTTCAAAAAAATTAACTACAGTTAATAAACTTAATGGTGAAAGACAGAATGCTTTCCCCCTAAGATCAGGAAGAACAGAAGGATGTCTATTCTCACCACTCCTATTCATCATCATCCTGAAGGTTCTCACCAATGCAATAGGGCAAGTAGGAGAAATGATAGACATATAGATTAGAAAGGAAGAAATAAAATTGTATTTACAGATAGCATGATAGTCTACATAGAAAATCCTAAAAACCTATAAAAAAGCTAAAATAATAAAGGCATGAGATAAAAGTTAATATACAAAAATAAATTGTATTTCTATATACCAGCAATAAACAACTAACTGGATAAACAATTTGGCATTTTCTTACAAAGTTAAGCATACACTTATCATATGACCCAGCAGTCCCGCTCTTAGGTATTTACCCATGTGAAAAAATTAGTTTACAGGCCGGGCGCGGTGGCTCAAGACTGTAATCCCAGCACTTTGGGAGGCCGAGACGGGCGGATCACAAGGTCAGGAGATCGAGACCATCCTGGCTAACACGGTGAAACCCCGTCTCTACTAAAAAATACAAAAAAAAACTAGCCGGGCGAGGTGGCGGGCGCCTGTAGTCCCAGCTACTCGGGAGGCTGAGGCAGGAGAATGGCGGGAACCCGGGAGGCGGAGCTTGCAGCGAGCTGAGATCCGGCCACAGCACTCCAGCCTGGGTGACAGAGCGAGACTCCGTCTCAAAAAAAATAAATAAATAAAAATAAAAAAATTAGTTTACATAGAAACGTGTATGTGTTTTTAACAGTAGCTTTATTCGTAATTGCCAAAACCTAAGGAAAAAAAAAACCCTAAGATATCCTTCCACAGGTGAATGGATAAACAAACTGTGCTATATCCATACAATGAAATACTACTTAACAATAACAAAAACATGCAAACTACAGATACACAAACAACACAAATTAATCTCAAATGCATTATGCTAAGTGAAGGAAGTCATACTATATGTTTCTATTTCTATGACACTGATGGAAAGGAAATACAATAATGACAGAGTACAGATCAGTGTTTGTCAAGGACCAGGGGTGTGAGAGGAATTGGCTGTAAGAGATATAGGGGAGTTTCTGGGGATAAGAGAACTATTCTGTATCTTGATTGTTGTAGTGGTCACACAACTGTACATGTTGTCAAAACACATAGAACTGTACAACAAAAGGGTAAATTTTATTGTATTTCAATTATGCCTTGACAGAATAAATTAGGGAAAAATCCATGTCATTTGCCATATAACAGAATAAAAACTGACCAATCAACTGTCAGATCATCTCAACAGAAACAGAAGAAAAAGCTCCCGAAAAAACCCAACATCAATTCGTAATAAAAACTTTTGCAAGCTAAAAAAAAAAAAAAAAAAAAAAAAAAAAAAAAAAAAAAGGAACTTCTTCAACCTGATAAAAGACATATACCAAAAGATCTATAGCTATTATCATACTTTATGGTGAAAAACTGAATGCTTTCTGCCCAAGATTGGGAACAAAACAAGGTTGTGGCCTCTCACCTAGTCTATTCAATATTGTACTGGAGGTTCTAGCAAGTGCAATAAGGCAAGACAAAGGTTAAAAAAAAAAAAAAAAAGCTGGAAAAAACTGCTTTAAAGTTCATATGGAACCAAAAAAGAGCCCGCATCTCCAAGACAATCCTAAGTCAAAAGAACAAAGCGGGAGGCATCACGCTACCTGACTTCAAACTATACTACAAGGCTACAGTAACCAAAACAGCATGGTACTGGTACCAAAACAGAGATATAGACCGATGGAACAGAACTGAGTCCTCAGAAATAATACCACACATCTACAGCCATCTGATCTTTGACAAACCTGACAAAAACAAGAAATGGGGAAAGGATTCCCTGTTTAATAAATGGTGCTGGGAAAATTGGCTAGCCATAAGTAGAAAGCTGAAACTGGATCCTTTCCTTACTCCTTATATGAAAATTAATTCAAGATGGATTAGAGACTTAAATGTTAGACCTAATACCATAAAAACCCTAGAGGAAAACCTAGGTAGTACCATTCAGGACATAGGCATGGGCAAAGACTTCATGTCTAAAACACCAAAAGCAACAGCAGCAAAAGCCAAAATTGACAAATGGGATCTAATTAAACTAAAGAGCTTCTGCACAGCAAAAGAAACTACCACCAGAGTGAACAGGCAACCTACAGAATGGGAGAAAATTTTTGCAATCTACTCATCTGACAAAGGGCTAATATCCAGAACCTACAAAGAACTCAAACAAATTTATAAGAAAAAAAACAAACAACCCCATCAAAAAGTGGGCAAAGGATATGAACAGACATTTCTCAAAAGAAGACATTCATACAGCCAACAGACACATGAAAAAATGCTCATCATCACCGGCCATCAGAGAAATGCAAATCAAAACCACAATGAGATACCATCTCACACCAGTTAGAATGGCGATCATTAAAAAGTCAGGAAACAACAGGTGCTGGAGAGGATGTGGAGAAATAGGAACACTTTTACACTGTTGGTGGGATTGTAAACTAGTTCAACCATTATGGAAAACAGTATGGCGATTCCTCAAGGATCTAGAACTAGAAGTACCATATGACCCAGCCATCCCATTACTGGGTATATACCCAAAGGATTATAAATCATGCTGCTCTAAAGACACATGCACACATATGTTTATTGCGGCACTATTCACAATAGCAAAGACTTGGAATCAACCCAAATGTCCATCAGTGACAGACTGGATTAAGAAAATGTGGCACATATACACCATGGAATACTATGCAGCCATAAAAAAGGATGAGTTTGTGTCCTTTGTAGGGACATGGATGCAGCTGGAAACCATCATTCTTAGCAAACTATCACAAGAACAGAAAGCCAAACACCACATGTTCTCACTCATAGGTGGAAACTGAACAATGAGATCACTTGGACTCGGGAAGGGGGACATCACACACCAGGGCCTATCATGGGGAGGGGGGAGGGGGGAGGGATTGCATTGGGAGTTATACCTGATGTAAATGACGAGTTGATGGGTGCTGACGAGTTGATGGGTGCAGCACACCAACATGGCACAAGTATACATATGTAACAAACCTGCACATTATGCACATGTACCCTAGAACTTAAAGTATAATAATAATAATAAATAAATAAATAAATAAAGACACACACACACACACACACACACACACACACACACACACACACACACACAAAGCACAGAACAGAAAAGAAATAAAATTGTCCATATTTGCAGATGACACAATTGTCTAGGTAAAAAATCTTAAGAATTCTACAAAAAAGCTTTGAGAACCAACAAGAATATCTAAACAACTGGAAATGGAAATAAAAATGCCATTTTCAATATCATAAAAATATGAAATACTCAGGAATATGTTTGACAAAAGATGTACAACACTTGTACACTAAAAACTAAAATGTTGCTGAGAGAAATTAAAAACCTAAATAAAGAGATGTACTGCATTCATGTCATGTATCTAAATATTCTTAACATGTTGATTCTCCTCAAATTGATTTATAAATTCTATGCAATCTTAATCCAACTCCGAGCAAGCTGTTTTGTAGAAATTGACAAGATAATTCTAAAATGTATATGGAAATGCAAAGGACCTAGTTTTCCCAAACAATTTTGACAAAGAACAACAACTTTGGAGGACTTACACTGCCTGATTTCATGATTTCTTAAAAAGCAACAGCTTGAACCGGGGAGGCAGAGGTTGCAGTGAGCTGAGATCGCGCCACTGCACTCTCCCTGGGTGATAGAGCGAGGCTTCGTCTCAAAAAAAAAAAAAAAAGGAAATATTTGTCAAACTCATGGTCACTAAGATTTCCCCTTAAGTTTTCTTCTAGAAGTTGTATATTTTTAAGCTTTTTGGTATTGGCATAAAAAAAGACATATAGATCAATAAAACAATCTGAAATAGATGTATAGATATTTGATTTTGACAAAGGTGTCCAGTCAAAATGAATCACAGACCTAAACGTAAAGCTTAAAAATATACAACTTCCAGGCCGGGTGCGGTGGCTCAAACCTGTAATCCCCACACTTTGGGAGGCTGAGACGGGCGGATCATGAGGTCAGGAGATCGAGACCATCCTGGCTAACACGGTGAAACCCCATCTGTACTAAAAATACAAAAAACTAGCTGGGCGAGGTGGCGGGCGCCTGTAGTCCCAGCTATTCGGGAGGCTGAGGCAGGAGAATGGCGTAAACCCGGGAGGTGGAGCTTGCAGTGAGCTGAGATCCGGCCACTGCACTCCAGCCTGGGCGACAGAGCGAGACTCCGTCTCAACAACAACAACAAAAAAATACAACTTCCTAGAAGAAAACTTAGGGGGAAATCTTAGTGACCATGGGTTTGACAAATATTTCCTTTTTTTTTTGAGACGAAGCCTCGCTCTATCACCCAGGTGGAGTGCAGTGGTGCGATCTCAGCCCACTGCAACCTCCGCCTCCCCGGTTCAAGCAATTCTTCCACCTCAGCCTCCCGAGTATCTGGGACTACAGGCGCATGCCACCGGGCCCGGCTAATTTTTGTACTTTTAGTAGAGACGGGGTTTTGTCATGTTGGCCAGGCTGGTCTTGAACTCCTGACCTCACGTAATCCACCCGCCTTGGTCTCCCAAAGTGCTGGGATTACAGGCATGAGCCACTGCACCCAGCCAGCCAAATATTTCTGTTTAAAATTTTTTTTGAGACAGGATCTTTCTCTGTCACCCAGGCTGGAGTGCAGTGGTGCGATCATGGCTCACTGTAGGCTTGACCTCCCAGTCTCAAGTGATCTTCCCACCTCAGTCTCCCCGGTAGCTGGGACTAAAGGCGTGCGCCACCATGTCTGGTTAATTTTTTAAAGTTTTGTTTTGTAGAGACAGGATCTCACTTTGTTCCCCAGGCTGGTCTTTAACTCCTGGCCTCAAGCAATTCTCCTGCCTCAGCCTCCCAAAGTGCTGAGATTATAGGCGTGAGCCACTACACCCAGCCAAGATTTCTTAAGTAAGATATGAAAACTGTTTAAGTATAAAATAAAAAAAATCAATAAATTGGATGGCATTAACATAATAAAGGTTTGCTCTTCAAAAGACACTGTTACAAATTGAAAAGGGCAAGCCACAGCTAGGGAGAAAATATTTGTAAAACACAGAAGTCCTCTGTTAAATATATTTACAATATATAAAGAATTTTAATTCAATAATAAGAAAAAGATAAACAACCCAATTTAAAAATGGGAACAGATTTGAATAGATATTTCACAAAAGAAAACATACATATCGCAAATAAGCACATGAAAGGATGTCCAACATCATTAGTCATTACAGAAATGAAAATTAGAACCACAATGAGGTTCCACTACCCCCACACACAAAATAGCTAAAATTCAAAAGACTGACCATATTAAGTATTGGTAAGAATGTGTAGCAACTAGAACCCTTATACATTGCTAGCAGGAATGTAAAATGGTACAACTGCTTTGGAAAACAGTTTGGCAGCCACTTACAAGTTAAAACATACACCAACCATACAAGAAAGCCATTTTATTCCTAGCTATCTACTCAAAAGAAATAAAAAAAATCCACACAGACTTGTGCGCAAATGTTCAGTGCAATATTTGTAAGAGCCAAAAACTAGAAACACCCGTGTCCATCAACAGGTGAATATAAAAACAAATTATGGTATAGCCATACAATGAATAGGATGCCACTCAGCAATAAAAAGGAAAGAAGTTGTATATGATATATGCA
The DNA here is from genome assembly GCF_024542745.1 of Macaca thibetana thibetana. Lineage (NCBI taxonomy): Eukaryota > Metazoa > Chordata > Mammalia > Primates > Cercopithecidae > Macaca > Macaca thibetana. Next base: position 66,826,508 of record NC_065598.1, on the reverse strand, counting down.
ACCACATGGATGAATCTCACAATAATTGTGCTGAATAAAAACCAGAAAAAAATACATACTGTATGATTCCAGATGAAAACAAATCCATAGTGACAGAAATCAGATTAATGGTTGCCTGGAACCATTGTGGGGATATAAAGAAATATATATGAAATGGGGAGTAGAGGGGTAGACAGGGGAAGAGAAGGAGGGATTACAGAGGGATACAAAGAAAGTTTAGGCAATGAAGCACACTGTCATTATCTTGACTGTGGTGATGATTTCATGGGTGTATACATGTGTCCAAACTCACCAAACTGTATACTTTTTTTTTCTTTTTGAGACAGAGTTTCACTCTGTCACAGAGTTTGGAGTGCAATGGTGCAATCTTGGCTTACTGCAACGTCCGCCTTCCGGGTTCAAAGGAGTCTCCTTCCTCAGTCTCCCAAGTAGCTGGGATTACAGGCACCTGTCACCACAGCCAGCTAATTTTTGTATTTTTAGTAGAGATGAGGTTTCACCATGTTGGTCAGGCTGGTCTCAAACTCCTGACTGCAGGTGATCTGCCCACCTCGGCCTCCCAATGTGCTGGGATCATAGGTGTGAGCCACCATGCCTGGCCAAATTGTGAACTTTAAATATGTACAATTTATAATATGTCAATTCTATTTCAATGAAGCTGTTTAAAAAAGTAACTGAACCTCAACAGGGGCAAGGATAGAAAGAGTTCTATACTCCTGGTCTTTAACAACAGTTCAAAGACATTGCTATCTTTAGGAAATAAGGCTTTCAAGTAGAACTTTAGATTTTGCAGTGTTTACTTCTAAAAAAAAGAGAAAAAAAGCTATTTCTCCTTTTCTCCTGTTCCCAGCGTTCACAAGAGAAATGGCAGTTCAAGTTGTTCATACCTTCACTCGAGCTGCAGTGCCTTCCATTCCACGGCTCTGAGTCTCTTTCCGCTTATCTGCAACCTCCCGTTGTTTCTGGAGAGCATCCTTGAGACGCTTGTTGGCAGCTGCTGCCTAAATAAAATTGGCACATAGTAATGTTGAATGAAAGGTAAAAAAAAAAAAAAAAAATCCCATTTCTAGCACATTAGTAAAGATAAAAATTACATGGGTTTGAGTTCCTATAGGAACCAGGTTTATAAATCTCCATAGACATAATGAACAGCTACTGCTTTGGTGCCTAGGGGAGGAATACACTTCAAGGAAGTTCTGCAGACTAGGTGTCTAGAAATGTCACATATCAATATCACTTTGTTTTTTCAAGAAAGGCTCAAGTCCAATTAGGAAAAAATCCTTATTTGAACAGTACCATTTTTCATCAAGTTTTTATCTGCTCACAGGTCATGGCATATAAACAGCAATCAAGATTTAGGAATTGCTTGTGAAGACTGGCATCCCTGGTTTCTCAGGACACTTGCTCGTTTAAAGGATATTATTTTGCAAGCATTTAAGCCTGAAGATGACAATATACTTGACCTAGCAGACTGAATTTTCTTACCTCCTCTGTTTTACGTCTGAGCACATTGGATTGTTTCTGGAAGTTTCTTTCAAGTTTCAGCAGCTCATATTGCCTCTTACGGTCCTGACAAGAAAAAAGTCAGATATGAATTGCTGTTCAGCTAGCTAAAATAAAACCTTATACTATAACTAAGGCGTCTCTCAAGACATCCTTGATTTGTAAGGTTAACTACAATACAGTGAGCTGCCTTCATCTTCTCCTATGAGTCAAAAACTCGTAGTTCTAGAAACCATGTTTGTGTGTAGAGGGGAAGTAGTTTTTCCCTTTGGCTTATTGCTCTGTGGCCAAATTCTTGAGTCTCAGTCATAAGTCAACTACTAGAAATAATATCCTAGAATGTGAGGTCTGGAAGGAAGCTTAAAGATCATCTAGTGAACAGTCCTTTCCACATAGGTAGTTATTGACAGAGGTGGGATTCAGGTCTCCTGATAAATAGACCAGTATTCTTTTCCCATCAACCCTACCTGTCCATCCATTATAAAACCCGGGTGGCTGGCAAAAAAGAGAAAGCCTATCACATAGCCAACCACCTATAAAATTAAAGTAACTTGCAGCTAAAAAAAAGAGGTTTTTCATTTTTGAACTAAACAAGGTTAACCTGGGTACACACAGACATAAAGATGGAAACAATAGACATTGGGGGCTCTAAAAGGAGGGAGGGATGGAGAAAGTGGGGCAAGAGCTGAAAAACTTCCTATTGGGTACTATATGGGTGATGGGATCAGTAGAAGCCCAAAGCTCAGCATCACGCAATATGCCCTTGTAACAAACCTGCTCCTGTACCCCCGAATCTAAAATAAAAATAAAAACAGGTTATTACTGAATGTGCTCTTTCTTCCCAGAGATTCAAGATAAAGAATACCAAGAAATACTATGGGATATCACCTGCTTCAGCTGAGCACACAATATTTAACTGCTTTGATTTCTTGGCCCTTTCCCTCTTCTAATAATCCATTAAGCTCCTTCTGGCTTCACTTGTTCCTATCGAATCTGGATAGAATGGTCAGCCATTTTTGTCATGTCTTTGCCAGCATACTAGAACAATTCATTTCATTCAATAGTATAATATTTACTGTGCCATCAACTACATACTAGGCACTGGGCTAGGTGTCTATGATACAGAGATAAACATGACACGGTTACTACTCTTACGGAGATTACCAGAGAATACAAACACCATGCAACACAATTATAATAAAATAAGATGTGTGTTGAAATGGGAAGTCAAGATAATTAAAGAAACACAGCCAGAGGACTAAGCTAGTCCAGTGAAAAGAGGAAAGTCAACAGTCTTCTTAGCACCAGACTTCTTGAAAGAGAGGTCTATGTTTAGTGCTTCCAATTGTCATTATTGCTCACTCCATAATCCCCTTGTAAGTAGTTCCTACCAATTGTCCTGGAATTTCCTACTTGTTAAATTCAATGGTCTTTTTACAGTCACCATCTTCTTTGGCTTCTCTCCCAGCATCGTTAGCACTACCAATAACTTTCCCATACCATCCTAATTCTTTTCCTACCTTACAAATTTCATTGTCTTCTTTTTATTTTCTTATACATGAAATAGATTCTCAGCTGGGCATGGTGGCTCATGCCTGTAATCCCAGCACTTTGAGAGGCTGAGGCGTGTGGATCACCTGAGGTTAGGAGTTCAAGACTAGCCTGGCCAACATGGCAAAACCCTGTCTCTACTAAAAATACACAAAAATTTGCCAGGCATGGTGGCATGTGCCTGTAGTCCCAGCTACTCAGGAGGCCGAGGCAGAAGAATCGCTTGAACCCAGGAGGCAGATGTTGCAGTGAGCCAAGATGGCTTCATTGCACTCCAGCCTGGATGACAGAGTGAGATCAGAAAAAAATAAAAAAAGAAGAGATTCTCTTCTTAGCCTTCTTTTTCTATATATTCTCTGTCTCCATTATCTCATTACTCCCAAAGTTTCATTTTTCACCTCTATGCAGACAACTCTTTTTTTTTGAGACAGAGTCTCCCTCTGTTGCCCAGGCTGGAGTGCAGTGGCTCGGTCTCTGCTCACTGCAACCTCCGCCTCCTGGGTTCAAGTGATTCTCTTGCCTCAGCCTCCTGAGTAGCTGGGATTACAGGCATGTACCACCAAGCCTGGCTACTTTTTTTGTATTTTTAGTAGAGACGGGGTTTCACCATGTTGGTCAGGTTGGTCTCGAACTCCTGACCTCGTGATCCACCCACCTTGGCCTCCCAAAGACAACTCTTAATTGCAAAGTCCAGTCCAACTTCTCCCTTGAACTCTAGGCCAACATTATCCAATATTTTCTAGGTCTCTCCATCCCAAAGATTATTCTCCTAAAACCAACTCTGTCTCTTCAAACTAGCTGTTTCCTCTGACTTTCCAGTCACTGAAAAGCCCGTGGTACTTTTTGTTGCCCTACTTCCTTCATTTTTTGAAAGGTAGATTTTGCATTAATTATGATTAAAATCATTCACTAAACATTATTGAGTGTGCACTACTTGCCAGTCACTGCTCTAGACATTGGAAATACAGAAGTGAGCAAAACAAAGATCCTTGTCAATGTAGAATATATATTCCTGTAGAAAGTAAAGTTGTCATCACTTTATAGAGATGTCTCCTTTCTTCTTTTGTTCTTCTTAACAGTTTTATTGAGATATAATTCACATACCATACAATTCACTCATTTAAAGTACATGATTCAGTGGCTTTTGGTACATTCACACAGTTGATGTAAACATCACCACACTTAATTTTAGAACATTTTCATTAACACAAAAAGAAATATACTGTTTAGTGATCACCCTACAACCCCATCACCCCACCCCAAAGCCCTGGACAACCACTCATCTATTTTTTGTCTCTACAGATTTTAATGTCCTACTCTGGATATTTCATATAAATGGAATCCTATCATATATGGTCTTTTGTGATTGGCTTCTTTCACTAGGCAAAATGTTTTCAAGCTTCATCCATGTTGTAGCATGTATCAGTACTTCATTCCTTTGTATGGCTGAATACTACTCCACTGTATGGATAGACCACATTTTATTTGCCCATTCATCAGCTGATGGACATGTTGGGTTTTTCCACTTTTTGGCTATTATGACTACTGCTGCATAAACATTTGGGTACAAGTTTTTGCATATATGACATATTTTTGTATCTCCTGGGTAGAAAAAACTAAGAGTGGGATTGCTGGATCATATGGTACCTCTAGGTTTTTATTTAGCCTTTTGATAAACTGCTAAACTGTTTGCCAAAGCAGCTATACCATTTTCCCATCCTACTGACAATGTATGAGGCTTTCAGTGTCTCCACATTCTTGCTAAGACTTACTATCATCTGTCTTTGTTTATAGCCATCCTAGTAGATGTGAAACTGCATCTCATTGTGGTTTTGATTTGCATTTCTCTGATGGCAAATGACATTGAGCACCTTTTCATGTACTTATTGCTTTGCCCATTTTAAAACTGAGTTATATTTTTATTGTTGATTGGTAAGAGTTCTTTTTTTTTTTTTTTGAAATGGAGTTTCACTCTTATCGCCCAGGCTGGAGTGTAATGGTACGATCTCGGCTCACCACAACCTCCGCCTCCCGAGTTCAAGCGATTCTTCAACCTCAGCCTCCCCAGTAGCTGGTATTACAGGCATGTGCCACCACACCAGGCCAATTTTTTTTGCATTTTTAGTAGAGATGGGGTTTTTCCATGTTGGTCAGGCTGGTCGTGAACTCCCGACCTCAGGTGATCTGCCCGCCTCGGCCTCCCAAAGTGCTGGGATTACAGGTGTGAGCCACTGCGCCCGGCCGGTAAGAGTTGTTTATCTATCTTGGGTATAAGACTCTTATCAGCTATATGATTTGCAAATATTTTCCTCCCAATCTATGGACTGGCTATTAACTTTCTTCTTCTTCTTCTTCTTCTTTTTTTGGTTAGAGATGGGGTCTTGCTATGTTGCCCAGGGTGGGATCAAACTCCTGGGCTCAAGCAATCCTCCCACCTTGGCTTCCCAAAGTATTGAGATTACAGGCGTGAGCCACCATGCCTGATCATATTCACTTTCTTGATGGTATTATTTACAATGCAAAAGCTTTTAATTTTGTCTCTTTTTTGGTTAGCTGTTTGTACTTTAGGTGTCACATCTAAGAAATCATTGTCTAATCCAAAGTCACAAAGATTAACACCTATGTTTTCTTCTAAGAGATTTATAGTTTTAGCTCGTACATTTAAGTTTTGGTCTGTTTTAATTTTTGTATATGGTATGAGAGCAAGTTTCTTTCTGAGACAGAGTCTCACTCTGTTGCCCAGGCTGGACTGCAGGGGCATGATCTCAGCTCACTGCAACCCCTGCCTCCCAGGTTCAAGTGATTCTCCTGCCTCAGCCTCCCGAGGAGCTGGGATTACAGGCACGTACCACCATGCCCAGCCAATTTTTTTGTAATTTTAGTAGAGACAGGGTTTCACTATGTTGGCCAGGCTGGTCTTGAACCCCTGACCTCAAGTGATCCACCCGCCTCGGCATCACAAAGTGCTGGGACTACAGGCGTGAGCCACTGTGCCTGGCCACAAGTTTCAACTTCATTATTTTGCATGTGACTATCCAGTTGTTCTAGGACTATTTGTTGAAAAGACAAAATTGTTTTCCTCATTGAATTGTCTTGGCATTACTGTTGAAAATCAACTGGCCGTAAGTGTGTAAGTTTATTTCTGGATTCTCAATCTTATTCCATTGACCTATATGTCTATCTTTACACAGTACCACACAGTCTTGATTACTGTAGCTTTGTAGAAAGTTTTAAAATCAGTAAATGTGATGTTTACAAATTTGTTCTTCTCCTTGAGTGCTTTGAATAGTCTAGGTCCCTTGCATTTCCATATATATTTTAGAATCAGCTTGTGAGTTTCTGTGAAGAAACCAGATGGAATTTCATTGGGATTGTGTTGCATCTGTAAGGCAATCTGAAGGGTATTCCATCTTTAGAATATCAAGTCTTCCTGCCCATGAACGTGGGATATCCTTCCATTTATTTAAGGCTTCCTTAATTAAATTCAATGATGTTTAGTAGTTTTCAAGTATACAAGTCTTACACTTCTTTTGTTAAATTTATTCCTAAGTATTTTATTTGTATTGATGCTATTATAAATGGAATTGTTTTCTTTTCTTTCTTTTTTTTCTTTTGAGACGGAGTCTCGCACTGTCGCCTGGGCTGGAGTGGTGCAGTGGCGTGATCTTGGCTCACTGCAACCTCCACCTCCCGGGTTCAAGTGATTCTCCTGCCTCAGCCTCCCGAGTAGCTGCGATTACAGGTGCCCACCACCACACCTGGCTAGTTTTTTGTATTTTTAGTAGAGACGGGGTTTCACTATGTTGGCCAGGCTGGTCTCGAACTCCTTACCCTATGATCTGCCCACCTCAGCCTCCCAAAGTGCTGGGATTACAGGCGTGAGCCACCGTGCCCAGCCCTGGGATTGTTTTATTAATCTCATTGTCAAATTGTTAATTGCTAGTATATAAATATACTACTGATTTTCCTTTTTTTTTTTTTTTTTTTGGTTTTTTTTTTTTTGTTTTTGAGACAGAGTCTTGCTCTGTAGCCCGCTGAAGTGCAGTGGCCTGATCTCAGCTCACTGCAACCTCTGCCTCCTGGGTTCAAGTGATTCTCGTGCCTCAGCCTCTCAAGTAGTTGGGACTACAGGCATGTGCTACCATGCCTGGTTAATGTTTGTATTTTTAGTAGAGACAGGGTTTCACTGTGTTGGCCAGGCTGGTCTTGAACTCCTGGCCTCAAGTGATGTGCTTGCCTTGGCCTCCCAAAGTGCTAGGATTACAGGTGTGAGCCACCGTGCCTGACCACAACTTATTTTCTTATATTGATCTTATATTCTGCAACCTTGCTGAACTTATATATTAATTCTAATAGACTTTTAGTGGATTCTCTAGGATTTTCTACATATAAGATCATGTCATCTATAAACAGAGATAGTCTTGCTTCATCTTTTCCAGTTTAGATGCCATTTATATATTTTTCTTCCCTAAACGTCCTGGTTAGAACCTCCAGGACAATGTTAACTAGACATGGCAAGAGTGGACATCCTTGTCTTGTTTCTGATCTTAGGGGAAAAGTATGCTCTTTTTCACCATTAAGTATGTTAGCTGTGGGTTTTTCATACACGCCCTTCATTGCACTGGGGAAGTTCTCTTCTATTCCTAGTTTCTTGAGTGTTTTTATCATGAAAGAGTGTTAGATTTTTGTCAAATGCTTTTTCTGTGTCTATTGAGATGATCATGTGTTTCTTGTCCTTTTTCCTACTGATATGGTATATAACATAAATTTTCCATATATTAAACAAACTCTGCATTTTTCGGATGGACCTCACTCGGTCATAAGTGTATCATCCTTTTTTTTTTTTTTTTTGAGACAGTGTCTCACTGTTGCCCAGGCTGGAGTGCAGTGGCATGATCTCGGCTCACTGCAGCCTCTGCCTCTTGGGTTCAAGCAATTCCCATGCCTCAGCCTCCCGAGTAGTTGAGATTATAGGCATATGCCAACATGCCCAGCTAATTTTTCTTTTTTGTATTTTTAGTAGAGACAGGGTTTTGCCATGTTGGCCAGGCTGGTCTCAAACTTCTGACCTCAAGTGATCTGCCCGCCTCGGCTTTCCAAAGTGCTGGGATTACAGGTGTGAGTCACCATGCCCAGCCTATCATCCTTTTTAAATGTTGATGGATTCAGTTTGCTAGAATTTTGTTGAGGATTTTCATGCCTATATTAAGATATATTGGTCTGTGGTATTCTTTTCTTGTGATGTCTTTGGTTTTGGTATCAGGGAACATAAGCCTCATGGAATGAGTTGGGAAGTGTTTCCACTGCTTATAGTTTTCAGAAGAGTTTCTGAGAAATGGGTATTTCTGTCTTTTTTTTTTTTTTTTTTTCTGAGACAGAATCTCACTCTATTGCCCGGGCTGGAGTGCAGTGGTGTGATCTTGGCTCACTGCAACCTTCGCCACCTGGGTTCAAGCAATTCTTGTGTCTCAGCCTCCCAAGTAGCTGGGATTACAAGTGTGTGTCACCACACCTGAATAAGTTTTGTATTTTTAGTAGAGATGGGGTTTCACCATGTTGGCCAGGCTCGTCTCGAATTTCTGACCTCAGGTGATCTGCCCACTTCAGCCTCCCAAAGTGCTGGGATTACAGGCATAAGCCACAGCACCAGGCCAAGAAATGGGTATTTCTTCCTAAAATGTTTGATATAACTCACCAGTGAAGCCATCTGTGCCTGGGCTTTTCTTTGTGGGAAGTTTTTAAACTACTAATTTAACTTCTTGTCATGGGTCTATACAGATTTTCTATTTCTTCTTGAGTCAGTTTTGGTAGTTTTTGTCTTTCCAGGCATTTGTCCACTTCATCTAGGCTATCTAATTTGTTGGCGTACAGTTGTTAACAGTAATTCCTTATAATCCTTTCCTTCCAGCAAGACTAGTAGTGATATTCCCTCTGTCATTCCTAACTTTAGTAATTTAAATTTTCTTTCTTTTTTTTCTTATTAAGGTTATCTGAAGGTTTGTCAGTATTTGTTGATCATTTCAAAAGACCAACTTTTGGTTTCAATGATTTTCTGTTTTTTTCTATTTTGTATTTATTAATTTCTACTTTAATCTTTTTTTTTTTTTTTTTTTTTTTTGAGACAGAGTTTCACCCTTGTTGCCCAGGCTGGAGTGCAATGGCGCAATCTTGGCTCAGTGCAACCTCTGCCTCCCGGGTTCAAGCAATTCCCCCGCCTCAGCCTCCCAAGTAGCTGGGACTACAGGCATGCACCACTATGCCCGGCTAATTTTGTATTTTTGGTAGAGAGAGGGTTTCTCCATGTTGGTCAGGCTGGTCTCAAACTCCCGACCTCAGGTGATCCACTCGCCTTGGCCTCCCAAAGTGCTGGGATTACAGGAGTGAGCCACCGTGCCCAGCCTATTTCTACTCTAATTTTTTAATGTTTCCTTTCATCTACTAGTTTTGGGTTTAGTTTGCTCTCTTTTCTTCAGTGTTTTAAAGTGGAAGGCTAGGTTATTGGTTTAAGATCTTTCTTCAATTAAAGAAAACTGAGATGCAGTCTCACAATTTTGCCCAGGCTGGTCTTGAACTCCTGGGCTCAAGTGATCCTTCCACCTGAGCCTCCCAAGTAGCTGGGACTACAGGAGCCTTTCGCGTTTTTTAATATAGGCATTTACAACTATAAAATTCCCTCCAAACACTGTTTTAGCTGTATCCCATAAGTTTTGGTATGTTGTATCTTTGTTTTTATTAATCTCAAAGTATTTTTTAATTTCCCTATGACTTCCTTTTTGACCCATTATTTATTTAGGATTATGTTAGTTTCTTCATATTTGTGAATTTCCCAAATTTATTTTTGTTACTGATTTTTAATTTTATTCCATTGTGGTTAGAGAACAGATTTTGTATTATTTTCAATACTTTTTTTTTTTGAGACAGTCTTGCTCTGTTGCCCAGGCTGGAGTGCAGTGGCACGATCTCAGCTCATCGCAACCTCCATCTCCCAAGTTCAAGCGATTCTCCTGCCTCAGCCTCCTGAATACAGGAGATCACAGACATGCCACCATGCCCGGCTAATTTTTGTATTTTTAGTAGACACGGAGTTTCACCATGTTGGCCAGACTGGTCTCAAACTCTGACATCAGGTGATCTGCCCACCTTGGCCTCCCAAAGTGTTGGGATTACAGGCGTGAGCCACGATGCCTGGCCTGTTTCAATACTTTTAAATTTATTGAGGGATAAAAGGGCTAGCATATGGTCTATCCTGCAGAATGTTTCATGTGCACCTAGGAAGAACATATCCTGCTGTTGTTGGTTGGCGTAGTCTATAGATGTCTGTTAGGTATAGTGTATAATCTAGCATATTACATAAACTATAGACCAATATCTCATGAATATAGATATGAAAATGCTAGGTATTATATTGTTGAAGTCTTCGATATCCTTACTGATCTTGTGCCTATTGTTCTATCCATTATTAAAGTAGGGGCTGGGTTCAGCGGCTCATGCCTGTAATACCAGCACTTTAGGAGGCTGAGGTGAGAGGACTTCTTGAGCCCAGGAGTTCGAGACCAGTCTGGGCAACATAGTGAGATTCCATCTCTACAAAAAATAAAAAAGTTGCCAGGTGTGGTGGTATACAGCTGTAGGTCTAGCTACTCAGAAGGCTGAGGTGGGAGGATTGCTTGAGACCAGGAATTTGAGGCTCCAGTGAGCTATGATTGCACCACTGCACTCCAGCCTGGGCAACAGAACAAGACCCCATCTCTAAAAAAGAAAGAAAATAAAGAGATGGATTGAAGTCTCCAAATATTTATTACTGTTGATTTGTCTATTTCTCTCTCCATTTCTGTCAGTGTTTGCTTCATATATTCTGGGGGCTCTGTTGTCAGATGTATATTCAGGCCCTTATAATTCTTCTGGATTATACAATATCTTCTTGTGTTCTGGCCTCTGTTTCTCAATATTACAGTTTGCTCTATACATTATTCCCAGATATGTCTTTCTAAAGCAGTATTATGTTGATAACACTTTCTAAAAACCCTTAAAAATCTTTATGCTACTAACAAAATGAGTTCAAACTTCTTGGATCTTTAATAATCCAGCTTCGACTTGCCTTTCCAATGGAATGGTCCACTACTATACTTCACCCCAGTTGGACCACTTGCCATTACTTGACTATGCCTACAAAGTTGTCATCTCTATTTCTTTGATCTATCTATCTGGAATGCTTGTACTTATCTCTATCAAAACCCTTCCTATTATTCAGGGCCTATTCAGCCATCATCTTTTCACTCCAACTGCAAATTTGCTTTCCTTTCTCTTAGTTACTTTGGTATTTTATTCTTATAGCCCAAATCTCTTTCTTCCTTGTATTTGAGAAATCCATGCTTATGTCTTACCGTCTCCTTTAGATAAGACATTCTTCAAGGGCAGAGTTTATATACTACTAATTTTTCTATTTCTCACAGTGCCTAGTAGATAGTACTTTGAACATAATAGACATAGTAGACATTTAATACAAAGTTGTTAAATTCATGAAAATGTCACACTTTTGGAGACATGAGGTATTTGAAGAGAAGCATCAAAATTGTTAGTCAGCTCAGAGAAGCATTTATTAGCTAGGCCTTCAAGAAGTTTTAGTTACTTACTCGTTCTTTTAACTGTATTACTTCTTTGTCTTTTTTCTGCTTCCACTGTCTAAACTTCTCAGCATCTTCTTTCATTTGACGCATTAACTGTACCCGCTGGTTTTTCATCATCTATAAAAACAAAAACCAGCACAAGTATTAGTCATCTGCACTTTATTCTAGGCTGGTGCGGATGGATAGACTTACCATTAAGAAGAGAGAAAAGCCAGAACTAGGCTGGGAAAGTGGTCCCCAACAGATTTTCTGATTAGGCTTATAATACCCTTGCTATGCTTGCACAGGGTTTCCAAGTATAGACTACACAAGTGAACACTGAGAAGACAGTAAAGAAAAATGTACCTACAAGCTAAATCCAGCCCTAAATTCACTGTATACAAATGAAATTTCAAGGAAACATCTAAGCCTCCAGGACAAATCTACCTAGCAACCACTGTATTCTAAAGGTTTCAGTACAAGTAGCCTGTAACCACCACTTTGTTGGTGCCACAAGTTGAATATTCAATAACTGAGAATTTTCTCTAGGTGTCCGTCATCTTGTTACTACTTCAGGAAATTATGCTGCGTGATCATGGAAGGTGATCAGGATATAACCACTAAGCATGGAGATGTCTTTGTTCTTTGGTTTCAGAGACTCTAACGCTAAATTTTGAATGTCAAAGCAAGGTTATACTGAGCAGATCCTAGATGACCACTAGCACAATGTTCTGCAAAAGTGGCATTTGTGGAAATTCACACACTTGAAATGATTGCCCTGCCTGCTATTTTCTCACCTGAAAACACCTCTGGTGTATTTCTAAATGGAATACCTATGTTTGTAAATTCCAATGGGAGTAAATGCAAGGATTAGAATTTATTACCCGTATCTCCTGGTTCAGTTTGGAGACAGTACGCTCTGTGGATTCCTTTAATTTCAGAAGTTTGGACTGCTCATTCAGTTTCTTCTTCAGTTCAGCGATTTGACCCTCCAGCTCCTGGAGACGTTTGCGGCGGCGCTCACTCAACCTAAACACAGATGCTGTAGAAGTGAGGACTACCAGCAGCAAAGCCTGACTTCAAAAGACATAATACTAGACTCCCAGAGTTACAATCCTGACATATACAAAATAGGTGACTAGTCACATAGCCATCTTGAAAAAAGAATACCACCCAAACAACCAAACCTGTCTCAATAATAGGAGCTTAATACAAAGAGTAAGACAACTTTTAGTACACAGCAATGCAACTGCCTCAATATACGCCGCCCCTTTTGCATCAGAATGGTTCTTTGAAGGCATTTCACTTCACTTTAGCTATGAAGAATTCTGATGACTATTATAGAAGTCTGAGATAGAAAGTAAACATTCAGCATAACTTTTACAAACATGAGCTTTAGACTCAACCGAGAGATAAAATGGAGTCACTGAGTAAAAAGAAGGTAGTGTAGCCCATACAGCAGAGGTCTGAAGGAGAGTAGAATGTTATAGTTATCTGCTTTGGTTTTATTCTTAACTGGTAAGAGATGGCTAGATTGATTTTTTTAATCACTAGCCTGGACATTAATTCCATTCACAAGCTAATTTACCATTAGCGCAGGGACAAAGAAACTGCTGTTATCTAGTAAGTGTGATAATCTTACAAAAGCTAGCTCAAGCGCTTTTTACAAAGCCTTCCTTGATCATGGTAGCCTGAATTGATATTTCTCGCCTCTGAACTCTTAACACAATTACTGCCTAAGAAATTTATTTGGCTACTAATCATGTGCTGTGTTATGACATTCTTTTACTGTCAACTTGAGACGCTATTTAAAATTGCAATTATTTAACCACTTTTGTGTTTAGGTTTCCTCTTCATAACTACGTTTAAATCTTTAGGGGCAGTAAATGGGACTTCTACTTCTCTATTTCTTGCAAAGCTCCTCACACATAGTAGGGACTTGAAATAACATTTATTAACTTTAATCTTACTTGGCTTGGTTGACATCTTTCTTTGCTGTCTGAAGTTCAAGAACCAATTCTTCCTTTTCCTTTTGCAGATTGATGACTTCTAATTCTAGCTCTTTTATGTTATCCTAGAAAGGTTATAGGTAAAAGAGAAAGAAGACATTACATGGCACAGGAAGAAAAACCACTTCAGCATTCCATGTCTCAAGGAACTATGCATTAAATTTTACCACTTCGATTGCACGCTGAAAACATTTATTCTTGATTTGATGGAGATTAAAATTACGTAGTAGGAAATGTTTGGAATCTGAGGGTCTGGGTTTTAATCTTGACTGCCACACTTAATAAGTATCTTTAAGAAAAGTCACTTCATCTTTTAGTTTTGGTTTCTGTTCAGAAAAGAGTTTATATACGTGTGTGTGCATGAATGTATATGTGTGTGTATATATACTATATCATATATATATATATAGTGTGTGTGTGTGTATATATATATAGCCCAGATTGGTCTTGAACTCCTGAGCTCAAGTGATCCTCCTGCCTCTGCCTCCAAAAGTGCTAGGATTACAGGTGTGAGCCACCACATCTGGCCCTTCATTTGCTTATTTTCTTTCTTTTTTTCTTTTCTTTTCCCTCCTTTCCTTCTTCCTTTCCTTTCCTTTCCCTCCCTCCCCCTTCTCCCCATCCTTCTCTGTCTCTCTCTCTCTTCTTTCTTTTGAGACAGAGTCTCACTCTCACCTAGGCTGGAGTACAGAGGCATGATCATGGTTCACTGCAGCCTTTATCTCCTGGGCTCAAGTGATCCTCCCACCTTAGTCTCCTGAGTAGTGAGGACTACAGGAGTGTGCCACCAACTTGGCTAATTTTTGTATTTTTTTGTAGTGATGGGTTTTCGCCATGTTGCCCAGGCTGGTCTTGAACTCCTGGGCTCAAGCGATCCTCCCACCTTGGCCTCCTTAAAGTGCTAGGATTATAGGCATGAGCCACAGCACCCAGCCCCATAAATCTTAACTGTGAGTATGACTATATACTGACTCCTGTGAGTCCTCCTAGTGAATCATTCGATCTAGGTGAGCTCTTAGGGACTCCCAAAGGTTTCCCTATCTATGTCAATAATTAATAATAACACCTACCTCACAGGGTTGTTGGGAAGATCAATTAAGATAAAAAGGTAGACACTTTGTAAACTGTAAAGAGCTGCACAAATATTCTTATATTCAGAACTTTCAAACTTATCTATTCAATAACAACTGCAGTTCTGCAAGCATTTAGAAAAAGAAGTCTAGAAACTGAAGTTTGACAGTGGAAAATCCAAATTCCATCCTATTCTCATAACCAGAAAAGATTGGAGAAAACTGACTGGATGAGTAGTTGGCAGGGAAGAAGATTATATGCAGACCCTAGACCAGTATTAGACTGACAAAAAGAAGCAGAGGCAGATTAGGTGGGGTTATATCAGAGAAGCTTTCTAAATGCTTTCTAAATAGGCTAGAGCTGTTTTCCAAGCAATGTACTCAGTCATTTCAGTATAACCACTGAAAATCAAACTTTATAGTTACCTTGCTTTTTTTTTTTTTTTTTTTTTTTTTTTTGAGACAGAGTCTTGCTCTGTAGCCTAGGCTGGAGTGCAGTGGTGTGATCTTGGCTTACCGCAACCTCTGTCTCCCAGGTTCAAAAGATTCTTGTGCCCCAGTCTCCCAAGTAGCTGAGATTACAGGCACCCACCACCACACCTGGATAATTTTTGTATTTTTAGTAGAGACAGGGTTTCACCATGTTGGCCAGCCTGGTCTCAAACTCCTGACTTAAGTGATCCACCCACCTCGGCCTCCCAAAGTATTGGCATTACAGGCGTGAGCCACCACGTAGCCTACCCTGCATATTTAAAATCACTAACAACATGGGTGTGTATGTATGTATGTGTATATTCATATATTCTTTATATGATAAATATATTCTATATTCATCTATACTTACAACATAGAAAATATATTCTATATTTTTACTTATAGAAGTAACGTATAAATATATTTATATAAAAAAATAGATAATACATATAAAGGTCAAGTTCCCTTGACTGCCTCACCCCTGCCAAAATTCCAGTCCCCCTCCAGAAGCAAGCACTGTTACCAGCTTGATGCATATCTTCCATTTTTTCTAGACATTTACATATTCAAATATTACATATCTAGACATTTACATACACAGTCATATGTCACTTAATAACAGGAATACATTCTAAGAAATGCATTGTTAAGCAATTTCATCATCGTGTGAACATGATAGTGTACACTTATACAAATCTATATAGTATAGCCTACTATACACCCAGGCTATATGGTATAGCCTATTGCTCCTAGGTTATAAAACTGTATATCATGCAACTGTACTGAATACTGTGGGTGATTATAACATAATGGTAAGTATTTTGTATCTAAACATAAAAATGGTACAGTTAAAAATACAGTATTATAATCTTATGGGACCATCATTGTATCCATAGTCATTGACTGAAATGTCATTATTTGGTGCATGATTATATATTAAATAAATGTATTATATATTACATATCACTTAATATCTATTACTAGAATATGTAATTGATGTAAGTAAATATATAGTATATACACACACACGTGTGTGTTTATACCAATTAAAATGTGTTAAACATAGACTTTTATATATATATGTTATTCTGTAACTTGCCTTTTTTTACTTAATTAGTCATGGAGATTTATTTATATCAGCATATATAGATCTGCCTTGTTTTTTTGCCATAATGAAATATTCTGGTACATGCCTTCTGTGCACATGTGCAAGGTTTTACTAGGGTAGAGAGAAGTGGGAATTACACAGTCATGAGGGTATACATTTTCAATTTTTATAGACCTGCCAAATTGTCATCCAAAGGGGCTATTCCACTCTTGCCAGCTAAGTACGAGAGTACTTTGCTTGCACCCTTGTCAACACTTGATATTGCTACACTTAAAAACTATTACCAATCTGATAGGTGAAAAATAGTTTCTATTCATTATATATACCACATTTAGTCCCTAATTGTCTTACCAACTCCACAAGGGGGAATTATTCAAAAATTTAAGTCCTGGTTTACTACAACTCATGGTAATCTTCATTAATCAGACCCTATGCCTCCCCCTATTTTTCTCTGGCAATTCTTTACAAGTGACAGGAAAAATACCATGCAACTCAGGAGGCTGAGGTGGGAGGATCACTTGAGCCCAGGAAGTCAAGGCTGCAGTGTGCTATGATCACGCCACTGCACTCCAGCCTGGGCGAGAGAGTGAGACTTTGTCTCTAGATAAATAAATAAATAATTGAATTAAAAACTGCTTTTATTTCTTAGAGAAAAAAAAGGGTGATTCACATGTGAGTAAAAGGTATTGATTACATTAAGAATTTATTTCAGGCCTTGTGCAGTGGCTCACACCTGTAATGCCAGCACTTTGGGAGGCCGAGGCAGGCAGATAACCTAAGGTCAGGAGTTTGAGACCAGCCTGGCCAACATGGTGAAACCCTGTCTCTACTAAAAATACAAAAATTAGCCAGGCATGGTGGCGCAGACCTGTAATCCCAGCTACTCGGGAGGCTGAGGCAGGAGAATCGCTTGAACCCAAGAGGTGGAGGTCGCAGTGCACAGAGATTGCACCACTACACACCAGCCTGGGTGACAGAGCAAGACTCCGTCTAAAAAAAAATTTATTTCTTCTTAACTTAATCAAGCATATTTGATGCCATGGGGAAAAGGACGAGATATCTTACTATAGCTATAGCTCCTTACTAGCACCCCTTTGTAGAGTTAGAAATACAATGGGCGGGGCACCCAGTGCTGGTCCTCTCAAGACGGCGATATGCATCCCGGTGATCACCAAGGAGAATTACCCTCTCTACATCCGCAGCACCCCCATGGAGAACGAGCTGAGGTTCCAGTACATGGTGTACACATCTCTGGACATGGTGGATGAGAAGATCTCTTCAATGGGGAAGGCCCTGGTCAACCAGAGGGAGCTCTATCTGGGCCCGCTCTACCCCACAGAGGACTACAAGGTCTTGCCTCATAAGTCACTAGAAACTCTCGACCAGTCCCTTTGGACAAATCACTTGAGACCATGGAGTTCAAAGACGTTCCAAGAGTAGTAATGTAGCTTGTCCATGATGACATGTGCCAGTAGCCACTATTTTACAAAACAATATGGCCTCTACAGAGGAGGTCCGCCTTATTCATGAAGTCTCTGGTTTTGCAGTTAACTTTCTGGACCAGGCATTGATTCATAAAGAGGGTGAGGCATCCCAGGTGCACATAGAAACTCAGAGTCTGAGTGGCTCGGTTCCTGGAGCCTGAATTGGGTAAGGCTTAGCTGCCTGCCCTTTGCTTTTCCAGTAAACACCAGTTGCCCCAACGAAGTATCTAGGCATGCACCCAGTGTGGTCACTGCAGGACCAGCCCAGCCTGGGCACTGCCTGTGATTCAAGGTTGCCAGACTTCTCCAAAGTGAGGACACACAGAGGGCCCTCAGCTGGCAGGTTCTTCACCTGCTTTCCCAGCAGTCCTTGTGTTACAAGTGCATTCCCTATCCAGCTATGCAGACAGAGCTACACTACCATCTCCAAGGTGAAGTTTGTCATGGTGGTGAATCCCTCCAACACAGCTCTTCGAGACAATGAAATCCACAGGATGTTCTGGAAGCTGCACAACTCCTACATAGATGTGATGTGCAACCCCTTCTGTAACCCGAGGACAATATCCAGGCCAGGGACTGATAACATGGTGATGTCTATGATGATACAGGTCTGCTGAGTGAGAACTCTGCCACCAGACATTGCAAACAGAAGCTTCAGCATGTGACTGTTGTGGGGATGTCTGCCTCTTCCTGAATGTGATGACCATGGCATTTGGGGCAAGGCTCCATGCATGGTGCACCTCAAATAAAAGTCTTGTGAGATGAGATTTGGCTTTTTCCTTTTGTGTTAGCAGAGGATTCAACTAAGGAGAGTTTAGCTACGGATCTTTAGTGGTGTGGGCAGAGGTTAGTGACCAGACACAGCAGGAAGTGTGCCCCCAATAGGCTCGAAGCAGGGGAGGCAGGGGTGCCTGGAGCTGAGAGCTCTGGAGCCCACGGGACCTGTGACCACATGGGCTGCCTCTGCTGTTCCCTCTGCCCTTGCTGTGGCTGCCCATTGGCTGAATGGGTGGGCTGGTCCATAGGGGTTAGCCTCCTGAGCCCAGATCCAGCCTAGGATCTAGGGGCAAATGCGCCCTTCCCACGTGCGCATTCCCATGGGGGAGGGCCCTCCTCTTTCTGGACTTGGCCTCCATTCTTTGCATGTGGTCCAACATCTGGACACAGCCCAGGCCTTAGAAGGAGCCCTTGTGAAATTTGGAAGGCCTCAGGGCAGCCTGCTTCTGAAACCCTGGAGTGGCAGACTCAACGTGCCCTTTCCTGCCTGTTGGTGCAAAGTAGGTTAGGATCCGGCTGCTGCTCTCCAGATCCCTGGGCAGGCTGCTCTGGGAGCACATGACTAGGACGAGCCAATTGGATCTGCTCTTTCTGCCCAGAAGCCCTGCAGCCAAAGTCCAGATAACGACCAGGCCTGAGGTGTCAACCAGGACAAGGTGACAGTTCAGGTGGCCCAGGCCTGCCTCCCCAGTGTCACTTGTTGACGTGGCTGAGTGATGACTGCCCAGGGCAGTGGCAGAGGCCACAAGGACCACCCACGCGGCTGAGTCCTCGGCACACTCCTCACTCCATGTGTAGTCAGTGTCAGCGGGGTTGAGCAACCAAGGCTCAGCCTGCTGAGGAGCCCCCTTCCCTCCCCAGCCCATCCTCCCACCACCCCCAGCACTGGTCTAGGACTACAGAGTTTCTCAAGGACCTTCCAGGATCCCAGAATCCCCTGGGAGCAGGTCAGGCTGTTAACATGGGTTAGTCAGGGGCGGGGCACAGGGAGGTGAACTTTTTCTCTACACATCTTTGGATTTTCATGTCTTCCAATAAGTGCAGTGTTAATTTTATAAATTATAGAAGAAAAAGAAATCAACTAGGAGTGTGTGTGTGAAAACAGCATGCCCCAGGCCTCCCCCGCCCCAGGGTGAACTGGAAGCCCTGAAGTGGGCTGAGCATGCCAGGCAGCTGATTAGGGTGCACGTGGGTCACAAGCCACCCTCACAGGGTTAAATATTTAACAAGAGCCTCATATTTGTTAAGACAAGGCAGGACCCCAGCCTAAGCACCTCTCCCCTGCAGCTAGGCATGAAACCTTTGGCTTTTAGTGGGGATCACCCCTGCCTAAGTCCTGGCTGTGGTGGGGACTGCAAATTGTTAACCCAGCATCTATTATCCTTCCTCCCTACTAACAGAATCCCAGTGCTTCTGCCCAATTCTGATAAGCGGGCAGACAAAAGCCATGTCCTACCCTCCCTCACAGCCCAGGGTGGGCAGTTGTAGCATGCAAGTGGATGGTGTCGGGAGAGACTTGCAGGAAAGACCCTGCAAAGGGAGCTCAGCTGACAATGTGCAATACCCTTCACCTTTGCCTTCTTCCTGCCTGGAATGTGGATGTGCTGGCTGATGCTCAGCCAGCTGTCTTGAGAGCATGAGGACAAGATTCACACCCTAAGGCCAAGGAAGCAGAAAGCAGGAAGGATCCTGGGCCTTTGCTGCTGTACGTGCCCCAGACTACTTATGTTCAGCTTTTTTTTTTTTTTTAATGTGAGAAAATAAATATATCCCTCTCTGGTTAAAGAAAAAAAAAAAAGAAAGAAAGAAAGAAAGAAAGAAATACAATGGGGGAACACATATCCCCATGTTTCCAGGCAAGAGTACAAGAAAGGAAGAATCACTTCTCAGCCTTACCAGTAATCCTTTGTTTATCCTGGAAAAGCCAAAATACATTTGACCTTAAAGAGGCTGCATTGTATGTCCTGTTAATATGGACAATTGAGTGACATATTTAACTTACTCCCTCCTGAAATCCCATGAAAATGAACAAAAAAGGAGGTATAAATCAACAAGAATGAAGAGAGATGAGGAGAGCAGTTGAGAGATATCAACAAACTTTTGGAAGAAGAAAACAGCTGGATAAGAAGTAATTGACGTCCAGAGTGGAAAAAGCTAAAATATAACTCCTACAGGACAAATATCAAGAAGAAGCAAGCCAATACGTACCACGGAGGCACAGAGTGGAACAGAGGCTTCCTTTCTAGAGAGGCCGAACCTAACAGGTTGGACACAGCTAATAGCAGGGATGCAGTACCATACTGCTGACAGGGATTAAATAAAAGTCTGTCTATGATTGGAGAGACTTCAACTCCCTTATTTTCTCTGGGTTACTAGAACGATGGCATACCACCACTAGGCCCACACAACTCTAGGCAAAAGAATAAGAGTTCTTTATTGGAAATTGATTAGCCTAAGAGAAATCCATGCACATACAACTTGCTATTGGCTTTTAGTGCCTCCCTCTTAAATATGAATGGATAGCCATGGCTCACTAGAAATTTGAGGAAAGTGTCTTACCTGAAAGACAGACCAAAACAAACACATTAGAGAAAGGAAATCTGGAGGAAACAAAGGCAAAGCAGGAAGAAGAAGAAAACCTTGATAAAATTTAATTCCTATTCTTAGAGATGGGCTGTGAATCCACACAAAAAGAATAAAAGGCTATAACAAGGAACAATTACAGGATCAAAAGGAGACCTTGGAAATTAATAACCAAATGAAATAATTCACTAAGAATGAAGGGAAATCTCCCAGAGTGGAATAAAAAGACAAAGAAATACAAAATAGGAAGAAAGAGATCAGAAAAGTAGAAACTAAATCTAAGAGATCCAATATCTAAGAGAAGCGCAAGAAAGAGAAAACAGAGAAAATGTAGAGATAGCATTATCAAAGAAATGACAGGAAAAAAACTGCCCAGAAAGGAGTACACATTTCTAGATTGAAAGGACTAGTCAAGCACCAAGTACAATAAATGAGAAAAGAAGGCTGGGTGTGGTGGTACATGTCTGTAATCCTAGCACTTTAGGATTGGGAGGCTGGGAGGATCACTAAAGACCAGGAGTTTGAGACCAGCCTCAGCAACATAGTGAGACTTCATCTCTACAAAAAATAAAAAATTAGCCAGGCATGGTGGCACATGCCTGTAGTCCCAGCAACTTGGGAGGCTGAGGCAGGAGGACCACCTGAGCCCAGGAAGTTGAGGCTGCGGTGAGCTGTGATGGCACCACTGCACTCCAGCCTGGGCAACAGAGCAAGACCCTGTCTCTATAAAAACAACAAAAACAAACAAACAAAAAACAGGAAACCATACCAAGGCCCATCATTGTGAAATTAAGTAACACTTGGGGACAATGAAAAGATCCTGAAAGTTTCCAAAGTAAAAAAATATATAGGTCTATTACAAATAATCCAAAATTATAATAGACTTCTCAACAGCAATACTGGAAATAGAAGACAATGGAGCAAGGCCTTCAAAATAATGAAGAAAACCTTTTTTTTTTTTTTTTTTTTTTTTGAGACGGAGTCTCGCTCTGTCACCCAGGCTGGAGTGCGGTGGCCGGATCTCTGCTCACTGCAAGCTCCGCCTCCCGGGTTTACGCCATTCTCCTGGCTCAGCCTCCCGAGTAGCTGGGACTACAGGCGCTCGCCACCTCGCCCGGCTAGTTTTTTGTATTTTTAGTAGAGACGGGGTTTCACCGTGTTAGCCAGGATGGTCTTGATCTCCTGACCTCGTGATCCGCCCATCTCGGCCTCCCAAAGTGCTGGGATTACAGGCTTGAGCCACCGCGCCCGGCCAAGAAAACATTTCTATAGAATTGTAAAGTATAAGAATTTTGAAAAAGCAATTTTCAGACATGCAAAGCTTTAAAGTATTTCCCTTTCATGTATGCATTCTCAGAAAGCTATTGGGGTTTTATTCCACCAAAGCAAAGGGGTATACTAAAGAGGAGGAAGACATGAAATCCACGTCAACACAGAGATGAGAAAGAAATGAAGCAAATCCCCAGGATGATGGTACCAAGCTGGTGGCTGGACAACAGCCCTAGAGAAAGCAAACCAGGAGAGAAGACTCCAGAAGGGTTGTTTTCAAAAAAGAAATGGATAAATTACCTGGTATGTCTGACCACAATGAAGAGGTTTATAGTTTTTTTTTCTTTTCTTCTTCTTCTTTTTTTTTTTTTTTGAGACACAGTCTTGCTCTGTTGCCCAGGCTGGAGTGCAGTGGCGCTATCTCGGCTCACTGCAAGCTCTGCCTCCTGGGTTCATGCCATTCTCCTGCCTCAGCCTCCCGAGTAGCTGGGACTACAGGTGCCTGCCACCACACCCAGCTAATTTTTTGTATTTTTAGTAGAGACGGGGTTTCACCGTGTTAGCCAGGGTGGTCTCGATCTCCTGACCTCGTGATCTGCTTGCCTCGGCATCCCAAAGTGCTGGGATGAGTTTTATAGTTTTGTCAAGAAGTTTGGAGATAAAATTATTGACAGGTATATAGAAAACTAAGTAAATGGAAAAAATATTATCTCTAGAAAATACAAAGAGCTATACAAGAAAGGAAATGCAATCATACTATATGGCTCAATTTTAAACATATTTACATAATCAGAATAATTTAAACACTAAATATTCATTTAAACAAAAAGGGTGATATAACCATTTTGAATGAAGAAAGTGAGGCAGTGTGCACAGGTGGTGGGATAAGAGAGCTACATTCTTGTCTTCCACTGTGGGAGGTCAATAGATAGTTATCTAAAAAATGTAACATAATCATACTGCCAATTCTTATCAAGAAATATGGAGGTAAATGTCAGAATAGGAATAGAGAACTATTTTGAGTTTTCTAAGTATTATAGTATTTGACTTTAAAAAATGATATATATGTATCTGACATAGAAAAAAATTAAGTTTTTTTGTTTGTTTGTTTGACACAGGTTCTCACTCTGTCACCCAGGCTAGAGTGCAGTGGTGCAATCTCGGCTCACTGCAACCTCCACCTCCTGGGTTCAAGCGATTCTCCTGCCTCAGCCTCCCGAGTAGCTGGGATTAAAGGCATGAAGCTAATTTTTGTATTTTTAGTAGAGACAGGGTTTCACCATGTTGGCCAGGCTGGTCTTGAACTCTTGACCTCAGGTGATCTGCCTGCCTTGGCCTCCCAAAGTGCTAGGATTACAGGCGTGAGCACCATGCCCAGCCACGGTTTTTTTTTGTTTGAGATGGTCTCACTCTGTCACTCAGGCTGGATTGCAGTGGTGTGATCTCAGCTCACTGCTGCCTGGACCTCCCTGTGCTCAGGTGATCCTCCCACCTCAGCCTCCCAAGTAGCTGGGACTACAGGCTCACACCAGCAGGCCCGGCTAATTTTTGTATTTTTTGTGGAGACAGGGTTTCGCCATGTTGCCCAGGCTGGTCTCAAACTCCTGGGCTCAAGTGATCTGCCCACTGCAGCCTCCCAAAGTGCTGGCATTACAAAAAACTAAGTTTTTTAAAAGTTAAAAAAGACCATGATAACAAAAGGGGAAAAAACCTCTATTGGCAACTCAGGTATTATTTTGGAAGCAACCTCTAATCTAGGGGAAAAAGTGGTGAAAATTAATTAGCAGAATCACTTTTTTTTTGTTTTTACTCTGAAAATGTATGAGAGCTGGTAATTTTTTAAAAAGCATGAGAATTTGTTGTAGGGTCCTGCAGCCCCATCCATTCTCTACTGGGCCCTGGTATCCCGCTCCTCTCCTAGCTCTGTCGCTGAACGCTGTGCCTTAGTTTACTTCTCTGCACCGGGGACTCACCCCTAGACCATTCCCAGCAGCTTCCCAGGTGATGTCGGTACCCCTAAGGCTGGGCTTTGCCAGCTGTGGCCCGGCTCCTTAGTACTGCCCAGGAGGCACCAGGTGGCTGAGGATGTGACTGTGGGCATCATTCTAGGCCAGTGGTTCTTGTATTGCATTCCAGCAGCAGGAATATCACCTGGGAACTTGACAGAAGTGCAAATTATTGGCCCCACCCAAGACCCACTGAATTAGAGCTTATGGAGTGGGGACCTGCAAGCTGGGGTTTTAAGGAGCCTTCCAGATGATTCTGACATGCATGAGAATCTGCCAACTACTGATCTAGGCCAGTCATTAGTGTAGCCTGGGGAGGGACTGGGGCTGTCTAGACCAAGAACAGGTAGAAAACACTAGCCTCATTTGGACTCCTGAGACTGGGAACCACCACCAACAAAAACCAACCCTATAGTCTCTCCTCTTGGAAGAGGAAGATAAGTTGGAGGGCCTGGAGAAAGCATACATTTTTTTTCTTTCCCTGCTCCTGGCTTGGTTACAGCTCTGCTCACCTCTCTCACTTGTCTTGGTTCTACAAAAGGTTGTCTAGATGATGCCAGCCAGGCAGGGGGTGGAAGTCCTGGGGAGGCAGGAGGCAGAAGACCCTGACTGTTTATCCCTTGGGAACCTCACCATAGGCCAGATGGCCCGCCTTCGAATGGAAAGAATCCTAACTCCACAAGGAAAGAATCCTAAACCCCCCGTTCCTCCTCCTCCCAACCCCAGGAAGACCTTGTAGACAGTGCCAAAAACAAACAAACAAACAAACAAACAAAAACAGCTCCAACCCCCAGCAGCTGGGAAGACAGCCAGAAGCTGTCCTTCCTCCTCATTCTGGCCCCCCTTCCCAGCCCCCAATACTGTGAACCTTCTTCCCATTCAGCCTGGTTTCCTGGTGAAGGTCCTGCAGTCGTGGGCCCTGGGGGACCCCCCAAGGAAAAGGCCCTCAGGAGGGAAGGGACCAAGGGCATCCTTGGGCCAACTGTCCACCTCTCTTGTCCACTGTTCTCTCCTCCCCACTTCTGTCTTCAAAAGGCTCCTTCCCAGGATGGATCGGGTGCTAGGACAACTAGAATCCAATCCAAAAGCTCTCCCTGCCCCTGTGTCTTTTTTCAGATGTGAGAACAACTGTACAGTGTAAACTTATAAAGTGATTTTAATGGTTATAGATTGGAAATAAAGTATGTCATATGAACAGCTGCCATGGGGGGAAAAGAAAGCATGGGTACTAGAGCTATTCCTCAATATAAGCATATAATACCTTGGGAGTAGTAGGATATAGCTGGATGGGAAAACAACCCACTCTTCCCCCTACCACCCATCCTAATATCCCTTTGTCTGTAATCACAAACAATGAGAAACACTGGTCTACAAGGGAAAATAAGTCTGGAGCAAGGGCCATTTCTTGTGGGTAACCTGAAAGCCAAGGATTTGCCTTTAAGTAAAGACCTGATTATTAATTGGCAAAGGCCACTTAGAACTACTATTAGAAAAAAGTTTAGCCATTTGTCAAGTCATGTGACATCCACTAGTCTCTTCATAATTCATACTATAACCCAGACTATTTACCAAAAGATGTATTTTTCTCAGAATCCAAGCATAGTTATTAGAATATAATTTTTCTGTAAGTAGGGACCACATTTATTATAACGTTATCAAACTATTTATTAAATACCTGTGGCATAAGGTAAGGCATTAGATAGATTAAATGGAACAAAATTACAGGCTCCCTGTCCTGAATGTATCCTCTTTTTAAACCAACAGTACAACTCCCATTATACTATATACATTTTGTTGTCTTTTCATCATCAAAAATGGTATGCTTGTTGTTTTCTTCCCATTCAGTTTAAGAGACTGTAGACATGAATAAATACTGCCCTAGGAAATAGTTTACCTGGTATTGGTACTGAATGGGCTGTAGTTGGCTGTCATTCTGAGTCATCTTCCTAGCCAGGGCCTCTTTCAGTGCAAGCGCTTTATTCAACTCAACCAGCTCCTTAGACATCTGCGCTTGACGGAGAGCATGCTGAGTGGTAAAAGTGTCAGAAGACCTGTTCGTCTCTGGACTGGTTTCTACTTGCTGGAAAAAAAATCAGGATAACGATTTATAAGAGAAACAAGCAAATGAAGTTCCTTAGGCACTATTTCATCAAGTCTCACAGGCACTTCTCCATTAACAGTATTTCTGTTCCTTTACAACGGTGGCTCTGCATACATTTGTTTTAAGTATCTGAAATAAACTGAGCTAGCCTCGTTCCGTGCTCTCTCAAGCACCTTATTTCTTATACACTTTAATGGACTCTTTTAGTACCAACTACGTTTCTTTGCTCTTTCCTTCGTTGATCTGGATGGCATTTCTTACTTTTACCTCATTCCAAGGGGTCCTTACAGGAGAGAAGGTCCTGGAAATTGAGAAAAGGGTTCATTTGTTCTCACACAGCTGACCTCTAGTACCTGATCTAGTATTTTCCTTCTTTCAGAATGTGAAAACTACTGACATAGATTCATTTTAGGGATAAAAGCCTGTCTCAAGCAATCCATCATCCAGCCTTTCATTTTGTCTTTATAACCTTTAGTCAACATCTAATACATTTTATCTATCCTTGTGATCCGAACACTCAAATTACTTTTCTTGGTTCTTTTAGCCCCTAATATCTCATCCATAGAAAATTATGCTGAGAAAAAATTCTCTTCAATTTCTCCTCTAATGCTTTTTTGACTTTGCCATAATTTCCTCATTTTTTTCCTCTCCTCATTTTTAACTTGCTGGACGGTTGATGCAGAATACTAGCCTCTAACAAGAAATCTGTAAGCTGGGTTGCAAATATGGAACATTACATCCTTGAGAAGTCCTGGCCCCCATTACCAGTTATACTATTAGTGGTAGAGCCTATGCAAGGTAGGGGTTTTATGAAGCTGAGATTTACACTAAAGATTTCTGGATTTCCCAGGCATTCTACGGAGGTTGGTAACAATCACAGGTTCTCTTTTTCAGTTGAGTGATAAATTATAGGAAACAGCAGTTAGAGCTCCTGGTTCCACACAAAGGGACCAATTACTTACAGCTTCTTGTTCCACCGCAGTATCAATGGCTGCAGCCATGCAAGCAACAGTTTCATCCTGCAGTAACAAATGTTTTGGTTTAGGGAAAGAGTCTGAAGTAAAGCTTACTAGTGGATTTTATATTGGTTATTGTTAATTTTTTTCAAGTGTATACAGAGACCGTTTAAGGTACTGAACCCATTTTATAGTCACAGAAATCCCAAAAGCCACATGTTTCCATTTCCCATCTCTCAAGAGTCTTTCTTCTTCATAAAGGACAATTGTGTAGTTTTTATAAAAAATAAGGTCATGTGGCAATTGACATATTTCTTGCACTTCTCCTGAAGCCCTGCCACAGACAGTTGGGCCAGCGTGAAACATTTAGCCATTCCAACAGGCCAAAGTTTAACCCATTTTATGGACTCTACCCTTTCTTTTTATGCATCTACCACTAAGTATACCTCTACTAATGTACAAGTCTAGCCAATTCTTATGGGGGCATACCATTCTACAAACAGACATATCGAATAACGGCAATGCATCAGAAAAGTAAATAGAATGGTTATTTTTTATTTTTATAGTCAGTCAAGGTAGTAGGATCTTCCTCTATAAAGAAATAATTGCCTGGCCAAGCACGGTGGCTTATGCCTGTAATCCCAGCGCTTTGGGAGGTCAAGGCAGGCAGGTCATGAGGTCAGGAGTTCGAGACCAGCCTGGCCAACATGATGAAATCCCATCTCTACTACAAATACCAAAAAAAATTAGCTGGGCGTGGTGGCGAGCACCTGTAATCACAGCTACTCTGGAGGCTGAGGCAGGAGAATTGCTTAAACCTGGGGGGCGGAGGTTGCAATGAGCCAAGATTGCACCACTGTACTCCAGCCTGGGTGACAGAGCAAGACTCCATCATGAAGAAAAAACAACAAACAAACAAACAAACAAAAACAGAAAGAAATAAATGCCTTAGATGGATACTCCCAGAAAAATATGCTCATGAAGTCAGATAAAGGTACTGCAGCCTCTGTCCCTCATGTAAATAAGAACTGATCGGCCGGGCGCGGTGGCTCAAGCCTGTAATCCCAGCACTTTGAGAGGCCGAGACGGGCGGATCACGAGGTCAGGAGATCGAGACCATCCTGGCTAACACGGTGAAACCCCGCCTCTACTAAAAAATACAAAAAACTAGCCGGGCGCGGTGGCGGGCGCCTGTAGTCCCAACTACTCGGGAGGCTGAGGCAGGAGAATGGCGTGAACCCGGGAGGCGGAGCTTGCAGTGAGCTGAGATCCGGCCACTGCACTCCAGCCTGGGCGGCAGAGCGAGACTCCGTCTCAAAAAAAAAAAAAGAACTGATCATAAAGATATGGAATCAGGCCGGGCGCGGTGGCTCAAGCCTGTAATCCCAGCACTTTGGGAGGCCGAGACGGGCGGATCACGAGGTCAGGAGATCGAGACCATCCTGGCTAACACCGTGAAACCCCGTCTCTACTAAAAATACAAAAAACTAGCCGGGCGAGGTGGCGGGCGCCTGTAGTCCCAGCTACTCCGGAGGCTGAGGCAGGAGAATGGCGTAAACCCGGGAGGCGGAGCTTGCAGTGAGCTGAGATCCGGCCACTGCACTCCAGCCCGGGCTACAGAGCAAGACTCCGTCTCAAAAAAAAAAAAAAAAAAAAAAAAAAAAAAGATATGGAATCAATCTAAGTGTATACACACACCACATTTTATTTATCCAATCATCCATTGAAATACCATGGACTACTACTGGAATAGTAGTAGTCACACCATGGAATACTACTCAACCATAAGAAGAATAGAATCATGTCTCTTGCAGCAATGTGAATGAAACTAGAGGCCATTATCTTAAGTGAAATAACTCAGAAAGTCAAATACTGCATGTCCTTACTTATAAGTGGGAACTAAATAATGTGTACACATGGACATAGTGGAATAACAGACATTGGAGACTTGGAAGAGTGAAAGGGTTGGGGGTTGGTGAGGGATGAGAAATTACTTATTGGGTACAAAGTACACTATTCAGGTGACAGCTACAGTAAAAACCCAGTCTTCAGTACTACCCAATTTATCTATGTAACAAAACTGCACTTGTACCCCCTAAATCTAAAAATAGAAAAAAAGAAAAAAGATAAAAAAAGAACAGATCATATGGTATTACTCCAGGTAACTAGAGGAAAAGGGTAAGCGCTAATTCTTTGGCAAATTATTTTTTGGGGCATTCAAACAACTGCCACCTAGAAGGGAAACCTAAAACTACTTAATAGGGCTAATTTGTTTACAGGCTATCATATTAGCAAGCTCTGTTCTCACCACTGGAATTTAGGCTTTATTTGGTATTGTAAGACATGGATTACCACTTCTGTGTAAGTGATTCTCCAAAGCCCCGGGAAAAGAGAATTATTTCCAGGAAGTCATGTAATTAAGGAGGTCACAGGTGAAGGAGCTATTAGCTCAACAGCTAAGAATTTAGGGTTAGCACATGGAGTCTCTATACCACCCCTATGAAACATTACATAGTTGTTGAAACTTAACTTCTAGTACCTTTAATGTGAGGAGTGAAGAGACCCCTCTTCTCTCGCTCTTTTTTGAGACAGAGTCTTGCTCTGTCACCCAGGCTGGAGTGCGGTGGTGCCATCTCAGGTCACTGCAACCTCCACCTCCCGGGCTCAAATGATCCTCCCACCTCAGCCTCCCAACTAGCTGGGACTACAAGTGTACACCACCACACCCAGCTCATTTTAAAACTTTTTTGTAGACAGGGTCTCACTATGTCATGAAGGATGGTCTAATTTTATTTTATTTTTTTGTAGGGACAAGGTCTCACTGTATTGCCTAGGCTGATCTCAAGCTCTTGGGCTCCAGGGATCCACCTGCTCGGTTTCCCAAAGAGGTGGGATTACAGGTGTAAGCCACTGTGCCTGGCCTGAAGAGATCCTTAATAAGTGCTATTTACAAAGCATTTCCGTTACTCTGCCCAGAAACTCCCAACCAGTGAGGCTCAAAGAGAACTTAAAGGAAGCTTCAGTATTCCCATATCCTTTCTCATAATGATTTATAGTACTGGTGACTCTCCAAGTGCAGGACATACTAAATTATTCTTAAAAAGGATTTTAAAAATCTATAAGGGTTACCCTTTCCTCCCTCCCATGTTTCAATTTTCAGTATAAGGACTAATAAGAGGCCTATCCTAGATTATTAGGGCCTATAACACTGGCCTTTGGAGACTTTCTCTAGTACCTTCCAGACAGTTAGGATCAAAAGTAGATGGGCTAATCCTTGAAGAAGATATGTTGTTACTGTGGGTTTATCTTTGGCTTTTGGCCCAGAGAAATTTTACAATACTAAGGTTTAAGCTTAGGGCTATGGTGACATGTTCTGCATAAACATGGCAGAATTCTGCCTCTATAATTCTAAATGTAAATATACAACAATAAGATTTATTTCAGTCTCACAGCCCTCTTTCCCCTGATTCCAAGACTATAACCAAGAACCTCTTAAAAATTGTGATTTCAAAAAGGTGATGGTCAGGGGAACAAGGCCAGGGTACATTGTGCTACATTAACCAGCAATGTCCTCCAAGATGAAGTTTGTGTTTGTAGGCTGTACCATTACTGGGCGTGCAAAATGCTTTTTATGGAACTGGTCTTGGAGGAGGGGATATAAACAAAAAAGATCATTTGATTTTGTAGGAACTGAAAGGACTGCTTGAATTTCCTCACAGGTAACTGTACAAGGAGGTTTGCTTGAATTATATTTTAAAGGAAGAAATGGTACAGTTTAGCGCTTAAGGCCCCAGGAAGAATATCTAGGAACAATGGTTGCCTTTATAATGGAAAAGGGGGTGTTCACTAGTCACTTAAAATAAAAATAGTTTTAATCCAGAATGAAGGGCACAAGCACTTACTTTTGAAACATTTTGCTTTCACTGTAGTGAGTCTTAATAAAAGCCACAGGATACATTGTTGTGTATTTCCAAAAAAAAAATATATAGCTGGGAGGGTCTCCGAACAATAGATGTGGAGAACTCTGATTCAGGAGTCCAGCAGGACTCCTGGATAAAAGGGCTTACTCTGCCTAACTGTGACAGTGGATGGAAGGCAGGAACTTCATCAGTTTGTGGCAATCTTTAGCACCCTCCTACTGTGTGTGCCAAGTACATTTTAGTGGCAGACACAGTGATTCTGCAGAGTTCCTCTGAGCCAGCCACCACTAGCAACTCCCTCTACAGGCACACCAGGCACCAGTCATATTGCCAGATTCTCACTGAAAATGCTTTATTCTATTAATTTGGTTCCACGGGTTTCCTTCATCTTTCCCATGTGACTCAAAGCCCCAGAAATGAGGTGGTATTAATCCTCTAAGATCAGTGTGATGGCCATGAACAATGGTGGGTACCCTGGGTCACTATTTCTGAGCTTGTAAGTTTTGGCTCCAGTGGGCTTCTGCAGCCTAGATTATCTTAATACTAAGGCAGCTCACACAAGGTTTTCATATATCAGATGTTTCAGTTGCATTTGAGTGGCATTATAAATGGTGAAATTTAACCTTGTGATAGCCGTTGTCTAACATGTACTCTATACTTCAGCCAC
This sequence comes from Macaca thibetana thibetana, assembly GCF_024542745.1. NCBI lineage: Eukaryota > Metazoa > Chordata > Mammalia > Primates > Cercopithecidae > Macaca > Macaca thibetana. The sequence continues at coordinate 66,794,424 of NC_065598.1, read as the reverse complement.
ATTGAAGTTCTTACCATTTTTTAAACTTTCATACCTCTTTGCTTTTATATATATCTTTTCCTCTATATATAGTCTAATCCCTTTTTAAAAAACTTTATTTATTTTATATAAAAACTTCTAAAATTTTCCTTGTGGAGCAGGGCTAACTCATAAGCAGTGCGCCCAGAATTGGCCTGTCCCTTCCCTTTTGTCTGCATGGCAAACTCCTATTCATTTTTAGGACCCAGTTTCTTCTATGATGCCTTCCTGAATTTTCTGGACTAACAGTTAATCACCCTTTGTTTTATGATCCCACTGCACTTTGCTCATATTGCTGATATAAAAGAAAACACACATGAGAGAGGGTTCCCAGTTTTCCTTGCCTTCAACCCTTGCCTCCTTTCCCTGTTCTCCCTATTTTGCCACCTCTCCCACCTGTGAACCTTGACCAACTGAGAAACTGCAAGGCTTGTAAGAACATCTCTCAAAATATAGTAACAGTTATCAGGATAGGATTGCACCAGTATGTTCCTGAGGAAGAGGTATAAAAAAATGAAACAATCTCCAATCAAAAGTTTCACAGCAATTAACATAAAAAACTGTTACCTGAGCTAAACCACAAGAACATACACCCCTTCCTTCTCTTTACTCTATAAAACTCCAATCTTGCTTTACTTGGGAAGTTACCTGGAGTTCAGGCGTGCCCTGAGTGCATCAGCTAAATAATGCTGCTTCTTCTTTTTATTTTTGAGATTAAGTCTCGCTCTGTCACCCAGGCTGCAGTGCAGTGGCACAATCTCGGCTCACTGCAACCTCCACCTCCTGGGTTCAAGCGGTTCTCTTGCCTCAGCCTCCCGAGTACCTGGGACTACAGGTGCATGCCACCACACCCGGCTGATTTTTGTATTTTCAGTAGAAACGGGATTTCACCATGTTGGCCAGGCTAGTCTCGAACTCCAGACCTCAGGTGATCCGCCCACCTTGGCCTCCCAAAGTGCTGGGATTACAGGCATGAGCCACTGCACCCGGCCGAATAATTCTTTTAACCCCTATTTGAATCACTTAAATTATCTCCTTTTGACAGTAATACAGCATTTAGTAAGATTACATAGCTAGGAAGTAGCAGAACTGGCTGCAAACTAGGGTCTGTGTGGTTCTAGAGCCCAGGCTCTCAGTTACTATACCCTGTTAGATAAATGAGCTGTCATCTTGGACAGCTCCTGACAGCTTTACAGTCCTCCTTATTCTAAAACACTGCCTAATAGTCTTTGGGGAATTAACTCATTTAATGTTTTAGAACTGGTCATCATAATGAGTCCTGACAATATTGTATGACACTTTTTTATTTCCTCTTCAAGAATAAATCTATGTGTGGATAATTTTGTGACACAATATTGACAACTCTAGAAAACACTGGGCAAGACCAGGGATGACAGTCTCACGGTTCTGGTAAAATTAAAATCTCTGCCCAAAAGCTAGGAATTACCACCAGGCATTTGCATACACATTACTGTTTCAGAATAATAAACAACAGAGTGTAGACGGAACAAAACCAACCATTACCACTTAACATAGTATGTTATAGTATAATTTCAATTTTTTTTAAAGCATATATGCCTAAGGACTAAGAGATGGAACACCAAAACAAAAATAGATTTTTAGGGGTAGTGGGATTGTGAAAATTTTTCTTCTGGGAAAAACAACAAATAACCACTCCCATCCCCAAAACACACCTGCCACTACTATAATGGTTCTAAAAATAAACAAAAATGGGAACTTATGGTAGAACATTCAAACTTACTTATTATTGGTTATAAAGGAGGCTTATGGTATTCCCTGGTTGCTTTAAGCTGTCAGAATTTAGTTTCTTTAAAATTGGGGTATGATACAAGACCTCTTTTTAAGTTAGCCTACACTGTGAGGACAGCAAATCAATGACTGCTGCTCTTGCTACCTAGGCAATTTTGCACTGCTATGTTGTTGCTTCTGGTATTTGATTAGAATACTGAAATACTAATGTGCATTATATATGTAACCTATGAGTGTTTTAACAAACTCAATATTCAGATCATATCAAATGCTTGTCCTCAAGCAGCTCACAATCTAGTTTTTTCAGCAAAAGGTACAGAGTTAGAAAGGCTCATATATGTCAAGAGAAACAAATGAAAGTAATATGCCTATTTACACTGCCCCTACTTGGCTTACCGATAACTGGGTAATCAATTGCTGCAGGTTACAAATTATCTCTACATTTTCTTTCAATTCCTGGTCTTCCAAAGTCTCTACTAGCTTTTGAAGATCCAGTTTGCAGCTGAAAATTCAAACAAAAAGAACCCAAGGGTTATTCATATGACAAAGGCCAGAGGCTCCATGATTATATACTAAGGTGCTATAGGTTGCTAACAAATATCTGGTGGGCAACTTACGCCGCATGCTGCCTGAGCTCTTCTAGCTTGGCGTTCATTTTTTCATTCGCTTGTTCTGTCTGCAACAAAGACCCAGGAGATCATCAGTGGCAGTGCCTGACAGCCTCACATAATTATGCTCTCCTACTCCTATGAATTAAAAGCTAGGTAAAGAGGCTGTCTCCTTTGCTATAACAGAGGATTTAGTGGGCTTTGGTTATTTTGTGAAAAATGTGTTTTTTAAGAGTCATGGAAATTAGCCCTTCAGTCAACATGAGCTACTAAAAATAGCATCCGAGCAGCTGGGTTTTATGCTTGCCATGAAACTCAGACTATGGGGTGGAGTGTGAAGCCTTAATTCCATAGAGAACTTTGCAACTAGGGGGAAAAAGCAATATTTCCTGGCATGTTAGTCCCTGCTGTTTGCAAAAAACAAAAAACAAAAAACAACAAAAAAAACCCCCCACTTACTTTAAATTGCCTCCTACACTACACTGTTCCCTAGCCCCAGCATAAGGGCATTTAAAACATAAAAGGGCCTCACACTAAATTTGAGCTGAGATTTTTTTTTTTAAGTTATACTATCTGATATGGTAGGCTAGTTTTAGCAAAAGACAGCAAGAAAAAGGGTACGGCACAAGAATGATGGTAGAGAAAGAAGAAACGGCAGAAGGCAGCTTACGTTTTGGGAAGGGTGATTGATATTTTCAGTTTTATTTCAATCACAGTATCTGTAACATGCTGGATGCTATAACAGATCTGGAAAGAATTGTTTATATAGGACAAAAATGTTGTGCTTGTTATGAAGTTCTGACAGGATATCAAACAATAAGCCTATCAGGCAGAGACTGTAACAACCTTATAAAGGTCGGATGAGTATGTGGCTAGAATAAGAAGTAGTTTCTGTTACATCAGCCTCATTCACATACATGTGAAACGCAGCTTCTAGAGTTACTTCAAAGCACAAAATACAGCACTGGAGACAGAAAACTGTATATAAAAATCCCCTCTATCCCATTTTCACCCTCTGTTAGTAATGGACAATACAATGGACGTAGGATTTAGCCCACTTGAAAGAAATCTTTAAGCAGCTTATCTTCCTTGACTAGAGAGCACACTGATGCATGAAGGTGTATATATTACAGAGGTTCAATTATATTTTGGTGGAAACTCATTTTTGCTTCTGGCAATAGCCGTGCTATCAAAAATTGAGTTGTATTTAGACTAGTAGAAAAACCTTAGTGATAGAGCCAGCATGCACTGATCCAGGAGGTTACTGACAGACAGGCAGGTAGTAGGAGTCAGAACTCATGTAATCAGTTATATAGTGATCCACTATTTGGAAATCAACCATATGGAAAATGAATTAAAATTAATTTCCCAGCTGTTATATCTCACCATGGCAGCTGTTAGTATGGGATATGAAATGTGACAACATTAGGGGAAGAGAGATGGAAAATAACTAAAATCTCAGAGAAGGAATGGTTACTTAGTATTATGGATAAAGATTAGGCAGGACTTAAGGTGATAGAGGTACTTGGTTCTTTACTTTCTGGTATTTTTAAATGAATCTATTTTAAAATGGGATTTATATAGATTCTTTGTGGTAGATACATAGGTATTCACTGTACAATTCTTTTAACTTTTTTGTATGTTTGATTATAAGCCCACATATTTACCCCAGAGGGACTCCCTGGAGGATATGGTAATACAAATACATTTCTTTCAACATAACCTGTCTCTCATAATGAAAAGCATGTTAAATATTTTGGAAACTAAAGCCAGTAAATGTTCAGATTGCTAGTAGTTTATTCTTGGGGCCTTACCAAAATGATCCTCTCCAACATCTGGGCTGTCTGACCAGCTGCCTCACTCAGACCACGACTTAATTTTTCATTCTCTTCTACCAGGGACTGATTCTTCTCCATTAGGGATTGTAGATTCTCTGATGGTTCTACACTAAAACAAAGTAAATAACATATTAGAAAAATATCTGATTGATAATACCTATATCAAAGGTGGATAAAAATATATCCCATAGCCCTTTTGGATAGGTAGGGGGATTAAGTTAAAATTATACCACAAAAGTCTGGGAAAAGTGTGTCCAACCCAATCTATCCTCCTACTCAGGTAGAATATTGGGTGTACAATAAACACATCTCTGAAGTACTTCAATGGTTTGGAGAAAGGTAATAATTCAGAGACAGATATGGTTGCAACAGGAATGACTAACCTCTATCTTGACTCTTGGTTAGGATCTTTTCTGTTTGTGTCCTGTAGGTATGAAGTTATAGCTAACTGGAGCTAAAATACATGTTGTCTCCCTTTTCTTCCCACCCTCAATCCCTCATTAAAGATTAGGGAAGTAGAGAAGGGAGAGGTATGGGGGAGGTAGAAGTGACACCACTCAGGGTCAAAATTCAACCTAATCAACATAAATATATTTCCCATTTACTGTAAAGTTTAGGGAAACAGCATTTGAGAAGTCAAAAAGTTGAAATGATGACCAGTAGCCACTAAGAAAACATTTCACAATTCTTTATAAATAAGTGCTCCCTTCTAAATGCTTGCTTTGCTTGAAACTTATGACCCATAGCCTCTTGTTCATTTGTCTATCAATTTTAAATTGCTTAGAGTGAGTCAAGACAACAATGGTGTCCATTTCAAATATGAGGAAAAGGGAGGGTCAGAAATAGCTTGAAGGAATACATATAGGTAAGAACCTTTGGAATGTATACATATCACTTGATATGTTTTTTGTTTTTTGTTTTAATCCAGTGGGATGAAATGTTCAAAAGACTGGAAAACAGGACTGGTTAAAAAAAGAGCAGAAGAAATATGAAGATTTGATCTGAGGAAGACTGAGGGGGAAAATGAATAGTTGTAAGGCTATGAAAAAGAGAAAAATAAAGGCCAGGGAACAGCTGTTCTCAATCTCAATAAAGGATAGAAAAGGACTTCAGGAATAAAGTAGATGCCCTCTCACCCATCTTAAGACCTCCATCAATTTTTATAGAAGATCTTAGAAGGCACTTTATCAAAAGTTAATAGCAAGGTCACACAATAAGGTCTCATATGACACTGTTGAGCATTTACTAAGACTCTTATGAAGGAATGTTCAATTAAAATGCAGACTATAAAAATAAGCTATTAGTAAATTTAAGTGTTATTTCCTTATTTATTAAACTGAAAACTTCCATGTGTCATTCATGTAAGCTGACGAGCTGACAAGCTTCAAAGTAATGATCCTTTTAACTCAATCATTTTTTATTTCCCTAAAAAATTTCCAGGATTTCTCTAAATGGGAAAATCATATTTAAGTTTAATTGTTGATTTTTCCAAGGAAAATTTAGCACATAGAAGTAGGTTCTTCATTGTAATTTGAGGCAAATTCTTGAATATTTAAATACTACTGTAATTAATAATAGTTAACACTTCTATAGCATTATGGGCTAGGCTCTATTCTAAATACTTTATATACATTAAATTTTTAAAATTCTCCCAACAGCCCCTATGAGGTAAGTTCTACTGTTATCCCCATTTTACAGTTGGGGAAACTGAGGCACAAAGAAGTTAAATAACCTATAGCCACACAGCTAGTAGGTAATGTGAAGCTGAGATTTGAGCTCAGCAGTCTAGTTTCAGAGTCCATGCTCTTAACTATTATGCTGACTACAGAGATAGGTACTATAAGAACGCAGAGAATCCTGGATATAAAAGTAAGGAAAAAAAAAAGAGTTCTTGGCAAGATTATAGATATATTATAGGACTACATGATATAGGACAGCCATGTAATGGGTAAAATCTTTAAAAGTAAAGCAAAAACAGGACCAGGGCCAAGCAAAGATCAGACTGAAAAAGAAAATATAACAGAAAACCAATGTTTTCACATGCTATTTAATTGCCAAGGCTAGGAATTCAAGTAAACTGAGCATGTGCAAATTGACCAACACTCACAGAAAATAAATACAAAAGCTTCAATAACATGTTAAAAAACAAAAGAACATAGTCTAAGGACAAAAAGTGAAAACATTCATATATGTAAAATGTACTTTTTGTTAACAAGCCTTATAAAATGTCTCTAAAAATATAAATATACATTCTTAAGAAAAGGAGCATCTTTATTTCTCGGTAAAATATTGAACAATTAAGTTTAATTGTTTGATTCATCAACTGTTTCTTAGAATCCATTACTTTTGCAGCTGAAACTATTTCCTTTAGTATATTCTAGACAATCAGAAGTCTGGAACTTTTTGTGCTAAACTGAAAGGAAAGGAAGATGGGTCAATTGCTTCTAAATGAGTATAGTGAGAATAAAATGTAATCAGGAAACCCAGAGTCAATTATCTAAAGGGGGAAAATTAGGAAGAAAGAGGTAGTCATCTCTGGGTGATGAAATTATAGCAACTTTAAGTTTTATTCTCTATACTTCTCTAAATGTTCTACTAGAAGCAATTAGTCACTTTTATAATCAGAAAAAATGAGTAATTGAAAACAAAAATATTGAAAGAAAGTAGGCTCACATCATGCATAAGAATAAATACCAAATGCAAAAATGAAATGTAAAAAATAAAACGACATTATTACTAGAAGAAAACATGGGTGAATTCCTCTTTTTTATTTTTATTTATTTTTGAGACAGAGTCTCGCTCTGTTGCCCAGGTTAGAGTGCAGTGGTTCACGCCATTCTCCTGCCTCAGTCTCCCGAGTAGCTGGGACTACAGGCGCCTGCCACCATGCCCAGCTAATTTTTTGTATTTTTAGTAGAGACGGGGTTTCACCGTGTTAGCCAGGATGGTCTCGATCTCCTGACCTTGTGATCCGCCCACCTCGGCCTCCCAAAGTGCTGGGATTACAGGCTACCGTGCCCGGCCGAATTCCTCTTTTAACCTTGGTGTGGGGAACGGCTTTCTAATTGTGAATCCAGAAGCATGCAGAGAATGTAAATGGTATAGCCACTTTGGAAAACAGTTTGGCAGTTTCATAAAAAGTTAAATATATGACCCAGCAATTCTATTCCCAGGCATTTACCCCAAGAAAACACATGTCCATATAAAAACTTACAAGTGAATGTTTGCAACAGCAGTGTTCATAATAGCCAAAAAGTGGAAACAACCCAAACCTCCATCAACTGGTAAATGGATGGACAAATATGGCCTATCTAGACAATGGAGTACTATTCTGCAAGAAAAGGGAAGTGCTAACACATGCTGTAACATGGATGAACCACAAAACATAAGTGAAAGAAGCCAGACAAAAAAAGACTACATCCTCTATGATTCCATGTATACGAAATGTCTATAATAGGCAAATCTATAAAGGCAGAAAAGAGATTAGTGGTTGCCTTGGTCTGGGAGTGGAAATGAGAGTGATGGCAAATGGGCATGAGGAAATTTTTTGGGGTGATGGACATGTTCTAAAACTGAATTGTGGTGACAGTTGTACAACTCTGTAAATTTAATAAAAATCATTGAACGGTACACATAAGATGACTGAATTTTATGATATGTAAATTTTAGCTCAATAAAGCTGCTGAAAAAATCCAGAGGCAATAAAAAAATAAGCTTTACTACATAACAATGATAACTTTCTGTATGACAACATCATAAAGTAAAAGAAAACTGACAAATTCGGAGAAATTATTTGTAACACACACCACAGACAAAGGGCTAATATCACGAATATATAAAAAACTGTCAAAAATAAGGGCCAAACAGGGTTGCTATTATAAAAAAAACACATTGGTGAGGGTGTGGAAAAATTGGAACTTTTGTGCATGGCTGGTGGAGATGTAAAATGGTACAGCCAGGCTGGGCATAGTGGCTCACGCCTATAATCCCAGCACTTTGGGAGGCCGAGGCGGGCAGATCACAAGGTCAGGAGATTGAGACCATCTGTGAATGGTGAAACCTCGTCTCTACTAAAAATACAAAAAAAAAAAAAAAAAAAAAAAAAAAAAAATTAGCTGGGCGTGGTGGCGGGCGCCTGTAGTCTCAGCTACTCGGGAGGCTGAGGCGGGAGAATGGTGTGAACCCAGGAGGCGGAGCTTGCAGTGAGCCGAGATTGCGCCGCTGCACTCCAGCCTGGGTGACAGAGCGAGACTCCGCCTCAATAAATAAATAAATAAATAAATAAAATAAAAAATAAATAAAAAATGGTACAGCCACTATGGAAAACAGTATGGTGGCTTGATTTAAAAATTAAAAACAGAACTACCATATGATCTAGCTATTTACTTCTAGGTATATACCCAAATGAATTGAAAGCAGGGATATGATCAGATATTTGTACATCCATGTTGTTGTTGTTGTTGTTGCTTGTTTTGTGTGTGTGTGTGCGTCTGTTTTTTTTTTTTTTTTTTTTTTTTTTTTGAGACAGGGTCTCACTCTGTTGCCTAGGCTAGAGTGAGTGGCATGATCACAGCTCACTGTAGCCTCAGCCTCCCTGGGCTCAGGTGATCCTCTCAACTCCAAGTAGCTGGGACTACAGGTGCACACCATCATACCTAGCTAATTTTGTATTTTTTGTAGAGACGGGGTTTCGCCATGTTGCCCAGGCTAGTCTAAAACTCCTGGGCTCAAGTGATCTGTCCACTTTCGCTTCCCAAAGTGCTTAGGATTACAGGCATGAGCCACCACGCCTGGCCCATGTTTTTTTGTTTGTTTGTTTTCAAAGAGACGGAATATTACTATGTTGCACAGGCTGAAGCGCAGGAGCTATTCACAGGTGCTATCTTAGCATACTACAGCCTTGAACTCCTAGGTTCAAACAATCCTCCTGCCTCATCCTATTGAGTTGCTGGGACTTCGGCATGCACCACCATACCTAGCTGTACACCCATGCTTATAGCAGCGTTTTTCACAATAGCCAAAAGATGTAAGCAGTCCAGGTGTCCATCAATGGATGAATGGATACACAACATACAATGAAATATTATTCAATCTTAAAATCAAAGGAAATTGTGACATATGCTACAACATGGATGAACCTTGAAGACATTATGCTAAGTGAAACAAGCCAGTCACAAAAAGACAAATACTGTATGATTCCATTCATATGAGGTACCTAGAGTAGTCAAATTCATACAGACTGAAAGCAGAATGGTGGTTGCCGGGGGCCAGGGGGAGAGAAAATGAGGAGTTATTGTTTAGTGGGTATAGAGTTTAAGTTTTGCAAGATGAAAAAAAGTTTTGGAGGTGGATGGTGGTGATGGCTGCACAACATTGTGAATGAACTTAAAGCCGTTGAATTGTATGCTTAAAATAATTAAAATGGTAAATTTTATGTTATGTATATATTACCACAATTTATTTTTAAAAAGAGGCCAAAGGACCAAAAAACCCAATAGAAAAATGAGAAAAGACATGGACAATTCACCAGCAAAAGGGATAAAAGTGGCCCTTAAACATAAGAAAAAATGCTCAAATTCACTCATAAGAAATACAAAGTAAAACAACACTGAGATAGCATTTCTCAACTATCAGACTGCCAAAAATTGAACAAGTATGACAATACATTCCATTGGTGAGGCTGTGGGGAAACAGGTTTTCTCATACACTGCTGGTAGGAATGCAAACTGGTGCATCTCTTCTGGAGGTGAATATACCTTATAAAGGTACAAATGTACTTACCTTTTGTCCCAGCAATCCAACTTCTAGAAACCTACCCTTAAGATAAACCTCTGACAATACAAAAATATATACACACAAGTTATTCACTGCAGCATGTTTGTAATTGCAAAACATTGGAAACAACCTAAATGTGCATACATAGGAAAGGGGTTGAATTGATATGTATGGCACATGTCCACAATAAAAGTACTATGCACCTGCAAAAAAGAATGAGGAAGACTTCTCTGAACTGGTTAGAAATGATTTCCAGGAAATACTGAACAAAGCAAAGCCACAAAGAGTATAAAATCATTACATACAGTACCCTACCATTCATATGAGAAAAAAAGGTGATATAATAAAATACACAGGTATCTGCTCATTTGTACAAAAGAAATACAAGAAGGCTAAACCAGAAACTAAAGAGATGGGTTAAATACAGGGGTAGGGAGAATAATGGTAGAAAAGAGGTAGAAATAAGGGTGGGAAATAGGAATGGGAACAGAGTTGCAGGGATGGAGAGGGAATGACATTTACCTCACTGAGTGTATCCTTTTTCCTTTTTGAAAAAAATTGTGGTACATGTATGCATTAAGTAGTTTCTCATCACCCACTCCCCTCAAACTTCCTACCTTTCCTAGTTGCCAATGTCAATTGTTTCATACTCTAGGTCCATGTGAACACATTATTTGGCTCCCACTTGTAAGTGAGAACATCCAGTATTTAACTTTGTGTTTCTAAGTTGTTACAATGTACATTATTCAGGTGATGGATACACTAAAACCCCAGACTTCACCACTACACAACATCCATATAATAAAATTGCACTTACATCCCATAAATTTATACAAATACAAATTGGAAAATCATGGGAAACATATAAACATAAAACTTACCATCTTAATCACCTTTAAGTGTGCTATTCACTAGTGTTAAGTATATTCACATTGCTTGCTGTGAAACAGATCTCCAGAATGTTTTCATCTTGCAAAACTAAAATTCTATACCCATTAAACAACTTCCCTTTCCCACCTACCCCCCAGTCCCTGGTAATCACCATTCTACTTTGTTTTATGAATTTGACTACTTTAGATACCTCACATAAGTGGAATCGTACAGTATTTGTCTTTTTGTGACTGGCTTAGTTCACTTAGCATATCTTCAATGTCCACCCATGTTAGCAAGTGACAGGATTCCCTTCCTTTTTAAGGCTGAGTGATATTCTGTTGCATGTATACACCACATTTTATCAGGTCATATGTTGATAGACATTTGGGTTATTCTACCTCTTAACTATTGTGAATAGTGCCACTATGAACATGGTCGTGAAGAAATCTCTTTGAGACCTTGCTTTCAATTATTTTGGATATACACACAGAAGTGGGATTGCTGGATCATATGGTAAGTCTAGTTTTAATTTTTTCAGGAACCTCCATGCTGTTTTCCATAGTGGTTACATCATTTTACAATCCCACCAACAGTGTACAAGGTTTCCAATTTCTCTATATCTTCACATCTTTGTCAACACCTCTTATTTTCAGTTATTTATCTATTTATTTATATAATAGTAGCCATGCTAATGGGCATGAGGTGATATCTCACTGGGGTTTAATTTGCATTTCTCTGCTCTAAGTATATCCTTTTGTATAACTCTGACTCTTAGATCCATTATGTTTCACATACCTAAAATATAAACAAAAAAAAGTAACTAAGATTTCGGGGGAGAGTGCCTAAAAGGGAATACAAACAGTAACTGTGGGAAACGTTATCTTGCTTAGATTCTCTAAGCCTAAAGATAAAAAGAACTGTACAAAAATGCTGTAATCTATTTCATAAAAAGTATTTCCCACAGAGATATAGGCTAATAATTCTGAAACTACTTTATGTGTATAGTAGAACTGAACAAGTAAATAAATAGATTGCAGATGAGAGCTGGGTTTCTTACTGTTGGAGAAAGAAATTACAAGTAAGGAAAGGGGAAAAACCAAAATGAACCCTGTCACATTGGAATAGTATCAGAGGTGTCCGTATAAACTCATGGTTTGTAATATATATGCAGATAGATATATTCAAAAATATAGATGAAGGTATATGTGTATGTTACTACACATGTAGACTATTTCTGAGCTCTACCTGCTCAGAGTGCTTAGAAGCAGTAAAACTCTAGTAACAATAAACACAGCTGGCACTAGTACCCAAATCTTGGTTTCTAAACACAATTTTCCATCGACAAAAAAAGAAAGGAACTAGGGCTCCTTGGAGACATGGCTGATTCCAGAACTGGGGGAGGGAAAATACAAGATGAGTTTGGAAACTCTTGTAGAAATGATCAAAAACTTGAGAAGAGCCAACCTGAAGGAGCTCCTAATGGACAAAGCAGGAACAATTTGAGCAAAAAAACAAATAATAGTGCTGGATGTTAACCCATAGAATAAAATAAATATCCATGAATCTATACAAATATAACTAGATGTCAAACAAATGAGGAAAAAGAGACAGCTCTTCCTCACAATAGAATTCCAATTAATAAATTTCTGAGGCCAGAACCCATGCTCTTTCTGTTACATTAGGCTGCTTTAAACATAACTAAGTCCTAAATAGTCAGCAAAATTGGTAAGATCCTTACCTTGACACCAAGTGCTAGCAGAAACCAGGGAAAAACTATTATTAGGAAAAATAGCCTCTACTAGAATACACAATTAAAATTAATCTATGACTCTTACTTTATAGATCCAGGCAGGGTACCTCCATGGGCTTGTAGCAACAAGACTTGTAGCTGTTGTACCTGGGAGAAGCAAAGAAACATAATCAGCTAGCCACCAACCAAATGCTACTCATCCCTTGGCAGTAAAATTACCACAATTAGCAATAGGGTAATTTTACTAAATGTCTATGAAATCTAAGGCAAATAGCATATCTTAGATACTACCAAAGGCATCATACATAGTTGATGATCCAATGATAACAGGACAATCAGCATTACATGAACAACTATTAAGTAGAAGATGAGTTGTCCATTTTATCTACATCTTAATGAGTTTTTACTGAGCACCTATTTTTCTTCTTTTTTTTTTTTTTTTTTTTTTTTTTGAGACAGAGTCTTGCTCTGTCGCCCAGGCTGGAGTGCAGTGGCACTTCTGCCTCTCAAGTTCAAGTGATTCTCCTGCCTCAGCCTCCCAAGTAGCTGGGACTACCGGCGCCTGCCACCACATCCAGCTAATTTTTGTATTTTTTGTAGAGACAGGGTTTCACCATGTTGGCCAGCCTGGTCTTGAATTCCTGACCTCAACTGATCCGCTGACCTCATCCTCCCAGTGCGGGACTTACACGTGTAAGCCACTGCTCCTGGCCTTGAGTACCTATTTTTCAAAATCAGTCTCAGCACTGGGCTAGACAATGTTCGGACATATAAAAATAAAATACGACTCCTACTCTCAAGTTTACAATCTAGTTAAGAAAGATAAGCCTAAAGTCTAAAATAGTAGGAAATAATACAAGACAGAATAAGCAAATTAACAAAAACCGAAATAGTCAAAGGGAGGCTTCATGTAGATGGATCTTAAACCAGAGCGCATGTATAAGCATCCTCTCCCATTCCCTCCTATGACACAAGGGGAGTTGTTCTCCCTCCCAAGACTGGTCTTCTTGCATGTGCTTTGGATTCCTACTCTTCTCGCCATCTTATGAATCTTACTCTGTTATCCCTTCTCTCTTCTATATTTTCAATTTCTCCCTTTCTATAAGATCCTTCCTATTAAGATTAAAACATGTTCAAGTCTCTCCCATCTTAAACAAAACAAAAGCGTCTTCCCCAACCCCATTTCCTATCTCCCTTACCCTATTTCTCTCTTTTTTCACAAAGTTTGAGAGAGTAATACACCAATTACCTCCATTTTCTTTTGCTCGCCACTCGGTTGCTCCTCGACTAACTCCAGTATGACTGCCTACATCATTCCAATGAAATAACTTGCCCAAGTTACAAATGAGCTGCATGTCACCAAATCCAATGAGAATTTTCCAGTCTTCATTTTACTTGACTGACTGTTTGGTAGCATTTGGCTTACAAGACACATTTTCCTGGTTTTCCTTCTATTCTTTTAACTCATCTTCTAAGTCTCCTTCTTGGTTCATCTTTGCTCCACTTGTCCTTTAAATGGTAAAGTCCCCCAAAGCCAGTAGGAGTTTTCTTACTTACATTCTCCTTATATTCTCTTCTGAATGTCTCATCTCTGCCTCTGGTTTCTATTACCTGAAACTGGTGACTTCCAAAATTACCTCAAGCACAGATCTTTCTGAACTTCAGACTTTTATATTCAACTATCTACCTGATATTTCCACTTAGTTGTCTGGTATCCTCAAACCTGGTGCTTTTCCAGTGTAACCCAGGTGAGTGAATACCCAGTTCCAAATGCCAGAAATCTGGGTGTCATTCCCTTATCTAATTCATTGGTTTCTTCTTTCTATCACCACTGCCAGCACTCTAAGTCCAAGTCATCATTATCTCTCGCTTAGACTACTGCAGTACCTTCTTAAATGATCCCCATGAATCTACTCTTGCTTTACTACATTTCTATATAGCAGCCAGGCCATTGTTTAAAAATATAAATTATCAAGTTACTACCTGGCTTAAATCCTTCTTAACATTGTCCATGAGTCCTGGATCAGTCCTCTGCTTTCCCTCTAGCCTTATCCTGGAATACAGGCACATCTCAGTTTATTGTGCTTCACTTTACTGTACCTCACAGATACTGTGTTTTTTTATAAATTGAAGGTCTGTGGCAACCCTGAATTAAGCAAGACTATTGGCACCATTTTTCCAACAGCATATGCTCATTTCATGTCTCTGCGTCAACAATTTTTTAGCAATAAAGTATTTTTAAATTAAGGTATGTACATTGTTTTAAGACATAATGGTATTGCACATTTAATAGACTACAGTATAGTGTAAATATAACTTTCTATGCACTGGAAAACAAAAAAAATTGTGACTCACTTTATTGCAATATTTGCTTTATTGTGGTGGTCTGGAACCAAGCCCACAACATCCTTAAGGTAAGCCTGTACTCTTTCCTTGCTTTCTGCGCTCTAGCCACACTGGCATTCTTTTTTTTTTTTTTTTTTTTTTTGAGACGGAGTCTGGCTCTGTCGCCCAGGCTGGAGTGCAGTGGCCGGATCTCAGCTCACTGCAAGCTCCGCCTCCCGGGTTCACGCCATTCTCCTGCCTCAGTCTCCCGAGTAGCTGGGACTACAGGCGCCCGCCACCTCGCCCGGCTAGTTTTTTGTATTTTTTAGTAGAGATGGGGTTTCACCGTGTTAGCCAGGATGGTCTCGATCTCCTGACCTCGTGATCCGCCCGTCTCGGCCTCCCAAAGTGCTGGGATTACAGGCTTGAGCCACCGCGCCCGGCCCACACTGGCATTCTTTGAGGTCTTCAAATGCACTATACTTCTGTCCTATCTCAGACCCTTCCAGCACTTGCTATATGGCAAGTACTGTTCTAAGTGCTTTACATGTATTAACTCATTTAACCCTCGTGAAAACCCTAAGAATAAGGTATTATTATTATTTCTACTGTACAGATAGGGATACCAACGCACAGAGAACTTGCCCAAGGTACATAGCTAGTGAGTTACAGAGCTAAGATTTCAACATGGGCAGGCTAGTTGCAGTGTCAGTGCTCCTGGCCACTATACAGCTATCCCTATGTATATGCAGGGGATTGGTTCCCCTGCATATACATTTTTGTATACCCTGTGCGTATACAAAAATGTACACACATAGTCCAGTCCTGCAGTCAGCCCTGCAGAATCCACATGTACAAAAAGTTTACACATGGGTTTCTCATTCTGCAAACATCATATTTTTGATCTGTGTTTGCTTGGACCAAACTCCTGTTGTTTGAGAATCAACTGTACTTTGCCACCTATGTTTCTTCTCTCTAGAACTCTCTTCTTTGTTTTGTGCAGTGATTTATTTTCCTTCTTCTAGTCATGCCCACTTCTAATCTATTTTCTCTATACTTGCTAGAGTGATCTCCCCAAAACACACATTTCATCATGTCACCCTCCTACTTAAAACTCTTCAATGGCTCTTCACAGCTTTCAGGTTGAATTCCAAATTCTTTAACAAGTCATATAAGGAACTTCAGAATTTAGCCCTTGTCTACACCTCTCATCTCATCTCTCACTGCTCACTTCTTCTTTATCAGTGAACTCTCCAGTGCTACCCCCAATCTTAAATGGACAGCAAACACGTTAATAGGAGTTATTTTAAGAGGTCCCCAAACTAACATGCCTAACCAACATCTCTAAACTTCTGATAGAGAAAAAACTGAGAAACAGAAGCTCTACCATTCCACTCACATACTTGTAATTTTTCCCGTCAAATTTTAAGTTCCTTATACCTGTTGCTTTAGATGATTAAGTTCAGCTGTCTGGGGATCAATATTAACAATAGGTTTGTTCTTGATTTTTCTTGCTCTGTCAGCATAGCGAAGGGTATTTAATGTTTCCTCTAGATTGGAGTCAGCGGGACTCACACAGGCTATCATAAGAGTATGGCTATTACCTCCTAGAGAATCTGAAAAAGAACAATAAAGAATAATGAAAGGAAATGAAATCAAACAAGTAGGATATAAGCAAAGCTGTCCATTCGGGTTGGTGACTTAAAATTCAGAGCTACAAGAAAACGTTCTTAATGTTTTTTATATTGAAACAATGGAAATATATAGATATCTAAGATTTCTGATGCGATATACATTTAAATCCTATTGCATGTGTCCCCATTCTCAAAAGGGATTGTGATTTCAGCAGTTAATCAGGTTAAAACAACTGGGGCCTGGCCTAAGTAAGTTAGGAGCCACTCGTGAAATTAAACATTCTTAGGATGCCCCCTCTAGGTGGATCTTAACTCTCCAGGGAATTCTGCTTAGCAGCACTAATAATTAAAGAAACAGTAACCAAATTCATTTTCAGGTGCAAAGTACAAAGTACAGTTGGTGCACCACAGATTTCTTGGCTCTCAATGTCATATATGAAGACATTTTTCCATTATCTTAGAAACCTGCTTGCCAACAGCACTCTCTCATATTTATCAATTAGACAACTGTGTATGTCATAGTCCAAATAGCTGGCTTTTTACCTGTTTCATCTTTGCTTTCTCAGCACTATCATTTTGAGTTACTCTCTTATTTTTAGAGGCACTTTGGGCTTACCTTGAAGCAGTCGAGTCAACTTGGAATCTCTGTAGGGCACAAAGCCACCCTTTTTGTCATCTCCAAGAGCACTGATTACATTTCCCAAGCATAGGAGGCCTCGGTTAATATTAATACCTAATAGCAGGAAACGAAATTTAAATTGCTTGGTAACGCATCCAACATATACCGACATTTCTTTTGAGAAACAGAAAAGAAATTAAGACCCCATAAAAATATTGAGTCATCACAACAAATAAAGAGAATTTTAGACCAATATCCCTGATGAATATCGATACAAAAATCCTCAATAAAATACTGGCAAACCGAATCCAGCAGCACATCAAAAAGTTTATCCACCATGATCAAGTGGGCTTCATCACTGGGAATAAAGGCTGGTTCAACATACGCAAATCAATAAATGTAATCCAGCATATAAACAGAACCAAAGACAAAAAGCACATGATTATCTCAATAGACGCAGAAAAGGCCTTTGACAAAATTCAACAGCCCTTCATGCTAAAAACTCTCAATAAATTCAGTATTGATGGGACATATCTCAAAATAATGAGCTATTTATGACAAACTCACAGCCAATATCATACTGAACGGGCAAAAACTGGAAGCATTCCCTTTGAAAACTGGCACAAGACAGGGATGCCCTCTCTCACCACTCCTATTCAACATAGTGTTGGAAGTTCTGGCCAGGGCGATCAGGTAGGAGAAAGAAATAAAGGGTATTCAATTAGGAAAAGAGGAAGTCACATTGTCCCTACTTGCAGATGACACGATTGTATATTTAGAAAACCCCATCGTCTCAGCCCAAAATCTCCTTAAGCTGATAAGCAACTTCAGCAAAGTCTCAGGATACAAAATCAATGTGCAAAAATCACAAGCATTCTTATACACCAGTAACAGACAAACAGAGAGCCAAATCATGAGTGAACTGCCATTCACAATTGCTTCAAAGAGAATAAAATACCTAGGCATCCAACTTACAAGGGGCCACTGCTCAACGAAATAAAAGAGGACAAAAACAAATGGAAGAACATTCCATGCTCATGGAATCAATATCGTGAAAATGGCCATACTGCCCAAGGTTATTTATAGATTCAATGCCATCCCCATCAAGCTACCAATGACTTTCTTCACAGAATTGGAAAAAACTACTTTAAAGTTCATATGGAACCAAAAAAGAGCCCACATTGCCAAGACAATCCTAAGCCAAAAGAACAAAGCTGGAGGCACAACGCTACCTAACTTCAAACGATACTACAAGGCTACAGTAACCAAAACAGCAAGGTACTGGTACCAAAACAGACAGAACAGAGCCCTCAGAAATAATACCACACATCTACAACCATCTGATTTTTGACAAACCTGACAAAAACAAGAAATGGAGAAAGGATTCCCTATTTAATAAATGGTGCTGGGAAAACTGCCTAGCCATATGTAGAAAGCTGAAACTGGATCCCTTCCTTACACTTTATATAAAAATTAATTCAAGATGGATTAGAGACTTAAATGTTAGACCTAAAACCATAAAAACCCTAGAAGAAAACCTAGGCAATACCATTCAGGACATAGGCATGGGCAAGGACTTCATGTCTAAAACACCAAAAGCAATGGCAACAAAAGCCAAAATTGACAAATGGGATCTAATTAAACTAAAGAGCTTCTGCACAGCAAAAGAAACTACCATCAGAGTGAACACGCAACCTACAGAATGGGATAAAATTTTTGCAATCTACTCATCTGACAAAGGGCTAATATCCAGAATCTACAAAGAACTCAAACAAATTTACAAGAAAAAAACAACCCCATCAAAAAGTGGGCGAAGGATATGAACGGACACTTCTCAAAAGAAGACATTTATGCAGCCGACACATGAAAAAATGCTCATCATCACTGGCCATCAGAGAATCAAAACCACAATGAGATACCATCTCACACCAGTTAGAATGGCGATCATTAAAACGTCAGGAAACAACATGTGCTGGAGAGGATGTGGAGAAATAGGAACACTTTTACACTGTTGGTGGGAGTGTAAACTAGTTCAACCATTGTGGAAGACAGTGTGGCGATTCCTCAAGGATCTAGAACTAGAAATACCATTTGACCCAGCCATCCCATTACTGGGTATATACCCAAAGGATTATAAATCATGCTGCATACAAAGACACACGCACACGTATGTTTACTGTGGCACTACTCACAATAGCAAAGACTTGGAACCAACCCAAATGTCCATCAATGATTGACTGGTTTAAGAAAATGTGGCACATATACACCATGGAATACTATGCAGTCATAAAAAAGGATGAGTTCATGTCCTTTGTAGGGACATGGATGAAGCTGGAAACCATCATTCTGAGCAAACTATCGCAAGGACAAAAAACCAGACACCGCATGTTCTCACTCATAGGTGGGAATTGAATAATGAGAACACTTGGACACAGGAAGGGGAACATCACACACCGGGGCCTGTCGTGGGCTGGGGGGAGGTGGGAGGGATAGCATTAGGAGATATACCTAATGTAAATGACGAGTTAATGGGTGCAGCACACCAACATGGCACATGTATACGTATGTAACAAACCTGCATGTTGGGCACATGTACCCTAGAACTTAAAGTATAATAAAAAAAATAAATGTATCCATCACTGCTATATTGAATATATAATATGTCATTAGACTTAAAAAAATATTGAGTCATCAATCTTGAGAAAACTTCTTAATGTTGTTCACTTTTTGGAGTGCCTCTTTAAGTAAAGGACAAAGGTCCAAATGTTGGATATGTACGATTGAGTCCACTGGCACTTCTTGCCCTTTCCCATGGAAACAAAGCGGACAGATAAATAACTATCACCATGACAACCATCTGCATAGTTATTTACTTTTTATATCCATTATGATAATCTTTAAATTAATGCTGTGAAATTGGATGAACAGGGTTTCTTTTTTTTTTTTTTAACATATCATTATCATTATTTTCATTATCATTCTCATTTTACAGATAAAGAAAGAAGCTCAGAGGTCATACAGCCAACAGACACATGAAAAAATGCTCATCATCACTGGCCATCAGAGAAATGCAAATCAAAACCACAATGAGATACCATCTCACACCAGTTAGAATGGCGGTCATTAAAAAGTCAGGAAACAACAGGTGCTGGAGAGGATGTGGAGAAATAGGAACACTTTTACACTGTTGGTGGGATTGTAAACTAGTTCAACCATTATGGAAAACAGTATGGCGATTCCTCAAGGATCTAGAACTAGATGTACCATATGACCCAGCCATCCCATTACTGGGTATATACCCAAAGGATTATAAATTATGCTGCTATACAGACACATGCACACGTATGTTTATTGCAGCACTATTCACAATAGCAAAGACTTGGAATCAACCCAAATGTCCATCAGTGACAGATTGGATTAAGAAAATGTGGCACATATACACCATGGAATACTATGCAGCCATCAAAAAGGATGAGTTTGTGTCCTTTGTAGGGACATGGATGCAGCTG
The DNA here is from genome assembly GCF_024542745.1 of Macaca thibetana thibetana. Lineage (NCBI taxonomy): Eukaryota > Metazoa > Chordata > Mammalia > Primates > Cercopithecidae > Macaca > Macaca thibetana. The sequence goes on along the minus strand of NC_065598.1, from coordinate 66,773,705 downwards.
GAAACCATCATTCTTAGCAAACTATCACAAGAACAGAAAACCAAACACCGCATGTTCTCACTCATAGGTGGGAACTGAACAATGAGATCACTTGGACTCAGGAAGGGGAACATCACACACTGGGGCCTATCATGGGGAGGGGGGAGGGGGGAGGGATTGCTTTGGGAGTTATACCTGATGTAAATGACGAGTTGATGGGTGCAGCACACCAACATGGCACAAGTATACATATGTAACAAACCTGCACATTATGCACATGTACCCTACAACTTAAAGTATAATAATAATAAATAAATTAAAAAAAAAAAAAATGACCTGCCTAAGGTCAAACAGCTAGTAAGTGGTAGGCCTGAGATTCCATTTCAAGATTTCAGTCAAGTCCTATGCTCCTTTCATCATACCATACTGAAATACCTTTCCTACTGCAGCTTTAAAAAAGATAAAGATTATTTTCCAGTTTGTTTAATTCTGAGGTTTGCTTCTTAAACATTGTAATAACCTCTGAAGTCCTGCTGAAGCAACTAACTTCCCATTATTAGCCTTACTGTGGAAAAGCTATATCGTATAATAGTTAAGTGCAGTTGGTATCAAATAGGTTACAATCCTGGCTCTGTCACTGACTAGTTATATGATCTTGGGTTAAGTTCTTTCATAAAATGAGATAACCTTATTGGGTTGTGGTAGGGAATTAATTAAGATTCTATATATGAAGCAAAGTTAAATGATAAATAAATCATGCCATGGTTTGAATGTTTGCGTCTCCTCCAAAATTCATGTTCAAACTTATCCCCCAATGTAATAGTATTAGGATATAGGACCTTTAGGAGATCATTAGGCCATGAAATGTCTACCTTCATGGATGGGATTGGTGCCTGATAAGAGGACTGGAGAGAATTAGCTAGTTGCTTTTACCCTTCTGACCCTTCTGTCCCTTCTGCCACGTGTGGACACACCATTTATCCCTTTTCCCCATCTGCCATGTGAGGCTGCCAGGATGTCTGTCCTCACCAGTCATTGATTCTACTGGCACCATGACCCTGGACTTCTCAGCCTCCAGAATTGTGAGAAATAAATTTATATTGTTTCTAAATTACCCAGTCTAAGGTGTTTTGTTATAGCAGCACAAATGGACTAAGATAAATGGTATCTTATTGTTAGCTCTACTCTACCTTTTATATAGCTATCCTTTGGAATTCCTTATAACATGAAACAATTATATTTATGAGATTCCGAACTCGAAATTCCTGACTGCATCCTACTATCCTTCCATTTCTTTGGATCCTGTTCTTCACCCTTTTTTTGGACTACCAATGTACTGACACTTTCTAATACTGTCAGTAGATCAGTCTCTTCTGGACCTTCAACTCTTGCTCTGAACCCTATGGTTGATAATTTCAATTACATTTTCCTAAGAACTCACTGGACATATGATCTTCTACCATTCTCACCATGTCAATTCTCAACCACAGGTTAAACCAACTGTGTGCGTGTTATGTTTATTTGTAGGCTGCAATACTGAAGAAACAGCATAACCAAACAGATGAGATCCACTATAAACATGCTACCTAACCTTAGCTGAACCCTTGGTCAATTGTTCATCTTTTCTTCCTCATTCCTACTTTACTAACTTTCTAATCTAACGAATCTAATTCACCATGGCAGCTATTATACAAACTCATCATTTTTAAGAATATAAACCTATCTTCACTTTCTAATGGTAGATGATTTCACCAAATACTTTATAGAGAAGAAAGTTATCAACAAGGGCTCCCCAACCTCCCCTCTCCTTACCTCACATTCATTCTTTTGCTATTACTTATTCCTTCATCCTGCCCCTTGTTTCAGAGGAAATAGCTGCCTTTGTTTTCAAGGTCCTGCCTTCTGCCTCTGTTTCTATTCCCTCCATTTCCTCTGGGACCCTGATCCCTTATCTTCTCCCTCTCTCTTAGATCTTCCACTTATTTTTTTCCTTCACTAATTCCTTCTTTTTAGCCTATACTCATGCTCAAATCTCTCTAATCTAAAACGAAAATAATTTTCTCAATTATCCCTTTGTTTTCCTCTTATTACCAACCAGAATGGGTACCGCTTATCCTCTCTAGGATGTGAAGGAAAGCCTGCTGAGATTTATCAAACCTGCCTGCTAATACCTGTAATAAATCCTATGTTAGTCCATTCTTGTCTTTTCCTTCCCTTTTTAGCCAAACAAAACATTGTGTTATTTTATTGGCCCATATCCCAACTAGATGTAAAGGAGAGACTGCTGAGGTTTTTCAAAGCTGCTGAGCAAAACTTCCATCTATAGTTTCATATAGGAACAAAACAAAATTCCGGATGAACCCTGAGAAGAATCTATGGCAATGATCCAAGCAAGAACCATAGACTTAAGGATAAAGTGGGTGTTTTTTTTCCCTTCTTCAAATGAGAGTTGGGGCTCAAGAATAGAAAAGAGCTAAGAGACATGAATGTTTCTCTAGAAATAAATCACCACAAAACAGGATTTGATTTCCTGTTGTTAAGACATTAAAATGATAAATTATTGACAAAGATGGAGTATATATCACAAAGATGGGGAAGAACATATTTGCAGAGACTTAAAAGTTCTGATTAAGGACAGCTATGAAGAAAAATGAAGTTTTCTCCGGAAGAATGAGAACAGATCAAGTAAGGAGAGTCAAAAATGCTACTTAATACCTTTGGGTGTTTGTTCACTATGGCAACAAATAAATAATAAAGGAGAGATTTTAACTTTAAAAGAGAAATATAACTTCACAGCTATCATGGAGGCACATTACAATAGTTTTACAGCTGGAATAGAAAAGCATATTTGTAAGAAAAAAGAAAACTGAGGCAGGAGAGAAATGAAGTAGATCTATATGCAGTGGTTCTCAACTGGAGGCAATTCTGCTTCACAGAGGACATCTGGCAATATCTGGAGACATTCTGGTTGTCACAACTTAGGAGTGGGGTATGTGTGCCACTGGCGTCCAGTGGGTAAAGGCCAAAGATGTTGTAAAACATCCTACAATGCACAGGACAGCCTCCTTCCCCGTAAACAATTATTTGATCCAAAATATTAATGGTGCCACAGCTGGGAAACCCTGTTCTATGTGTGAAGAAAATATGTATGGGCCTAAAGCAGGTAGTATGGCTGAATAAATGAGGGTGAAAAACAGAAGTATGCTATGATAGATGGTCTGCCTGGTCAAAGAGAAAGGGAATGATTGTTACTGAAATGGATCACAAAACGTATAAAGGCAATCAGTGATAGGGGATACAGCAGGAAAGGCACTTGATTAGGAGAGAGAATCTTAGTTAAAATTCTGCCTCTGCCACTTACCAATGTGTATAATACTGAACTAGCCACTGAAACTTTCTTTTATCCATAAAACAGGGATAATACCGATCTTACCTAATGGGACTGGGATAAAACTCAAATGTGATTTGTAAAGGGTTATCTATATTTAAGTTATTATTAACATAGTAGAAAAACTTGGATAATCTGAATACTTACTAAGTCACATGAGGCTGAAAGCAGAGTACTTGATAAATCCCTTATCTACTCTGCTGACTGTTTATTTACCCAAAAGATACTACGAGTGAAGAATAAAATGGCTGTTTTGGCCTTCAAGTTGACACACAAGGAAGAATTGATTATAGAAGTAAAAAGATGGGAATCTGATTGAAGGATACCAAGGAGCACAGTCAGACATCAGTGTCCCAGACTTTAAGAAAATAATCTTCAAAATTCAGGAAAAAAGATAGTTAGGATCCCAGGAACAGAATGTCTAAAGGGGAAAATAACAACAAAAAAAAGAAGGCTTTCAAAAAATAAAATTATAATTAGTCATAAATTATTCTAATAAAATATCAATGTAGCTACACAGGAACGGGCTTTCAAATAACTTCCTATATAAAAAGAACATATACAGCATTATGGGAAATTCTACTCAAACATAGGAAACTGAACACCAGCGTATCTTTCCTGTTCCTCCTAAGACACCACTAAAAAGAATAAAAAACGTACTAACCCACTAGATCACAGAGCACAGAAGAGGAAATATAGTAGGCACAAGGTTGCAACATATTTTTAGAGTACAGATTAAGAAGCAATAACTGACTTAGCAAGATGGAATAAGCCTTAACTTAAAGTGTTTGCAGAGGGAAAATAATGATAATGATAGTGATAAAAACAGCTAAGTTTATACAATGTTTATAGTACTGTTCAAGGTACTGTATACATATTAACTAATTCAATTTTCACAAGTCCTATAAAGGAGATATTATAATTATCCCTGTTTTGACAGATATGAAAGTTGAGGCACAAATAAGTTAGGTAACTAGACCAAAGTCACCCAGCTACTAAGTGGCAGTCAGAATGCAAATGTAGGCAGTATGGTTCCAAAGTCCATGGAGTCTTAATCTCTGTGCTCTAGGGAAGGAACCTACTTTGTTCACTTGGCAACAGGTTCTGCAGAAACAGGAGAACCTTAGGGTTAAAAAGATGGGGGTGGTAGAAAATCTATATGATATACAGAACTCCTGGACTCTCAAGTCTCCTTTCCAGAGCCATGCAACTCCTGTGTCCTCCATTCTCAATCTCCGAGTCTACTTTATGGTATATGCCTTCTATATTTGCCCATTAAATGTTGATACTCTCTGGGAACTGTCTTAAGCTCTTTTGTTATTATATATACTCTCTTTGTGGGATCTCATCCATGCCTAGAGTGCCAATAAATACCTATATACTAATGACTCCCTAAATATATATGTTCAAACCAGACTCTTTCCTGACGTCCAAATCTGTATTATGACTACCTACTGAATCCCTCTAGTGGACTATGCCCACGTGATGGCACAAAAACATTGAAAAAAACAGAATTTATCTTTCCATGCAAACCTATTCCAATTCCAGCACTGTTCCTTTCAATTATCTCACCATCTAACCTGTCACCAAACCAACAGCAAATCTGAGTCATCTTGGACACTTCCTCTTTTCTCACCCCACACGTCCAAATCCTTTATTCATTGTGCTACATATTAGAGACACAAAGATGAATAAGTCAAAATCCCTACTCTCAAGGAGTTCATAGTCTAAAGGGAAAGAGAGACATAAAAACAAATAATTGCAAATACAATGTTAGAGGAAGAGATACATGTGGTTAAGATGGGTTCTCTTAGGAGAGAGTGGTAAGCTTTACCTGGGAAGGTAAAAGGCAGCTTCAGAGAATTAAAGTTAGAGCTGAAATGTGAAAGATGACTAGGACAATGATAATGGAGGAGGGAAGAGCAGGAAAGAAGAGAGTTAAGGGCATTCTAGGCAGAGGAAGCGGCATATGCCAAGGCACATGTTTGTGTGAGAACACAATACATTTAGGAATTACAAGTAGTTCAATATGAGTACAATGCAAGTTATGAGATGGAGAGAGATAAACAATGAGGCCAGGGAACAGATCATAAAGGGCCTTATATGTCATGGCCAAGTATTTGTATTTATCCTATAGGACTGTGGTTTTCAAATCGTACTACTCAGAACCTTAGGGATAATTCAGGGAGCCCTAGAGATACTTGAGTTTCTACAAATAACAATTTGGATTTTGTTTTAAATAATATTTTTTATTGTGGTAGAATATACATGACATAAAATTTACCATTTTAACCATTTTTATTTATTTATTCATTAACTTTTGTTTTCAGTTCAGGGGTACATGTGCATGTTACAGGGGCTTGGTATATAGATTATTTTGTCACCCAGGTTATAAGCATAGTACCCAATAGGTAGATTTTTGATCCTCTCCCTCCTCTCATGCTTCACCCTCAAGTAGGACATGGTGTTTGCTGTTCCCCTCTTTGTGTCCATGTGTTCTTAACGTTCTCACTTATAAGTGAGAACATGCGTAATTGGTTTTCTGTTCCTGCATTAATTCACTTAAGATAATGGCCTCTAGTTCCATCCATGTTGCTGCAAAGGACATGATCTTGTTTTATTTTATAGCTGCATAGTCTTCCATGGTGTATATGTACCACATTTTCTTTATCTGGTCTATTGTTGATGGGTATTTAGGTTGATCCCATGTCTTTGCTACTGCGAGAAGTGCTTCAGTGAACACACATGTGCATGTGTCTTCATGGTAGAATGATTTATTTTCCTTTGGATATTGTATTACTCCATTTTCACACTGCTATAAAGACATACCCAAGACTGGGTAATTTATGAAGGAAAGAGTTTTAATTGACTCACAGTACTGCATGGCTGGGAAAGCCTCAGGAAACTTACAATAATCGCAGAAGGGGAGGTAGGCACCTTCTTCATCAAGTGGCAGGAGAGAGAGGTGAAGTGCAAGCACAGGAAAAACTGCCACTTTTAAAACCATCAGATCTTCTGAGACTCACTCACTATCAAGAGAACAGCATGGGGAAACTGCCCCCCATAATCCAATCACTGTCCTCCAGGTTCCTCCCTTAACACATGGAGATTACAATTTGAGATGAGATTTGGGTGAGGACATAGAGTATATATTCAATAATGGGGTTGCTGAGTTGAATGGTAGTTCTGTTTTAAGTTCTTTGAGAAATCACCACACTGCTTTCCACAATGGCTGAACTAATTTACATTCTAACTAGCAGTGGATAAGTATTCCCTTTTCTCCACAACCTTGCCAGCATCTGTTATTTTTTGACTTTTTAGTAATAGCCGTTCTGACTGGTGTGAGATAGCATCTCACTGTGGTTTTGATCTGCATTTCTCTAATGATTACTGATGTTGAGGATTTTTTGATATGCTTGTTGGTCATGTGTATGTCTTCTTTTGAAAAGTGATTGTTACAACCCATAGAGTGGGAGAAAATCTTCACAAACTATACAGCTGACAAAGGACTAATATCCAGAATCTACAAGGAACTCAAACAAATCAGCAAGAAAAAAACAAATACTCCCATCAAAAAAGTGAGCAAAGGACATGAACAGACACTTCTCAAAAGAAGATATACAAACAGCCAACAAATGCATGAAAAACTGCTCAACATCACTAATCATCAGGGAAATGAAAATTAAAACCACAATGAAATACCACGTTACTCCTGCAAGAATGGCCACATAATTAGTAAAAGTCAAAAAACAATAGATGTTGTTGTGGATGTGGTGGAAAGGGAACAACACTTTTACACTGCTGGTGGGAATGTATATTAGTACAACCACTATGGAAAACAGTATGGAGATTACTTAAAGAACTAAAAGTAGAACTACCATTCAATCCAGCAATCCCACTACTGGGTATCTACCTAAAGGAAAAGAAGTCATTATATGAAAAAGACACGCACATGTATTGTTTATAGCAGTACAATTAGCAATTGCAAAAATATGGAACCAACCTAAGTGCCCAGTGACTAACCGGTGGATAAAGAAAATGTGGTAAATATACACATTGAATACTACTCCGGCATAAAAAGGAATGAAATAATGTCTTTTGCAGCAACTTGGATGGAGCTGGAGGCCTTTATTGTAAATGAAGTAACCCAGGAATGGAAAACCAAGTATTGTATGTTTTCACTTATAAGTGGGAGCTAAGCTACAAAGACACAGAGCCATAAGAATGACATAGTGGACTTTGGGGACTCAGGCCAGGGGGAGGTTTGATGGGGGTGAGGGATAAAAGACTACATATTGGGTATAGTATACACTCCTCAGGTGATGGGCACACTACAATCTCAGAAATCACCACTAAAGAACTTATCTATGTAACCAAAAACCACCTCTACCCTGAAACTATTGAAATAAAAAAATTAAAAAAAATAATGGCCAGGCACGGTGGCTTATGCCTGTAATCCCAGCACTTTGGGGAGCCGAAGCGGGTGGATTGCTTGAGCCCAGGAGTTCTAGACCAGCGTGGGCAATGCGGCGAAATCCTACCACTACCTAAAATACAAAAATTAGCTGGGCGTGGTAGTGTGCACCTGTAGTCCCAGCTACTCAGGAAGCTGAGGCGGGAGAATCACTTGAGCCTGGGAGGTCAAGGCTGCAGTGAGCCAAGATTGTGCCACTGCACTCCTGCACTCCAGCTTGGGTGACAGAGTGAGACTCTGTCTTAAGAAAAAAACAAAGAAATTGTGATCACAAAAATAGCTATAATATTCTTATGGCTTTAACATTGACTTAATGTTATACATTTGAACTTATACATTTACATGAATCTAAAATGCTTTTTAATCTATTTCAAATGTTAGAATTTGTTATAAGGTTTTATTTTTAAAAAAGCTCCTATGCTTTTAAAAGAAGGCAGATTAAAATCTGTTGTAGACAATGGGAAACAAACAAAAGGTTTTAAAGAGGATGGAAACATGACCAACTTCGGATTTTATAAGTATTACTTTGTCCAGGAGTTCACAACCAGCCAGGGCAACACTGCAAAACCCTGTCTCTACAGAAAATACAAAAATTTGCTGGGGACAGTGGCATAGACTCACAATCCCAGTTACTCAGGAGGTTGAGGTGCAAGGATGGCTTCAGCCCAGGAGGTTGAGGCTGCAGTGAGCCGTGATCACACCACGGCACTCCAGCCTAGGCGACAGAGTGAGACCCTGTCTCAAGAAAAATAAATATTAAGTATTACTTTGTTGGTCATTTGGAAGGTGGACTTGGGAGTAAAAAACTGGTATTTAAAAAACTCTTTACCGTTCTTTTCTTTTTTCAAATGATTTTATTTACTAGAATGCACAATTTTTAAAATATGCAAATAAAAAGCTTAAAACCTTGAAAAAAAGAAAGAAAACATTTAGAAGGTTATTTTAATGGTTCAGATGACAGAACTCTGAGAACTGCAGCAGTGGAAAAGGAATGAAGGATATAGAAGTCAGAAGCACTTAAGGCATAAACATGACATGGCTAAGCTAACTTCTGGATGTGAAAGGTGAGAAAAGAGAATGCATAAAGTCACATACTAATATTCCAGGAATAAAGTACATATTTATTCTCCTAGCCAGACAACAGTTATAGAATACCTACTGTGTGTAAGGCACAGTGCGGGGCACACATAGCAGGAAAATAAGAAATGGTCTCTGCTTTTAAGGAACTCAAAGTCTAATGGGAGAAACAGATAATTAAATAATTACATGAAAAGAAACACTATGAGAAAGAGGTAACTTTATCTTTTTTTTTTTTTTTTTTTTTTGAGACGGAGTCTCGCTCTGTCGCCCAGGCTGGAGTGCAGTGGCCAGATCTCAGCTCACTGCAAGCTCCGCCTCCCGGGTTCATGCCATTCTCCTGCCTCAGCCTCCCGAGTAGCTGGGACTACAGGCGCCCGCCACCGCGCCCGGCTAGTTTTCTGTATTTTTTAGTAGAGACGGGGTTTCACCGTGTTAGCCAGGATGGTCTCGATCTCCTGACCTCGTGATCCGCCCGTCTCGGCCTCCCAAAGTGCTGGGATTACAGGCTTGAGCCACCGCGCCCGGCCGAGGTAACTTTATCTTGATGAGGCTTTGGGTTATAGGCTTTTGGGTAAATGCATTTGTCAAAACCCAGCTAATATACACTTAAAATTTGTGCTTTTCATTGTACATCTTATATTAAGAATATAAATATTGGTCGGGCATGGTGGCTCATGCCTGTAATCCCAGGACTCTGGGAGGCCGAGGCGGATCACCTGAGGTCAGGAGTTCAAAACCAGCCTGCTCAACATGGTGAGACCCTGTATCTACTAAAAATACAAAAATTAGCCAGACATGGTGGTACAGATCTGAAGTCCCAGCTACTTGAAGTCCCAGCAGAAGAAGTCCCAGCTACTTGAAGTCCCAGCAGAAGAATCGCCTGAACCTGGTAGGCCGAGGTTGCAGTGAGCCAAGACTGAGCCACTGCACTCTAGCCTGGGAAACAGAGCAAGACTCGGTCTCAAAAAATAAATAAATAAATATTAAATGCCAGTTAATAATAAGCAAGCTGAAGTAGTTAGGAGGAAGTATATTAATTTGTGCAATTTACTTTAAAATGTGTTTTTAAAATGAATATAGATTGACAAATGGATAGATGGACAGATATGTGATAAAGCAAATACAGTAAAATGTTAATTTTACTATAGGTATAGGGGTATTGTAAAATCAACTTGAAGTAACTTTGAAAATTTTTATCAACAAATGTTAGAAAAAACCCACTATGTGAGCATGAATTTATGGAAAGATCTTGACCGAGAGCAGAGGTTTCATAGGTGGGTAACATCTGAATTGTGAATTGAAATATTAGTAGGAGTTTCCAGGCAGACCAAAAGGGAGAAAGAACTCAGGCATTCAGTGAGGACCTATGGCATGTCAGGCGCTATGCCGGGGCCTAGGGATTCAAAGATGAATATGACTCAGTTCTTGCCTTTGATTGGCTTGCTGTCTACTGGGGAAGTCAGGTAGTTAAGGAGATGACTGTAATACATGGTTGGGGCAGTGTTAGTGTAGAAGAGAGGTAAGCACTAGATAAGGGGTACCTACTCCGCATTGGGGGAATTGAGGTGGTCAAACAAAGTTTCTTTAAGGGGATGAAATTGGGACTGAGTGCAAAATTGAATGAGCCACATGAAGATAGAGGGAAGGCACTTCTGCAGAGGGAACAGAATGCACAAAGACACATAGATGAGAGAGTATGAGGCACACTTAGTATGGCTAAGCAGATTGCAAGTAAAGAGTGGGGAGAGGAAAAGCTAGCCAGGGAGGGCAGGCTAGAGCAAAAAGGCCGTAAGGAAGCAGCATGGTGCAAACTGATGAGCTCTGGAAGAGCTCTTAGCAGGGAGACACAGTTTAGGAAGAATACTCTGGCTGCTGATTGGTTGATGACTTGAAAGCATACCTAACTGAAGACAGGGAGACCAGTTCTTGTTATAATCAAAAAAATGATGAGGGCCTGACATAAGATAGTGGTAGTAGGGATAGAGAAAAGAGAGTGAGGTGAAAGAGGAAAAGTTAGGACTGACAGGTCTCAGTGACTGATGAGATTGGGGAAAGGAGTCAGAGTATAAAAAAAAAAAAAAAAAAAAAAAGGGAGTATAGAACAATGCCCCAGTTTCTGTCTTGGCTGACTGGGTGGATGTTGATATTATTCACTGCAGGTGATGGAGGGACCAGTTTAACAGCAACAGGGAGGAATGAGGAGTTCAGTTTTAGACATGTGGAATGGGAGGTGCCTGTGGGACATCCATGAGACTCCTCACAGGCAACTATATTTACATACTTAAATATGACACATGAGATAGGGGCTCGAGATAGAGGTTTAGGATTGGTAGCATACAGGTAGGAATTATAAGCATCTAAGTGGGTGAAACCACTTCCAGAGGGAGGGTGACAGGGTGATGGGCATGAACAGTGGGAAGAGAAAGAAAAAAATCCCAGGACAAAGCCTGGATTATGTTTCAGATAGGGTTGAGTGGAAGAGGAGAAGCCTGTGAAAGAGTCTTCAGAAAAGTGAGAGGAAAATCAGGAGAGGGTAGCATCACAGAGTCAAGAGGAGTGAGATTGTCCAGAAGAAGGGGCAGGATGTCAGACCTGCAGAGTTACCAAGTCAGAGGAGGACTGAAAAGAGCCTAACGGATTCAGTTGTTCAGGTCATGGGTTGACTTCAAAAGCGATAGTTTCAATGGGAGGAGGATGGCGGGGTGACAAAAATGCAGAATGAAAGGAAAAGGGAGGAGAGGAATAGTAAGAGGAGGATGAAATATTTTGGTTAAGTTGGGGAAACATTAGTATGCTTCTACGCTGAGGGCAGAAAGTCAGTGGAGGGGGAGAAGTTAAAACAGGAGGAGCAAGAGTGCTTGATGGAACCATGTTTCTGAGGCAGTGGGGAGAAAACCCAGCAGAAAACACACAGGAGTAATGACACAGAGATCTGAAACAACAGAACTGTTTGGAAAAACAATGAGTAGACTGCTGTGGCTGGAACCTTGTAGTTTGTGGGAAAATGGGGGGAGATGAAGCTAGAAATACAGAGGCACCCGAAAATGACAATGTAGTCCTGTGGTACTAGAGAAATTTCAGAAGAGAAAAAATACATTAGAAGATAACATGATTTAAAAAGGCAATGTCAAATACCCCAACACTTAAGTTGAGCCTTAAAACGTGGTATGTTGTAGATAGTTTGATTGCATGTTGGGGGGCACACACTACATTCTGGGCAAGAAGAAGAGATGGCTGTGATGAAAGTGTGCAAAGACCAGAATTAGCTGGGCTGGCGTGGAGTGTGGGTAGGGAAGCTGTGAAAGATGGTCGAGGAGGTAGGCTTGGGACTAGGGTATAAAGGGTCTGGAAGACTTGGCTATGTTTTTTAGACTTCATCTTGTAAGCAGCTACTTCAAAGTTCTATTCAGGTGAGGTGCCATGTAAAAGATGTTATTTTTAAAGATACATATGTAATTCATTTATTTATGTATTTTTATTGATACACGATATTTGTACATATTTATGGGATACATGTGATATTTTGTTACATGCATAGAAAGTGTAATGATCAAGTCAGGGTATTTAGGGCATCCATCACCTTGAGCACTTATAATTTCTATGTGTTGGGAACATTTCAATTCCTCCCTTCTAGTTATTTTGAAATGTATGATACATTGCTGTTCACTCATCACCCTACTCTGTTATCAAACATTAGAACTTATTCCATCTAACTGTATGTTTATACCCATTAATCAACCTCTCTCTTCCCCTCGGCCTCCACCCCCACACCCTTCTTGGCCTCTGGTAACTATCATTCTACTCTCTTATGTCCATGATACCCACGTTTTTAGCTCCCATATATGAATGAGAATATGCAGTATTTGTCTCTTTGTGCCTGGCTTATTTCACTTAACATAATGGCCTCCACATCCATCTATGTTGCTGCAAATGACAGGATTTCATTCTTTTTTATGGCCCAATAGTATTCCACTGTGTATATATGCCACATTTTCTTTATCCATTCATCTGTTGAACACTTAGGTTGGTTCCAAATTTTTGCTATTGTGAATAATGCTGCGATAAACATGGGGGTACAGGTATCCCTTTGATCAAAAGGTATTTTAAGATTAACCTAGCTATGGTATTTAGAATAGAATGCCTTCTAGGAGTCAAAAAGTTAGAAGGCTATAGTTCAGATGTGCAGGGTGAGGGCATGGACTTTGTAGTGGTGGCAGGAAGAGATTGGAAGTGGATGCATCTCTACCATAGTGCTAAGGAAGAACTAACAGCAAGTAATGGGTACTCATTCCTAATTGAGGAGATCATGCTGGCTGCAATTAGATTAATGGATCAGCAAGAAGAAAAAGCAAAAGAGATTGAAAAGTAACAGTTTGAGCTAGGAAAAGAACTAGGATAGTGAGGCTTTACAAGACAAATTAAGAGTTTCAAAAAGAGTATTTTCAAGTGTTAATGCCACAGAGAGGTTGGGTAAGATGGGCACTGAAAAAAATTAGTTCTGGTAATTAAGATATCCCTGGATATCTCTTACATAGTGGTTTTGGCAAGGTAGGTAAAGACAGACTGCTGAGAGAGTGAATGAGGTTGCAGGATACAAAATCAATATTAAAAAATAAATTTTATTTTCCACACACAAAAAACAAAGTCAGAGAATATAATTTTTAAAGATTCTATTTATGTTGGTTACATGGGTTTGTTCAGTTAGTGAAAATGCAGCAAGCTATACACTTGTGGTAGGTCTACTTTTCTATTTGTACATTATACTTCAATAAGAAGTTTTAAAAATATCACTTGCAATACTGTCAAAATACAAGTTACCTAAGAATAGAACAAAAGATGTATAAGACTTCTACAGGGAAAAACACTCATTTAATTTTGATTTAATAGAATACTCAGAAACAGACTAAGGGATATTTGGGCACTTAATATATGAAAGAAATGGCACTGCTTACCAGTAGGGAAAGAATGGACTTTTTAATAAGCAGTGCTAGGACAAATGTGTATTTATACGGAAAAACAAAACTGGACCCTGCATCATACCATGTATAAAACAACAGTTTTGGGTAGATTAAAGGCTTAAGTGTGAAAGGCAAAACTGTAAAGCCTTTATTAGATAATATAGAAAAAACATCGTTAAGATCTTGGGGATTCCTTCCTCCCTCCGTCCCTCCTTCCTTCCTTCCTTTTTTTTTTTTTTTTTTTTTTGAGATGGAGTCTTGCTCTGTCGCCCAGGCTGGAGTGCAGTGGGGCAATCTTGGCTCACTGCAATCTCTGCCTCCCGGGTTCAAGTGATTCTCCTGCCTCAGCCTCCCGAGTAGCTGGGATTACAGGCGCGCGCCACCAAGCCCAACTAATTTTTGTATTTTTGTAGAGACCAGGTTTCACTGTGCTAGCCAGGATGGTCTCCATCTCCTGACCTCATGATCCACCTGCCTTGCCCTCCCAAATTGCTGGGATTACAGGCGTGAGCCAACACACACGGTCTAAAGGATTTCTTAAGACACAAAATTAAAAAGAAAGTGAAAACACAAGCCAGAGAGGAGGGAGAAGATATGTGCAAAACATATGGGGTGGGGAGATTTGCAATAAATATAACTGACCAATGACTAGAATCTATAGTATATTAAGAATTACTTTTAATCAGTAAGAAAAAGACATTTAATAGAAAAATGAGCAAGACTTCAACAGACATTTTACTGAAAATACACGTGGTAAATAAACATATGAAAAAGTGATCAACTCCATTAGTAATTGAGGAAATGAAAATTAAAACCATAATAAAGTATCACTCCACATCTACTATATTGGCAAAAATTAAAAATTCTCACAAAACAGTGGATATAGAGCAATTAGGATTCTCATACATTGAAACAAACTTTGAAAGACAGTTTGGTATATATGTACCCTATAACCCAGTGATACTACTTCTAGGTACATATCCTAGAAAATTCTTATACATATGCATTGGGATACACAAACAAGAAAGTTCATATGGGCATTGTTGACAATAGCCAAAAACTGGAAAGAAATGGAATATCCTTCAAAAGTAGAAAGAATAGTGGTTCAGTCAAATGATAGATTACTATACAAAAATGAAAAGAAATGAACTACAGCTGTATGTAATGTAGTAGATGAGTCTCTCAAATATTTTAATTGGAAGAATGAAGGCACAACAGATTATATACAGTATAATTCCACTTACATAAAGCTTAAAAATAGACAAAACTATATTATGCTATTTACAGATATATACACAGGTGGCATTGCTATCAAGAAAGCAAGGGGAGGCCGGGCATGGTGGCTCATGCCTGCAATGCCAGCACTTTGGGAGGCCGAGGCAGGCAGATCACCTGAGGTTAGGAGTTCAAGACCAGCCTGGTCAACACGGTGAAACCCCATCTCTACTAAAAATACAAAAATTGGCCAGGCGTGGTGGCACACGCCTGTAAAACCAGCTACTTGGGAGGCTGAGGCAGGAGAATCGCTTGAACCCAGGAGGCAGAGGTTGCAGTGAGCCAACATCACGCCACTGAACTCCAGCCTGGGTAATGGAGTGAGACTCCATCTCAAAAAAAGAAAAGAAAAGAAAGCACGCAAGGGGGGCCAGGTGTGGTGGCTCACACCTGTAATTCCAATACTTTGGGAGGCTAAAGCAGGAGGATTGCTTGAGCCCAGGAATTCAAGACCAGCCTGGGCAACATAGGGAGATCCCAACTCTAGAAAAAACTAAAAATTAGCTGGGAATGGTGGCATGTGCCTGTGGTCCCAGCTACTCAGGAGGCTAAGGAGGGAGGATTGCTTGAGTCCAGGAGGTTGAGGCTGTAGTGAGCTGTGATTGTGCCACTGTACTCCAGCCTGGGCAACAGAGCAAGACACTGTCTCAAAAAAAAAAAAAAAAGGCCGGGCGCGGTGGCTCACGCCTGTAATCCCAGCACTTTGGGAGGCCGAGGCGGGCGGATCACAAGGTCAGGAGATCGAGACCACGGTGAAACCCCGTCTCTACTAAAAATTACAAAAAATTAGCCGGGCGCGGTTGTGGGCGCCTGTAGTCCCAGCTACTCAGGAGGCTGAGGCAGGAGAATGGCGTGAACCCGGGAGGCGGAGCTTGCAGTGAGCCGAGATCGCGCCACTGCACTCCAGCCTGGGCTGGGCGACAGAGCGAGACTCCGTCTCAAAAAAAAAAAAAAAAAAAAAAAAAAAAAAAAAAAAAAAAAAAAAAAAAAAGGCAAGGGAATTGACATCACAAAAGTCAGAAGAATGGATACCTGGAGAGAGAAGGAAGGAGATCATGATCTCGGAGGGGTATGCATGGGTGCTGGAAGTGTTTTGCTTTCAACCTGAGTGGTAGTTACATAGATGTTTACTTTATAATCATTTATTAAACTAGATACATGACATAACTTATGCAATGTTCTGTATGTATCCTACGTTTCACCAAAGAAGTGAAACTAAGAGTTAATCACATGTATTGCTAAGCAGTGTAAGCTTTTTTGAGAAGCCTGAGTCTAAAGGGAAGGAGATAGGACAGTAGTTACAGGAGGATTCAGGATTAAAGGAATTTAGGTACGTATATCCACCAAAATACCTGTACAAGAATATTCAGAGCATTATTCATAACAACTCCAAACTGGAAATTACCCAAATGCCCATCCAAGAGTAGAATGGATAAATTGTGGTACATTCATCAGTGGAATACTATATAGTAATGAAAAATAAACAAATTACAACTACATGCAATACTATGGATGAACCTCACAAGCATAATGTTGAGTTAGGGTTATCAGATTTGGTAAAACAAAAAAAATATAGAACATCCAGTTAAATCTGAATTTCAGATAGATAATGAATCATTTCTAACATAGGTATATTCCATACAAAATGATGTCATTTATCTGAAATTCAAATTTATCTAGGCATCCTGTATTTTCTCCGAAGATCTAACATTGAGTGAAAAAAGTCAGACACGAAGGAGTCCATACTACAAAACTAATCTAGGACTAAAAGTCTGGACAGTGGTTACTCTTTAGGGAAAAGAGTGACTAGAAGAGAGCACAAGTGGCATTTCTGGGATGCTTAGAATACTGTTTCTTCACCTGGGTGCTATTTACATGTATGTATTTCATATTGTGAGCATTCATTGAACTGTATAATGATGACTTGATATCATTATGTATATTACATATGTATGTAATATACATAGATATATGTATATGTAATATATATGTATATGCAATACATATATGCATATGTATATGTCATATATATTTATGTGTAATATGTATATTATACTTCAATTGAATAATCTACCTATTATCCATCTGTAATCTATTTATAATCTATCTGGCAGTGGCCTAAATATGTTTTATATTCAAAATCACAACAAAAAGTAGGGATAAACTTAACAGAAAATGTACAGCACTCACACTGACTGAAGGGAGAGAAATACTTTGAATAGGTAATTTAATCAGGAATATAAATAGCCTATAAATATAAAAGTATGTTCGACTTCACTAATAACTACAGAAATGAAAGTGAGACACCATTTTTCACTTACCAAATTGGTAATAATACTTAGTAGAGAATTTAGGAAAGTGAATAATCTCATCATTCCTTCATGCGAGTTTGGTAGCATCTGTTTTTAAAAGGTACATGAATTTTGGGAAGACAGTAAGTTGAAAATATTCCAAATCGCCTCTATTCCCAAACCTGATTCATTGACTGTTCTTGAGCCAAGTAGGTGCTGGGGCCAGCCAAAAAAGTAGGTTGCAGGATGGGTCTGAGGCCTGAGAGTAAGGGGTGATGTAGAATTTTTCACCTCTGGAACAGACAAAAGCCCTGGGCTAAGAGTTTGGTGTAGCAGAGCCAAAGTGCAAGGATGGAAACATGGTCCATGGTAAAGGCTTGGCCCATACCACTCTGACCTCCTAGGGGGAAAGAATACTGCTTATGTGAGTGTGCCAGGTTCCCCATCTGAAAATGCTAAGAAAACAATGAGATGGGTTGGGTCTTCTCCACCTTGAGACTAAGAAAGCACAAGGAAACAAGAGTACATAGAAGCCTCCTCCTGATGCCTCCTCATGGGTTTGACAAGCTGACTGGCAATATTCCTGCCAGCTCATGGGCAGAAACCACTGTGCTTTTCCCACTCACTGGGCTGCTATGACTTCAGATACTCCAGGATTAGACTTTAGACCCGGAGAGCAGACCAAGGAAAATAACAATACACCTAAAGGGATCCAGAAGCCAAAAAGAACATGCAGAACACTTAGAACAGGACTTTAATGAATAGAGTTGCTGAATGAAACAGACAATTTGCACTTAAAAAGGACTTTAGAACTAAAAGAATTAAATACCATTTACCAACAACAATAGCAATTATCATTCCAAATAATAAAACATTAAAACCATTCTGATTTAAATCAGAAACTAGATTCCCCTGAGGAAAGCAACTTTACTGGTCTAGGGTATATCTGCTGACATTTTTCTCATTGCTAATAAACATAAGAGAATTAAATAAAGGAATAAATATTGGAAGAGATAATTTTCTTCTTACTGACACAATTTGATACCAAGAAAACTCAAGGCTCTAGTTAACAAAACCTATTAGAACAGAGCTATATTATCAAGATGAATTGATCTCACGAATGTAATGTTGAGGGAAAAAAATCAGTTTCAGAAGACACATATACCATGAAACCCCTCACGTTAAGTTTAGAAACATGCAAAATGTCACTACATATCATTAAAGGATATAAGAATAAAGAAATTAATGGAAAGGATAAACACCACATTTAGAATGGTGACTAAATTCACCCCTTAGTTTGATACAGCCTGTCCTAATTCCTTACCACTCGACTGACACTGCTCTGACAAAGATCACCCAAAACCTCAATGGACAAATCTGTTTACCTCTTCTCACTAATCACGCTGAAGCATATGACACAGGTGACAGTACTTTTTGTTTATAAAAACTCCTACCTTGGTTATCTAGATACTATGATCCTCCAGTGTCTCTTCAGCTTCTCTCATTGACTCATTTACACTTGGCCCTTAAATATGAGTGCTCCTTGCTCATATTTAGTATTTATTAATATTATTTAATATTTACTAGTGGATTTCATTGTCTAGTCTTTCTCTGCACAACTTTCCTACCCATGGATTCCAAATATTTATCTCTAGCTCAGATGTTGCTTCTAAGCTCTTGTCCTGACTTTCCTATTTCTTCCTGGATTTTTCTAATATGTACTCCAAATCTGACACGTCCAAAATCTTTCCATCTGCTGTCTGCTTCCTATATAGCTATCTCTTGTTTTCTCACTAGCTTCCCTTCAACTCTTGGCATCTGCCACTTGATATAGGACTCAACTGTGATTCTGTCATAAACTTCTTTGCATCACGAGTGAAATCTGACACTTAGGTACACCTTCTTTCCCCCAGTCCGCAGTAATGCAACATGTAACAATATTCTGCCGGGTCATATCCACCCTCTGAAAATATTCCAGAGGGGTTAGCAACTTTCTTAGTTCTTGATAAGTAGAAAATGATTTCCTCTAACAGTGGAGGACTTGCCTTTGACAATGGCAGTTTGGTAGCCAAAGAAAAGTTAATTCCACTGGTAAAAGCCATATCCCTAAAAGCTTCTTCCACCCATGAAATCTACTTCAAATATTGACAAGCACCTTAGCAAGCTCATAGGGATCTTAGTTCAGCTGAGATTGTATATAAACATCAGTAGAGCCCCTATATTCCTCATTAGCCACACTCAGAGCAAGTAAAAACACAGATGATGGAATTGGTAATTATGAAAAGACTACTATTTACTAAGAATTGCATTAAATGTTTTACAAATATGAGTTCACATAATTCCCACAACTCTATTGGAGAATATATTCAAATCCTATTTTACAAATGAGGAAATTGAAGCTCTGAAGCTAAGATGGGCAACCCAGAATATGTACGTAAAACCCTCTAACACAATTGAGTAAAATTCCTTTAGAGCCCCTAAAAGTCTTTGAAGAGGCTGCCAAGTGGGAAAGCCACCAACTTCCTGTGAATCCATCACTGGTGGATCACAAACCGTGACATCCTCAAGAGACTGAAAGCAGATCAATCAGACCAACATAAGAAAAAATATGCAGGAGAGAACTGATGTAAAAAGTTGGCAGCAACTGCAGGAGTACTACAGACTTGAAGGTAGTGGATTCAGAAAACAGGAGGAAGCCCTGGGACAATGGTCAAGGTATCTGGTTGTGGTACTGGAGCAGGAGTAGGACCACAGACTAGCAGTCAGTGATATGACAGAAATAAGTCCAAACACACACACAAATATAGAGGGTAAAACTACCTGTTAAAAGAGAACATCATCCCTAAGCAGTTTAATAAAAGAAAAAAAAAATTTAAAAAGAGAGAGCATCAGATTGGGTATAAATGAAAGGATAAATTAATTAATAAAGTCAAGCTACATAGTTTCTGTAAGATAGGGATGGAAAACATACCAGGTAAGGGTTAACAAAGAGAAAGTAGGTGAAGAAATACTTATTAGACAAAACAGATATAATCCTCTAAGAAGACATATGTCATGACATTTTATGCAGTTGGCAACATAGCTTCAAAGTATAAAATATATAAACAAAGAAATACAAGGAGAAGTGGACAAATTATTGGTCATACTATGAGAAAATAACATACTAAGTAAATAACAAGAAAGAACATGAGGATCTGAATAATACAAGTAACAAGCTCATCTAATAGGTATATATAAAACTATATACCCAAGAGAAAATATACTCTTTCAAAATATAAGCAGAATATTAATAAAGACCAAATAAGTATAGGCCAAATTTCAAAAAACACAAATCACATACATTTGTTGAACATACTGCGATACATTAGAAATTGACAACAAAAGGAAAGACAGAAGCACCTTCTAAATAACTCTTAGGTTTGAGAGAAAATGCAAGAGTAAATATCTATTTAGAAATGAGCAGTAAGAGTACTATTTCTCAAAATTATAAGATTAGATTGAAGTGGTACTTAGAGAAGATGTATAGCTTTAAATATATCTTTTTAGATAAGAACAATTGAAAACAAATGAGACATAGTTAAATGGTATGTGCAAATACAAGATAAAAAATTGGTCTTGAATGTGATTAAGCCTCTAGATCTAACTACCAATTTATAGGAAATAGAGAATGAAAGTGAAACATGTGAAACTATATAGGCATCCAATTAGCAAAATTCACACTAAGGGAAATTCTACAAGACAACTTGATTTCTTCAATAAACAAATTCCAGGGACCTGAGGGGTAAGGAGAGATAGAGGAGGTACCTATAGATTAAAGGACAGTTAGGCCTTGGCTGTGCAGTGGCTCACGCCTGTAATCCCAACACTTTGGGAGGCTGAGGTGGGTGGATCACCTAAGGTCAGGAGTTCAAGATCAGCCTGGCCAACATGGTGAAACCCCATCTCTACTAAAAATACAAAAATTAGCTGGACGTGGTGGTGTGTGCCTGCAATCCCAGCTACTCGGGAGGCTGAGGCAGGAGAATCACTTGAATCTGGGAGGCGGAGGCTGCAGTTAGCCAAGGTCATGCCACTGCACTCCAGCCTGGGCAACAGAATGACACTCTGTCTTTAAAAAAAAAAAAAAAAAAAAAGACATTTAAAAGACCTATTGAGCAATAACAATGTGTGAACCTTGTTTGGATCCTGATCCAAATTAAAAAAATCTATGAGACAATTAAAAATTTGAACACTGACTAGATATGTAATTTTAAGGCAAGTATTATTGTTAATTTAATTTTTAGGTATATATATATATATATATATATATATATTTTTAGAGACAGGGTCCCACTCTGTGGCCTACGCTGGAGTGCAGTGGCTCAATCACAGCTCACTACAGCCTCAAACCCCTGGGCTCCAGTGATCCTCCTGCCTCAGCTAGGACTACAGGTATATGCCACCACACCTGGCTATTTTATTTTTGATTTTTGTAGAGATAGTGGGGTCTCGCTATGTTGCTCAGGATGGTGTCAAATTCCTGGTCTCAAGCAATCTTCCTGCTTTGGCCTCCCAAAGTGCTGAAATTATAGGCATGAGCCACTGAACCTGACCTAGGTGATTATATTTTAAGAGTTCTTAATTTCTACAGATACAAACTGAAATAAATAAAACAATATATCCGTGATTTGTTTCAAATAATATCAGAGGGAGAAAGTGGGCGTTATATAGACGAAACAAGACTGGTCATAAATTAGTCATTGTTGAAACTGCATGACAGGTATATTAGGGGAGGCATTCATTATACCATCCTGACCTCTTTGGTATATGCTTGAAAAGCTTTTTTAAAAAAGAGAAGAAAAGAAGTAAACTCAGCTTTCAACCTCAAGAAGCAGTAAAAAGAACATAAAACAAAACAAAATAAAACAACTTAGGAAGAACTCAGTAATAGAGTAATAGTAAAAATTGGAAAACGGTAGAGTTAATTTGTCAAATGTGATAGAAAAAATAGAGAAGATACATAAACAATTGAAATGAAAGTAGAGACATACCTACAGATACAGAGATTAAAACTACAAAGTAAATCTATTTGCAATATTATATTATTAAATTTGACAATCAGACAAAATGAATAATCTTCTTTCTTTTTCTTCTTCTTCTTTTTTTTTTTTTTGGACAGGGTCTCACTCTGTCACCCAGGTTGGAGTGCTGTGGTGCGATCTTGGCTCACTGCAGCCTCGGCCTCCTGGGCTCAATTGATCCTTCACCTCAGTCCCCCGAGTAGCCAGGACTACAGATATGTGTCACCTTGCCTGGCTAATTTTTTATTTTTTGCAGAGACAGGGATCTTACTATATTGCTCAGGCTGGTCTCCAACTCCTGGGCTCAAGTGATCCTCCTGCCTAGGCCTCCCAAAGTGCTGAGATTATAGGTGTCAGCCTCCGTGCCTGGCCAAAATGAACAATTTTCTAAGAAAATATAAATGACCAGAATTGGCTCAAGATATAGAAAATCAAATCTCGAAGAAACCTTCAGAGATAATTTCTGTGTTATATCAACTGTACCAGAGCATACAAAAAACGTAAAAAACTGGAACTCTCATACATTGCTGGGGTGTAAAATGATACAAACCATGTTAGAGAACTGTTAGGCACTTTCTCATAAAGTTAAACACAACGCTTGCCCTCTTCTATTCCTAGGTATTTATCCAAGTGAAATGGAAACATATGTTCACAAAAAGACCTGTATACAAATGTTCAGAGTAGCTTTATTCATAATAGCTAAAAATTTGAGATAACCTAAATTCCCAACAATAGGAGAATAGAAAAACAAATAGTGGTATAATCATAGAATTGAATACTACTCAGCAATACAAAGGAAAATCACTAATCAAAGCAAGAACATGAACAAATCTCAAAAAACACTATGTTGAGCAAAAGAATCTAGGCACGCGCACACACACACACACACACACACACACAACCATTCTGAGATCTCATTGTAATGAAGTCTAAGAACATGCAAAATTAATCTATGGTGACAGAAGTCAGAAAGTCGTTGCTGGAAGTGGAATGGGGGAAGAATGGATTGACTGGAAAGGGGCACAAGGGAAGTTTCTGGGAAGATGGAATTGTTTTATATGATATTTTTGGTGGTAGATATATGAATGTATATAACTACCAAAACTCAACAAACTAAGCATTTAAGGTATGTGCATTTTACTGTATATAAATTTTTTGTTTGTTTTTGAGACAGTCTCACTCTGTCACCCAGCCTAGAGTACAGTGGCGTGATCTTGGCTCATTGCAACCTCCGTCTTGTAGGTTCAAGCAAATCTTGTGCCTCAGCCACCAGAGTAGCTGGGACTACAGGCATGTGCCACCATGCTCCGCTAATTTTTGGATTTTTAGTAGACACAGGGTTTTGCCACGCTGGCCAGGCTGGTCTCAAACTCCTGGCCTCAAGTGATCTGCCCTTCTCGACCTCTCCAAGTGTTGGGATTACAGGCATGAGTCACTGTGCCAGGCCAATTGTATATAAATTTTACTTCAAGAAATAATATATTGAAAAAGGTAACTACATGAGGTGATTGATATGCTAATTAGCTTGACTGTGGTAATCATTTCACAAATTATGCATATATCAAAGTATCACATTGTCTAAACATTTACAATTTCTGTTTGTCAATTATACCTCAAGAAGGCTGAAAAAGAAAAAAAAGCTATTGCTCCCTAAGTAGCCAATTTTATACATTAAAAAACAGAAAAAATATGTAAGAAGAAATACACACACAAGGCATGAATGAAAAAGATCAATAAAGTTAAAAAATGAGACTGAGGAAAATATATGCAATATATGTAACTAAGGCTTAATATCCAGAATATATAAACAATTCCTACAAATCAACAAGAAAAATACAACATGAAAGAAGAAAAAATAAGCAAAGGGTATGAACATGCAATTCATAGAAATGGAAAGAGAAATAGCCAATAACATGCAATATTCAAGACAGGCAAAACTAAAAAGGTCAATAATATCTAATATTGTCAGTAGTATAGAAAAACATCATCATTTTTTGTAGGTAGAGTGGATAAAGAGGCAGACATTTTGGTGTGCAATATTTAATAGTATTTACTCAAACGTGTATGCCCTTCAATCTAACAATTCCTCTTCCAGGTACATAACAGAGAATACTCTCACATGTTTATCATGTACAAGGCTATACAGTGAGGCATCAATTTCCAATAGCCAGAAATTGGAAAACTGAAATGTCAACCAAAATAGGAATAAACAAGGTAGACTCTATACTGTGGAATCCTATGTAACAGTTTTTTAAATGAAGTAGACTTATACACATGGGATACAAAAAAGATCTCAGGTCAGGCGCGGTGGCTCACACCTGTAATCCTAGCACTTTGGGAGGCTGAGGCAGGCAGATTGCTTGAGCTCAGGAGTTCGAGACTAGCCTGGGCAACACAGTGAAAGCCCATCTCTACTAAAATACAAAAAATTAGCCAGACATGGCAGCATGTGCCTGTAGTCCCACCTACTCGGGAGGCTGAGGCAGGAGAATTGCTTGAACCCAGGAGGCAGAGGTTGCAGTGAGCCGGGAGGCTGAGGCAGGAGAATTGCTTGAACCCAGGAGGCAGAGGTTGCAGTGAGCCGAGATCATGCCACTGCACTCCAGCCTGGGTGACAGAGTGAGACTCCATCTCTTAAAAAAAAAAAAAAAAAAAAAACTCAAAGTTGTATCACGAAGAGATAAAAGCAAGTTGAAAAACAATATGTGTAGCATGATGACATTTATCTTTAAAAACACAGAAACACCAATAAAAAACATATGTATACATGAAAAAATCTTGAATGATACCCACCAGTCAGATGAAAGTGTTCACCTCTGGATTAGGACTGGGTGGTAAATCAAGGTAGATTTTATCTTCATCTGTATTGTTTGTATTTTTATACGAGAATCTATTCATGTATTACTTGTATAATTGAAAGGAAATAAATAAATTAGGCAATGCCCAAACATTTCAAGGTATATAAAAACTATATTACTATATGTACACATACACATATGCACAGAAAAACATCTGGTGAAGATAAACATCAAACTTAATAATCATGGTTAAACAAAAGCCTAGCCAAGAGCTTAAAAGGTCTGGGAAATGAGGTATCATGGGAGGAAGTGGGGATTAAAAAGTTCAGATATATTTCTAAAGGTCTAGAAAGTTGTCTGAACGTATAGGGCTGTCCACATGCTCAGGAAAGGCCTAAAAAGCCCTAAATTTTGCATCTTTGGCTGACTTTGAGACTCTGTTCAAGCAGTGAAGGCTAAAGCAGAGTTGTAAGTACCTGAGTGTTGAAGGCATGCCCAAACACAGACACAAAGCTCTTGGCAAATGCTGGAAGATTTATAGGTTCAAGGCATTTAAGTAACTGAGACCAGTCATCAAGTAACCACTAAATTAACTGAGAAGACACTTCTGTGATGGCAAACTACAGGGAATCCAGTTTACAGAATCAGTCCAGGAAAGTCACTAAACAAACAAAAACAAGTAAGATTTATCCTAGGAATACAAGGTTGGTTTAACATTCAAAAATCAATTAATGCAGTACACCATATCAATAGACTAAAGAACAAAAATAATGTGATCACATCAATAGATGACAAAAAAGCATTCGACAAATACCCATTCATGATAAAAACACTTAACAAACTAGGTGTACAAGGGAACTTCCTCAACCTGGTAGGGCACCTATGAAGAACGAAGACTGAATGCTTGTCCCTTAAGATCAGGAACAAAACAACATTCATTCTCACCACTTTTATTCACTGTTGTGAATAAAACGCTTCTAGCCAGGACAAGTAGGCAAGAAAAAGAAATAAAGGCATCCAGACTAGAAAGAAAGAAGTAAAAGTATCTCTATTCACAGGTGATATGATCTTGTACATAGAAATCCTAAAGCATCTATTTAAAAAACTATTAGAACTAGTAAGTTCTGCAAGTTTGCAGATACAAGATCTACAAAACTCAATAAACAAATTGAAAATGAAATTAAGGAAACAATTGCATTTACAATAGCATTGGAAAGGATAAAATACTTAGTAATAAATTTAACAAAAGAAGTGTAAAACTTATACTCTGAAAATTAAAAAAAATAATTATCAAAACATATTTAAAAAGAATTAAATAAAAAGAAAGATACTCCAAGCACAGTGGCTCATGCCTATAAACCAGCACTTTGGGAGATAAAGGCAGGAAGATCGCCTGAGGCCAGGCATTCAAGACCAGCCTGGGCAAGAAAGTGAAACCCACATCTACAAAAAAAAAAAAAAAAAAAAATTAAAAATTAACCAAGAGTAGTGGTACATGCCTATAGTCCCAGTTACTTGGGAGGCTGAGATAGGAAGATTGCTTGAGCCTGGGAGGTTGAAGCTGCAGCCATTGCTTTCCAACCTGGGAAACAGAGCGAGATCCTGTCGCTAAAAAAAAGAAAAAGAGGCCGGGCACGGTGGCTCACACCTATAATCCCAGCACTTTGGAAGGCCAAGGCTGGTGGATCACTTGAGGTTAGGAGTTTGAGACCAGCCTGGCCAATATGATGAAGTTCCATCTCTACTAAAAATACAAAAATCAGCCAGGCATAGTGGCATGTGCCTGTAGTCCCAGGTACTTACTTGGGAGGCTAAGGCAGGAGAATAGCTTGATCCTGGGAAGCAGAGGTTGCAGTGAGTCGAAATCATGCCACTGCACTCCACCCTGGGAGACAGAGTGAGACTGTCTCAAAAATAAAATAAAATAAAATAAAATAAAGATAAAAATTAAAAATTTGAAAAAATTTGAAAAAGAAAAAGAAAGACATCTGATGTTCATACATTTGAAAGACTTAATATTGTTAAGATGGCAATACTTCCCAAGTGGATCCACAGATTCAGCGAAATCTCTATAAAAATCCCAGCTGGCTTCTTTGCAGAAATTGACACGTTGAACCTAATATTCATATGGAAATGAAAGGGACCCAGAATAGCCAATACAATCTTGAACAAGAACAAAGTTGGAGGACTCACACTTCCCAATTTCAAAACTTACCACAAAGCTACAGTATGAAGACATAAGGCGTAAGGCATACAGATCAAAGGAATAGAGACCAGTTGCTTCTTGACAAGTATGCCAAGACAATTCAATGGGAGAAAGGATAGTCTTTTCTTTTTTTTTTTTTTTTTTTTTTGAGACGGAGTCTCGCTCTGTCGCCCAGGCTGGAGTGCAGTGGTGCGATCTCGGCTCACTGCAAGCTCCGCCTCCCGGGTTCACGCCATTCTCCTGCCTCAGCCTCCCGAGTAGCTGGGACTACAGGCGCCCACAACCGCGCCCGGCTAATTTTTTGTATTTTTAGTAGAGACGGGGTTTCACCGTGGTCTCGATCTCCTGACCTTGTGATCCGCCCGCCTCGGCCTCCCAAAGTGCTGGGATTACAGGCGTGAGCCACCGCGCCCGGCTGATAGTCTTCAACAAACGATGCTGGGATAACTGTATATACAGATGCAAAAGATTGAAACTGGACCACTCTTCACATCATATGCAAAAATTAACTCAAAATGGGTCAAAGCCTAAATGTGATATGAAAGGGCATTCTTCCAAAAGATATATAAATTGCCCATGACCACATGAAACAATGTTCAACATCATTAGCCATTGGTGAAATATAAATAAAAACCACAATGAGATACCACTTTGTACCCACTAGGATAGCTATAATTAAAAAGGCATAATAACAAGCAAATCTGATGGCCCAGGATTTTGAAAAATAAATAAGTAACAAGTGAAAATGTGGAGATACTGGAACCCTTATATATTGCTGGTGAGAACATAAAATGATGTTGTTGTTTTGAAAAACAGTGTGATGGCAGTTCTTCAAAAGGTTAAACATGGAGTGACCATATGACCCAGTAATTCCACTCATAGGTATACACTCAAGAGAAATGAAAACAGGTCTACAGAAAAACTTATACACAAATGTTCATTGCAGCATTATTCATAATAACCCAAAATGAAAACAACCCAAATGTCTATCAAGGGATGAATGGATAAATAAAAACATGGTATTTCCATACAATGGAAGATTGTTTGGCAATAAAACAGAATTAAGTACTGATACATGCTACAATATGGATGAACTGTGACATTACGCTATGTGAAAGAAGCCAGTCACAAAAGACCATATATTGTATAATTCCATTTATATGAAATGCCCAGAATAGGCAAATCAGCAGAGACAGAGGATTGGTTATTGCCTAGGATGAGAGGTGAGGAACATATACTGGGGGGAAATAAGGAGTGAATGCTAATGGGTATGGATTTCTTTTTGAGGTGATGAAAATATTCTACAATTTATTGTGGTGATGGTTATACAACTCCTTGTGAATATACTAAAAATCAGTGAATTGTATACTTTAAAAGGGTGAGTGCTATGGTACGTTAGTTATATATCTTCTATTTTTAAAAAAAAATTAGACAGAGTTACCATATGACCTAGCAATTCCATTCCTAGGTATATACCCAAGAGAAATGAAAACATTTGTCCACATGAAAATTTACACACACAAGTTCATAACAGAGAAAACTGGATATGACTGATGAATGAACAACCATAATGTGGCATATCCATACAATGGAATATTGTTCAGTAATAAAAAGAAATGAGGCCGGGTATGGTGGCTCACGCCTGTAATCCCAGCACTTTGGGAGGCTGAGGCGGGTGGATCACTTGAGGTCTGGAGTTCAAGACCAGCCTGGCCAACATGGTGAATGAAACCCCATCTCTGCTAAAAAATACAAAAATTAGCCAGGCATAGTGGCACATGCTTGTAACCCCAGCTATGGGAGGCTGAGGCAGTAGAATTGCTTGAACCTGGAAGATGGAGGTTGCGGTGAGCCAAGATCGTGCCACTGCACTCCAGCCTGGGCAACAGAGTGAGACTCTCTCTCTCTCTCCAAAAAAAAAAGGTATGAAGTACTGATATATGATGCAACATGGATGAACCTTGAAAATCTTAGGTTAAGCCAGTCACAAAAGACAATATATTGTATGATTACATTTATATGAAATGTAGGTTAAGTGGTTGCCTAGGGCCAGGGAAGGGGGTAGGAATGGGGAGTGATTGCTAATGAATATGGGGCTTCTCCTTGGGATGATAAAATGTTCTAAAATTAGACTATGATGATGATTGTACAACTGTGAATATACTAAAATCCACTGATACGTATAGTTTAAATGGGTAATGTTATAGTATGTAAATTATATCTCAATAAAGCTGTTAAATAAAACAACTTGGAACTGAACACCTAAAAGAAGATAAAGAAAGCATAACAGCCTTTAAAAATAGTCTTAGCAAAGCTAAATCTCAAGTGCAAACATAGAACAAAAAGGGTACTTTGAATGACACTCAGAACAAAAAGCTGAATAAGGAAGAAACAGGTCTGCACTCAGTGGCAGCAGTATAATAATGATAAATGATAGAAGTAAAATTCCTCGATTACTATTTTTCCTTCTGCCTTCTCAGTTCCCAAGAGAGAAATGAAGCTCAATATGAGTAAAGAGGTAGTAAGCGTAAACCCAACTGCTTTAATAAGAGTTCAAATATCTTGGACCAGATGAATTATAGCTAAGGGAACAGAGAGTAATTTCAAATGAGACTGCTGAAGCTATGTCAACGACCTTTGACGAATCACAAAGAAATATGTTCCAGAAGACTGGGCAGATGCAATTTCAATTTTCAAAACAGGGATAAAAGTTAATTCCATAAATTACCAACAGTGGGTTTGATATAAGTCTAGAGTGGATTATTACAGAGACAGCATGCAAGAGCCTAGAAACAGAAGAATAAGCACTAGAAGCCAACCTTGAATTCACCAAGAAAAAGCACTTTAGGCTAAAAACCCTTATTTCTTTTTTGTATTGTTACTAAGCTGGTAGCTATGAGAAATACAGTAGATACGGTATATCTGGATTTAGCAAGGCATCTGATGAACTATTTTATGATATCCTTAAGAACAAAATTGAGATATATGAGCTGGATGTTAATTTTTATTAGACAGATTAATAATCACTTGAAGATCATTCCCAAGGCATGCAGATTACCAGGTCACTATCATGTTAGAAGAAGGTTTCTAATAACATACATCACAGGGTTCTTCTAGCCTTAGGAATTTCATCACTTTTCAAATTCAACAACTCGAATAAAGGCATGGAAATTGAGCTGAGGTTTATATGTGACAACATCTGGAAGAGATGGTGAATACTTAAATGACAGAATCAGGATACTGATTTTAATTATAAATAGTTGGGGTAAAACAAAACAAACTAAAACTAAAACTAAAACTTGCCTGGACCAGATGAAATCAAACCAAGGGCCAGATCCAAATCTCATACCTGAATTAGAGAATGAGTGCAAGGGAAAGAAACAATTTTTCACTATTTCTAAAGTCAGCCTCAAATCTAAATCGTAGTTACTGTTAGAATGTGATCTCAAATCCCAGTCGAAACACCACCAATACCAACAAGAGTACTAGAACTGTTTATCTACAACTGTGACCTTAATTACTCTCTTACCCTCTTTTAGACGATCCCCTTCAGCCTTGGTTTTCTTCTGTCTTTCTGATCCAGCAAGGTCTACAAGATGCAGCTTGGAGCGAAAGCTGCTATTCCTGTGATAATGAAAGGAAGACACAGTGAGAATGGTACACAAGCTTGAGACTAGCTGAGTATCAAAGCTGACCTGTCAGCTCTCGTCTTCTTTCAAGTCAGTCAAAGTGGCTCCATTAGTCACTCGTGCTCACAATACTGATGTCTGACGATTTGCCAAATCAATTGAAGCAGCAGCCTAATGTTTAACCTTAATAGAACTAATACTAAAAATCTTGACTCTTTAAATTGTAACTTACTTGTCACTTTTCTTTCTTTGCTCTATGGAGATTGTAAAGATGGCATGAGATCGGGACGACTGGGAGTTCATAGCCGTGGAGGCCACAGTCCTAGAGTTGTTGCCCTGCTCCAAACAGGAAACAGTATCCAAGGCAACTAAAACAGTCTTCTCAGTGAGTCCCACAATCTAATTGCAAGAAAGAGAAAATTCCCTTATGATTTATACTTCGAATGCTTGGTCAGAAATATACGGATTTCTGGTTTAAAAAATGCCTTGATGCTCTAGTAGAACCTCAAATAGAACAGTCATGGTGATAAGAACTGCTTTAACTAGCAACTCTGTGAAGATAGCTGGAAACCAAGGTCTCCAATCTTCCTTAGGAACTTCAGAAACAATGGTGCCAGTCAATACTGGAGCTAGA
Source organism: Macaca thibetana thibetana (assembly GCF_024542745.1). Taxonomy (NCBI): domain Eukaryota; kingdom Metazoa; phylum Chordata; class Mammalia; order Primates; family Cercopithecidae; genus Macaca; species Macaca thibetana. The sequence goes on along the minus strand of NC_065598.1, from coordinate 66,741,933 downwards.
AAAGATCTCAAGATTTTAGGGTAGTAACGGCTATGTGCCTTCCAAGGAACCCCAAGTGAAGTTAATTTTGGTCCCAAGGAGAGCAAGTACAGCACAAACAGTGATGGCATTTCTCTTTGTTACCTTCACCTCTATCTGACCCCATGCTCCTCTCTGTACCTCTCATTCATTTTAAACCTCATTTTCACTAGAGGAAATAGCATGGTACAGTTTCCACCGGATTAGGAAGCCAGGAAAACAGGGCCCCAGGCTTAGTACTGTATTTACCTGGGAGAACTTATACAAGTTGAATCTCTTGGAGCCTCTGAGGTGATTGGACTAGAGGCTTATGAACTCTTTTCTAGCTCCAATATGCTATAATTTTATTACTTCATAGCTCCCAAACTTACTTCTGTGGCCCTAATTTCTAGTCTTTTATTTCTAATGATCTACTACTTATACTCTGAAATCAGTCAATTATAAACCAAATTCATCTTCTTCCCACAAACACTAATTCTCTCTACTATAATACTTCTCCATTTCTATTAATCTTGTCTCATAGTCTCAAAAACTCACATCGCCTTCAACTCCTCCCACTCCTCCATATCCTGTCTATCACCAACTACTAGTCATTCTCCTTTTGAATCCATCACTTCCTTTTCCTTTATACATCTACTTGCCTAGTTCAGGCCCATATTACTTCACACCTAAAAAATAAGCAACAGTTTCCCCAACTGGTCTTCCTCATCCTAGTCTTTCTCCTTTTCAATCCATTTCTGTTTGGTTTCCTAAAATGTCACCAACCTACTAAGCCCTGTGCTAGATAATGAAGATACAAAGAGATTTCCAAGTACTCCCCTGACCTCCAGGTTAGGGTGAATTCCTTATAAGAATGAATTCACATATCACTTGTAACAGAGTTGGAGAGATACACACATAAGATAAAAACTTCGTAAAAGTAGCCATAGTAATCCCTCACTCAGAAGTTTTACATAGTTTATATATGGTTCACAGGGATAGAAACTAAGCTCTTTAGCCCGGCTTCATAATCTGGTCCTAACATATCCCCTGTTACTTCTCAGCCCAAATCCTCTAATTCAGACAGACTTGTGTAGTCTTATTACCCTCAGGTGTATATTTTCTGCTTTCCTGCTAAAGCTATTCCTTACCATAAGAATATCCTTGTTTATTTTCTCTACCATTTAAAGCCTATCCATCTCATCTGAAGAGTGTTTACAAACTCGTCCTTACCAATTTGTGTCAGGAACTTATACTTCCCTGTATTGCAAATCTCACCTCAAACAACTCTTAGGACTTAATTCCTGCCTTAACATGGGGCACATAAAAGATCTTGAAACAGGGTCAAGTGCTGGCTCAGTACAATAGCATGTATTTTGTCCAGATTTCTTTCTTTTTTTTTTTTTTTTTTTTTTTTTTGAGACGGAGTCTGGCTCTCTCGCCCAGGCTGGAGTGCAGTGGCGCGATCTCGGCTCACTGCAAGCTCCGCCTCCCGGGTTCACGCCATTCTCCTGCCTCAGCCTCCCGAGTAGCTGGGACTACAGGCGCCCACAACCGCGCCCGGCTAATTTTTTGTATTTTTAGTAGAGACGGGGTTTCACCGTGGTCTCGATCTCCTGACCTTGTGATCCGCCCGCCTCGGCCTCCCAAAGTGCTGGGATTACAGGCGTGAGCCACCGCGCCCGGCCTTGTCCAGATTTCTTATCCTCACTATCCAAATCATCTTTGTATATTCCAAGCTCATCAGGGCTGATCCTTTAAACCTTGCATTAGTAGCTGGCTAACAACTTAATGCCCCAGAAAAAAAAAATCAGCAGCACAGGCACCTGCCCCTCACTGGTACCCCAAATCTTCAACTTTCTTTTTTTCTTTGTGCAAGGGAAGAAGGGAAGGAGGAGTAAGATATTCCAAGTTTTCTCGAAGTACTACCTAGTCTCTTCTACTTCCAGCCTCTGATTTTCCGACTCCTGAATACTCAAGCTCTGCCTGTTTTCAACACTGACTTCTGGATCTGGCTCACTCCCACATAGGAAACTCTCAATTTTGCCTCACATTTTCTGTTCAGTTCTAGCTCCTCATCTTGCATCTATACCATCTAACAGAAGATTCTCAAATAAGCTATCTCTTCTTCCTATGATACTTACATGTTTTAAAAATTATATATTGTTTAACTTTTCAATTTTAAAAATATCATCCCAAAGCCCAGCACAATGTCTATTACAGTGCTGTCCAATCGAATTTTCTATTGGATATAGATATGTTCAATCATATCCATGCATTAGTAGCTGGCTAACAATGACCCAGAAGAAAATACATGAATATGTTCTGCATCTATCTGTGCTCTCCAATATGGTTACCACTAGCCATATGTAGCTATCAAGCACTTGATATGTGGCTAGTGTGCCTGAGGAACTGAATTTTTAAAATTTTATTCCATTTTAATTTGTTTAAATTTAAATAGTCACTTGTGGCTAGTGGCTAACATACTGGACTGCTCAGCCTTAGAATTCTGTAAATAATATTTAGTTGATATTAGCATTCCTCTAGGTAACAGGAAGGTGACAAAACTGAATGTGAGTCCTTCCTTGCTCCCCCACAAGAGCTCCCATCTAGAAATTTTAGATTAACAAAGGGACTTAGGACCACACAAAACCTGACTCAGATGATAGTAGTCATTTAAAACCACAGTGGCAGATAAAAGGGATGTGAACTGTAGTATTATAATTGCCAAAATTTTTTAATAACATCAAATGAGAGACAAACACACCTTTATGCCTTCCTTAGGATCCTCCCGTATATTTATTTGAGCTTTCTCACGAGATGGGCATAGAAGATCCAAAATTTCTTCATTGTAAATCTGATATTGTTGAAAATAAAGTGGCAAAAACAAGATGTTAACAGTGGTAATCTCTGGGTGGTGAGATCATAGGTAATTTTTAAAATTATTTGTGACTTTCTACATTTAAAAATTTGTTCATAATGAACATGTATTACTTGTAGAATTAAGAAAAGGACCGTAACCCGATAGGTAATCACTTGATGTTTTATAAGAATGAATTCACATATCACTTGTAGCAAAATTGAGATTGCTTTTTATTATTATTATACTTTAAGTTCTAGGGTACATGTGCACAACATGCAGGTTTGTTACATACGTATACATGTGCCATGTTGGTGTGCTGCACCCATTAACTCGTCATTTACATTAGGTGTATCTCCTAATGCTATCCCTCCCCGCTTCCTCCACCCCACGACAGGCCCCAGTGTGTGATGTTCCCCTTCCTATGTCCAAGTGTTCTCATTATTCAATTCCCACCTATGAGTGAGAACGTGCAGTATCTGGTTTTTTGTCCTTGCGATAGTTTGCTCAGAATGATGGTTTCCAGCTTCATCCATGTCCCTACAAAGGACATGAACTCATCCTTTTTGATGGCTGCATAGTATTGCATGGTGTATATGTGCCACATTTTCTTAATCCAGTCAATCATTGATGGACATTTGGGTTGGTTCCAAGTCTTTGCTATTGTGAATAGTGCTGCAATAAACATACGTGTGCATGTGTCTTTATAGCAGCATGATTTATAATCCTTTGGGTATATACCCAGTAATGGGATGGCTGGGTCAAATGGTATTTCTAGTTCTAGATCCTTGAGGAATCGCCACACTGTCTCCCACAATGGTTGAACTAGTTTACACTCCCACCAACAGTGTAAAAGTGTTCCTATTTCTCCACATCCTCTCTCTTAAGACAGAGTCTCTTAGGAACAGCAGACACATGAAAAGTTACATGGCAACACAAATTCAGTTCTTTGATGGCATCATAATAGCATTACATTAACCCATTTTGTTAAAATATGAATAACAGGTACATAGATGGGGGTGGATGGAAAAGGAAGAAGTGGTAGCTAATATTTCAACAGGAAACAGAATTGTAAGTACTTACAACAGTGTTTAGCACATATAAGCACTACATTTGTTTGCTATTACAGCTATTGCTATTATTTAACATATCATGATCTGGAGTTATTTTGATACTCAATTATGTTGGCCACAACTAGGTTAATCAAGAGACTTGAGAAGGCTAATCTAGCTGAGCACAGTCACTCACGCCTATAAACCCAGCACTTTGGGAAGCCAAAATGGGAGGATCACTTGAACTCAGGAGTCCATCACCAGCCTGGGCAACATAGTGAGACCCTGTCTCTACAAAAATTTAAAAATTAGCCAGGCGAAGTGGCATGCGCTTGTAGTCCCAGCTGCTTGGAAGGCTGAGGTGGGGTGGGAGGATCGCTTGAGCAGGAGCTGGAGGCCCCAGTGAGCTATGATTCTGCCACTGCACTCCAACCTGTGAGAAAGTGGGACCCTTTCTCAAAATAAATAAATAAATAAATACAATTAAAAACTGCCTTTAAGGTCTCACTCTGGGGCTCAAGCAATCCTTCTACCCTGCCTCAGCCTCCTGAGCAGCTGGGACTGCAGGCGTGCACCACCTCGCCTGGCTAATCTTTAAATTTTTTTGTAGAGACAAGATCTCACTGTGTTGCCGAGGCTGGTCTCAGACCCCTGGGTTGAAGTGATCCTCCTGCCCTGGCCTCCCAAAGTGCTGGGATTACAGGCATGAACCACCAGGCCTGGCCAAGAAGGCTAATCTTAATGATGTAATCCTCTGTCTTCCAGTTCTACATCTCTTTACCTGTTAGCATGTTGAGATTGAACTTCAGGATAAAGTATTCACATACAATTTATAATTGCATGCTTAAATTATATAAGTTTAATTATTACCCCCTAAAGGATAAGACATCACTGCTATGGAACCAACTAGCTAGCTTCCCAGAAGCCATCAGTTCTCTAAACATGTGTTTTTGGTGTTATGAAGTTAGATATAATCGGCCAGTCTACAACTATACTAATATACACTAGAACACAAACTCCCATAAGGGCTAGAATTTTTGTTTTGTTCACTGATATATATACCAAGTACCTCATATACCCAAGTGCCCAGAATTGGGCCTGGCACATGGTAGGTTCTCAATAAATATCTGTTTACACACTCTATCACCACTTACACAGTTCAATATTTCAGCTGGTTTTTATAACATTCTTCATGAGGCAACAGCATTATCATTTAAGTCTCAAACAGTAAAGGGAAATCAAACACTCTTCTGCAGACTCTACAGGTAATCAGTAACAGAGGCTAAAATCCTATCTGCCAGGCGTGGTGGCTCATGCCTGTAATCTGAGCACTTTGGGAGGCCGAGGCGGGCGGATCATGAGGTCAGGAGATCAAGACCATCCTGGCTAACACAGTGAAACCCCGTCTCTACTAAAAATACAAAAAATTAGCTGGGTGTGGTGGTAGGCGCCTGTAGTCCCAGCTACTCGGGAGGATGAGGCAGGAGAATGGCATGAACCCGGGAGGCAGAGCTTGCAGTGAGCTGAGATCACACCACTGCACTCCAGCCTGGGCAACAGAGCGAGACTCCGTCTCAAAAAAAAAAAAAGAATTCCTATCATCCTTTTATATGGCAATGCCAATTCCTCCAACAATCAAATTAAACAGACTATTCTAACACCAAGGAAAGAACTGGGTGGGTGGGAGCCAGATCCAACTGAGTCAGTAAGTTTTCTCTATCAATTCATTAAAATGCAACTTACTAATTTGAGTCATGTCAGGAAAAACCTGATTTGGATTTATTTTTCGACCCACAGACAATTTCGAATTCAGAATAATTAAACGTAAATTGCTTACCTCTAAGTAAGACACTTTCAGAGTAAATTCAAAGTCACTCTTTTTATCAATTTCTTTGAAGAGCAGTTGTATTACCCTAGGAATAACCCCAACTGTTGGTTCATTCTCTTGCTCTGCAGTGTATGCACCTCCCATCGAATAGGTTTTTCCAGAGCCAGTCTGCCCATAGGCCAGGACCGTTGCATTATATCCTGGCAAAATAGATGTCACATGCATAGTGGTATTTAAACATTTTCATCTAATCAATATACTCCATTTCCTTCAGCAATTATTTGTAATAAAACTGAGATTGCTCTCTTAATACAGTCTCTTAAGAATGGCAGACACAAAGAAAAGTTCTATGGGTACCATGACCTTGCACTACTCAAAATAAGCAAAAAACAAACACAGAAAAACAAAACAAAACCCAACCCTAAAATGTGTCCCCCTAGTGATAGCCCTTAGAAGCTAGGAAATCAAACACTTAAAGATATGACTGACTAAATGAAGGTGGCCAAGCCACTGTCAAAAGTCATTTGGAGCTTGAAAATTCTGTCTTCCTACCTTCTGAACTCTCAGAATGCATCTGGACCATATTATCAGGCTCCTTACAGAAATATCATCATTTAAGCATAATTCAATGTGATATATGTCCTTTGCTTTTATTGAGAATTGATAAAGACTCATCCATTCAGGAGCCAGGTTCTGTGACTCATGCCTGTAATCCCAGCACTTTGGGAGGCTGAGGCAAGTAGACTGCTTTAGCTCAGGAGTTTAACATTAGACTGGGCAACATGGTGAAACCCCGTCTTTACTAAAAATACAAAAACTAGCAGGGCATGGTGGCGGGTGCCTACAATCCCAGCTACTTTGGAGGCTGACACAGGACAATCACCTGACCCTGGGAGGCAGAGGTTACAGTGAGCCTTGGTCAAGCCACTGCACTCCAGCCTAGGTGACAGAGCGAGACCCTGTCTCAAAAAAAAAAAAAAAAAAAGAATCATTTATTCAAAGATGTTTACAATATAGTTAACTGAAAAAAGCAGCTTAAAAATAATTGTTAAATATCAGTGTATGGACAGGAAAAGTTCAAAAGTATATGCATTATTAACATTTTGATGTTTACCTCTGAGAAACAGGATGGTAAATTTTTTTTTTTTTTGAGATGCAGTCTCGCTGTGTCACCCAGGCTGGAGTGCAGTGGCGCGATCTCAGCTCACTGCAACCTCCACCTCCCAGTTCAAGCAATTCTCCTGCCTTGGCCTCCCGAGTAGCTGGGATTATAGGCGCACACCACCATGCTCAGCTAATTTTTTGTATTTTTAGTAGAGATGGGGTTTCACTGTGTTAGCCAGGATGGTGTTGATCTCCTGACCTTGTGATCCTCCCAGCTCGGCCTCCCAAAGTGCTGGGATTACAGGTGTGAGCCACCGCACCAAGCCATAGGATGGTAAATATTTTGTGTTTTCTTTTCCCCCATTTGTATTTTTTAAATTATTAAATAGAAGGCACTATTGAACAGAGGCTTTTTCGTTATCACTTATGTTAACAGTACTGTCTGCAGAAAGACCCATAAAGTATGTTTCTGTTTGAGTTTATTGGCCAGGCGTGGTGGCTCATGTCTTTAATCCCAGCACTCTGGGTGGCCAAGGCGGGCAGATCACTTGAGGTCAGAGTTTGAAACCAGCCTGGCCAACATGGCAAAACCCTGTCTGTACTAAAAACACAAAAATTAGCTGGGTGTAATTGTGGTGCCTGTGGTCCTAGCTACTGGGGAGGCTGAGGCAGGAGAATTGCTTGAACTCAGGAGGCGGAGGTTACAGTGAACCGAGATCACGCCACTGCACTTCAGCCTGGGCCACCGAGGGAGATTCAGTTTCAATAAAAAGTATATTTCTGTTTGGGCTTAGTTCTGGTAAAAATGTTTATTTTGTAGATTAGTTTTTATATTTTCTCTTGTCAGATAATCCAAATTACTAGTTACTCAGCACTCCCTCTCCCCATTTTTTTGAGACAAGGTCTCACTCTGTCACCCAGCCTGGAGCGCAGTGTGTGCAATCACAGCTCCGCCTCCCAGGCCCAAGTGATCCTCCCACCTGAGCCTCCAGGAGAGTTAGGACTACAGGCACGCGCCACTACGCCCAGCTAATTTTTTTGTATTTTTTGGTAGAGACGAGTTTCGCCATGTTGGCCAGGCTGGTCTCGAACTCCTGACCTCAAGTGATCTGCCCACCTCAGCCTCCCATAGTACTGAGATTACAGGTTTGAGCGACCATGCCCGGTGGGCATTTTCGTTTTATCCCATAAATTCAAAGTTTAGATTGAAGCTAGAGGAAGATAAACAACTGTAGCAAGATTTTATAAAGAAACAATTAGACAATAGATAGGTTATTCTCACTTTAACTTCAAATGTTACAGTCGTGTGCCATATAATAGCATTTCAATCATGTGGAATGTATTTACGATGGTGAAAAATTCCTGTTGCTTCTTGACTTAGCCATTATAACACTGCAGTGCAACATGTTACATGTTTGTGTTGATGCTGGGGTAAAGAAACCTACTTCACTGCAGGTCATATAAAAGTATAGCACATCTAACTATGTACAGTATGTAATGCTTTATAATAATAAATGATTGTTACTAGTTTATGTGTTTAGTATACTATACCATACTTTTTATCATTTTAAGAGTATACTCCTACTTATGATAAATAAAGTTAACTGTAAAACAGCCTCAGGCAGGTCCTTCAGGAGGTATTCCAGAAGAAGATATTGTTGTCATAGGAAATGACAGCTCTATGGATGTTAGTGTCCCTGAAGACTTTCCAGTAGGACCAGACGTGGAGGTGGAAGACAGTGATATTGAAGATCCTGGCCCTGGGTGGGCCTAGGCTAATGTGCATGTTTGGGTCTTAAACAAAAAGTTTAAAAAGTAAAAAAATATATTTTTTTTTAAAAAAGAAAAAAGCATACAGAATAAAGATGCAAAGAGTGAAAATGTTTATTCAGCTGTGCAATGTATTCGTGTTTAAAGCTAAGCATTATTACAAATAAGTCAAAAAGATTAAAAAAATTAAAGTTTATAAAGTAAGAAAGTTATAAGCAGCTAAGGTTAATTTATTATTGAAGAGAGAAAAAATGTTTAATAAATGTAGTGTAACCTAAGTATCCAGTGTTTATAAAGCCCACAGTAGTATACAATAACGTCTTAGGCCCTTACATTCACTCACCACTCATCACTGACACACTCAGAGCAACTTCCAGTCCTGCAAGCTCCATTCACGGTAAGTGTCCTATACAGGTGTACCAGCTTTTACCTTTCATATTGTATTTTTACTTCACCTTTTCTATGTTTAGATCACAAATATTTTCCACGGTGTTACAAGTGCCTACAGTATTCAGTACAGTAACATGCTTTGCAGGTTTGTAGCCTAGGAGCAGTAGGCTCAGGTGTATAGGAGGCTATACTATCTAGGTTTGTATACATGCACTTTACGATGTTCATACAATGACAAAACCGCCCAATAATGCACTTCTCAGAAGGTATCCCTGTCATTAACTAATGCATGATTATAACTTGCTACTTAATTGTACGGTAGTAGCTTCTAAAACTATAAGCATGGCACCTAAAAGGAACTACAAATCCAAATTTACTTCAAGGTGAAAAAAATAATGACCTTAGGAAAGTCTGTCGCTTATTAGTGTGGCAGACATGTTGTCAAAGAACACAAAGCAAGCTTTCTCTGTTAAATGATCATCATATTTTTGTCAAAGCTGTTATCTGCTATTTACCAAGATAATTTTGCAGTCTGAAGGAAAACACCCTTTAAATGTTGAAACAATGTTTTAATCTAAATGAAAACTTTTAAGTTTTGAAAGAACTTGTTGGTCTAAATGAAAGATCATAAGAAGATGCTAAATTGAGATTTTCACTGTAATAGATCGCTGGTAGTAGCTGGCATGACTATGGGGCAAGAGAATAACATTTCATAATTTTCTGCAATACCACAGATATACGTAGATAGCAATAACTTGGGAAACGAGGTTTTAGTAGTTTTTACAAAATATTCAGGGCTCTGTGGTACCAGGAGTTCAGAGTACAAGAGGGTGCTGTTGAGCTGACTATAAAAAATATTGGCTTTGTTTTTGCAACCAAGGGCAATGTTAAGCAAACACATGTATATTGGAATCACTTTCTACTTTATGTTGCCTTAAAAGAACATAATTTAATTCTATCAGTTTCCCAAGTTAAGAATATAAAAGTAGAAGTGTGGTGCTCTTACTAAGCTGTGGAGGGATAGCCTGAGGAATCTGACCAGACAGTGAAGGGTCTGAAAACCATATTGTTTCAGGAATGGCTAAAGGAAAGGTGGGGATAATTAAAGAGAAGAGAATTAGATAGAAACATTTAACGGTCTTCCAAATACTGTATGTAAAAAGGAAAAAGATTAACTTTATAGCGGAGAAGCCCAGCAGATTAACACCTTAATCAAATGATCAAAATGAACATCAGTAGTAATAGAATAAATCAAAATCATGTGCTGCCCAATAGGCTTCAGTGAGAAGAAAACAGCACCACTTCTGTGATATTCCTGCTAAAAGATACACAACTTGAATCTAATCATAAGTAAACACCAGACAAAACAATATTGAAAAACGGTTTACAAAATAATTGGCCTGTAATCTTCAAAGTGTCAAAATCATAAAAGTCAAAAAAAGACTAAAGAATGTCAAAATCATAAAAGTCAAAAAAAAGACTAAAGAACTGTTTTAGAATGGAGACTAAACAGACAGCAAAACTAAATAAAACATGTGATTTTGAACTAGATCTTTTTGCCATAAAATATTTACTGGGACAATTGGTGAAACTTCAATGGGGTTTCAGGAATAGATGGTAGTAATGTAGCAGTGCAAATTTTATTGTTTTGATGGCTGTATTGTGGTAACTTAGAAGAAAGTCCTTTTTTTGTAGGAAATATACACTAAAGTATGGGGGGTATCAGGCCAACAACTCATCTCAAATGGTTCAGGGAAAAAATGTTTTTTATGCTGTTCTTGCAACATTCTATACGTTTGAAATTATTGCATTAATATCTTAAAATTTTGAAACAAAAATTTCAATGTTCCCTGAGCCAATCATTAAACAAAAAAACGTGAAAAAATATGTGAATAGCTGTTGCCTGGAAGAAGGCTTCTAAAGGGATGAACTAACATCACCGGGTAGAACTTATCAGGAAGCAAATTTCATCTCAATATAAAGATCTTTATAACATAATTAGACTAGTCCAAAACCCAAATCTCAACTGGACTACCTGTGAGTCAGTGAGTTCCCTGTTAGACACTGGCAGTTCACCTAACAGATATTGTTAGAATGCATTTTTCTTTGGATGAAAAACAAACTAGATGATATACAAATGTCTCTTTCAACTTTAAGGCACTAGCATGCCATGATTCTACTTCTTGTATATGAACCTCTGTTTTGAATCTTGAATAACCACTGTATTAGAATAATAATTAGACATCTCTCAGGCACTGCTCCCTTCTTTAGAACCCTGCTATGGTCTTCAACAGCATTAAAGACTTAGCTTCCGCAATAAAGATTATTAACTGGTCATAGTATTCAGAGGCTTTAGGAACTCCCCTTTTCCAGCTAAAAGAATTATACTCATTATTCAAGACCTATCTCAAAGTTTTCCCACTCTGTGAATTTCACCCCAAATTCCCCAAGCAGAGTTAGAGTCATCCTTTTGTTTTTCATACCACTTTGTATGAGAGCAGAGCTACTTCTATAGGACTCACTCTGTTGTATATTTTTAACTTGAAAAATTTTTCTTCTAAAAGGTAAGTACAAAAAATTTAAAAATTTTTATATATTCAAAATGATTTATGTAATCATCTACCTCCATTCCTATTCCCTGGACTTTGAACTCCTTCGACTTTGAGGGCCTCGAAGCTATATTGTTTGTCACCTGAATCCCTCAACAAGCTTTGCAGTGCCTGAGCCTCAAGTAGGCTGGCACGCTTATCACCTTCAGCAACCACCACAGAGTTTATAATCTAATGAAGTTCCAGGATAAACACAAACATATACAAGTCAAAGATGAACAGAACCACATAGAGCAAATACAGAATAAAACTAGCTTCAAGGGTAGAGAGACTTTCACAAATGTTATTAGACTAAGGGCTTTTTGAAGTCACGTATCATGATTCATCCGTTCCTGTATTTGCAGCGCCCAAGCACAGTGCTTGGCACATCGTATATGCTCAAGGAATATATATGCTATGATCGAGGAATCAAATCGCCTCACCTTTAAATACACCTTTTATGAGTGGCGCCACTGCTGTATTGAAGACTTCTTCCTGTTCAGTAGAGGGATCAAACACAAAATCGTAGGTGAAGGATTTATCTGTACCAACCACCACCTAGAGAGAAGGCAAGGGACAAGGCGTAAGGGAAGAAATGAAAGGCAAGACCACACCCCTCGTTACCATTTGGCCCCAGCTGTTCAGACACAGGCTCTGGACTCTGCTACGCACCTGAGGCTCCCCGGGCACGAAGGAAAGGCACATCTGGCAGCCTTCGCTAATCTCTTTGGGGACCAGAGGGCGACAACGCAGCGCCACTCTTACAGGAATTCCCTTCACCTCTTCCTTCATGATCCTATCTCAGCACCGTCTCTGCGAGGGGGAAAAAGAAGGCTCGCTGATGAATGTTAGCAGGTCAGCAGGGGTGGGAGGGCGTCCTCCTCGGTTCCGACCCTTCTCAGCGGGAACACTGCCTTGGGAGATTCACTCTCCAGGACTTGGCCAGGGCTGGACCGTCCGTCAGCCCTGCACTCTAAAGAGAGTGCACGCGCGTCTGAAAGGCAAAGAAAAAACTCCAACGGGGACAGCGACAAAGAACCAAAGCCCTAGGGTACCGGGAAGAAACAGGTTCTGAGCTAAGGTGTGCCCCCGTAACTCACCTAACTCACCAAACTAAATGTCCCTTCCCCGTTCTCCACGGGTCTCCAGCCGCCCTGTCCCAGACGGAGCTTTAACCGCCAAGTTTCAAATCCGTTCCGGAGACGCCAACCAATTGCAGTGCGGACTGCCGAGGGCGGAGCGCGCACGTCGGCGCGCGCAGGCCGGCGCGGTGGGAAGGGGAGGGTCAGTTTGTTGCACCCTGGCCCGGCCTCTTTTCCACCCTGCGGAGCATCCGCTTCCGGTTCCCAGACTGAATTGGCGGTGAGCGGAGTTTGAGGTCGCTGTGGACTGCCCACTGGTGAGGTGGTGCGGCGTTTATGCGGCCGAGAGCGCGGGACTCAGGCAGAATGTGGGGTGGGGACGTGGGAGGTGGCTGGTCAGGTGAAGGAAGGGTCGATCTGGGGACCCTACCATTACTAATCGCATCTAGGAAATGTGGGGCGGTGCCTTGCCCCGAGTCCCTGCGGATAGTTAACACTCGCTTGGGCTTCGAAAGTAGATCTTTTTAGACTCGACCCTGATTTCCTCTTCTCCAGGTTTAAGACGGTAACATCTGTTTTGCAGGATTGTTGTGAAAAATGAGGTCCTCTTTCTAGAGTACCTGGCAGGTTGCTTGGCATCCAGAAGATGTTTAGCTAAGTTAAGAGTTTTCTTCTTCCTTCCTGCTCTCCTCCAACCTTAACACCTAGATGTGGGCTGTGCCCGTAGACTGACTGCCTTGGAATGGGTTGGAGCTGCTTTCTGAAACTTGCTGGGCTGCTCTCCCTTTTGAACCACTTTTTGTCTGTTCTGATTCACTCTTCCAGGGCCTTGCCCGAGATGGACAGCCGGATTCCTTATGATGACTACCCGGTGGTTTTCTTGCCTGCCTATGAGAATCCTCCAGCATGGATTCCTCCTCATGAGGTGGGAACCATCTATATTCCTGAGTAGGAGATTTTTTCCCCCTGGGCATGAGATGATGCATGAAAGGTAGGATGGCAGGGTTAGAAGGCGACATGGAGAGTGCATCTTAGCACTTGTAGCCAGAAGACCCAGAAGCTGGATTCTGAGCAACAGGACCCATTGGGAACTTCTTTGTGGAAGCCTCCTGCTGGGGTCTATTCACACCGGTTAATTCTGGAAATTTGGAGCCTTCCTTTCCATACTGTTAAGAGGCGAAGGCCAGGCGCGGTAGCTCATGTCTGTAATCCCAGCACTTTGGGAGGCCGAGGCAGGCAGATCACATGAGGTTGGGAGTTCGAGACCAGCCTGACGAACATGGAGACACTCCGTCTCTACTAAAAATACAAAATTAGTCGGGCGTGGTGGCACATGCTTGTAATCCCAGCTACTAGGGAGGCTGAGGCAGGAGAATCGCTTGAATCTGGGAGGCGGAGGTTGCGGTGAGCCGAGATCAAGCCATTGCACTCCAGCCTGGGCAACAAGAGCAAAACTCCATCTCAAAAAAAAAAAAAAAAAAAGGTGAAGAAATGGGGAGCTACTGGGCTGTCCCAATGCTGTCCATCTACTCATTTAGTCAGTGTTATCTGTTCTACTTAAATTAAGTCTATGACCTTTCCTTTTCCTGACTTCAGGGTGATTCATTAGTGATCCAAATGAAGGTAGGTATGAAGTAAGACTGGTAAAATTTCTGGGGTTGCTGTGTCTTGCAGAGGGTGCACCACCCAGACTACAACAATGAGTTGACCCAGTTTCTGCCCCGAACCATCACACTGAAGAAGCCTCCTGGAGCTCAGGTGAACTTATGAAACCTTATTCCAGGCTAGATTCATCCATACCAGAAGTTGGCAGTGTTGGGGGGATGGATTGGAAAGCAGGTGCAGATGTGAGGAAACTTTCCTTCTTGTGGACAGAAAAGCTGAGATAACACTTCTACAACTTCTGACTTTCCTCTCAGGGACACACAAGCTGAGCTATTGCACGATGATGCTACTAGTTGTTCTTGTGTTTGTGGTCTCTATTGAGCCCCCATTCTGTGCTCTTGTCTTACAGTTGGGATTTAACATCCGAGGAGGAAAGGCCTCCCAGCTAGGCATCTTCATCTCCAAGGTACTTATGCCCAGTAGGCAATATGGATAGTTACCTCCCTTTGTTAAATTAACAGATTGCAGAACCCTAATGTCCCAAAGGCTGAGAGGATGACTCAGTGGATTCATAGAAGGGGTATAATGGAGACACCCCCTTTCCCACTTTAAACTTTTCATTTGGCAGGCCATCTGTCTGCATAGATTATCACAGAAAAACAATAGCACCTTACATTTGAATAGCACCGAATTTCACTGACAGTCTTCTGCAATTATCGCATCCCAATCACATGTATTCTCTCTTTACCAACAGGTAATTCCTGACTCTGATGCACATAGAGCAGGACTTCAGGAAGGGGACCAAGTTCTAGCTGTGAATGATGTGGATTTCCAAGATATTGAGCACAGCAAGGTGAGCACAGTACTTGGGCTGTGGTGCTGCAAGAAGCCATCTCAAATAGGACATATTGGACAGGAGTAGCCTAATCTGTAACTTAATAAGAAAGCATTTTGCTGGGCACTGTGGTACATGCCTGTAATCCCAGCTATTTAGGAGGCTGAGACGGGAGGATCACGTGAGCCCAGGAATTTAAGACCAGCCCAGGCAACACAGCAAGACCCTGTCTCAAAAAAAAAAAAAAAAAAAAAAAATAGAGAAAGTAAGCACCTCTCCTGGGGAAAGTACCAGAGGGAAGCAGCTATTAGTGATACAGAGGTTGGAGTGGCAAATCCCTTTCCCCATGTTACGATTCTGTCTTGGGTCATATCTCTTCATTTGTACAAGCTGCTGTGTTCCTTCCAGGCTGTTGAGATCCTGAAGACAGCTCGTGAAATCAGCATGCGTGTCCGCTTCTTTCCCTATAGTAAGTGCCACTTTTTTCACTTTCCTGACAGGGCCGTAAGTAAGAACTCTTTAAATACTGATAGCTAGAGGCCCTACAAGTTGGGGATAGGGAATCGGGAGCTCAAGTGTGAAGATAACCTGCTCTGTTCCTCCTTTTCTTCTTCTTTCCTTCAGATTACCATCGCCAAAAAGAGAGGACTGTGCACTAGAAAGTTGCAGCCCACAGCCCTTCATGTGGACTCTGCCATGACATGCTAACTAGACTTTAGGAGAGCCACTTCTATTTTCAGCCCCTCCCTGGAATAGTGAGTTGGGAGGATGGGGAGACAGCTAACCAACTGAATTACCCAAACTGTATTGCACTTTTAGTTCCCTAGTTTTCTAGGTGAGCTTCATTCCCTGAAAGGAGGATGATATCTAGGCATAACCTAGCCTGTGAGGAACCTAGTTAGGAAAGACAGCTGACATTTATTGAATACCATGTACTAGTCCCTTACATATGTCATATTTTAATTATAGAAATCAGTAGCAAAAAGAATCTTGGGGATTTTCCATCTGACTTCCCTGACCATCTTATCCCATCCTTGTACTACCAGAGGATTCATACACTTTTGAGACTCCAAAGAGACCCTGATTTCACCCCTTCCTCCTCCTAGCCTCTCCCCCAAAAAGTAAAACACAATGCTGAAGAAATATTGGTGTGGCTTTTGAATGTTACCAATTAGATGTAAAATGCTATTGAGGGAAGAAAAAGCTCTTCCAAAGAGAGGAGCCACTGGAAGGAACAGAGCAACACTAGACCTACCTCGCAACTACCTATGATGTCTGACCAGAACATTAGGGAGGCCGAGGAACTTTAACCACAGTATAACTAAGGAATGGCATAGAGTGAGGGGCACTGAAAGAAACTGCCTATTCCCCTAGGAGCTTTGAACATTTCTCTGCAGGGGACAGTATTAATATAATTCTCTCTTCTTTCTCATATTCTTTGATCTGGAACATAAACTAAGGAAGGGGCTTAGATGCATTTCTTTTCTGAGGCAGCAGTCAGAAATTGGTTCACAGTTTCCAACTTGTAAGTTGAGTAGTACTAACTGCTGACTTCTCCCTTTTCTTCACCCCAGCCCCAAATAACATTCTGCCATGTTCCTAGATCTTTAGTTACCAATCCACCATTACAGGATTCCTGGTCACGCCTATGCCATCGCCACTGACATGTTCAAAATACCAATTTGGAATTGAAAGTTTTCTAGTGTGAGGCTGGGTGCGGTGGCTTATGCCTGTAATCCCACCACTTTGGGAGGCCAAGGCGGGCGGATAGCTTGAGGCCAGGAGTTCGAGACCAGCCTGGCCAACAAGGTGCAACCCCATCTCTACTAAAAATACAAAAATTAGATGGGCGTGGTAGCACACTGCCTGTAATCCTAGCTACTCGGGAGGCTGAGGCAGGAGGATTGTTTGAACCCTGGAGGTGGAGGTTGCAGTGAGCCAAGATGGTGCCACTGCACTCCAGCCTGGCTGACAGAGTGACTGTCTCAAAGGAAAAAAAAAAAAAGTTTTCTAGTGTGGCGTGGGGTGATGTACCCCTATGATGAAGTCCCAAAATTTGCCTTGAAAGAATCCTGGGGAACTTAAATATATATTTATAGACCCATCTACTGGACAATGATTCTGTTAGTCTGAGGTGGAATCTGGAAATCTGGATTTTTAAAGACGCAAAGGAAATAAGCAAATAAGTCTTCAAATGTAGGAAACATTGTTCTAAACAGTAGTACTATACTGTATGGGGAAGGTCTGGTTCTTCCTATATATCCCACCCTAGCTCTACTGACATACCTCTTCTAGAGCCTCAGTGCTATTGTTAGGTGGCAACATCCCTTGAGAGCAGAGCTGAAGGTAGAATTAATGTAGCTGTCTCTATGCTTCCTGGGAAATCCTGTTCTATGCTCCTATTTGCTGACCCCCTGCCCCGCATTGGCCACGAAAGAAAGAAAATAGTAGCTTGGTTACTTCCATAAAGGCATGTTGGGTGACTTGGCTGAATGTTGAGGTCCAAGACTCTCCCTGTGGTTAACAGGTCTTAAAAAATGTATCTAAGAAGTATAAAAAACATGGTAAAAAGTCCCAGCCAGGTGCCATGGGCCTAAGAGGCAAAAACCCTCCTGCCCTAAATTGGTTCTCACTTGAGATACTTGGATTGGTTCTATGTTAGGGCACCAACATGAGATAATTGCATTGTGGAAATATAGGTATAGTGTGGAGAAAGCACAAGCAGTAACAGCCTTAGGTTAAAGAACCATTTATTGAGGGTGTACGTAAACAACAACAAACAGTGGAGAATGAATGGTATTGGCCTTTGAAGTATGTCAGCTGCTATAGAACTGTATTCTCTACAGATGTCTTTTACCATCAGAGAAGGTAAGGTAGAATTCCCAGGTGCTGCAAGAAGCTTCCACCCAGTAGCTGTGAGATGCAGTCGGGAAAAAATGACAGCACTTTCAGGGGTTCTGTTTTTACCCCAAGCCTAGGAATTGGAAGAGAGTAAGTGGCCATGTATCATAAAACGAGGTGGGGAGGAGAACTGGCATGGCAACCCCAAATGTAAGAAATCCATCAAAGGAGGCAGAGAAAGCCTAAGCTGTCAACGGGAACAATAGCTTCTGTTGCCTGACTCCTCGAAGGATTCCAGTTCGATTTCAACTGCTGAAGTGTGTGTTAAGGAAGCTAATACAGTGAGGTGACTGGAGTCAAATCTCAACACCCAGGGTCAGCTTCTAGGAGATGTAGAAGAGGAATTCTGATCTTACAATCCCTCTCACCTAAAGGCAAACCAACGAACTACTTTGGGCTAAAGTTAGTCCTGTTTTCCCCTTAAGTACCACTCAGGCATCAGCTCAGCAAAGGAAACTTACCTTCTCTACTTGTATACTCCCTACCCCAGCAAAGCTAGGAAAAAGGATACTCCCCTCTTTCGGTGGAGGTAAAGTCCTTGTGGAAAGAAGGGCAGAAACCACACGCCGGAACAGCTGTGTGTGTGTGAATGGTGACCAAAAAAAAAAAAAGGAAAAAAAAAAGGTCAGGTTCAGAGGCTGGAATAATTCAGGGCCTTTGAGATACATGATGGGGAGATGAATCTTGACCCCCACCCCGCAAAAGATAAGCCAAGGTTATCCAAAAGAGTAAACAGTGGTGGTAGCTACAGACAGAGTGCAGTTAAAGTATTATAGAAAGAAACAAGTATTACCTTTTTCACGTTGTAACCGGTTTTGGCACTGGTCTCAATAAACATCACATTGAGGTTTCTGGATTTTTCTTCACCCTCTTCTGCAGTGACTTGTCTGGACGAATCAGAAATGATGAAAAGGGCCAGAGTTATTGGATATGGATAGATTCTTCTGAGGTGTAATGATGCTTACCTAGCGCCAGGAACTCTAGAAGGCTTAAACCCATGACCCATCTGATTACAGGGTGAGGACTCTCTCCTATACCCCCCACATATCCTTGTGCCCTGATGGGACGCCCCCCTGTCCTTCCCCTCCTGCAGTGCTGGTAGTGGGCAGAGGAGACTAAGGTAACTCCTCCCCAAGTAAATAGAACACAGTTGACCCTCCCCATAGAGACTGAATTTTAGGTATGCCAGAAGAAATTGTAGTTATACTTTACCTTTTGTTATCCAAATCAATCTTGTTACCCACCAACATGATGACAACATTGTCACCTCTTTCTGCTCGTACATGTTCTACCCACTTATCTGTCTCCTTAAAAGAACTGATGTCTGCAAGAGAATATGTTGCAGAGCGTTGAAACATTTAGGAGAGATTTGGAGAGAACACTTCCTCTCTGCTAATTTTATCAATCTCCCTATCAATCTCTTTATAATCCCCTTTTGAAATAAAACATTGCATAACACCCACTTGTGATGTCATAGACAACCACTGCAATAGTTGAATCACGAATGTAGCTAGGAATTAGGCTGTGAAAGCGCTCCTGGCCAGCTGTGTCCCATAGCTGCAGCTGAACCTGCATAAAACAAATGTTCAGGAAGAAGATGGGGAAAGGTAGAAAAGAAACTAGCCTTTTTAAAAAGCTCAGACCTAATAAAGGCAGAATACAAAAGGTCGGGGAGAGTGGATCCCTGAGAAGTGGCTGCTATAGCCTCAAACCAAGTGGCCTATAGTCCTAGGACAGGTCCAACCAATTTCAATATACTGTTTTGATTCAGGAAGACCCTACAGCACAGCAGATTTAAGGATTCAAGGTCTCTTGGAGTTTATGTTACAGTTGGAGATTAGATGAAGGCAGGCAGAACAAGAAACATCATAGGGCTTGGTAATTTGAAGAGGCTTCAGTTTTTTTGATGGTGCTACCCAACTGTGATGAATAGGCCTAAGGGGTTGAAGTGTAGGGTTTGTGGTATGAGAGTTAACACTCACTATTTGGTCCTCCAAGTACATGGTCTTAGACAAGAAGTCAATTCCAACAGTTGCCTACAAAAGAAAGTGAGAGACACTCCAGCATTCCCTCTATTCCCAATAGGAGGCAGTCTTAGAACCCAAAGTGGAGAATGACCCTTCAAGAAGTTGTCCTGGCTCCACTTCCCAATGCTTATAATACATAACTTTGAGGAGGAGAATCTCCAGGTGAGTCCGCCAAGAAGAGCGGCAAAAATGTACCATATGACTTGGTGATGGGCTTACCTGGCAGGCGCAGCCGAAGCTGTTGTACATGAAGCGGGTGATGACGGATGTCTTCCCTACTGTGAGGGAGTTAAGCAGGCCAATCGTTGCCCTCGGTGCCCTTTCTCCCCCCAATGTTTCTATGAGCCCTCCCTCTTCCCACTCCAACCTTTCCCAACAAGGAGGAACTCGGTTCCCCAGAGAATGCCCCACCCCATTTCATACCAATTACACCTCCCTGTCCCCAAAGCCCAACCCAGACCCGCACCGCTCGGCTCTCCCAGGAATAAGAGTTTAGATTTGCACAGAGACTGGTATTCGGTTCTTTCGGCAGCCTCCAGGCCAAAGCCTCCGGCCTCCATCCAGGCCTTGTCGTGACCAAAGGCAGACATCGCTTCAGGTAGGTGGCAGCCAAAATGGCTTCCGACGCTCAGCCTTCGCCGCCAGACGTCATGCCATACTCTACTGACGTCCGCTGACGGCCATTGGCTTCACACCCAGGCCTGGGCACGGCCACGCCCCCTCGGCCCCCTCCTCACAGCTTGCACTGTGCCTCGTGTTCAGCGCAATCCTATGGCCACTAGAGTGGGGTCATGGGGTGGAGAGAGGGATGGCCACTGACCGTGTCACAGGAAGTTGGGGTCAGCGTAAGGGAAAAGCACGGGCTAAGTGTAGTGTAATCACGGCGAAGGGGTGGAGGTGGGGAAGATTGTTCTCAGCAGTTCCATGATCCTCCAGGAAGAGGAAATAGGCAAGAGATCGCCAGGCACATCTGAACACACTGATTTATTAGAGTGTTACAGTGGGGGCTCCCACACAGACGGGCACCAGAGCGAGGTGCTCAGCTCCCCTCATCTCCCTCGGCCTCCGCAGCCTTCTGGTTCTCCTCCTCGCCTTTCCGCGTAAACTCCTCGATGACTATGTCCTCAGAGCTTGCAGAAGCAGCAGAAGAGAATGGAGGGTTAGGAACCCCTTTCTGGGTGTCCTCCGTGTCCACTCTTTTTTCCTGATCCCAGAAAAGTGATCCCCTCCCTGCTTCCCAGCTAGGCTCCTCAGCCCCCTCTTGGTGCCCCCACTCCTCCATCAGCCACTCTGGCTTGTTTCCTTCCATTCCTGCCCAAATTTCCCAGCACAAAAGTCCCCCAGGAGCACTGGAAGGGAAATAAGGATGAGGGGTGGGAAGGAGGGAAGGTATCAAAGAATGAAAGACGAAAGAAGTAAGGGCGAGGGGGTGGGGGAAAAGGAAAAAGAAAAATGGGAAGGGGATGAGGGGGAAGGATGATTCCAACAGAAGAGCAGAAGGTGGAGGGCGGGGGGGATGCAGAAAGGGAAAGGAGGGCATATGAAAAGCACCGAACTGTGACACGAAGCTAAGCCATATGTTTCCACTGCACACGTATTGAAAGCACCCCAGGGAAGCATTTTCACATTTCCATCATCATAACATGGAGGGTGGCAATGGGAAGAGGGAAATGGGGCTTCCCAGTCTTGTATTCCATTACCTAGCAGCCTCTGTAGCAAGCATGGAGAGGGAGGGAAAAAATGGAGCTGAAGCTGATTAGGGGCTCTTCGGTTCCCTGAAGAAGTATCTTTACTTCCCCCTCCCCCTTCCCAATCCTTCGTCTCCAGCACACACGACACACACACTTCCCCTGAAAACCTAGACACCCAGCCTACCTATTGCTATTCCATCCCCAGGCAAACTGCTAGTCTCCAATTCATGAGATCAGAATGGCTTGGACCCCAGTCCTCAGGACAACCGTTCCTGTGAGTTCCACCTGGTCACTCACCTTGAGATGGCTTCGGATGGATCAGGACCAAGGGTAGCTCCACACCAACATCGCTGCAAGGATCCCAAGGTGGAGTTACATCTCCTCTCTCTACAAGCCCAATCCCTGGACCTCCCTCCCTTAGTTTTCCAGTCTTTGGATGCCCTCAGACCCTCCCGAATCAATCATTTTGCTCTCCTTATCCCCTTGTCCTCCTCTTCTTGCCCAAGTCCCCCCACCCCACAGTCTCTCACCTGGCTGTCAGGTCTCCTAGGATGCTGTGGGTAGAATGACACCCAAAATTAGCAGCAGGAAATACAGAAGGGGCAACCTAGTTTCACTAGGGGATGAGGGATCATAAGACCTAATGAGCCAGCCACAGAATGGGTTTCTGGAAGGGAAAGTGACTTGCTCACTGAGCTCACCGTTTTGGGAACCTGGTCTGGGAGAAGGGGTGGGGAATGGTTTGATTGGGTCAATCTAACTGGGAGAAAAACAGAAGCGAAAAACCCTTGACTCCTCAGCCCCTTCCCAGACAGACCCAGAACCCTCACTTACCCACCACAGGACACCATCAGGTTGACTCTGACTTTGTAGGACACCAGGATCCCCAGCAGCTCTTTGTCCATTCCAGGTCTAATACTGGAGGTTGTAGTATTCGTTTTGGGGTGTTTAGGAGCATGAGGAGTAATTCATTCAGTCCCCAGTTTCTTCTCATGCATTCCCATCACCACACCCTATTATGTTTAGTCTTATCGTAGAATATCTCCCAGGCTCTAACCTCTCCTACCCATTGAGACCACATTTCTCTTCCTAACATTCACTTTTACCATGTCACCCTCTGCTCAAGAGCCTACATTTTGAATATAACAACTACTCTGCCTGACTTTCAAGACCCCTAACGACCTTGCCCTATCTAGCCTCTCTAACCTTTTCCGCCCTAACTCCTGGGATACAACCTAAGCAGACCCATCTTCTCTCCGTGATCAGAACATGCCATGTGGATTCCCACCTTCTAGCCTTGGCCCATGCTGTGTCCCTAGTCTAGAATGCTCTCTTTTTTCCTCTGTTGGTATCCAGATCCTTCACATTCTTCAAGATCTAGCTCATTCTACCTCCTCCAGGAAGCCCTCACCAGCTCTCCTGGCTTCTTTTAACTTTGTGGCACTTTTACTCTGAACCACGTGCACTAACATTTAACTGTTGGGTTGTATTTGCATCTCTCTTTGTTCCTCATCTAGGCCATAAATTGACTGAAGGCTGTCTTAAACTTCTTTGTATTCTCCACATTGCTTAGCATAGGAATGAGCATGTAATAGGTGTTCAGTAAAAAACCCACTGATTGAAAAATAAGACACTGAAAGCTGTATGAGCTTGAGAAAATCTCTTCATTGCTCTGGGCTGCTGATCTCTTACATATAAAATAATGCAGTTTGGATGATTTCTAATGGTATTTCTAGCAATAACAGTCTATAGCTACTTGATTGATAAGGGTAGGGAGAGATGGAGGGATTACACTTGACAGATGGTGGCAGGTGGTTTTTGGTGGGAGACACATCTAACACTAGGGCCTCCGAAGGCACAGAACCAAGTGAATGACTTCCTAGAATTCTATTCATTCCTGTTGCATCATTTTCCTTTTTTGCCCTCCTTTTCCTCCATTTCTCATCTCCTAGTCTTCTACTCCATCTTTATCTTTTCTAGAGAGTAGCTTCTGTAGAGATCACAGTATTCAGAGCCGGATGACATGTGATATAATCCTGTCTACGTCTACCACTTAACAGCGATGCCACCTTAAATGAATTCCTTCTTCTCTCTGAGCCTCAGGGTCCTTAAGTGTAAAAGGAAATAAGAACACCTATCCAGGCTACTTTAGTGGGGTTCTCACAAAGATAACATAGTACATATGTAGGACCTTTGTGAACTGTGAAATCGTATACAACATAAGGATTGCTTTCCTCTCCATGTTTTCCTTTTTTCTGCCTATGACCTAAGCCTGCCGTTGGTCCCACAGGCATTATTGAGCTTACTGCCGGCCCTTAGGCCTGGAGGAGTCTCTGAACACTGCCCTAGAGACACTTTAAAAAACGGATAGGCTTCACTGAAGATGAAACGTCAGAGCTGTAAATGTAGCATGTAGAATGGTTGAGGGGTGGGAAATGGAGGCTGAGAGTTACATTTGAGCTTACATCGTGCTAGAGGCCAGGTTGGTATCTTCATGCTTAAGTTTGCCATCCAGTGCCAGGCCCCGTTTCTGGCAGCTGGCAGCCAGGATTGGGGTTACTGCAAAGCTCTGGGAGAAGCTGGAATTGGCAGCTACAGTCTCCCTTCAAAAGAAGAACAAGAGAAGAATCTAGGCTGGGCTTGCTGACTAAGCATACTTTTACTCCCAAGAGTATCTTGTACAAGATTTTATAAGAACCTACTGGAGTATCCAAGAGAGGTGACATGTTTAACTGTGAAGACTGGGGGGAATTAGTTCTGGTGGGAAATCCTTATGCCCCTGCCCTCGCTCAGCATCGTGATGGGATTCCTGGGGGTAAGTTGCATCTCCTCCATCTAGTTCTCCTGGGAATCCCTCCCTGGGATCTTCCACCACCCTTTTTCCCCCAACCCCCTCACCTGCTTCCTGGACCTCTTTCCACCACCCCACCCCTTGGCTCTCTGACCCTAGCCCCAGCGCCAGCTCACGTGAATTCCTGAATGAACACAGTCTTGGAGTACTTGTCTAGTGAATACAGGACAACATCTGTGGTCTGGTCAACTGAATAAGCCAGGAAAAGCACATGATTATATCAGTCAGTCATCCTTGAGACCCCAGCTCAGTGTCCTTAGTTGTGACCTTATACATAGGCACACTATACATGATGCAGTAAGACATGCTCATTGACAAAATAAGATATGCATTTTGACAAGCCCATGTTAGAGGGAAAGCCTAGATGAATGCAGACAGGTAAGTGAGGCAGAATTTTGGAAAAAGACCTGTGGCTTTGGGACCAGGTGCACAGGGATGGAAAAAGAAACTCACCTGAAATCTTGATTTTTTTGATGACCTTGTTGGTGCAGTTGTTGATGGAAACATTGACAGAGATGGGTTCTCCATGGTAGTGAACCTAAAGCAGGAGGAGGGACCCATGTCAAGGCTGGAGGAAGAATGCACAGATGGAGACCTAGAACCCCTGCTTCCTTAGCACTGTTGTCACCCTGGCTCCCATCTCTGCCTGCCCAAGTAGGAAATCAGTGAAGAAAGGGCATCAGAGGGGTTCTGGGGTGGAAGGCAAAAAGTGGGGGTCACAAACCTCACTGTCCATCCAGGCCTGGAGTTGTAGGGGCTGAGCTGACAGAAGGAAGCGGCGGATGGTCTGGGCTGAGGGGCCAGGGCCTGCCTCTGGTGGTGCAAATTGTACTTTCCGGACAACCAGCCGCACATAGTCTCTGAGCAGAGACCAAGGGATTAGCCAGAGCGTCCTCCTTTCAGACCCACAGACCTCTCCCATGCCACCCCCATAGTCCAATCGTTACTTAAGAATGGGAGCAGAGGAAGGCCTCCCTCAGAGAACTTCTCTAGTCCCTTAATGCAAGTATGTAGACCAAAGGTTAGTAAACTGTGGCCACTGGCCAAATCTGGCCTGATGCCTGTTTTCCTATGGCCCACGAGCTGAGAATGGTTATATTACATTTGTAAATGGTTGAAGTAAATCAAAGAACAATGCTATTTTATGACATGTGGACATTACATGAAATTCAAATTTCAGTGTTCATAAGTAAAGTTCTATTGGACACACAGCCACACTCATTCATTTCTATACTATCTGTGACTGCGTTTGCACTACAACAGCAGAGTTGAGTACATGCAACAGAGAAATACTGTTTTTTTTGGCCCATTACAGAAAAGTTCGCTGACCCCTGCCCTAGATCAAAGAAGATAAGTCAGAGGGGGCTCAGAACCGGGCGTCACTGGTGGCGATGATGCTGTGGAGGTTAGAAGTGGGGCTATTTCTGTCATGAGAGCAGGATCTGTTTCCTGGCAGAGGCTGGAGGCAGGGATTTTTGGGGACAACCAAAGAATACCTCTTGGAGACTGTCTCCTCCGGGTTTTCAGCACAGAAACTCTTCACTTCAAAGTCAATCCCACAGGGCTGTAAAAGGACAAGGGCAAAGAGAGCTAATTTCCAGTGCTGTCCTCCCTTCCTCATGGGCCTATAAGAAAATGCCTGACCTCTTTCCTTAGCTGTCCATTTCTCCAGTCTTGACTATCCCACTGTTCCTCTTCCCTGGCACTACCATCTATCCTTCTTTCTTAGAACCTAGTCCTCACCTTTCCTGAATCTTCAGGACCTGGCTGCAGTGTCACAGAACAGGGCAGGTTGGTCACCATCTAGGGGACAGAAAGGAGATCAGAAAAGAAATAGAAAAGAAAAGAATACAAACAAATGCAAAAGAAATAGGGAACCCTCTCCCTTGTCCTTCTTGAGCTTCCTCTCTTAATCTTCCCTGGAGACCTTGCCTGCCCAGGGCTTGGGGTCAGTACCTGCAGTGTAAAGGGGTAGGCATTGTCCCCTAGCTTGTGCAGCAGTCGCTCCTGTAGAACTGTGAGGGGCCCCTTAGGGCTGCTGGATTCAGCTGGGACCACTTGCAGGGTCTGCACATACAGATCTTTTCGGAATGTCAGACCAATCACTTCCAAGTCATCACGGCCATAGCGAAAGGCACATGTCAACATGACAAACACTGCAGACATAGGAGGAAGAGAGTGGCCTGTCAGGCCTGAGTGGGAAGGGGAATCTTAACTGAGTCAAGAAGACACAGACAGGTTATGTAATATGATCAAAGGCTGGCCGGGCGCAGTGGCTCACGCCTGTAGTCCCAGCACTTTGGGAGGCCGAGGCAGGTGGATCACAAGGTCAGGAGATCGAGACCATCCTGGCTAACACAGTGAAACCCCATCTCTACTAAAAAAAAAAATTACAAAAAATTAGCCGGGCGTGGTGGCAGGTGTCTGTAGTCCCAGCTACTCGGGAGGCTGAGGCAGGATAATGGCATGAGCCCAGGAGGCGGACCTTGCAGTGAGCCAAGATCGCGTCGTCACTGCCCTCTCCAGCCTGGGCGACAGAGCAAGACTCTGTCTCAAAAAAAAAAAAAAAAAGATCGAAGGCTATGGGCACAAAGAAAAAGATTATTAATACATTTGACTGCAGTAAGATTTATATTAAAAGTCTTTATAAACAAAGTCTTCTTTATGTTCAAAGTCTTTATAAACAAAGAAAAAATGGAAAGCCTGGGAGAAAATCTTTGCAACACATATAACACACTGAAGTTTAGCGTCCAAAATATGTAAGGACTCCCACACGTCAACAATAATAATGTACCAGTATAAAAGTGTGCAAAGAATGTGAAGAGGCCCTTGCAGAAGTGTGCAAAGAATGTGAAGGAATGGCCAATAACATATGAAAACATATTTAGTTTCATTAGTAATCAGATAAACGCAAATTAAAACCACAACGAGATAAGATTTCACACACATCAGATTGTCAAAAAATGTTAAATCTGGCAACATTACATGTTAATGAAGATGTGGAGCAAAAGGAGTTCTTACATACTGCTGGTGGGAGTATTAATGCAACCAATTTGCAAAACTATTTGGGATTATCCAGTAAAATTAAATCTGCTCGTAGTGTATGAACTGGAGATAATCTAAAAATCTATCAACAGGAGAATTGGTAAAAAATGTATGGTATATTCACATAATGGAACACTAAACCAAGGTTGAAATAAATGAACTAGAACTTCAGAGAATGCCCTGTGGTTTGTATGTGGCCTCTCCATAATTCAGGAGTTGAAAGTTGATGACCATTGTGATGGTATTAAGATGGCCATTAAGAGGTGATTAGATCATGGGGCTTCTTTGTTCATGAATTCCTTTATGAACGGGATTAAGACCCTTATAAAGGAGACCTTTTGCCCTTCCACCTTCCACCATGTAAGGACACAATGTTTCTCCCCTCTGGAGGATACAGTAATAAGGCACCATCTTGGAAGCAGAGAGCAGCCGTCATCAGAAAACAGAACCTGCTAGAGCCTTGATCTTGGACGTCCTAGCTTTCAGAATTGTGAGAAAATAAATTTCTGTTCTTTATAAATTACCTAGTCTCAGGTATTTTGCTGTAGCAGCACAAACAGACTAAGACCTGTGTCAACATGGTTAAATCTCAAAATTTATTGAACAAGGCTGGGCACGGTAGCTCACGCCTGTAATCCCAGCAATTTGGGAGGCCTAGGTGGGCAGATCGCTTGAGAACAGGAGTTCGAGACCAGCCTGACCAACATGGTGAAAACCCATCTCTACTAAAACACAAAAATTAGCCGGGCATGGTGGCATACACCTGTAATTCCAGCTACTCAGGAGGCTGAGGCAGGAGAATTGCTTGAACCCGGGAGGCGGAGGTTGCAGTGAGCTGAGATTGCACCATTGCCCTCCAGCAGGGGTGACAGAGTGAGACTCTGTCTCAAAAAAAAAAAAAAAAAAAAGCTACTGAACAAAATATCTAGCTGCAGAATGATAGGTACAGTATGTTACCGGTTATATAAAGTTTAAAAGCATGATGATGACAATATCAAAGTTGCTCATAGACACGTAAATATGGAGTAGAAGTATGGAGCCATCAAGAGAATAATCACCAAATTCAGGATAGTCGTTATCTGGGGAGGGAGGAGAGAAGGAGGAGAAGCAGTGAGTAGGGAGGGAGGAAGGCAAACTGGATCAGGGAAGGACACACAGGAGACTTTAGTTTGTTTCTGTTATTCTTTTTAAAGCTTGGTGATGAGTACAGGGTATTCATTACATAATTCTCTATGCCTGAAATATTTTATCATGAAAAAGAGAAACAATAATATTTAGGGCCAGAATACCTGGACCTGAATAGGACTTGCACAAATCTCTTGATTTCTCTGGGTCTCAGTTATTACACCTGTCAATAATAGGACTGCTCTAGTAACTCTACATATGCTATTTAGACCTCGAAACAACCCTCTGAAGTATTATTATCTCCACTTTACAGGCAAAGAAAGTGAGCTCGGAGCTGTTAAGCAATGGTTCAGGATTTCAACCCAGGCCTGTCTGACTCCAAAGCTCAGGCTCATAGGTGCTCAACTTAACTCATAGGATGGTTGTGAGGAGTTGATGTATTAGAAATCCCTTTGGAGGCTGGGCACAGTGGCTCACACCTGTAATCCCAGCACTTTGGGAGGCTGAGGTGGGCAGATAGCCTGAGGTCAGGAGTTCGAGTCCAGCCTGGCCCACATGGTGAAACCCTGTCTTTACTAAAAACACAAAAATTAACCGGGCGTGGTGGTGGCCACCTGTAATCCCAGCTACTCGGGAGGCTGAGGCAGGAGAATCGCTTGAACCTGGGAGGTGGAGGTTGCTGTGAGATGACATCACACCACTGCACTCCAGCCTGGGCAACAGAGTGAGTCTCCGTCTCAAAAAAAAAAAAAAAAAAAAGGAATCCCTTTGGAAACTTCAAAATAATTATAGATGTGGATGAAGATGATGATGATGATACTGACAGAAATGGAAGAGTTATAATTGAACTCATACTTTGTAACTGGTATCTAAGATTTGAAAGAAATCAAGTGAGAGGCAGATAGAAAGCATCTGAAATGCACTAATGGAATGTAGAATGGAGTAGAGAGGGATACCTGTCCAAGTACAGGGTGACAGAGGTTGAGGCAAGGAAAGATATAGAACAGGAATGTGTAACCTTACTCCTATCAGGGGTTCTGACCCAAAGAAAAAAAAAAAAAACTGCCAACAGCAGCACTTGAGTAGAAAGCAACTTATTTTAGTATTTTTAAGAACTCAAAACATCAAACACCGGATTATTTGCTTTTAAAATTGAGAATGAGGAAAATGAACCTATATTCAAAAGATACAGCAAAGCCTGAAAGTATTGATAATATCGGTGTTTATAAGGACTGGGGCAATATGGGAAGCCTCATGCACTGCAGGAGTGAGATTTAATTGGTATAAGCGTTTTAGAGGGCAATTTGACAATGGGTATAGAAAGCTTTAAAAATGTGTGAATGAGGCCGGGCGCGGTGGCTCAAGCCTGTAATCCCAGCACTTTGGGAGGCCGAGGCCGGGCGGATCACGAGGTCAGGAGATCGTAGACCATCCTGGCTAACACGGTGAAACCCCGTCTCTACTAAAAAATACAAAAAACTAGCCGGGCGAGGTGGCGGGCGCCTGTAGTCCCAGCTACTCGGGAGGCTGAGGCAGGAGAATGGCATAAACCCGGGAGGCGGAGCTTGCAGTGACCTGAGATCCGGCCACTGCACTCCAGCCTGGGCAACAGAGCAAGACTCCGTTTCAAAAAAAAAAAAAAATGTGTGAATGCCTTTTGGCCGTTAATTCCTCTTCTAGGCATTTAGCCTAAAGAAATAATTGAACAAGTGAGAAAAAGATGTGCATTGCAGGGCATCGTGGTATCCCCATACAATATAGTACTAGGCAACTTAAAAAGTTATAGATTTGTATATATTGACACAGGTTTAAAAGATTATAAAATATTATTTGTAGTATAGCATTTTAGTTAAAATTTTGATGTTTGCACAGAAAATATGAATAAGATCAAAAGATTAGTGATTAAAGATGGTAAGGTTACACAGTCTCTCCTTCATCATCAAATGTTTTCTAATTTTTTTTTTTTTTTTTTTTTTTTTTTTTTTTGAGACGGAGTCTCGCTCTGTCGCCCAGGCTGGAGTGCAGTGGCCGGATCTCAGCTCACTGCAAGCTCCGCCTCCCGGGTTTACGCCATTCTCCTGCCTCAGCCTCCTGTGTAGCTGGGACTATAGGCGCCCGCCACCTCGCCCGGCTAGTTTTTTGTATTTTTTAGTAGAGACGGGGTTTCGCCGTGTTAGCCAGGATGGTCTTGATCTCCTGACCTCATGATCCACCCGTCTCGGCCTCCCAAAGTGCTGGGATTACAGGCTTGAGCCACCGCGCCCGGCCATGTTTTCTGATTTTTCTACAATGGAGACAAACCTAATACTTTTCAAAAGATACAACAAATAGATTCACCTTTGTTCTCAATTATGGCCAATTATGGTGTGAGAAAGGAAAGAGAAAGAAAGGAAAATAAGGCATAAAGGAAAGGAAAAAGACAGAAAGGAAAAAGGAGAGGAAAAGAGGTGGCTGGTAGGAGGCAGGGTGAGAGAAGAAATGAAAAAGATGAGGAATGAGACAGAAAAAAAGGTCAGGATGGGTGAGGCAGAAGGGGATCTAGTAGCACCTGAGGTAAGGATGTTAATCAGACGACTTGTTCTTGGAATTGCTTTCTGTTCCTGTGTTGGGAGGGCAGCAGACTAAGACATCAACTGCATCATGCAACTCCTACCCCCAACTGAAGCTCTAATTGGCTCTCTAGCAATTTAGAATTGTCCTTTTTTTGCATGCTAGGAAATAGCTTGTTTTTATTTTCTTTTAAAGTCAGTATCTATTCTAAAGTTATTAACGTATAGTTGTGTTTATTCTACAAAATATATGTTAATTGTCTGAGCATCAGAAAATACAAACAAAAAGACAAATCAAAGCTCCACCATAATATATCATGTTCCACAGATAACTACTGTTAATATCTGTTATGTGTGCTTCTCAACTTTGTCTGTTGCTAGAATTGAACGCAAGGCCACCTTAGGTATTTTTTACTTTTCTCTCATTGCCTTTTTGAAGTTAAACTTTGTATTTTGAGATCACTGTAGAGTCACATGCAGTTGTAAGAAATTATACAGAGAGAGATTGTAGATATATTTTTGTTAAACAACAATTTGTTCACACTATCACATATACTGTCCTATCACTGGCCTTTATCACTCCACAGTATAGATTAAGCATATTTTACATCCACAAATGTACCTTGATAAAAAAAAAACATTAGAAAATATGACGCAGGCCGGGCGCGGTGGCTCAAGCCTGTAATCCCAGCACTTTGGGAGGCCGAGGCGGGCGGATCACAAGGTCAGGAGATCGAGACCACAGTGAAACCCCGTCTCTACTAAAAATACAAAAAAATTGGCCGGGCGCGGTGGTGGGCGCCTGTAGTCCCAGCTACTCAGGAGGCTGAGGCAGGAGAATGGCGGGAACCCGGGAGGCGGAGCTTGCAGTGAGCCGAGATCGCGCCACTGCACTCCAGCCTGGGCAACAGCGTGAGACTCCGTCTCAAAAAAAAAAAAAAAAAAAAAAAAAAAAAAGAAAATATGACGCAAACAAGACAATCTTCATAGAGGTAACAAACCATGTTGAAAAACTAAGAATAAACAAGAAATACGCGCAACTTAAATGAAAAGTAATATAAAACTCTACTAAGGGGACATTAAAAAAAGATTAGAATAAAAGGAAAAATTCATTCTCTTCCTGGAACAACATATATTTTTAACTAAAGATTTCTTTCCAGAGCTTGTGAAGATTTTGTAGAAATGTGAAAAAATGATTTAGGTTTTAGAAATATAGAATACTTGGGAACCTTAAATAAGTTGGTTAATTTATGAGTCTATCCCAAAGTTCCTCTGATATTTAAAACCGACTTGATTGCTTCTTCACACTGCTTAATCTGAGAGATTTAGGCTACTTTATTCTCCAATATCTAACAGTTACATCCGAACTAGTACTCATCAACCCATTCAGCACCTTTTTCAAATCAACCCCAATTTTCAGTCTAGTTGGATCACGGTGGGGTTAATCCACAGTGAGAAATTAAAAGGAAAAAAAGCAGCAACGACAACAACAAAAATCAGCATAATCTTGATCTATAGTAGTGCTGCCAAAGTAATGTTTCTTACGGTTACTTCCTGTGGTTGTTGTTTTGGTTTTTGTTTGGGAATTTTTCCTTGAATAAAAGGTCAGTTTCACTACACAAAAAAGGAGATGGAAACACGTATACCAGAGGTTGCAAAATGGCAGCCTGAAGGTCACATCTAACCAACAGAAAAAAAAAAGTTTATAATCTATCCAGGCTTCTAAAGTCTTTTAGTGAGTTGCCAACATTTGAAAATCAGGAAATCTGCATTAAAATATGGATTTCTGACTTATTGGATCATTCTATAGGCAGTCTAAGATTCAGATCAATAGCCAAGCAGGGCCACCACCAGTAATAATAGAGAAAATCCGAAATTCTGAAAGAAGCTATTTTAATTTCAGCACGAGTGTAAGTTTTGTGCAATTTTGAAAAATAAAATTTAATTTATGCTTTAGATATTTACTTTGAATATGATTTGGGTAAGGGGGCACCATAATCTTTTCACACTTTGGGCCTCTAAAAGTCTTATTTTGAGCTTCATTTACAGTTCCTCGTTAACAATTATAAAATTTGGCCACACTGGGCTGGAATTCCCAGTTGTCAGCCTCCACCAGAGAAGGCATTCGCAGTTCCTGCCACTTTCTGGTTTTCTTATACTCTGGTGCAATCCACTCATCGAGTTACCTGTCTGAAACACACAAAGACCGACAAAGATTTCCACTTACACTTTCGACCTTTTAAGTACTCAGGATCAACCAGGACTACACCATCTGTGGAGAGAAGGACAGACAGCACTTTGGTCAGGAAAAGCTCTCAAGACTATGAAATAGAAGATGATCCCTGAAATGGTTCTTCCCATTCTTCCCTTTAATTTGCCTCCTTTTCTGCACAGTCTCTCCTGGACTTTCTTTTACTCCCTAGTTTCCATTCCTCTTTCCCCAGGCTTCCCCTTTTTGGACTCACTGACCAATGGGTTCCACCATGTCCACATGGTCCACGAAGTCCCGTTTCCCCAGGTAGATGGAGAGCTGTTGTGGAACAACTTTGCATGTTATTCTCACAATCATTTTGGAATGGATTCCCCTGAAGCCCCCAACCCAGATCCCTGAGACCTTGAAGGATGTACCCACCTATCCCTTTTGCCCTCTCATTTGCCCAGCTGGGCCAGGTTCTCTCACCTTCCCATTGGAGCTGGTCTTCTTAAACACCCTATGGGGAGAAAACCAGAAAGAGGATGGAGAGGGGGATTGGAAGTGCAGGGAAGAGGAAATAAGGGAAGTGGGGAGAAAAGAAATATTCTTAGGATTAGGAGAAGAGGCTCCAGGAGCATAGGATGGGGCAAAGGTAGAGATAATCGGGATAGAATCCAAGGACACAAGTTAGGGAGAGATTGGAAATCCCCCTACCCCAAAGGGAAATACTTGGATTGGGGTAGGGAGCAATTCACAGATTCAAAAGATTAGAAGGAGTTCTTACTTGGACATGTTGGCTATATAGTTGATGTTGAGCCTTTTCTGCGAAAAGGGAAAGAAGAAAGGCTCAATCATTTCATTTCCATTCTTCTCACCCCACTCCAGCATACCATCCATATACACCTAGTGTGATGTAACCTTTCTTCCTTAGACAGACACCTCACCCACATCAAGTACCTCCTATTCTCCCTTCTGCCAAGGGTACTTCTTCAGCTGTATTCTTGCCCATCTTGGGCAAGAGGGGAAAAAAAACTTTCCTATTTTGTACAAATCATTGACTAACCATACTAGCTATTCTCCAGAAAGGGCCAAACTTCCTAGAATGGCTGGGGGACTCTTGAGAGCCCTCAGAGAGAAGGAACTTCTCTGGAAAGAGGCTGGACAGAGGTTTCCATCCAGAAAAGTTTGAGAAAAATGTGTTTCTTGGTCTGTATGAGGCTAGACATCCCCTGGCACACACTAGGTGCCAAGACATGTTTGTGGGATACATGAATGAATGAATGAATGAATGAATGAACAAATGAATGGATTCTGTCTCCTTCTGCTACTGCAATGGATCCTGAGCCTGAGTTCACCTCATGATGGCCTTGACTGTCAACAAAGAATGGAGAAAAGTGTGAGAGAGAAGGGGTTGGTGCCTTCATACTCTCAGTTTTTGGTGACAGAAGTCTCTTTGGAGGTTGAAAGTCCTCCTTGAACCAACTCATCCCTCTCATTGCCTTCCCTAGATTTTCCCATTCTTATCCCCGTCCAGGTCCCCAGGGGCTAGGCCTTTGGGTGGGAATCCTTAGAGAGAGGGAGATGTCTCTCTAGGGCTTCTCTTTGATGCTTACTGAGCCTGGCCCAGGGGGTGAGCTTAGGGGAGCTTCCAGAGGTCTTTGGAGGGTCTCTAGGCCTGAATGTCTATAGGCTATGTCAGGAAGGGTGTCCCTCAACTGCTGCCTGATATATTAAGGGGGATGCTAAGAGCAAGGGATATAGGGTTTAGTATGGGCTAGAAGTCGAGGGCTCTGGAATATTACCTGGGGAGAGAGATGAAGTTCACATCAGTCTCCAGCTCTGGTTGCTATGCCTGCCTCCCCAGCCTCTTATACCCACAGTCCTCTGAGTGTTTTGATTGGTGGGGGTCATCAGAAAAGAATAGGGTTCTTGGGGGGGGGCATGAAACACTGCTATAAATAGTTCAGGTGCCAAGAGTTTGGAAAGCAGATTAGTGCCTAAAAGATTAGTGGCTAAAAGATTAGCAGGCTATTGCTGCTGGGACAGAGTGGGGGTAGGAGGTTGATTCTGATGATGTTAAAGGCAGGGGAGTTTGAGAAGGGTAACTTCAGGATTTTGGCCTTGTGAGGCCTTGAACCTGAGAACTGGGATCAAAGTGGAGTTGGAGGTCTTAAAGGTGAAGCATGGTGGGGGATTGAAATGGGAGGGCTCAAAGTATAGGCCTTTGTGTTTTTGAAAGGAATACCTTGTGTCACACTCCAATCTTTATATCAGCAGCTCCAGGCCACACAAAAGCCAAGGGTATGGGAAAGAGTACCTCGTCCCCAAGCCGCCCACCACTTGGGACATTGGACTCTTGAAGCTGATGTTTAGAAACCCCGATTATCCCAGCTTATGTGCACAGCAGGAGTCAATCTCCTGTAGGTAGTGGGGGCAGGAGTGGTGGAGGGGGAGCTGAGTGCATTGAGCTGTGTGTGCACATGTCTGTGAGCCTTGAACTTCTCTTCTCGTTGGAGAGGAAGGTAATATAAGATTCCCAGCCCGGGGACAGGTTCTTCTGGCAGGACATGCATGTCGAGGGAATAGGCGGCTGACATCTTATCACCCCTACCTAGGGTAAACCTCCTCACCCCAGCTCTTGACTCTGTCCAATCCCTGAAACTAAGTCCATGCTGTAAGCAGCTTCTCTTGCCTCGTATGACCGCTCATGGAATTAGAGATATTTCTGTCTCTGCAGCTGCCAGGACCCCCACAACAGCAACAACAAAGTAATCTTCCTTTCTTGACTGTCCTTCCCACAGGGCCTAGGCTCAGGCTTCACGGGCATAGAAAATGTAGAGACAGAACCTACAAGCTCTGGGGTTTCAGGACTCTGACCTCCTTCACCTCCCCTTACAGCAGTCTAGACATTAGTACTTATCTATAGACATAGCCCTTAACCCCAACCTCCACAATGCGGTGTCCATTCCTCAGAGGATGGCTATGGCTATGACTCAGAGGGCTGGGCAGGGCCTTCCCTAACTCCTGCCCCTCACTGAGGGCCCTGGACAGCTGTCCCATATTCTCTTTGCACAGTTCACGGTGTCAGCCCCTGCCATTCCTAGCCAATATGCATCTCAGGGCCTGGTTGTTTAGTTACTATAACTCTCTCCTTCTCAGGGACTTTCAGATAGTGTGAGAAGCCCAGATTCTGCAGGTACCACAGTGGGATAGGAACTGATGCTGGACATACAGGAAAGACTTGTATACATGCCAAGGTTGGTGTCTGTGAGGAAGGTGAAAAGTCAGAATGAATCTACTTTTCATGCCAGACATGGCAATATTCAATGGCAGGAGAGGAAGGCCTCTCTTCTTGTATGCTTATTTTTATCATTCAGGAAACCTTTCCCAGAATCTCTAGAATGACTAGTGGTCAGCCTATTTTTGTCTTTAGACCCACACTTGAGGCTCCTACCTCCCTTTTAGGTACTCAATCCCACTTTTCTTCTCTTTCTACTCAGATCCATGGACCTCTCAGTAGGAAGAGAGTAGATCTGCTAGGTCTTTAATTCATTATTATGATGGAATGTAAATCATTACTCTTTTCCAGAAGTTTGTGCATTTCTTGACTGAGGTAAAATTCACAAATCTTAACTGCAGCTCAATGAATTTTTACCTACTGTGGCAAGCTTAATTATGCCCCCCAAAGATGTCAGGTCTTAATCCCAGGAACCGATGAATGTTACCTTATATGAAAAAGAGACTTTGCAGATGTGAATAAATTAAGGAGCTCGAAATGGGGAGATTATTCTAGATTATCCAGGTGGGCCCTAATGTAATCACTAGTCTCTTTATGAGAGAGGGGCAGAGAGAGTTTTGACTCTGAAATAGGAGGCAATATGAGGCCTGAAGTAAGATGCTAGGCTGCTGGCTTTGAAGACGGAGGAAGGGGCCATGAGCCAAGGAATGCAAGCAATACAACTCTAGAAGCTGGAAAAGACAAAGAAATCGATTCTCCCCTAAAGTCTCTCACGGCCACAAGATGGCTGTTCCTGCTCAGGCATGGCCCTGCTGAAACCTTGATTTTGGCCCACTGAAACTGATTTTAGACTTCTGACCTCCAGAACTGTAAGAGAAGAACCGTGTATTGTTTCAAGTCACCAAGTCTGTGGTAATTTGTTACAGCAGCCATAGGAAACTAATACACCTGTGTAAACGCACATATAACCACCACCCAGGTTAAGATATAGAACATTTCCATTCCCCCAGAAAATTTCTTTGTGCCTCTTTCCAGTTAGTAGCTTCCCGAAGAGAACAGTCACAAGTTTCACTTTGACCTGGAATACTTGCATTTTACGAGGATGCAACAGTAAGAAAGCAAAGGAATGCATATCTAATGGAGTTTCTGGCCCCTATAATACATTGGTGGGGGAAATATTTTTAGGTCCTTACCCACCCTCATTCTGTACACCTGGATGATATCTCCAACCAGACCTTCCAGTTAGAAAATGATGATCAGATCTCTGCATGAGGAAGGAGTGGGTTATTCAGTAAAAGGTTGTAGCA
The DNA here is from genome assembly GCF_024542745.1 of Macaca thibetana thibetana. Lineage (NCBI taxonomy): Eukaryota > Metazoa > Chordata > Mammalia > Primates > Cercopithecidae > Macaca > Macaca thibetana. The sequence goes on along the minus strand of NC_065598.1, from coordinate 66,703,894 downwards.
GACAGAATTGCTTACCAACTCAATAGTCATCTCCCTCTTCCTCCTTGTGGGAAGAATCCCCATTTTTAAGGTATTTCACCCTCCTCCGCATGGGTCTGTGCTCCTCTATGCCACTCATGGTCGTTTTATCCCCCTTGCCAGTGATCAGCTTAGTTATAGGCATGGTGAAATTCAGGCCACTGTGATGTGAGAGGAGGTATGCTGGAGAGATTCTGGGAAAGGTTTCTTGAATGATAAAAATAAGCATACAGGAAGAGGCCTTCCTCTTTTACCATTGAATATCACCATGTCTGGAAACAATGCCTGACCGGCAATAGCCACCCTGTGACCATGAAAGTTGCTAAATAACATGCCAAGGTTTCAAATCAGAGAGATGGAAAGAATCAGGATTTTTTAATGACATTGTTGAACTGCTGAATTAATCAGCTCCAAAGCCACCCACTACTGAACTTATATGCAAGATAATATATTTCCTTTTTTAAAAACAGTCATCTAAGTTGGGATTTTCTGTTATTGCAACTGAAAACATAGCAAAAGATTCAAGTGGGATGTGGATGAGGCATTAGCTCAGTGGGGGAGGATGGAACGGAGATAGATGGATTAAATCGCAGAAACAGATTTCCTGTGCTGTCCTAGGCGCTGAACAAACTAGTCCTGGTCTCCACTCTAAGGTTGTTAACAGCCTTGCTGGAGATAAAGTTGGGTGTGTAGAAAGACAAAAAGGGCACACTACAGATAATACATATGAACAAAGCTAACTTGGGTACAACTATGTGGAGCCAGTCATTTCCCCATGATTTTATTAGTAAGTTTAGACATCCAGGGCTTCAGATCACTACTCCTTTCCGTCAAGGTTGAGTGACTGTCTTGTTCCACTTACTCTCAGCAAGTAATTCCATTTGTTCACTTCATAAAGAAAATTCAGGGCCGGGCGCGGTGGCTCAAGCCTGTAATCCCAGCACTTTGGGAGGCCGAGACGGGCGGATCACGAGGTCAGGAGATCGAGACCATCCTGGCTAACACGGTGAAACCCCATCTCTACTAAAAAATACAAAAAAACTAGCCGGGCGAAGTGGCGGGCGCCTGTGGTCCCAGCTACTCGGGACGCTGAGGCAGGAGAATGGCGTAAACCCGGGAGGCGGAGCTTGCAGTGAGCTGAGATCCGGCCACTGCACTCCAGCCTGGGCGACAGAGCCAGACTCAGTCTCAAAAAAAAAAAAAAAAAGAAAAAAAAAGAAAATTCAGCCAATTGGAGTGGACCTCACACCTTCCAAATACACCTATACTTTAATTCTCAATAACGACAATGAGGGCACTCTGCTGGGTTCCTTACATGCATTGCTTCATTGTCTTCTCACAACAAGCTAGGTGCTAGCATCCTCATTCTACATATGAGGAAATGGAGGTTCAGAAAGACTTATCCATAGTCACAGCTGCCAGGCAATGGAGCCAGAGTTCAACCCTAGGTCTGTCTGACTCCAAGCCTGCATTTTTTCCACTATATCACTTACCTTCCCTCCCTCATTTTCTTCCCTCTCCCTTCCTTCCTACCTTTATCCCTCCTTTCCCTCCTCCCTCCCTCCCTCCTTCCCTCCTTCTCTCCCTTCCTTCCTTCCTTCCTTCCTTTCCTCCTAACTCAGAGAAAGATATTAGAAATCATGCCTCTTCTCCGTTTCCTTCTTAAAGCTCCAAGGAAACAGAAAATCTTGCAAAGAAACTGTCATCAAGACAATTATGAATAGTAGATGTGAAGGGCCAAGAGGAAGAGGACTGGAACAAACTGGAGGAGTAGGGCAATGGAAGGGTGTCAGCAATAATGGTATTTGTACATCTTATATATCTCTGTCATGAGAAAAATAGTAAACTTTTTCTGCATACTAAATTCCAGACGTCAATGAGATACCCAAGTGTGTGTGTCCTGTAGCAAACAATATATATAGGGCTTAGATTATAGATGTGGGAACCATTCAATTCAACAAATTATAATTAAGTTATTCATTCATTCAACAACTATTTATTGAACACTTACTATGTGCAAGGTACTTGTTTTCTTAACTCTGAGTTGGAAGGCATTTTTATGGGGACAGCAGAGAATATAATTGGAAATAAAATATCTAGAACATATGTTATAATAACTTCACCTGGAAGGCTATGGGAAAGACAGAGGTACAATGAGGTACATGTTCTCAAGGAGCTCTGGTTCTGGTATGGGGGTGGGAGGATCAGGAGGAGATGGCCAAAACCACAAATGAGTATAATTCTAGGCTGCCTGTGGTATGTGCCATCTCTGTAGAAATGAAATGTGATAAAAGTGTGAGAGAAGGAGAGATGCATTTTGATTAGAGAGAGATCTGTATGCTGGAGTCTCTTGGCCATTACCAATTTTTGATAACCTCTGAGTCATAGTTGAAATCATGAGAGTAGATGTTCCAAGAGAGAAGGGGAAGAGAGGGTGGGGGTAGGGGGGAGAGAGATGGTGGAGAGGGAGATAGAGGAGAGGAGAGGAGAGGAATCTTTGGGGTAAGGCTCACATGTGGGGAAAGTAGGGCAAAAAAGAGCCAGGGAAGGGGCCAGAAGGAACATCCAGAGGAAGAGGAGAACCGGAGTAAAGCAAAGTCACAGAAACCAAAGTAAAGAAGAGTTTCACAGAAGAGAGTGAGGCTGATCCGCTGCATTCCATTCCTCTTGGCCCCGGGTGAGGATAGTAAAAGCCAATCAGGGGTGCTGGTTGGGGAGGGTTGGGAGAGGTCTTTTCCTGAAATAGCCACTGGGCGGCAGTGGTGGCAGCAGCAGCCGCTGCAGCTGTGTCGGGACCTGCAGAAACGTAGCAGAGCTAAATCAGGGGAAATGTAGCAGAGGTGAACCAGCCTGAAGCAGTGGGAGCAGGAAGCTGGCTCAGGCTGGGGCTTCTGTAGTGTAGTGCTTCTCCTTGGGTGTACACCAAACTTCAAAACACGCTTGTCCACCTCTGCAGAGGCCAGGTTCATCCCTGGGAGCAAAGCAGTAATAAAAAACACCTTATAAACTTGCAGCATTTTATGGTTCACAAAGTGCTTCCACACCTGGTAACCAATTCAATATTCAGGAAACCCTTGGTGTTATCATTCCCATTTCACTGGTGAAGAATGGAAGTTACAAAGAGGCGCCCAGGCTCACATAACTAATAAGTGGAAGAGCAAGGATTTAAACACAGGTCCGTCTGGCTTCAGAAACCCGGGCCTCTTATGCAGTGTCACAGTAGTCAGCTGCCCAGGACTCAGGTTATGACTGTGCCCTCCACTGCTACCTTTTATTCCACCCCTTACTCTACCACAGGGCAAGGATCTTCAGTTTCCCCATCCAGGTTTCTGAGCTTTCTGAGAGATCTAGATTCTAAATTCTAGAGCCTCCTTTGCAAGTCCGCCTCCTCCTCTCACTCCCGGTATCCAGCTGGGTGACATTCTCAGGACCTGAGGATCAAGTAAATTCAGAGTCCCCATTGCTTCTCAGCTCCATGCAGAGTGGATTCTGCTCCAGCCTGCTCACCCCTCCCCAAAGGCACTGCTTACCTCATCCTCAGAGTCCTCCAGACCGGGTTTGCCTCTAGTGCCTAAGACATACTTACGGAGGCTTAGTTGGCTTCAGGAGCCCCAGATCCTGAGCTGCTGACAGTCCCTACACCTGGCTCTCAAACCTCTAGGCTTGTTCTCTGCACCTTCTCCACTATATTCAGACCAAGTCTCTGGGAGTGATCAAGAGAGATGAGGGGTACTGTATAGAAAGGGGTAGAGTCTGTATGGGAAATGTATTGGCTAGTATCCTCCAGGAGGCATGAACTGTCTCCTGGCCATCTCCTCTTACATGTATAACAGGCATCTCAAAATTTACAGGCTGAAAAGTGAACTCCCAATCTTTCCCCTAAACCCACTCCTATCTCTGTCAACAGTAACTTTATTCTTCCAGCTGCTCAGGTCAGGCATCTTGGAGCAATTTTTGACTCTTCTTTCTCTTATACCCCATGTCGGTAAATCTCGCTGTCCCTACTTAAAAAAAATATATCCAGAATTTGACCACTTCTCATCATCTCCGTCACTGTGATCCAAGCTACCATCATCTCTATCAGCAATAGCCTCTTGACTGGTCTTCCCCCTGTACCTCCAGCCCTGCAGTCTATTCTCAACATAGAGCTGGCCAGTGAGCCTTCTAAAATGTAAGTCAGATGACACCTCTCTTCTCTAAACCCTAAGTGCCTTCCCATTCACCAAAGAGTCCTTTACAACGGCCTACAAGGACCTTCATGATCTGGTCCCTGCCAAACTCTCTGACTTCATTTTTTACTTTTCCCCTTCTCACAACACCTGGCCTTTATTCAAAAGTCACCCTTAATATTTATTTATTTATAGACAGGGTCTTGCTTTGTCATTGAGGCTGGAGTGCAGAGGTGTGATCATAGCTCACTGCAACCTCGAACTGCTGGGTTCAAGTGATCCTCCTATCTCGGACTCCCAAAGTGCTGGGATTAGACGTGTGAGCCACTGTGCCTGGTTTCACTCCTAATACTTAAAACAACGACTCTCTCTATTACCCTTTTCCTTCCCTCTTTAATTTTTCTCCATAATGATGATCACAATCTACATATTTTACTTATTAATTTTGTTATCCCCCAGTAGTATGTAAGTACCATTAGGGCGGGAGTTTTTGTCTATTTTGTCTACTCCTAAGGAATTACCAGTAACTGGAACTGGACCAGGCAAAAGTAGACTCTCAGTAAATATTTGTGGTTTTAAAAAAAATTATTTATATTTGAGACAGGGTCTCACTTCGACACCCAGATTGGAGTGCAGTGGCACGATCACAGCTCACTGCAGCCTCAACGTCCCAGGTTCAAGCACTCCTCCTGCCTTAGCCCCCCATGTAGCTGGGACTTCAGGTGCATGCCACCACGCCCGACTAATTTTTTGTATTTTTTGTGGAGACAGGGTTTTGCCACGTTGTCCAGGCTTGTGTTGAACTCCTGAGTTCAAGAGATCTGCCTGCCTTTGTCTCCCATAAATATTTGTTGATTCTTTCCTGGATCATAGCTAGTGGCTTAGAGAGGCAACTTAAGCACAGCAATTAAGTCATGGATGCTAGAGCCTGATCCAAAGGCAGGCCTGCCTTGGTTCAAATCTTGACTCTACCACTAACTAGCAAGACACCTAAACTTTCTGTGCCTTCATTTTTTCATCAGCAGAGCAGAGACAATAATAGTACCTAGTTCATAGAGAACCTATGGAGTCATTAATAAGTATAAAGCACTTAGAAAAATGCCTGTCACATACTAAGTGCTATATAAGCATTCGTTGTAATGATATGCATATGAGATTGAGATTTGTATTAAATATCAGTAGTTTAGATTTTCTAAAATCTTTCAATGTGTTGTCCTGCATTTGCCCATGTGAAAATTCATTTCCCATGTTTCTGCTCACTTACACAGACTTGTATGATCCCCCTGTAATCTATCTCCAGGGGCCTGGCTCTTCATCGGTAAACTTGGATGTTTCCTCGTGTGCTTCCTCCTGCAGTCATTTCAAAGCTGTTAAATAGTAATCTCGCTGGGCCCCAGTTTCCCAATCTGTACAATGAGTAGGGTTGGACTAGGTCATTGTAAAGGGCCTTTCTAACTCTTTGGATCTCCCAGATGGGAGGAGGGACAGGCCCCACCTCCAACTCCACCTCCTTGGATATGCCCTCTGGCTGCCAAGGGGAAAGGTGACAGAGTCAGCTGAGCTCAGCTTCAAGGGGACCAGGTAGGAGACGTGCCAAGGTTCTTGGGCAAGGGTGGCAATGGGGCTCCTGGGCTGTAGGCGGGCAGTGGGGAAGGTGTCATAGGTAAATGTCATCTGGAGACACTGTGACCAGGGCACTAGGAGAGGCGAAGGCACTGTGGGGAGAGACACTCCTCTTCCAGGGACACAGCTGTGATGAGGAGTCAGGAGACACTTTGTGTCTGGGTATCTTCCCACTTTGGATAGTGCTGGGAGGCCTCCACCCTCTTAAGCCAGCCAGGCTCTTAGGGACAGAGTGAGCTGCAGAGTGAGAACAACCCAAACCCACGGGCTGCCTGCCTGAGCCCCAGCACTGCCTGCTGCCCACCACTCCCCAAGCTGGACCAAGGGAGCTTGGGTAGGGGCCTGGCTAGCCTGAGTGCACCCAGATGCACTCCTGTCAGCTCTCTCTAGTGCTTCAACCACTGGTCTCCCTGCTCTTTGCGTTTTTTGCCCCAGCTCAGGGATAGGGGTGGGCAGGGAAATCCTGCCACCCTCACTTCTCCCCTTTCCATCTCCAGGGGGGCCATGGCCAGTACAGAGTCCTCGCTGTTGAGATCCATAGGCCTCAGCCTAGGTCCTGGCAGCAGTGAGGTGGAGCTGGACTGTTGGTTTGATGAGGATTTCAAGTTCATCCTGCTTCCTGTGAGCTATGCAGTTGTCTTTGTGCTGGGCTTGGGCCTTAACGCCCCAACCCTGTGGCTCTTCATCTTCCGCCTCCGACCCTGGGATGCAACTGCCACCTACATGTTCCACCTGGCATTGTCAGACACCTTGTATGTGCTGTCGCTGCCCACCCTCATCTACTATTATGCAGCCCGCAACCACTGGCCCTTTGGCACTGAGATCTGCAAGTTCGTCCGCTTTCTTTTCTATTGGAACCTCTACTGCAGCGTCCTTTTCCTCACCTGCATTAGCGTGCACCGCTACCTGGGCATCTGCCACCCACTTCGGGCACTACGCTGGGGCCGCCCTCGCCTCGCAGGCCTTATCTGCCTGGCAGTTTGGTTGGTCGTAGCCGGCTGCCTCGTGCCCAACCTGTTCTTCGTCACAACCAGCACCAGAGGGAACACCGTCCTGTGCCATGACACCACTCGGCCTGAAGAGTTTGACCACTATGTGCACTTCAGCTCGGCGGTCATGGGGCTGCTCTTTGGCGTGCCCTGCCTGGTCACTCTTGTTTGCTATGGGCTCATGGCCCGTCGCCTGTATCAGCCCTTGCCAGGCGCTGCACAGTCTTCTTCTCGTCTCCGATCTCTTCGCACCATAGCTGTGGTGCTGACCGTCTTCGCTGTCTGCTTCGTGCCTTTCCACATCACCCGCACCATTTACTACCTGGCAAGGCTGTTGGAAGCTGACTGCCGAGTGCTGAACATCGTCAACGTGGTCTATAAAGTGACTCGGCCCCTGGCCAGTGCCAACAGCTGCCTGGATCCTGTGCTCTACTTGCTCACTGGGGACAAATATCGACGTCAGCTCCATCAGCTCTGTGGTGGTGGCAAGCCCCAGCCCCGCACGACCGCCTCTTCCCTGGCACTAGTGTCCCTGCCTGAGGATAGCAGCTGCAGGTGGGCAGCCGCCCCCCAGGACAGTAGCTTCTCTACTCCTAGGGCAGATAGATTGTAACACGGGAAGCCGGGAAGTGAGAGAAAAGGGGGTGAGTGCAGGGCAGAGGTGAGGGAACCCAATAGTGATACCTGCTAAGGCGCTTCCTCCTGTTTTCCAGGCTCTGGATAGAAGCCCTCGCCCTGAGGGTTGGAGGGAGACAGGGACATTATGGGTGATCTCATCTCTCATAACCCCGTCAGTTGCCCACTCTTTTTTAGCCAATGCCAGCCTTCTACTCCTTTCTCATTGTTTCTGTCCCTTCCTGGGGCCATTGATCCTACAAGTCTTCCTGAAAATCTTCCCCAGTCCTCTTTCCCTGTCCCATTTCCCCCACAGCCTCCTATAGCATGTGTTTCTCCAGCCAGACCAGAGCATTCAGCTGAAGGGGTGGATCAGGCAGAGTCATCTCAGGATTGGCCTGACGTATCTGATGGTGATAACCAGAATCAGGAAGTGGAGGCAACTTCCATATCACAGATGCCAAGGATGTGCCATATGCAGCACCCACACCAACTTCCTGGTTCTCCCTCAAAGACAGCATAGTCTTGCTTACCGAGGCACTGCAATAGGGTGTGATCCCAGGGAGCCTGCATGCCAGGGTCCCCGCATATAGCTGGGGGCCTGACACTGTTGAACTAGTGCGCAGCATGAATTAAAGTCCTGTGATGGGGTGGGGACCTTAGCTGATAACAGCCTTTAGGACAGGAATGGGACTGGACCTTCTTTATGATGTTTGCTCAGAACATGTATATGACAGCTCTCCTGTACTTAACGAAAGGACAAGTGGATGGCTCAGACTGAGGGGGTGGAGCTCTCATGTCTATGGCTGTAAGTTCCGGCATTGAGGAGTAGAGCAGATTTGTGCAGAGGATGGTGGTGACAGGAATTGACGCCCAGAACTAGCGTTTCACTGATCTCTCCCCTTTCTCTAGCTCCTGCCCCAAATAAATGATAAATCTGCCACCAGCTCTTTCAGATCAGGCTTCACGACTTTGAGGCCAGGGTGGAGCACTAGGACTGGGAAGGTTCCTTTTAAAGTTTCCCACCCATTCATTGCTTCTCTCTTCCAGTGCCATCTTAGCACTTACAGGCTTATAGGATCAAGTTGCGGAGGGGAGCGGGGTGCATTGGAAATTGAGAAGCTAACCCCTAAGCCTTGGGAAGTAAGAATTTCTTGGTAGGCATTCTTGAGAAGGGTGGGCTCACACTTACAGGCCTTCTCCCTTTGAAATCACCTTCCAGCCTGTTGGTCTCCTGAGTCAGACCCCAGCCTTGCCTTTCGTTTTTTCCCACCCTTGCTGACCTGTCTCTGATCTCTTACTTATCTAATGATACCAACTTCTTATTGGCTTCTAAGGGGTCTCTCTCCGTAGAGTAGGGCTGGGGCTGGACTGCAGAAAAAAAATGACTTCAGTTTTCCTAAATTTCCCTTTTTGTTTTTTGAAAGGCTCCCACTTTCTGCCTAGATATCCAGGACCTTCTTGCTACGCAGGACTCCTGCCATTAGGAGTAAATGAACCGACTTTTTTCTCCTCTTCTTACTGGTTCTCTCAGTCTCACAGCCATTGTTACATACACTGTTCCTCATCTGCACTCTCTTCCTTTTATTCTATGACCATGGCCTCTTTGCCCATCACCTCCCCTAACCTGCTGTCCCCACCCAGTAAAGCTGCTTTTTCCATCCCAACTGACTCAGTGACTCAGGCCAATTTTCTCATCTGTTACTTTAGGGCTGTCTTCCCTTGCACTTTAGCTTTAAACACCTTGACTTTCACCTTGGGCCAATCTCCTTTCTTCTAGGACTGGAGGAAATTGCAGATGAAACCAGAGGACAAGGCTGGCTTGACTCACTAAAACTTCACATCCTGGAGCTACGTCTAAGCTCTCATTCCTCTTAGCCTGGTGTGTTCCTAGAGAACATTCCACAGCAGCTGTTTCCTGTCTTTTCCATCTCCACAAAGCCCCAAATTCATCTCCTTCTTGTGATCTCTTAAGAGAGTTACCTTGCCTCCTGCAAAACTGAGAAGCTCTAACGCTTCAACTTCCAGTTATCATTCATGATAACTACTCTGTATTTGCCCTGTCTTTCTGCCTTTCTTCCCTGAAGTTCCCAGAATAAGAGGTGGTCCCCTTTCTTATTCCTTTGTTTACCTCTCTTCATTATTTCAAGTCTCTTCCATCACCCATTTTATCCCACCTTAAAAACAAACAAACAAACAAAAAAACAAAGCATTACCACTGACACCTTAACCCTGCTGTCGTTTGTCTTTTCTTTTCTTTCCTTTTTTTTTGAGACGGAGTCTTGCTCTGTCGCCCAGGCTGGAGTGCAGTGGCACAATTCTCGGCTCACTGCAACCTTCACTTCCCGGGTTCAAGTGATTCTCCTGCCTCAGCCTCCCGAGTAGCTGGGATTACAGGCATGCACCACCACGCCCGGCTACTTTTTGTATGTTTAGTAGAGACGGGGTTGCACCATGTTGGCCAGGCTGGTCTCGAACTACCTACCGACCTCAAGTGATCTGCCCTCCTCAGCCTCCCAAAGTGCTGGGATTACAGGCGTGATTACACGCCTGGCCTAGAAACCTTTTATTGTAAATATTCTCCCTGGTTGCTATAGTCTTTCATGTCTATTATTTCAATTGCCTCATAAAATTATACCTGTCAGTAGATTACATTTTATTTGACTATTCCCCTATTATTGAATATTTAGATATATTTCAATTTTTCTGTGCTTTGAACATCTTAATGTGTATAGATTTTTTCTCCTTTGTAATTCTGTCTCTAGGATAAGTTCCCAGAAGCGGGATTACCAGACCAAAGAGCATGAACGTTTTTATGGATCATGATTGCCAAAAGGACTGCAAAAATTTTCCACACCACAATGACATATGAGTTGTTCCAGTTCCCTTGCAGTGCTAGCATTGGACTTTAGAAGAAATCTCTTTAGATGGTTAAATATTATTTTCATATTTTTTCATTTCTTTGATTACTCATGGGATTGAACTCTTTCCCATATGTTTACTCTTTGCATCTTTCTTCAGTTGGCACCCTAGTGGTATTCTTATATATCTAAATGTATTCTTTTTTTTTTTTTTGGTTTTGAGATGGAGTCTCGCTCTGTTGCCTGGGCTGGAGTGCAGTGGCCGGATCTCAGCTCACTGCAAGCTCTGCCTCCTGGGTTTATGCCATTCTCCTGCCTCAGCCTCCCGAGTAGCTGGGACTACAGGTGCCCGCCACCTTGCCCGGCTAGTGTTTTTTTTTTTTTTAGTAGAGACGGGGTTTCACCGTGTTAGCCAGGATGGTCTCAATCTCCTGACCTCGTGATCCGCCCGTCTTGGCCTCCCAAAGTGCTGGGATTACAAGCTTGAGCCACCACGCCCGGCCCATGTATTCTTTACTTAATATACATGCTATCCCTTTGTCATTATTTGATGTAAATATTTATCTTATTTATTGTGATACTTTTAATTTTAGTTCCTTATTTTATCCTCTCGCTTTAGAATTTCTCTCCTCATGCTTTTATCTCTCTGATTGCTTTCTATCTCCTTTGCTGACTTCTCTTTTGCTCCTTAAGTAAATAGCATTCCTGAGATCGGTCACAGAGTCATAGCATTTGGGGATTATTTAATGCCCTTTGTTCATTGGACTGTTGATTTTGCCTCGGAGAGACCATACATGCAGGTGACTCATAGTCCTTGAGAGTACCTCAGAGATCATATAGGGTCTGCGCACCCCCTCACTTTACATTGAAGGAAATAGGCCCAGAGAGGTGGCTTGCCCATGACTCAGTAAGTTAGTGGCAGAGAAGAGGCAAAGTCCCAGGTCTCCTGACTCCCAGGGCTCCTTATATACCATTACTTCAAGCCAACTCAATTCTAGGCCTTCCCTTCTCCCAACCTCCACCTCTACATCTTCAATTGCCTACTAGACAGTTTCACTTGGACCTTCCATTGTTAATTCCACCCCAAGATGTCAAAAGCAAAACTCCCTGAACCAGTTTGTCTACCTGTCTTGCTAATTTCTGTTCATGGCCTCTTCTTTCAAGTCAGCTAGGCTTGAAAACTCTCAGGCAATTTCAACTCTTGTCTCTCCCTATTTCACAGGTTCTGACATTTCTTTCTTCATCTTGCCAATTACAATTGGCCTTCCTTTTAGTCTCAGCACTACCATTCTAATACTGGCTTTTGTCACCTTATCCCTGACTGTCATAGGCTCCTAACTAGTCTTCCTTATCTCCAATCTCTTCCCATCGAAAGGCATCCTCTAAAATGCATATTGCCAGATTAGTCTACCCACACACTGCTTTCAGAGTTTCACTGTCTTACTCAAAATTCTTTCATAGTTCACTATTGTCCACAAGACAAGTCAAAATCCTTTTGTCAGAAATTCAAGAGGGTCTTTTGAATCTTATTTTCCATTATCCCCCAGTAAAAGTCTCTCTCCTAGATCTAGCTAAATTTGTCTTTTCGTTCTCTCTCCAAACAAGACTTGGGTTTTCTCACCTCTGTCTTTATTTTTCCTGTCCCCCACACTGGAATGCCCTCCCTTTCTTCTTGGGCTGCCCTTTTTCTATTCAGTTTCCAAGGCCAGGCTTTAGTCCTGCTTCCTGTTCGAGGCCTTCTCTGTTGACTCTTACCCACAGTGACCTTACAGGTCACTCCTAGAGCAATTATTGTCTCTGTCAGTCATTGGACACTTTTATTGTCTTCTAACATTACTTCTACTGTTATCTTGAATTGTTATTTAACTATTCATGTACTTTTGTCTTGAGTTCCCACCTATAAACCCCTTGAGTTACTGTGATAGAAAGGAAAGAGCATAGAACAGAAAATCAGAAGACCCAAGTCTGAGCTCTGGTTCAGAAAATGGGGATCAGGTGTGTCATCTTGAATGAGTCACTCAGACACTCTGAGCCACAATTTCATCATCCGTAAAAAGAAGATAATAATCTCAGCTTTAAGTACCTCTTCAGATTCTGGTGAAGCTCTAAGTACCTCTTCAGATTCTGGTGCTTAATAAATATTTTCTGAATGATTATATGTTAGTAATTCAGTTTATTGTTTCTTCTTCCAGGTATATTTCCACTTTGAGAGGCCACAGGAACCCCAAGGAATTAAAGCCTAGAGGACTTTAGGAACAAGGGGGGTAGGAGGGCATTGGAAAGATGTTTTGAGGGGAAGTAGACATAACCAGCATCTTTCACATTCCACTCTGTGGGCTACTCACTACTTGGCCTGTCTGTAAGGCTAACCTGGATGTAGGGAGGAGGGGAAGGTGGCGCATCCTGAGCTTTCACTTTGCTTATGTTTTCTATTCCTTCATCCAACAATCCCCAGCTGATTAAGTTAAATGCTTCACTCAGGACTCTGCTCTCCTTCATTGATGTGATGAAAGCCAGCATTTTGGTAAAGGAAGCGATAAGGTGTGGTAGAGAGAAGGAACAATTTTCATGAGATAACTGGATTTGGCTTTGAATCATTGATCTGATACTTGCTAGCTGCATGATCTCAGACACGTTACTTGATCTCACTGAACTTCAGTTTCCTCATTGATAAATTGGGATAAGAACACCCATTTCAGAAGACTGTTGCAAAGAGTCAATGGAGTAACGGATGACGAAACATCACTTACAATTCCTGTGGGTGGGAACTTCCTTTCAATGGTTTTCAACTTTAGCATAGCTGGACATGGAACAAGAACTCCCATTCAAGTACTAATCAGGCCCAACCCTGCTTAGCTTCCTAGATCATGAGATCGGGCACGTTCATGGTGGTATGGCCATAGATCATGGAACTAGAACTCTATATTTGAATCTGCTGCTTAGATGTGATAGTTAAGATCATGACAAAGAAAGAACCTTCGAGTGTGAGAAGCAGAGGGCTAAGAACTGATCACCAAGGGATGGCCATAGCGATGGATTGGGAGGAAACAGTTTGGGACTCTGGCATTGCATGAGGGAGAAGAGAGTTTCAAAAACAGGAATTTAGGATAGTTATTTAAAAAACAAAACCAACAACTTTGAATAAAAAAAGAGAAAGATTAAGAAAGCAATCAACAGTGCCAAGTGCCTAAGAGAATTCAAGGAGGATGTGATGGTCAGAAACACTCAAAAAAAATACTTGATTCTCTGCAAAACTGGGTTTATGCATACAATAGATAATAGCCGATGGCATTGACTAAGAGGACAATTTTAAATAACTTTTGTAATCAAGAACTTTTTACATGCATTTCTTGGTGACCACACCTCTTTCCAAAGTTTCTTGATGACCACACCTCTTTCCAAAGTTTTCAGAATAACCCAGTTAATGGGTTACTTGCCATAACCTACAGAGCTGCTATTTCCCATATGAGATGAGATGTGGCTTGTCATCAAAACGAAGAGCAGAAATACCTGAGTGGAACCAAAGAGTGAGTCTGTCTATGAGGGTACCTTGGTATAGGTTTGATTACCAGAGCTTAATGTATTTGGGTCACAAGATGGGAAGAAAAATTATCCCTTCTTCAGTCAAAGTATACATTATTAAAATGTAAGAACTCTCCCAGAGAGAGAGGAAGATGAAATCTTTCTTGAAGCGGGCTGGTTATTATTGTCTATTTTGTACCACAGTTTGGGGTTCTAGTCCTGTTTTTGGATCTACTGATGGAAAGAAGGAAATAAATGTACTGGGGCCAGGTGCGATGGCTCGCGCCTGTAATCCCAGCACTTTGGGAGGCTGAGGCAGGTGGATCACCTGAGGTCGAGAGTTCAAGACCAGCCCAGCCAACATGGTGAAACCTTGTCTCTAGTAAAAATACAAAAATTAGCCAGGCATGGTGGTGCACGCCTGTAATCCCAGCTACTCGGGAGGCTGAGGCGGGAGAATCGCTTGAACCTGGGAGGCGGAGATTGCGGTGAGCCCAGATCATGTCACTGCACTCCATCCTGGGTGACAGAGCGAGACTCCAACTCAAAAAAATGAAAGAAAACAAATGTACTGGGAAAACTCAAGAGAAGAATCAACTGATATCCTCTCAGGAATCACCACGCTGATGGCACCTGCCCAATTTGTGTTACCTCTCACTGATGTTTAACTTACTGCTCTTTGTACATCTCATTCCCTTCACTAAATCAATAGCCCTCTATCTGCAATGTGAATAAAACATTGTTTTTTTTACCCACTCTAAATATTGCTAGATCCCTTTCCAGAGGGTAGCTGCTGTTCTGGTTCTTTGAGGATTTAAGCTGGTTTGATTTTTTTTTTTTTTTTTAACATTTTTGTCTTTATTTCTCTAATGAAATTTTCTCAAGTACATTTTCCAGGTGCTACTAAGTTTTGAAGGGGCTGGCTTTAATATTGTTAAGCAGGTTTCTTTACTACAGGATTTATCTGGAGCCCTTAACATCATAATATCCACTGTGAATTTCTAAGAGGAGGGGGTTCTATATATAGTACTTAGCAGACTTATGGACCAGGGAACCATTTTTTCCTGCAAGGCACATCTCAAGGACCTCCTATGCCAAGACACATTTTAGGAAGCACTGTTCTAGTAAGAGAAACCTACTATCTGGAAACCACCTAGTCAGAGGGCAGGAGTTAGCTTATGTCTCCTGCACTCCTAGATTTCTTCTCTTCTTCTCTCCACCATGGGCAGATACAGACCAAGAAAAGTTCTTTTCTTTTTTCGTATGTAGAAATGTAAAAAATACTTTTTCTGCATTTTCCAGGAAATCACATGGCTTTTCAGATTCAATGGAAAAGTTTTTCCCCTCTCCAAATAATAAGTAAAATACTTTTCCTGGAAACCTTTCCCTTTTGAGGTAGTCCATCAATTAGGAATGCATTTGACTGTATGTAACAGGAACCCATGGGGAGGGCTCAACAAGTTATGTGTTTCTTGTGTGTGTTTGTTTTAACAAAAATCCCCAGGTCAGCAGTACAGGGTAGGTGCAGATGTTCAAGAGAATGCTTACAGCTTCCTGCTTTACCATCTCTTTAATGTATGTTTTTCATCTTTGTGGTTATAAAATGGCTGCTCAACTTCCAAGCACCTTGTCTGTGTTATACATGGGAGGAAAGGAGTAAAGGCATATAGCAAGGGGCTAAACAATCCGGTCAACTAAGCCTTTTTTTTTTTTTTGAGACGGAGTCTCGCTCAGTCGCCCAGGCTGGAGTGCAGTGGTGCGATCTCAGCTCACTGCAAGCTCCGCCTCCCGGATTCATGCCATTCTCCTGCCTCAGCCTCCGGAGTAGCTGGGACCACAGGTGCCCACCACCACGCCCAGCTAATTTTTTGTATTTTTACTAGAGACGGGGCTAATTTTTTGTATTTTTAGTAGAGACGGGGTTTCACCATGTTAGCCAGGATGGTTTCGATCTCCTGACCTTGTGATCTGCCTGCCTCGGCCTCCCGAAGTGCTGGGATTACAGGTGTGAGCCACCGCGCCCGGCAGCCCTTTTTCTTTTTCAGGAAAACAATAGCCTTTCCGGAAACACCACCCAGTAGTCTTCTGCTTACACTTCACTGGTTAGAGCTAGGCAATGTACTCAGCTTCCCATACACATAACTGTACATTGCTGCCCCAAACAGGGTGTTCTCTGAGTAAAGAAGACAGGGATAATAGGTATTGGGTAGGATACTAGCAGGGTCTGTTACATACTGCTTGTTTTTTTTCTTCTGACTTAAAAACTGATTTTCCCATGATAACGTTCTGTAATACAACCAAACTCCTTTCTGAGAAAGTTCTGTAACAAAAGCAAGATTAACAGTATGCAATCTTCTATCACATCTGTTACAAACTTCTCGGAAAACCAAGAACCTAATAAATCTTGAATTCAATAATTGAAATTCTTCCAAATTGTCTTGTACTCATTGTGTACATACTATTGTAGTCTGATATTGTCACTTCCGTTTCACATGCAAAGTTTTATACAGTCTGCATGTGAGAATGCTTAATGTGTAGTAAATCAGCATTAATAACCGTCAACCGAATTTGAGCAGTCATCCAATAGATCGAGTTCTTAAGGACGTAGTTGTCTGACTTACTTCTCTGTCTTCCCCAGTGCCTAGAACATAATAGGTGGTCAATAAATATTGCTGAATGAAGTGAGTGAATGAATGAATATCTGAAGTGTCCAGGAAGACCTGTCAGGGCCCTGTGTTATCAAGGAAGATCTAGCTCTAAGTAGGAAAGGACCAGCCTGCCAGGTGAGAAGATAGCAGAAAAACCGAACTGTCAACAGTTGATTCAAAAGCAATTCTTTATATATCGGTTAATTTTGGTGCACCAGAGATGGTTTTGGAAAACTTTTATGCATTTTTAAATATCTTTGGTTTTCAAAATTTCAGTTTTTATTTTTAATTTATTAAGGCATTGCCAAAATAAGTTTATTTTTAATTTATTAAGCAGGGCTGGCATAACTGTCTAAAAATGAATTAGGAATAAAATTCCAAAAATGTAGGAGCAATAATCCCACATCTGAAAAGTTATGGAGTTTTATTAAATTTTTGAAACTTGGCCGGGTGCGGTGGCTCACGCCTGTAATCCCAGCACTTTGGGAGACCGAGGCAGGCAGAGGTCAAGAGATCGAGACCATCCTGGCCAACATGGTGAAACCCCGTCTCTACTAAGAATACAAAAATTAGCTGGGCATGGTGGCATCCGCCTGTAGTCCCTTGGGAGCCTGAGGGAGGAGAATCCCTTGAACCCAGGAGGCGGAGGTTGCAGTGAGCCGAGATTGCGCCACTGCACTCCAGCCTGGTGATGAAGTGAGACTCTGTCTCAAAAAAAAAAAAAAAAAAAAAAAAATTTAAACTTAAACTTGCCTTACATTATTACAAACGCAATGCATTATCACTACACAAGGATCATAAAATACAGACAAGCAAGAACTCTGTGGGGCAGGCAATGATTTATTAGAACCCAGAAAACAATAAACATATGAAATAATTTGATAAATTAGACTTTATCAAAAACTTGTAAAAATTGCTAGAAACAAATCCGCAATGCAGATTTTTTTTTTTTTTTTTTTTTTTTTTTTTTTTTTTTTTGAGATGGAGTCTTGCTCTGTCACCCAGGCTGGAGTGCAATGGTGCAACGTCAGCTCGCGACAGCCTCCGCCTCCTGGGTTCAACCGATTCTCCTGCCTCAGCCTCCCGAGTAACTGGGATTACACACACCCGCCACCACACCCGGCTAATTTTCGTATTTTTAGTAGACACGGGGTTTCACCATGGTGGCCAGGCTGATCTCAAACTCCTGAAATCACGTGATCCGCCCAGTTTGGCCTCCCAAAGGCTGGGATTACAGGTTTGAGCCACCGCACTGACCAGAAAAATTTCAAATAATTCGTACAGCTGCTTCATCCTCAAGGATAGACAGCATAATTCCCCACTCCTTAAAGGTGAACTATTGAGAATTCTTTCCAAAGGGCACAGAGTGGAAAAGGGGAAAAAGAGTAACTTTACAGTGGGGAAACTTGACAAACACTACCTCAGCCAGGTGATCAAGGTCAACAACAACTCTGATAAGTCTTGTTGATACTATGTGTCTTAGTTATAAGGTGATGACAAATGGCACTTTACTTCTGTGGTCTTCTTCCCTAAAACCCATAACCTCAGTCTCATCATGATAAAAAACGTCAGACAAATTTCAATAGCAGGACATCATACAATGTACTTGACCAGCATGCCTCAAAAGAGTCAAGGTCATTAAAAACAAGGAAAATCTGAAAAACCATCAAAGCCAAGGGGAGCCAAACATATAATACCTTAATGTAATAGGATATCCTGTATGGGATCCTGGAACAGTAAAAGGACATTAGGTAAAAATTAAGAAAATCTCTGAATAAAGTGTAGTTAATAATAATGTATCAATGTTAATTGTAAAAACTATACCATACTAGTGTGAGATGTTAACAATAGGGAAACTGTACTATCTCAATTTTCAGTAAATCTAACACTATTCCAAACAATAAAGTCTATGAAAGCACAAACAAAACTTTGCTCATCAAAAGAGACCATTACTGGCTGGGCACAGTGGCTCATGCCCGTAATCCCAGCACTTTGGGAGGCCGAGGCAGGTGGATCACCTGAGGTCAGGAGTTCGAGACCAGCCTGGCCAACATGGCAAAACCCCATCTCTACTAAAAATACAAAACTTAGCTGGGTGTGGTGGTGGGATCCTGTAGTCCCAGCTACTTGGGAGGCTGAGGCAGGATTGCTTGAACCCAGCGGGTGGAGGTTGCAGTGAGCCAAGATATTGCCACTGCACTTCCAGCCTGGGCAACAGAGCAAGGCTCCATCTCCAAAGAAAAAAAGAGAGAGAGAGAGAGAGACCATTACCACATGAATAGACCAACCAGTGACTGGGAGAAAATATTTGCAAAACATCTGTCTGACAAAGTACTGGTATCTAAGATGTATAAAGAATTCCTGCTAACACTCAAGAATGAGAACACAAACAGCCCCACAAAATAGGCAAAAGATATAAACAGATACTTCAAAAAAGAAGATATATTTATTAGTGGCCAAGCATGGTGAAAAATATGATCAACATTATTAGTCATCAAAGAACTGAAAATTAAAACCACCAGGGGATACTATTACACGCTCTCCAGAACAGCTAAAACTAGAAGAACTGATCATGCCAAATGTTGGTGAGAGTGTGAAACATCCAGAAATTTCCTACATTGTTGATGGGAGTGTAAAATGGTACAAACACTTTTGGAAAGAGTCTGTTAGTTTCTTATATAAGTAAACATACACCTATCTTATGACCAGGAATTATATTTCTAGGTATTTACCCAAGACAAATATATGGCCATATAAAGATGTTTATAGTTGCTTCACTTATTTTTATTTTTATTTTTTTTGAGACAGTGTCTCACTCTGTCACCCAGGCTGGAGCACAGTGGCATGATCATGGCATACTGCAGCCTCAACCTCCTGGGGTCAATTGATCCTCCCACCTCAGCCTCTCGAGTGGCTGGGACTACTGGAGCTTGCCACCACACCTTGCTAATTTTTCTTCTGTAGAGATAAGGTCTCATTTTGTCAGCCAGGCTAATCTTGAACTTTTGGACTCAAGCAGCCCTCCCACCTTGCCTTTTGAAAGTGCTGGGATTACAGGCATGAGACACTGCGACCGATGGCTTAAATAAAGTCCACCATAAAGAAGATTAGAGAGTCACTATTCATACCTTGATGTATATCCTTCCAGATCCTTTCTTATGCACAGATACAAGAGGCATTGTAAACTTTTGACCAAATGCTGAATGGCCAAGTTTTTTCCTTCCAATTTTTATTTTAGGTTAGGGGGTACACGTGCAGGTTTGTTATATGGGTAAATTATGTGTCACTGCGGTTTGATGTACAGATTATTTCATCACCCAGGTAATGAGCATAGTACCTAATAGATAGTTTTTTGATCCTCACCCTCCTCCCCTCTACTCTCAAGTAGGCCCTGGTGTCCGTTGTTCCCTTCTTTGTGTCCATGTGTATTTAATGTTTAGCTCCCACTTATAAGTAAGAACACGCAGTAGTTGGTTTTCTGTTCCTGTGTTAATTCGCTTAGGATAATGGCTTCCAGCTCCATGCATGTTGCTGCGAAAGATATGATTTTATTCTTTTTAATGGCTGCATTATACTCAATGGTGTATACATACCACATTTTCTTTATCCAATCCACCATTGAAGGGCATCTAGGTCAATTCCATGTCTTTCCTATTATGAGTAGTGCTGTGATGAATATACATGTGCATGCATCTTTTTTTTTTTTTTTGAGACTGAGTCTGGCTCTGTCGCCCAGGCTGGAGTGCAGTGGCCGGATCTCAGCTCACTGCAAGCTCCGCCTCCCGGGTTTACGCCATTCTCCTGCCTCAGCCTCCGGAGTAGCTGGGACCACAGGCGCCCGCCACCTCGCCCGGCTAGTTTTTTGTATTTTTTAGTAGAGACGGGGTTTCACCGTGTTAGCCAGGATGGTCTCGATCTCCTGACCTTGTGATCCGCCCGTCTCAGCCTCCCAAAGTGCTGGGATTACAGGCTTGAGCCACCGCGCCCGGCTGCATGCATCTTTTTGGTAGAATAATTTTTATTCCTGTGAGTATATACCCATTAGTGGGATTGCTGGGTAAAATGGTAGTCCTATTTTAAGTCCTTTGAGAAATCTCCAAACTGTTTTCCACAGTGGCTGAATGAATTTCCATTCCCACAGTGTGTAAGTGTTCCCTTTTATCTGCAACCTCGCCAGCATCTGTTATTTTTTGACTTTTTGATAGTAGCCTGAATGGCCAAGTTTTAAAGTCAATATTCAACTGAAGTTCAGGATGAAGTTGAATATCAATATCTATTTTAGCATGAATCCCTGGTATATAAGAATAAATCTGAAACTTTATTAAAAATAAATATTATTACAACTTAAAATTTTTGGTAGCAGTTTTTAAGAAATTTGACCTTACAGCGAAGGAACTATAATGTGTCAGCATTGTGAGCAGCATGAGTGTTCTTGCACTCACTGTTTTGTACATTTTCCATGTTAAATAAATGTTTACTTTCAGATGAAGTCAATGGAAGAGCACAATTAGTGGCCTAAATGGGATTAGTTAATTAAAAATTAAATATAGTTCTTAGAAGTTATTTCTAGTGTTGTTAAGACTAGTACATGAAACAATTCTGTTAAGATTAGAATTGAGATATAATTTAATTTTTTTTTTTGAAGCAAGGTCTCACTCTATCTCTCAGGCTGGAGTGCTGAGGCATGATCACAGCTCACTGCAGCCTCAAACTCAAGCCATCCTCCCACCTCAGCCTCCCAAGTAGCTGGGACCACAGGCGTGCACCACTATGTCGGGCTAATTTTTGTAGAGATAAGGTCTCATTATGTTGCCCTGGCTGGTCTCAAACTTCTGGGCTCAAGCAATCCTCCCATCTCAGCCTCTCAGAGTGTTGGGATTACAGGTGTGAGCCATTGCACCTGGCTGGAATATTACCTATGATATGAAAGTGATCTTCTTATGTCCCCTTTATACAGCATGGAATATCTTATGTACTGACTATTTGTGTTCTCCACCCTATGATTCTTATGTTAATATCCTAACCCCCAAGTGTGGCAGTATTTGGAGATGGGACCTTTAAGGAAGTAACTGAGGTTAAATTAGATCATAAGGATGGGGCTCTTATCTGATAGGATTAGTGTCCTTACAGAAAGAGACACCAGAGAGCTCCCTCTCACTTTCTCACCAAGTGCATTCACCGAGGAAAGACCATATGAAGTCCTAAAAGCAAGAAGGGTGGCCATCTATGAGCCAGGAAAAGTGCCCTTACCAGGAACCAAACTTGCTGGCACCTTAATCTTGGACTTCCCAGCCTCCAGAACTGTGGGAAAATAAATTTTAGTTGTGTAAGCCATCCAGTCTGTGGTATTTTATCATAGCAGCCCAAGCCAAGTTGTACAGAGTACATTGGCCAAATTCAGTGACTCTGCCTAGGATTTATTACATCTACACACCCACCCACACACACCCCTGGGTTTTATCGTGTATATGTTCTAATTAATTGGTTAACTCTCCTGTAACTTTTAAAGCTTTTCATGTAGGAATATAATTAATTTATTTTCTTATTAGTAAAAACATTTAAAAGTGATTAGTTTTTCTTTCAGTACCAATCTGTCAGAAACCCACACATTTTTAAAATAAATTATTTATTTTGGATTAATTTTACATTTACAGAAAAACTGCAAAGGTGATGCACAGAGTCCCCAAATACCTCTCGTTCAATTTCCCCTAATGTTAACATCTTACCGTGGCACATTTTTCATAACTGAGACATTGACATTAGTACATTACTATTAATTAAACTCCAGACTTTATTCAAATTTCACCAGTTTTTCCACTAATACTGCTTTTTTCTGTTTCAGGATGCAATTCAGGATAGCACGTTGCATTTAATCATCATGTCTCCTTAGTCTCCTTTGGTCTGTTAACAATACGTCTTTCCTTGTTTTCATGACTTAAATGATTTTGAAGTCCTAGTCAGGTATTTAGTGAAATATTCCTCAATTTGGGCTTCTTTGGTATTTTTGTCATAATTAGACTAAGTTCTTGGGACTGGAGAATAGCACAGAAGTGAAATACCCTTCTCATCACAAGATACCAACATGATTTATCACTTGTGACGTTGTAACCGCCCAAGGGGCTCACCTTGCCTGCTGCCTAGACAGAGCCAGTTCATCAAGAGAAGGGAACTGCAATAGAGAAAGAGTAATTCACACAGAGCCAGCTGTACGGGAGGTCAGAGTTTTATTATTACTCAAATCAGTCTCCCTGAGCATTCAGGGAGCAGAGTTTTTTTTTGTTTTGTTTTCGTTTTTGTTTTGAGATGGAGTCTCACTCTGTCACCCAGGCTGGAGTGCAGTGGTGCGATCTCACCTCACTGCAACCTCTGCCCCCCAGGTTCAAGTAATTCTCCTGCCTCAGCCTCCGGAGTAGCTGGGAATACAGGCTCCTGCCACCACGCCTAGCTAATTTGTGTATTTTTAGTAGAGATGGGGTTTCACCATATTTGCTAGGCTGGTCTTGAACTCCTGACCTCATGATCCACCCGCCTCAGCCTCCCAAAGTGCTGGAATTACAGGCATGAGCCACCACACCCGGTCAGGGAGCAGAGTTTTTAAGGATAACTTGGTGGGTGGAGGGAAGCCAATGAGCCAGGAATGCTGATTGGTCAGAGATGAAATCATAGGGAGTCGGAGCTATCTTCTTGCACTGAGTCAGTTCCTAGGTGGGGGCCGCAAGATCAGATGAGCCAGTTTATTGATCTGGGTGGTGCCAGCTGATTCATCAAGTGCAGGGTCTGCAAAATATCTCAAGCACAGATCTTAGGAGCAGTTTAGGAGGGTCAGAATCTTGTAGCCTCCAGCTGCATGACTCCTAACCTGTAATTTCAAATCTTGTGGCTAATGTTAGTCCTACAAAGGCAATCTAGTCCCCAGGCAAGAAGGAGGTCTGCCTTGGGAAAGGGCTGTTACCATCTTCGTTTAAACTATAAACTAAGTTTCTCCCAAAGTTAGGTCAGCCTACGCCCGGGAATGAACAAGGACAGCTTGGAGGTTAGAAGCAAGATGGAGTCAGTTAAGTTAGATCTCTTTCATTGTCTCAGTCATAATTTTGCAAAGGCGGTTTCAATGTTAACCTTGATTGCTGGGTTAAGGTAGTGTTTGCCTGGTTTCTCTGCTGAAAAGTATTATTAGGTTGGGGCAAAAGTGATTGCATTTTTGCCATTAAAAGGAATGTTTTTTCACTTCCCACACTCCATTCTTTGGAATAGAATTGCTAAATCTAGCCCACACTTGGGGGTGGGGAGGAGATTAAGTTCTACCTCCTGAGGGGACGTATCTACATATATTATTTGTAATTCTTCTGTAAAGATTTGTCCCTTTCCCACTATTTATTTGTTTACTCATTCATTTATATCAATATGGAATCATGGATATATAATTTATACTTCAGATTATAATTCAACACTATGTTACTTATGTTATTTGTCTTATTGCTCAAATTGTTTCAACTTTGGCCATTGAGAGCTTTTTCAGGTTGCTCCTATGTCCCCTTGACACACCACACCTGCCTCAGGTGTTTTCTGAGCACTTCTTTGCTTTCTGATGCTTGAAGATGCTCCAGGATGATCTGGTATTTGCATACATTTTTATGTGCGATATTTACATTTCATTTATTCCTTCCAACATATTCTATTAATGTCTCTAAATTTATTTTCTGAGCCAGTTGTCAGGAGAATATTTTTTATTCCAATTCAGCTGTGGACTCTAATTCTACCTTAATTATTTATTTCTAAGTTTGCTGTATTGTATCCTGTGATTATACTAGGTAGAATTTCTGCCTTTTACATCCTAGTTAAAAGTATTTTTATTTTCAAATACATAAATAATGGCTGTGAATGATTCATGTACACTTTAAAGACAATGTAATTCCCTGTCCTGCTCACTAAGTCCTTATCATTTGAAAGCCTAGTCTACATTATTTATTGTATTATTCAGCTCTGTACTTTCCAGCCTTATCGCAAATCAATCCCTACCAACAAGGCTATAGAAGAATGAAGGAAGGAGTAACTCATTTGGTCTGGTGAAGGCTTCACTGGGAAGGTGAGATTTGATGTAGTCTTAAGAGATGAGCGCGATCGTGGCTCACTGCAA
This sequence comes from Macaca thibetana thibetana, assembly GCF_024542745.1. Lineage (NCBI taxonomy): Eukaryota > Metazoa > Chordata > Mammalia > Primates > Cercopithecidae > Macaca > Macaca thibetana. The sequence continues at coordinate 66,679,315 of NC_065598.1, read as the reverse complement.
CCTCTGCCTCCCAGGTTCAAGTGATTCTCCTGCCCCAGCCTACCGAGTAGCTGGGACTACAGGCATGCACCACCATACCCGGATAATTTTTGTAATTTTGATGGAGATGGGGTTTCACCATTTTGGCCAGGCTGGTCTCGAACTCCTGACCTCAGGTGATCCACTCGCCTCGGCCTCCCAGAATGCTGGGATTATGGGCATGAGCCACCGCGCCCCCACGGAATTATTTTTTTCTGTGCAATAGTCATTAACATCTAAGGAACATTATTGGTACCCAGAGTAAAATTTAGGATTTTTTGGTGGAGGTATTATAGGAACAGTAAAGGATTTAAGCAGGGAAATGACAAGTCAGATATAAGTTTTAGCAAGATTGCCCTGGAAATAGTATGATGGATGGGTTGATTAAAGAGGGCTTTTCTAGAGGGAGTGGAAATAGTATTGGAATGTTGAGGGCTTTGACTAGATTATGACTGTAGAAGGGGAGAAGGAGACAGGTTGGATTAATATGAAGGTGGTAAAATTGATACAATTTGGTGATAAGTTATGAAGTTGGGAGAAGGACGATGACTCAACTGGTATTGGGTATGTTGAGAGGTTGAGGTGCTTGTTGGAGATTGGTAAATTGGATATATCGCGCTCTTTGCTTATGAGGAACATCTGGGTTAGAAATAGATGTCTCAGACCTGAAACAGTAGAATGTGAGAGAAGAGGATGGGACTCTACCAAGACCCAATATTTAAAGGTTAAGCAAAGGGAAAGAAAAGCTAGTAGTCTAAATGGTCTTTTAACTTTTGGTCATTTGCTGTGTTTTTAAGTGTCTCTTGTTGGCTGCCTCGTGAAGGAAGAGACATTTGTGTTTTTATTTACTCTTTTAAGATTCTCAGAATACAACTTTAAGAAAAACTTTTATTTATTTATTTGTTATTTATTTATTTATTTATTTTGAGATAGAGTCTCACTCTGTCTCCCAGGCTGGAGTGTAGTGGTACCATCTCGGCTCACTGCAACCTCCGCCTCTTGGGTTTAAGCAATTCTCCTGCCTCAGCCTCCCGAGTAGCTGGGACTACAGGCGTGTGCCACCATGCCTGGCTAATTTTTGTCTTTTTAGTAGAGATGGGCTCAGGCTTGTCTTTAACTCGTGACTTCAAGCAATCCACCTGCCTTGGCCTCCCAAAGTGCTGGGATTACAGGCATGAGCCACTGCGCCCGGCAAGAAAAACTTTTTTTTTTTTTTTTTTTTTTTTTTTTTTTTTTTTTGAGACGGAGTCTCGCTCTGTCACCCAGGCTGGAGTGCAGTGGCCGGATCTCAGCTCACTGCAAGCTCCGCCTCCCGGGTTCACGCCATTCTCCTGCCTCAGCCTCCTGAGTAGCTGGGACTACAGGCGCCCGCCACCTCACCCGGCTAGTTTTTTGTATTTTTTAGTAGAGACGGGGTTTCACCGTGTTAGCCAGGATGGTCTCGATCTCCTGACCTCGTGATCCGCCCGTCTCGGCCTCCCAAAGTGCTGGGATTACAGGCATGAGCCACTGCGCCCGGCAAGAAAAACTTTTAAACAGAATTTAGTAAGGCTTTAAAACATAGATATCAAGTGTATTCCCCACAGTAGGCTATGAGGATGGTTGCAAGTGCCCTGGGACTATGAAGTCAGAGGATCATTATGACAAGGTGACTTATGGGAAATGCCCGTGCCAACTAAAAAATGATCCTGAGTACCTTTTATCTATCCTAAAGGCATGCTTGTCAGTGGTGTGGGCATAAGATAAGCCTTTATGTCTGGGGATGGCAGATGACCACACAAAAACTTGTACATACATGAGTATTTAAAGCAGTACTATTCATAACAGCTAAAAAGTGGAAATGACCCAAGTGTCCATCCAGTGGTGAATGGATAAACAAATGTAGTATACCTATACACACTGGAGTGTTGTCCAGCCATAAGAAGGAATGAAACACTAATACGTGCTACAGCATTGGATAAACCTTGGAAACGTTACGCTAAGAAGCCAACCACAAAAGACCACATATTGTATTATTCCATTTATATAAAATGTTCAGAATTGGCAAATCCACAGAGACAGAAAGTAGATAGTTGCCCAGGGGCTGGGGGAATACGCAGTGACTGCTAATGTGTCCCAGGGGACTCAAATGATGACCAGGCATCAGGCCCCAGCATGAGGGGCAGTAGGATGCCTTCCTTTGAGGAATGACTGTGTGCAGCTCCTCAGAAAGAACTCCTATAAGGGCCCTGTGGCAAGAAGGCAAAGAAGGAATTCCTCATGTCCTCCCCTACCGCATATAACCTCCCTCATCTCCTGCCTCTCTTTGGTTAGTGGCAGGCGAGTCTCTTCTTCAAGGCAAGCACTTCTGTGCTCCTGGGCATGCAGTACCTTCATTCACAGGAAAAACAGCTTTTGGGTCTCTGAGCAGCCATAGTGGGTCTTATGCTGGTCAAACAGTTTGTGCAGAGCATCCATATAAAGTGCGTGGTATTTGTCCACCATCTCCTGGCTTGGGTTTTCAATTTGGGGCAGTGGCAGAGGCTCCCCAACTGCCAAGAGAGATGGGAAAAGAGAAAAGGAAAGTGTTAGAACCTCCTCTTCCTTTAACCTCCCTCTCCTACCTTTGGCCTGACTCTCGCATCCCAGATCAGCTCCCACCTTCCCCTCTGCTGCCGTCTTCTTTGGTGGGGCCAGGCTGAGGTTGAGGTTGAGAAACCTGAGGTGGCATTGGGGCTGAGAGTGGCACTCACCCACAGTGACAATAGGCCTGGCGTATGGCAGGAGCCCAGTGGAGCCTTGACAGAAGCTTTGTCCATAGAAGACACAAAAGTAAAAACCAAAGATACGGCGGAAGCAGCTCTGGAACTTGTACATCCTGCTGTCCTTATGGAACAGCACCTGATCATACACCTCAGTTTCCCCAAAAGTGAAGGTGGGGACCAGATGAGCCCTGTAGGAAAACTCCAATTTATTTTCTAAACACAGTCTAGGATGAGACCCATCCTGGAAGAACATTTGTTTGCTTGCCAGGCCCTCATCTATTTTGGTGAAATCCCGGTGACACAAAGCATTTTTTCTTGCACTAAACAGGGTTTCCCTATTTAATGTCTCTTGTCATGAAATTTTCAAGGCCAGTGAGAGTGCTGTCTCTGGGCGAGGATTACAAGGGCAAGATATAGCGGGGTGGGGGGAGGGGGGCGGTGGTCAGGGAAGCAAGAGAAGTTGAGCAGAGATCCCCGGAAAGACCCATATCATGAAAAGTTTCCAGAAGGTGTCAAGGAGGGGAATATCCAACTCTGTTTGTATGAGTAGAAAGCACAGAGAAGATGACAGTAATTTTGCACAGATGCCCATACTTTATGTGATATGCCCTTCACCCAAGGGGGCAATGCATAAAGTGTTCTGTCCTTGGGTTATAGGATTAGAGCAGAGAAAAGTTGTTTCCCTTCCACAGACCATGAGAATCCACCCTGAACAGTGCCCTGGGTAGTCAGGCTCAAATTCCGTGAGGGAGAGAAGAGTAAATCTCTCTTACACAAATCTTGGTGACTTGCTAATAACAATCTCTCAGCACTTTGACATATGTTACATTACTGGTTCCTCACGGCAAAGGCCGTGGAGGGCACAGTGGAGGATGCAGAAGTACAGGTTCAGAAAGGGATGGTCACTCAGGCAGTCAGTGAGTGGCAGAACCTGGACTAGAACCCAGGACTCCCAACTCAGAGCGCTCTTCCCCTACATGATACTTCCAACTGGTGAACAGGCCCCTCAGGCAAGGTCCTTGGAAGAAATACTCCCCTCTTCTCTAAGTCTGCAATAGGACAATTGTCCCTGCGTCCAGAGAGCTGGCCTGCCGACCCAATGGGGCACTCTACAGCTCCAGCCCTGGGCCCCTAAATCACAGTGACTAACATTTATTGATCTCTTATAGTGTGCCAGGGACGTGGTAAGTGTTTTGTGGGGTACATTCATTTAAAGCCCACAATTACCCTATGGAGTAGGTACAGTTCTTAGCCACATCATTAAGATGAAAAACACCAAGGCTCAGAATGGTTAAGGAACCTGTCCCAGAGTGCACAGTCATGGAACCAGGATTTTAAATCAGGCTCCTGACTCCCAATCCTGCACACACACTCATTACACTGTACTGCCCCGTGCACTTACCGTTAGCAGACTGGTGTAGATATCAGTATTGATAGAGATAATGTGGGCGTCATCTATATGCCAGCGCAGCTTTGGCCCAAGCCCCTTGATATTGAACCTGGGTTTATGGTTTGACCTCTCAGAAACTAGTCGAGCTAGCTCAGAAGGACTGGATGACCCATCTTTCTTACTTGGTAGTATGTTCCTTGAGGGCAAAATTCACATCTGATTCATCCTGGCCTCACCTACAAGGTCATGCTGCTCAGGGAACACCATGCACTGCCCCTCTGGGGGGAGCACCTACCCATGCTGGAGGGCTGTGCGCACGAACCCCTTGCGCTTCTGGAGAATGAGAGTGGTGGTGTTGGGCACACTTTGCAGGGCCTCACCCACACCTCCCACTACAATGCCCACGAGGTTGCCAGTGCTGTGGCTCAGCAGATAGTCGATGGCTGGCTGGCTCACGGAGCACACACCTAAAGAGAATCAAGGAGCAAAATGATCAGGAGAGGAGAAAATTGCTAAGAGAGAACACTCTATTCTCTGCTCTTCACTGGCTTGTTCCCATAGTTCCTAGGAGGAGAGGAGCAATGAGATGGTACTAAAGAGTGTGAAGAAGAAAGGTTGTTGACAAACAGAATAGCTCATGTTGAGGCAAGATCTTCATTTTGCAGGAGGCACTGAGTCAAAACTGGTAGGAAGGTTTTCAGTGGGATAACCAGAAGGACTTTCTGAATCCCATGTATAATGGTACCCTTTTTTTTTTCCATTAAGAGAAACAGCTATTATTTATTGAGCATATACTCTGTGGCAGGCATTGTGTCAAGTTCTTTTTTTTTTTTTTTTTTTTTTTTTTTTTAAGACAGAGTTTCGCTCTGTCACCCAGGCTGGAGTGCAGTGGTGTGATCTCGGCTCACTGCAACCTCTGCCTCCTAGGTTCAAACGATTCTCCTGCCTCAGCCTCCTGAGTAGGTGGGATTACAGGCGCCCACCACCATGCCTGGCTGATTTTTGTATTTTTAGTAGAGATGGGGTTTCCCCATGTTGGCTAGGCTGGTCTTGAACTCCTGACCTCAGGTGATCCACCCACCTCAGCCTCCCAAAGTGCTGGGATTACAGGCGTGAGTCACTGCGCCTGGCCAGTGTTGAATTCTTTACTTGCATCATCTCCCTTAGTCATCATCCCACAACTGAGGTCAGACTGTTTTCATCTGCACCACTTTATGGATGAGGAAACTGAGGATAGTTTGCTCAAGACCACGTAAGTGGCAGAGCTAGGTTCAATCCCAGGCAGCTTAGCTCTAGAACATGTGCTTTTGACTAGTATGCTACAATGACATGGGGGCGGGGGGTGGGGAGGAGGGGATGGGATTTAAAAGGGTGCATTTCCAAGCAGAAACATGGACCAGAAGCTCCAGTAAGTATGGTCAGAAGCACCTTTGGCCATGAGGTACTCCCTAACAAAGGGGATCTTGAAGAACCAGGACAGCGTGGCCAAGTGAGGAGTGATGCCTGGGAAAGTCTTCGAGAAGCCTGTGGCCTCAGTGCAGAAGTTGCAGAAGGCACCAAAGGTCAGGAGGCCGTGGGGGTGAACCCCCATGAGGTAGTTGTGCTCAGGTGACAGGTCCTTTGTCTTCAGGATCTGCAGCCGTGGAGAGAAATGCCAGAGGTGGTGGAATGAGATTACATGGCAGAAACAAGGGTGGTGACACTTCAGGGATCAGGGCGCTCTCTAAAGCAGAGCTTTCCGACAGATTTTCTGAATGGGTTTCAGGAGGGCTGAGATATTGGTCTCTGAGGCCATTGGACAACAATCTGGGACAGCTAGAACTGCCAGATCTCCTGCCTGCGGCTAGAAGTAGCCTCAGCCATCTATGTCAGTGTGCTTTGTGCAAGTTATCATTGTCTATGAACACTTTTGTGAAGAAGATCAGGAAGCTTGGCTCTAAAAGTCAGGGCAGTGTTTGTTGTATACTCCAAAGAGTGCCCTGAGGATCAGCATAGCAGTACATTTCTGGAACCTCTTCCTGGCATTGTTTCCCGCCAATCCCCTTCCAGTGCCTGTCTAAGTAACTTGTATTGAACTTGGAAAATCTTGCTTAGATATCACCATGTCTGTGAAGCCTTTCCTGATCCCCCATCTGAACTACTTCTGCACCTTGTGCCAAACAAATAATATACTTTATACTAATGTCCTCCCCATTAGATGTGAGCTCCTTGATGGCAGAGAATTGCATCCTACTCATTTCCCTGTGCTCCTAACATGTGGTTCAGAGTAGATTTTCAATCCATGCTTATTAAACTGATCTGAACGGTGCTTGCCTTCCGTCTGTGTCAGCTGGCAGGTGATGCCAAGGGTGTACAAAGTTTCCTAGCAGAGTATGGAGTGCTCAGTAGAAATGTTGAATCTTGAAGTATATTTAGCATAGACTGAGACTTCCCTGGGATACTTATCTTCCTTATGGACAACTCTAGTCATGTGGCATAAATGACTTTTGCCTCAGAGTTTTGGGAACTCTGAGGACACTGGGGAAGAGATACTTACCGTAATGGGGAAATAGTCCCTGATGTGGGTCCAGACACACCAGTTCCTTACCCAGGCCGAACGCCTGCCACCTGAGACAAAAGCAGTAGGGGATGATGTCAGTGTATGCCACCCCATACATTCCACGGGCTCAGGGATTCCCTGGCATGGCTCTGCTAGAGAGGTGGGAAAGGAGGAGACCCTAGGATGGTCCTGTTTGGCCCAGCTCCTGTGGCTCTGAGAACTTGGATGAGGAGCCTGTGGTATGGCAAGTGGGACTCCCTGGCTGCAGGTTCTCATGGAACATTCTTCTTTCTAGGTCTGTGAGTCTTACCTCGCTCTGGGGTCTTCCAGTCCAGGAACAACCAGGCAAGGTAAAGCGCTGGTAGCGGCCACAAGGATGTAAACAGCAAGTAGATGAACAGTGGCTGCAAGATCCAAACTGATGAGGGACCAGGTTAGACCAAATTTGTGCTGCCAGCAGAACTTGACTATGTCCAGTCCTATCACCAGCCCTCCACATTACCTAAGCCTCTGGTCCTGGCCCTCAACACAGTCCAGGTCCTGTTCCTCATCGTCCATGTCTACTTCTACTTGTCCTTCAAACATTTCCTCTATCATCTACCATACACAAGCCTTATTTCTCTGCCTACCTGTCATCCCTGTCCACCTGCTTCCCTGTACAGCCACTATCTCTGTACTCCTGTTCTCTACTTCCTACCAGTTTTTTTCCCCTTCTACCCCCATTTGGTAACCATCATTTTCCTCTTGTCTCCTGTCTCCCTCTCTATCCATCATCCCTCATTAAGCCACTAGCCCACTCTCCCTCACCCCTATGCTATCCATATCTTCTACACACTGCCCACTCAGCATCTGCATCCTTCTACTATTTCCTATCCACGATGCTTGTCCTTTTGCTCATTCACCATTCTTTCCATGGACACTGTCTTCCCCCATGCTACCACCACCCCACTCCCAGAATAGACAACTCTATGGTTCAAACCCAGGCTATACTTCTTTAAGTCTGGGATGCTAATGTTTCCTCTGTCCTATTCCCCATGATCATAAGGGAGCATTCCCTGGGCCTCGCTTTTCCTCTCTAGATAGTAAGGATCAGGAAGTGGCTGAAATTAACTAGATCTACTCATATCCATCATGACCCTGTTCCATCCCCCACCCCTCCCCCTACATATTCTCACTGTCTCCTGGGGCTCTATCTCATTCTTCTCCAGGGCACTCATGGAACCCGAGACTCCTTGGTTTTACCCTCTAGTACAATCTTAGATGGTGGAAAGGCTCGAGATGAGACTTCACATGGCCCTGAAAGTCACCCTAGATCTGGCCCTGGCTTCTGACTCTGGCTTCTTGCTATGCACTCTTGGGTCAATACTCACAGATGGCAAGGTAGCTCAAAGGCCACTGCAGAAGCATCAGACTCTGGAAGTGACTAGGCTGCTTGGAATGAGGCATGATTCTTGGGAGCCTGAGGGAGGCAGAGATCTCAGAACAGTGTTCCAACCAAAGGTGCTACCAGCCTCTGGAAGTTCACTTAATCGTGAATGCATATGACTATGAGGAGTTTGTACCTGCCCTCTTCCCTCTTGTCCTTCCCTGCCCCCCACCCACTGCAGGGGCAGGTTCTGAAGTACAAGGACTGCCCCGTCAGGTCTGGTCCAGCCCATTTGCCCTTTGACTGTCTTTCCTAGGATTATTAGCACATCAAGATGGAGAAAGGTGAGAATGACTGCCATGTAGTCGGAGTGACACAGGGTCCTAGAGAAGGTGAAACCCCCTCACAGGCTACTCAGAAACTGTAAGGATTGTGACCTTAGGGAGATGACTGCTGAGAAGGGAGTTCTGGGGATTTGTGGTGTGGGGAGCACCTGGGATTTGGCCTTTGTTGCCCTGAAGCAGGCTGCTTTGGGGCTGCTCCACTTTTAACTTTTATTACAAAAATTTCCAAACACACAAAAAGCGAGAAGATGCAACAAATTTTTATCTTCATGTTCACCTTCAACAACTATTAATATTTTTCCATACTTGTTTCATTTATCTCCCCACCTTTTTTTTCCTTGGAGTATTTTAAAGCAATTCTAAGATAGCATGTCATTTCACCCCTAAATGCATCACTGTGCATCTACAAAAAAATACAGATGTTTTCTTCCATATCACCCTTAACAAATTTAATAATTCCTTAATAATATCTAATATCCAGTCCATATTCAAATATCTTTCTATATAGTTGGCCAATTTGAATCACATCCAAACAAGGTCCACTGGTTATATTTGGATGTTACGTGCCTTATGTCTCAGTCTCTTGCTCTTTGTTTGTCATGATAAAATAGAACCCAGATACAGAAAGCCACTTAAAACAAATGTATTGGTTAATGAATTATTGTAAGACAAACACCTTGTAACCACCACTTGGTGAAGAAGATGAACTTTTCTATCCACCCCAGGATGCTCTCCATGTGCCCCATTCCAGCCACAACCCACTTCCTCCTCCCAAAGTAACCATCATCTTGACATTCAGAGTCATCTTTTCCTTGCATTTCTATGGTTTTCTTACCTAATTGTACTTCCCTAATGACTATGGTTTAGTCTTCCCCATTTTAAATATTGATTTGTCCTTGAAGTTTTCTCTCTCTTTTTTATTTTATTGTATTTTGTTTTATTTTTTTGAGGCAGGATCTCACTCTGTCACCCAGGCTGGAGTTTAGTGGTGCAAACACAGCTCACTGCAGCCTCAATCTCTGAGGCTTAAGTGATCCTCCAGCCTCAGCCTCCTGAGTAGTTGGGACTACAGGTATGCACTATCATGCCTGGCTAATTTTTTATTTTTTGTAGAGATGGGGTGTCACCATGCTGCCCAGGCTGGTCTTGAACTCCTGAGCTCAAGAAATCCTACCACCTCAGCCTCCCAAAGTGCTGGGATTACCAGCATGAGCCACCACACCTGGCCATTTTTACTTTTTATTTTGGAATAGTTTTAGATTTATGAGAGAGTTGCAAAGATAGTATAGAGAGTTCTCTACACCCTTCATGTAGCTTCCCCTTTATGTTAACATCTTATTAACAATGGCATATTTATCACAACTAAGAAACCAATATTGGTGCATTTATATTTACTAAACACCAAGTTTTATTTGTACTGTATCAGTTTTTTCCACAAATGTCCATTTTCTGTCCCAGGATCCCATTGGAATCTCACATTGCATTTAATCATCATCTCTCCTTTGTCTCCTCCAATCTGTGGCAGTGTCTCTGTTTTTATTTTATTTTATTTTATTTTTTAACCACATACTCAGATTGGGTTAGTTTCTCGGTGTTTCCTCGACTTCCATGACTTTGGTGCTTTTGAAGAGTTTAAGTCGGTTCCCCCTCCATCCCTTTCCTTTCCTTATGCTTTAGCTGTTGAAGAGCTCACAGGATTTGACCTGTAGAATTTCCCACAGTTTGGATTTTGCTTATCTCATACTTACGGTGCTTCAGCATGTTCCTCTGTATTTCTTGCAGATTGATAGCTGGATTCAAAGACTATAGTGATTCAGATTTGATCCCTTTGTCAAGATCTTATTTTTCTTTTAATATAGAACAATCTCCCTTCCTCCCCTCCTTTTTTTCCATTGCCACTGACTTAGTGAAGACTGTTTTTCTCTGGAGTAAGCCAGTCTTCCAAGCTTCCATGAGCAGGGGTGGGGTGTGGAGCGTGATTCCTAGGTGAGTCTCAAATACAGGCCAAAGTGGGAGGGGGGAAGCAAAGCCCTCACTTCTCTCTTTGACTCTTGTAACTTTATGCCCATTAAAGCAAATGTGGTTGTGTGTGTATGTGGTTTGGTTTTGTTTTTTGCTTTTTCCACCTGAAGATTGCATGCCTCTAAAGAGATTGGGACCATATCTTATTTGTCAGTTTATCTGCTCTTAATGCCTGAAAGCCCTAGGGCCTTGGTGTTAAGAGAAGGATCAGTAAGTGAGGATCTTAGTTTGGGGTCTATGGTTGGATGATTTCTCACATGTAATGAGATCACTAGAGTCCTATGGGGGCATATGTCCTGGGGACTTGAGTGGGGGATGAGAGGCCATACAGAAACAGAAGACAAGGAACACATTACAAAAGGGGAGAAGAAAGAATGAGAGAAAGGAAGGAAGGCAGGTGCTCACCTTTGATGCACTTTGGCAAAAGAAAAAGTTCTGCCTACTTTGCCCTCCCACTCCAGGTCTTCCTGTTTACTGGAAACCAGCCTGGCCCTAGAGCAAATGTTAGCACTCAGGTCTCACGGCACCACTGCCCTACTGATGTGTTGACATCCCGTGGTTGAGGATGGAGACTCGCCCCTGACAATATGAAGGAGATTAGCACTCTGTCTTTCCGGAATAGAATATCCTGGGCCTACACCAACTCCCTCTCCATGCTCTCTCATCCTTGTAAATTGTCTTCTCCAGGAAGCAAGCCTCCTGGGTTAACTTTTAATAATGTGTGAATTCTCAGTTTTTCTCCTGTATTTCCTCCTGCCTCCCCTAGAAAAAAAAGGAAGTAAATTGTTGAGAAGACACTTGAGCTAAGAGAGTTGATCTGTATATATATTTTTCTTTTTAGCACTAGATCCCAACCATCGCCTAAGTATTTTAACGTTTACAATGCCGTGGCTCTCCACATGATAATATGTAACAAACTAAAGCCACTGTGTATATTACATAATGACAGTATTTATATGCATTTGAAAGAAAAGTGTGCTGCAAGCATATTATTTATTCATTCTAATCAAGGCTTGGGTCAGGTAGAGGTTTCTGGAATCCTTGTATAATTAAGTTACTCTTCCACTCCTCAGAGGTTTGCACCTCCAGGTTGGAAACAATGGCTTGCTTGCTTTTTTCCCAAAATGGAAATTTATTTCCTTTTATTTCTGATTATGAAAATAATCCATGTAAATCATAAAATTTTCAGAGCCCTCAGAAAAGTATAAAGGGAACAAAAGTAATTCATAATCTCACTATCCAGAAATGACCACTGTTAACTGTTAACATCCTGGTATCTATCTTTCTTGACTTTTTGTCTATATAAGTATAAGCATAGGTATAGCGTCACTGTTAAGAGTTCGGGTTCTTGAGTCCAACATATCTAAGTCTGTATCTCAGCTCTGCCACTTAAGTGAACTATGGCAGATGATTTAATTTCTTAGTGCCTCCGTTTCCTCATAAGTAAAACAATAATTATAATACCCACATCACAGGGTTGTCATGTAGTTAGAATAATTCATGTGAAGCACTTTGATCAGCACCTTGCTCATATATATGATCATATTAAAAACTCGATACATGTTAGTTATTATATATATATTAACCAAAATGGGATTATATTCTATGTCCCATTTTGTAACCTGCTTTTTCACCCAAAAGTATATCGTGGACATTTTTCATGTCAATCTTCTTCTATAACATCGTACATAGCATTTCATTGTAAGGGTATGCTGTAATTCATTTAACCAGTCTCTTATTATGGAGGAAGCACTTATTTTTAGACCTGTCTCTTCCGCACTCTGGTCAGATCTTTAGCTCTTTTAATGGTAGGTGAAAGGTCACTGATCAGAAACCCTCCCATACTTGGAGCCTTCTCAGTGGCACTGCTATGTCCTCTCCCCCAGCACTTTCTAGGAGTTAGTGTGGTACAGAAAGTGAAATGCATTTTTTTTTTTTTTTTTTGAGACAGAGTCTCACTCTTATTGCCCAGGCTGGAGTGCAATAGCATGATCCTGGCTCACTGCAACCTCTGCCTCCCAGGTTCAAGCGATTCTCCTGACTCAGCCTCCTGAGTAGCTGGGATCATGGGTGTGTGCCACCACACCCGGCTAATTTTTGTATTTTTAGTAGAGATGGGTTTTCACCATGTTGACCAGGTTGGTCTCGAACTCCTGACCTCAACAGATCCACCAGCCTTGACCTCCCAAAGTGCTGGGATTATAGGTGTGAGCCACCGTGCCCGGCCTGTGAAATGCATTCTAAAGCTTCCATCAACCTGGGTATGTTCCAGGCATCAGGCAGCCAGGTCAGCAGAATCAGCCTCTCTCTCCAAGGAGATGACCATGTCTGAACAAAGGGCTTGATTTTCTTCTCCAAACAACTCAGGAGGCAAGCGCTGTGGTCTGAATGTGTCCCCCAAAGTTCATGTGTTAGAAACTTAATTCCAAATACAATGCTGTTAAGAGGTGGACCTTTAAGGGATAATTAATGTCATTATCACAGGAAGGGGCTAGTTATCATGGGAGTGGGTTCATTATCACAAGAGGGAATTCGTTATAAAAGCGAGTTTGGTGCTTTCTCGCTCTCGCTCTTCCTCTTCTGCCTCCTACCATGGGATGACGCAGTAAGAAGACCCTCACTAGACGCAGGCCCCTTAAGTTTGAACTTCTCAGACCCCAGAACTAGAAGAAATAAATTTATTTTCTTTGTAAATTACCCAGTCTGTAGTATTCTGTTACGGCAACACAAGATTGTCTAAGATAGCGCGTTTCATGAAGGCCCCCAGTATCCTATTAGACCTGGCAGGGCTGTTGTTTGGATTCACCTCAGTTAAACTGAGGAAATGTTTAAATGCAAGCTAAGTCCAGGGCTGAGGTGACGCCTGGAAAAATGGGATTTGTAAGTCCCATCACTGAGGTCAGCCTGTACCCAGGATAAACTAGGTAAGAAATCTGTGTTTCATCAGTGTCTTGGTTTCTAGGCTTTTCTATTGTTTTGTTTTCCTTTTGAGAAACATTCAGTCAGCTCACCTGAACTAATGATTAGTGTTTTACAACTTCCTAGGCCAGAGTGTCTGGGGCATCCAGGGATTTTCTTGGTATCTGGGTGGTCCTGGCCACCTTGCCTGAATTACATATTTTTTTAAAAAGTAATAGCTAAAAGAAAACCTGGGAATGTGGAGAACTGGTTGTTAGTAAGGACATGATCCTTTCCTTTTGTTTTTGTTTTCTTAATATGACATCAAGAAATTGTAGTAATAATAATCCTTGACTGATGACATACTTTCATTGTTTTATGAATGTCCTTCTTTTCTATCTATCCTATATGTCCTTCTTTTCTATCTATGTATCCATGTATCTGTGTATCTGTCTGTCTATCTATCTATCTATCTATCTATCTACCTACCTACCTACCTACCTACCTACCTACCTATCTATCTTTATTGATTCAGGTTTTTCCAGTTGGAATTTCTCTCTGGAGCACTACACATGTAAAGTACTGTCTTGCCCCTGGATCACAACTTAGCAGCTAGTTATCTGGCCTTGGCCTTCTCTTTCTACTCTGAGAGCTGAAGGCATCTTCTTGATGCTACAGCTTTGGTAATAGAATTCTTCTTTCCCTTATCTTCAGTCCTTGGCCTGTAAGCATTCATCAGAGCAGATTCAAACTCTCAAGTGATTTCTGTCACAATAGGATGTGGGCAGCAAATAGCTAAAATAGGTCACAGAGGATGAAGAGGTGTCAACATTCTCCTAAGCCAATGTTTGGTCATATGAGGATCCAGGTATCAAGACGCAACTTGATGTTCTAAGATCTGGAAGGTCAGCAAGTGGGGAGGTCAAGGCAAAAATAAGCCAAGAGGGAAGGCCATTCCAAAAGGTGGCAAAGCCAGTGGAAACCACCCAGGCCTAGTCCTAGGTCAAAGGTTAGTGGATATCGAAAGGGCAAGTGATCTTGGTCTCTCTGTCTGGGTGATTAGAACAATCAGACAGGAGACTTGCCATTTTCGCACCTGCTTTGACATGCTGGGCCAGGCTGTCATGCAGTGTCACTGGCTAACCTCAGCTTATACCCAAGTTACCCTACCTGCCTCTGGCTTTCTTCCTTTTCCTTTTAAACATGTTTTGGTGCAAAACAATTGGATGAATTCATGCTGTAGGGTGTGTGTGTGTGTTTGTAAATAGCCAAGGTAGGGGCAGCAAAGATCAAGGATTTATTTAATGCAGTGTGATAGCTGCAGGAGCAAACAATTGGCTGAATTCGTGCTGTAGGGTGTGTGTGTGTGTGTGTGTGTGTGTGTGTGTGTGTGTGTAAGTAGCCAAGGTAGGGGCAGCAAAGATTGAGGATTTATTTAATGCAGTGTGATAGCTGCAGGAGTGAAAACCATGGTGTGCAAAGAAAGAATCTGTCACATCACAGAATGTGCCTAGGCAAATGCTATCTGGGAAGCTGCTTCCATTTCTCCAGCATGACTGAACTGTGAGGGACTGAGAACCCGTCAGTCTGAAGGGCAATGGTTTATTGGCTGCAAACTCTCCGGGGCTTATGCACCCACCAGGGACTCTTTCTCATTCATTCTCAAGTCCAGGAATGGCTGCCTGCTCCCACTGGGTAACAGTCATTCATCTCATACGTTATACCCTTCATAAGTAGGTAACCCCATTGGCCCCTTAATGTTTCTGGAAGATCTTAGTTTCCCACTCTTTTTACCTTTGGTGTCAGAGATACTACAGGAGACATAAAGAATCATAAAACTGGGCCAGGCGTGGGGGCTTGTGCCTGTAATCCTAGCACTTTGGGAGGCCGAGGCAGGTGGATCACTTGAGGTCAGGAGTTCAAGACCAGGCCTGGCCAATATGGTGAAACCCCATCTCTACTAAAAATACAAAAAATTAGCTGGACATGGTGGTGGGCACCTGTAATCCCAGCTACTTGGGAGGCCGAGGCAGGAGAATCACTTGAACCTGGAGATGGAGGTTGCAGTGAGCTGAGATCGCGCCATTGCACTCCAGCCTGGGTAACAAGAGAGAAATGCCATCTGAAAAAAAAAAGGGGGAATCATAAAATTTTTCATCTTACCTTCTGGGAGAAGTAGCTGGTGTGGCTTGACGTTTCCAAGGCCTCATCTTTATCTTCTAAGAGATGGCATACTTGCCAAAGTTACTGTAGCTGCTGGGGCTGTGGGTGGAGAGGGATGCCCTTCACTGCAGGGTAGTGGGGAATTTCAACTTTTATTGTCCTTAACCTGTTCTCAAAACTAAACTAAACTTAGTGTATGGTTTATTCAGCCTCTGGGAATGAGAAAAACATCTTTTATGCCCCAGAGCTGTGACCTGTTTACAGAGAGGAGGCAGGGAGACCTAGAAGGAGTCGAGACCCACAAGCTGAGCCAGAGGTTGCAAACTCAAGTGTCTGTAGGGATCGGAGATACAGAGATGAGGGAACCAGGCAGAGAGTTGTAATAGGGAATGGTGGGGACTTGGTTGACCCAGAGAGGGCGTGTTCCTTCTAAAGGCCTTCAAATTTAGTTTCTCCAACTTTTCTTAGAAAAAGCTTCAAACATACAGGAAGGTTGAAAGAATAGTATAATAAACAACTGTATATCATCTACCTCTCAAATTCAACAATATTGTGCATATTTATTTCATCTCTCTGTACATATATGCATATGTACATGTGTACATGCATATATGTATGTATGTGTGTCTTGTTTTTCTGAACCATTTCAAATTTAAAAACAACCATAACTGTGCTGTCCACATAAAACACAACTACAAACAGATTTAGCCCAAGGGCTGCTAATTTGTTACCACTGGGGAAGGGCTGGTATGAGGTGCATAGACCAAGTGTTGGGTGCCAAGAGGAAGTCCTGGTAGTGCAATCAGTAGCCGAGAGATCTGGCGTGCAACAAGGGGTGGATTAGCAGAAACAGGCATGGCCTTCTAGCTCCTTCCCTATCTTCTTGTTTCTGAAAAGAATATGTAATGCTTTTCAGATCTACTAGGGATTTTTTATCTTTTCCTTTTTGTGTTAATTATGAAATATATCATGCATATAAAAGAGTTGAAAGAATAATATGCAAATATATGTGCGTCTGCCCTCTGACTTAAGAAATAGATGCTGCCAGTAGTTTCTAAGGCCCCTGTGTGCCTCTCCCTGTTCTCGTTCCCCTGTACCCTCCCCTACCATGAGTAACTGATGTGTTTGTCTATCATTCCCTTGATTCTATTTACAGTTCCATCGCATATGTATGTCTTCCTAAACAATAAAACATTTAGGTTTGTCTGCTTTTGGCATAGAAACATTATACACACACACACACACACACACACACACACACACACACACAGTATTCTTCTGTTACTTGATTGTTTTCACTCAACACTATGATTTTGATACTCATCTTTGTTTACATAAGCAGCTCTGTTTTTTGTATTCCATTGTATGAATATGGATGTACCACAGTTCATTCATCCATGTTCTTATTGATGGACATTTATATTGTTTTTTCCTATTATGTACATTGCTTCTAGAACATTCTATTTTATGTCTTCTGGTGCTCATGTGCAAAAGTTTCTCTAGGATCTATAACTAAGAGTGGAACTGCTGGGTCATATGGTCTGTGTGTATTCACTTGTACTAGAGCCTACTAGATTGTGTTTTCCAAAGTGATTGTATCAATATATGCCTTTGCCAGAGTGTGAGAGTTCACATTGCTCCATATCCTCTGTGACACTTGGCTTTAACTAACTTTAAAATTGTTGCCCATCAGTTTAGTGTGAGATGCTACCTTGCTGTGGTTTTCATGTGCATTTCCTTAATTACTAACGAGTTTGGGTGTGTCAGTTCATATGTTTATGAGCAATATTTCTTCCAGAAAATTCTTGTTTATGTTTTTATTGATTTTTCTATTGGTTGTTTTTCTCTTATTGATTTTCAGGAGCTCTTGATATGTTCCATATATTAATCCTTTGTCAGTTAGGTGCTGGAACTGTTGACATACCAATGTGCGGTGAGGTATAGAAGACATAGCCTCCAGAGCCAGACCATGTGGATTCAAATCCCAGCTCCATTTTTTACTAACTGTGAGATCTCACACAATTTAACCTCTCTGTGCCTCAGCTTCCTTAACCTCTTTGAGCTTCTTTGTTCTCATCTGTGGAGTACCTAATTCATATGTTATAATGATGATTAATTGAATTAATATGTGTAAAGTACTTAGAATGGTGTCTGTTTCATAGTAATCAAGACATAGTTTAAAAAAAAAAAACTTTTATTTTAGGTTCCGAAGTACATGTGCAGGTTTGTTTTATAGGTAAACTCATGTTACAGGGGTTCGTTGTACAGATTATTTCATCACCCAGGTACTAAGCCTAGCACCCATTCATTATTTTCTCTGATCCTCTCCCTCCTCCCTTCCTCCACCCACAAGTAGGCCCCAGTGTCTGTTTGTGTCCATGCGTTCTCATCATATGGCTCCCACCTATAAGTGAGAACAAAGGCATAGTTTTAAATAAAATGCTCCTCTGAGAGTGGACATTTTTAAAAAAATTTATAAAGTACCTTTTATTTTGTTACAATGTTTTCTCTTTTAAATTTCTAACAAAGTAATAAATTCAAGTAATAAAAAATAAAATAGTATGGAGGGTTTATGACGAAAAAGAACAGTTCTCTAACCCTCTCTCCACTTCCTAAGGGTAAACAATTTTAACTCATTTTGGTTTTAATTCTGGAGATTATCTCCCTAAGTCTAAACAATATGCTTTGATCTGTTCACTGATGTATCTGAAGGGCTGTTGACAACACTTGGCACATAGTAGGTGCTCAATAATATTTGCTGAATGAATTCTCCTTTTCCTAGTTGGTAGATTGTCTTTTCACTTATTTATTTATTTATTTATTTATTTGAGAGAGAGTCTCACTCTCTCACCCAGGCCCAGGCTAGAGTGCAGTGGTGCGATTTTAGCTCACTGCAACCTCCACCTCCTGGGTGGAATTCTTGTGCCTCAAGGAATTCTTGTGCCTCAGCCTACCAAGTAGCTGGGACTACAGGTGCATGCCACAATGCCCAGCTAATTTTTGTGTTTTTTGTAGAGATGGAGTTTCACCATGTTGGCCAGGCTGGTCTCAAATTCCTGAACTCTAGCAATTCGCCCACCTCAGCCTCCAAAAGTGTTGGGATTAAAGGCGTGAGCTACTTTGCCCAGCCCTTTTCCCGTTTTTAGAGATTTTTTTTCAAGTTCTTAATTTTAATGTGGTTGAATTTATCAATCCTTTCTCTTGAGGTTTATACTTTTTGCGTGTTGTTTAATCAATTCTTCCCCATCTGAGGTTTTAAAGATAGTTTCCTATGAATGTTATTCCTGAATTTAAAGTCTATTTTTCTTAAAAATTTATTCATAACTTTAGGGAAAAGAAAGGGCTGCAAAAATAGCGGGTTTCGATAGTTACAGAAAAGAGTCTCCACAAATATTGACCCGAGTGATTCTCAGTCTGTAAATGGAGCTGGGCTAAGCCTGTTGGCTCCTCTTCAAGCTCCTTCCTTGATGTTTTTAGTCTCAGGACCAAGTCTTCTATCTTAGCCCTCCTCTGCCAACCACTGCTACCTCACATTTTCTCTAGCTAAGATTCCTTGAAGAAAAGTACGAGTAGGGCCGGGCGCGGTGGCTCAAGCCTGTAATCCCAGCACTTTGGGAGGCCGAGACGGGTGGATCACGAGGTCAGGAGATCGAGACCATCCTGGCTAACACGGTGAAACCCCGTCTCTACTAAGAAAATACAAAAAACTAGCCGGGCGAGGTGGCGGGCGCCTGTAGTCCCAGCTACTGGGGAGGCTGAGGCCGGGAGAATGGCGTGAACCCGGGAGGCGGAGCTTGCAGTGAGCTGAGATCCGGCCACTGCACTCCAGCCTGGGCTACAGAGCGAGACTCCGTCTCAAAAAAAAAAAAAAAAAAAAAAAAAAAAAAAAGAAAAGTACGAGTAAAAAGGCTTAAACGAAATCTATTTTATATCTATCTCATTCATTTGTTCAACAAATATTTATCGCGTGTTATGTTTCATGCAGTGTTTAAGTGCTGGGGTTACAGAAGTGAAGTAGACAAAGTCTCTGTCCTCATGATGCTTACATTCTAGGGAGAGAAGACAACAGCAAACATATATAATATAATATAATATAATATAATATAATATAATATAATACAATACAATATAATACCAAGCTGTGCTACATTCTGCAAAATAAAATAAATCAGAGTAAGGGCGCTGGTTAATGGGTTGCAATTTTAGATAGGTTAGCAAAGGAAGGCCTGTGGCTCTAGGGGAAAAGTCACTGCAGACAGACAGAATAGCAGGTACAAAGTCCTTGAGGCAGGAGCATGCTTAACTTGTTCAAGGGGCAGCAAGTGGGCCAGCGTGGCGAGCAACAAGTAGAGAAAGGAGTAGGAAGTGGGGTCAGAGAGGTAGTGGTAGGGTTAGCCATGGCAAGTCTTTGAGGACATAAGTTATCTTGAGTCATCAAGGACTGCCTATTGGGTAGTAGCAAGGACTAGGGCCGGATTTCTATTCTGGTCTCTTGGTCCCTGGTTTCTCTTCCCTTCACTACCCATTTAATCTTTTGAAATTTCCTTTTGCACTTGTCACTTTCAGGTACTATTGCTTAGGAGATAAAGGCTAAATTTCACAGCCTCTGAAAGCTCTCCCATGTTGTTCCCTCTACCTGGAATACCCACACAGCTCTTCTTTGCCCAAGGTTGCATGACCAACCCAGTCAAGACAAGAAGCCAGTTTTCTTGACTCTCAGTTGTAACAATAAGAACATATTAGAACTAGAATGATTTCTGTTAGTTGGGATGTAGGTTCAGTGCATGTGACAGAGATCCAAAATAAAATATGGCTTAAATAAGTTAAAGATCTATCTCTTTCTTCCTCTCAGTCATCACAAGGTATGTGCGTTACTGTGGCAGTTCTGCTCAGTGAAGTTGTTAGGGGCCCGGGCCCCTCCATCCCCGGGGTGTTGGCCTTACTTGCATTATCCATGCCGGTTCATCACCAGGTCTCCCTAGACCATTGTGATAGCCTCTTAATGTCCTCCCTGCTTTGGCGTTTGCCCTTTTAAATTCTATTTTCTACAAGACAGCTAGAGGAAGGCTTCTAAACTGTAGGCCAGATTTTGCCATTCCCTGCTCAAAACCCTTCCAATGATGAGGACAATCTTTAGACACTGATGTGGAGTGACTTTCAGAATATGTTTTAGTGAAAAAAGCAAGATACAGAGCAGCATATATAGTAATACTACCTTTTGGGCTGGATGGGGGGAATAAATATATATATATTTTATATATCATATTATATACATTATTATCTATTACATATAATAGATATAATATATATCTATTATATATAATAGATCTAGAAATGCTTTTTGTTGCAAAAAGTACTCTAGAAGGAAAACAAACCCCAGATTAACAAAAATGGTTATCTGTAGAGAGAGGGAAGGGACAGGTTAGAGGGGGTGGAGATGGAAGTGGAATGTCTCTGAATATACTGTATCATATCAGCTAATAAGTGTGCAGGGAGTGATAGAAATAGAAAAACATTATTGTACAACCTCTGATGAAATAATAGTGTCAGTCAATGATGATCATTGGCTGCTAAAACCACGAGGTGAAAGGTTGATGTGGAATGTCACAATGAAAAGATCACGCTGTCACCACCTGCATTTCTGATCAATCTTAGAGTCACTAAAAGTGGGGCAACCCAATGTGAAGGACCTACCTATACTTATTCTTACCTCTAAAGTTAATCCCGAATCTAAACAAGCCTTGGACTAACTTTCAGTTTACAAGAAATGGAATAAAGGAACAAATTAAAAGATACCACAGGGAAGCAAACAGAAATCCAGAATCCAGGACTTTTTTTTTTTTTTTTTTTTTTTTTTTGAGACGGAGTCTCGCTCTGTCGCCCAGGCTGGAGTGCAGTGGCCAGATCTCAGCTCACTGCAAGCTCCGCCTCCCGGGTTCCCGCCATTCTCCTGCCTCAGCCTCCGGAGTAGCTGGGACCACAGGCGCCGCCACCTCGCCCGGCTAATTTTTTGTGTTTTTAGTAGAGACGGGGTTTCGCCGTGTTAGCCAGGATGGTCTCGATCTCCTGACCTTGTGATCCGCCCGTCTCGGCCTCCCAAAGTGCTGGGATTACAGGCTTGAGCCACCGCGCCCGGCCGAATCCAGGACTTTTTACAGGACGGTAATCTAGTTTCTTTAAGAAGTCAGTGGATCCGGGCTTGGAGACATGTACCTGTAGTACCAGCTACTCGGAAGGCTGCAGGAAGATTGCTTGAGCCCAGGAGCTCTGGGCTGGAGTGTGCTATGCCAATGGGGTAACTGCACTAAGTTTGGCACACGTTTGGCATTGATATGGTGACCTCCTGGGAGCAGGGAACCACCAGATTGCTTAAGGAGGGGTGAACCGAGCCAGGTTGGAAATGGAGCAGGTCAAAACTCCAGTGCTGATCAGTAGTGGGATCGTGCCTATTAATAACCACTGCACTACATCCTGGGCAACACAGTGAGACCCCTTTTCTTAAAAATAAGTCAGTTGTATGAAAAAAGTGAGGGACAGGAGATGAAGGACTGCTTTAGATGAAAGTAATTTATGGGACATCATAAACCAACTGGAAACAATTTTTAAGGCAATGAGGGAAATTTGACTATGGACTGAGCATTAGATGATACCAAAGAATTAATTTTGTTAGTTGTGATAATGGCTTTATTTTTATGTAAGAAAGTATTCATATTTTTCAGATGTGACATATGTAAGGGTGAAATTTGCTTTAAAATACTTCAGCAAAAATGGAAAAATTGAGATAGATGAAGAAAGTGGCATTATCTTGATAATTGTTGAATCTAGGTGATGAATTTATGGAGGTTCATCATACTATTCTCTCTACTTTCGTATCTGTTTAGAAACTTCCATAGTAAAACATTTTAACTCCTCCAACAATTCCTCTTCTCACTTAGAAAAAATATCCAAAGTCAACACCTTGATCCTTGAGGTCCTACTTGATCTAGTCCCTATCACCTCTCTCACCTCATCTTCCATTCTCCCCCTGTTCATTTCACCCCGGCCAGTTACCAGGCCATCTTGCTGTTCCCTAAACATGCCAAGTAGATTCCTTCTCAGTGTTTTTGTCCTTACTGGTCCCTTTGCTTGGACTGTTCTTCCCCCAGTGGCAGCTGGTTGCCTCACTTCATTCAGATCTCTATCCAAATAACAAATTTCCAGGAAGGGTCTCTGTCAGCACCCCAGCTAAAGTCGGACTCCCGCTGAGCCCTTGATTTTTCTTCATGGTACTTGTCACTACCTAATGGTGTGGCTTGCTTACTTGATTGATTGTCTGCTTCCCTAAACTAGAATACAAACTTTCTGAGGGCAGAGTCTTTGTTTTATTCAGTGCTGCAATCCCAGCATCTGTTAGGTTGGTGCAAAAGTAATTCTGTTTTCTTTTTTTTTTTTGAGACAGAGTCTTGCTCTATCACCCAGGCTGGCATGCAGTGGTGCGATCTTGGCTCACTGCAACATCCACCTCCCTGGTTCAAGCGATTCTTCTGCCTCAGCCTCCCGAGTAGCTGGGACTACAGGCACGCGCCACCATGTCTGGCTAATTTTTGTATTTTTAGTAAAGACAGGGTTTCACCATATTGGCCAGGCTGGTCTCGAACTCCTGACCTTGTGATCTGCCCGCCTCAGCCTCCCAAAGTGCTGGTACAGGCGTGAGCCACCGCGTCCGGCCTTAGTGCAAAAGTAATTCTATTAGGTTGCACCAACCTAATAGAACAGTTCTTGCCACATAATAGGAACTCCATAAGCATTTGTTAAAATAACCAAAGAACAGGGTAGTGATGACTTGAAAGCACTGAGTGATTTGTCAGGTTGACACATTTGCTGAACTGCTAATCCTCTACGAACACCATGTGCTATAATGACCTGTATATGTCATATGGTGTGAGAGACCTCGGAGATAAGAGTGAGGCATCTCCCAGACTCTGCTTGTCTTCAGGGAGGACTTGTTTGCACAGATGCTTTTGGGCTGTGTTACCTGGCTCACCGCCAGGCAGTTGGTTTGTAAAGGGGGTGGAGCCCTCCTCCAGCTATCAGCATGACTGCTCTGTTTTCTGACTCACCAGTTCCCTGTCCAAGGCCATCCCTAAGCTCTGTTTTCTTCCAGTTACTGGCGAAAACAGGAAAACTGGTTGTTGAGAAAAAGTGCCACCAGGTCTTGGGAGCCAGCATGTGGGCTCTGAATGTTTTTAGTTCTTCCTCAGACATCATGCCTTGAGACTGTGGTGGTTTATGCTGTGGAGGCCTGAAAAGAGTGGGTTCCCTGTGACAGTCTTGGACCTGGTAGCAGCAGTGAGTCTGAAGGTCTGTTTCCTTCCCTCAACAAGGAACCGTTCCCCTATCGACTTTACATCCAACCTCTCTCCCTTGTCCCTCTTGATACTTTCTTGTTATGTGGCGACAGGATAGAAGTGAGCTTGGGCCTGTGGCACCTGAGGGGTGCCTGAGCAGAGGCCCCATTCAATTCTTTTCAGCTCCACGAATGCTAAGGGACCTTGACCACCGATTTTGCTGCACACGAAGATAATAGTGTTGTGCCATTGGGTTGGAGTCTTGCTTCTGCCTAGAAAGCACCAGGGCCAAGGAAAAACCTTTGTAGGCTCTGAGGAGGGCCCCACTGTTTTCTCTTAAGGGAACAGACACAAAAGAACTGCAAGCAGAGGGACTCTAAATCCTGAGCCCATCTTCTGGGAGTCCCTTCAGTTTTTTCTATTATTTTTATGGTTTAATGATTTAAATGAAACTCTTTAATTACAATACACTTAGGTATACGGCATGACATTTTAGTTCTTTTCTCCAAATAATAGCTTACTTTCCCTGTAGCAGCACTTATCGAACAATCCACCTCTTCCTTGTTTATTTGTGAGGCTTCCTTTATCCTATATTCAGTGTGTGTGTGTGTGCGTGTGTGTGTGTCTGTGTGTGTGTGTACACACAGACATATATATATATATGTTATTTCGACTTTATTCTTTCAGATGAATTTTAGAATAAATTTCTTACATTTCAGACAAAACCCTGTTAGTATTTTATGTACATTAAACATTCAATATAATCTGGAAATAATAGCTTCACAACATTGAATTGTCTCATCCAGGAACATGGTAAATCTCTCCGTTTATTCCCACATTCCTTTACTATCTCATTAATGTTTGTAGCTCTTTCTCCCATTGTGTTTTCTAATCTGGTTGTTTTTGGTATATAGGAAAAGTTTATTTTTGTGTATATTGTTTTGTATTTAGCTGAACTCTCTTATCAATTCTAACAATTTCCCAGCTTCATCTCTTGAGTTTTTAAAGTAAACAACCATATTGTTTGCGAATAACTTATAGCTTAGTGGTTCCTGGGCCAAGTTCAGACATTAGGCTATCATAAGGTAAACTCAAATTCTATTGGCACAATATAATAATACATTGTAATTTGTTCCTGAAGACTCATCTCACACTGTAAAAATACCAAAATTGATCATGAAAATAAATGAAAAGAAAATCCAAATATATTATTTTAAAAACTCTTGTTACCTATGTAAAACCAAACACTCAATAGAAATGTTATATCATAAATGCTTCTTTTGGATTGACTAGCCTAAAAAAAGAGAAATGCTTCCTTTGGAGGATTATTTTTTCTCAGGGAGTGGACTATCTCAGATGCCTTAAAATAGACATCCATTGTGAACATATGAAAAACTAAATTTGTACACTTTAAAAGAATGAATTATATAGTGTATTAGTCTGTTCTCATACTGCTAATAAAGACATACCTGAGACTGGGTAGTTTATAAAGGAAAAGGGTTTAATTAACTCACAGTTCAGCATGACTTGGGAAGCCTCAGGGAACTTACAATCATGGTGGAAGAGGAAGCAAACACATCCTTCTTGACATGGCAGCAGGAAGGAGAAGAATGAGTGAAGAGGGGAAAAGCCCCCTTATAAAATCATCAGATCTCATGAGAACTCACTCACTATCACAAGAACAGCATGAGGGTAACCACCCCCATGATTAAATTACCTCTCGGCCAGGCACAGTGGCTCATGCCTGTAATCCTAGCACTTTGGGAGGCCTAGGCAGATGGATCGCCTGAGGTCAGGAGTTCAAGGCCAGTCTGGCCAACCTGGTGAAACCCTGTCTCTACTAAAAATACAAAAATTAGCCGGGCATGGTGGCAGGTGCTTGTAATCCCAGCTACTCAGGAGGCTGAGGCAGGAGAATGGTTTGAGCCCAGGAGGTGGAGGTTGCAGTAAGCCAAGATTGCATAAGACTGCACTCCAGCCTGGGAGACGGAGCAGGACTCTGTCTCAAAAAAAAAAAAAAAAAAAAAGAAAAAAACCTCTCACCAGGTCCCTTCCATGACACATGGGGATTATGGGAACTATAATTCAAGATGAGATTTGGGTAAGAACACAGTCAAACCATCATTCTGCCCCGGCCCCTCCCAAATCTCATGTCCTCACATTTCAAAACACAATCATGCCCTTCCAACAGTTCCCCAAATTCTTTTTTTTTTTTTTTGAGACAGAGTCTCACTCTGTCATCCAGGCTGGAGTACAATGGTGTGATTTTGGCTTACTGCAACCTCTATCTCCTGAGTTCAAGTGATTCTCGTGCCTCTAGCCTCCTGAGTAGCTGGGATTACAGGCACCCACTACCACAACTGGCTAATTTTTGTATTTTTAGTAGACATGGATTTTACCATGTTGGCCAGGCTGGTCTCGAACTCCTGACCTCAGATGATCCAGCTGCCTTGGCCTCCCAAAGTGCTGACTTTACAGGGGTGAGCCACTGCACCTGGCCATTCCAAAGTCTTAACTCATTCCAGCATTAACTCAAAAGTCTAAGTCCGGCCGGGCGCGGTGGCTCAAGCCTGTAATCCCAGCACTTTGGGAGGCCGAGACGGGTGGATCACAAGGTCAGGAGATCGAGACCATCCTGGCTAACACAGCGAAACCCTGTCTCTACTAAAAACACAAAAAATTAGCCGGGCGAGGTGGCGGCGCCTGTGGTCCCAGCTACTCGGGAGGCTGAGGCAGGAGAATGGCGGGCACCCGGGAGGCGGAGCTTGCAGTGAGCTGAGATCTGGCCACTGCACTCCAGCCTGGGCGACAGAGCGAGACTCCGTCTCAAAAAAAAAAAAAAAGTCTAAGTCCAAAGTCCCATCTGAGACAAGGCAAGTCTCTTCTGCCTATGAGCCTGTAAAATCAAAAACAAGTTAGTTACTGCCTAGATACAATGGGGGTACAGGTATTGGGCAAATACACCTGTGCCAAATGGGAGAAATTGGACAAAACAAAGGGGCCACCGACTCCATGCAAGTACTAAATCCAATTAGGCAGTTATTAAACCTTAAAGTTCCAAAATGATCTCTTTTGATGCCATGTCTCACATCCAGGTCACACTGACTTGGGAGGTGGGCTCCCATGGTCTTGGGCAGCCCTGCCCCTGTGGATTTGCAGGGTACAACTCCTCTCCTGGCTTCTTTCACAGGCTGGCATTGAATGTCTGTGGCTTTTCCAGGTGCATGGTGCAAGCTGTGGATGGACCATTCTGTGGTCTGGAGGATGGTGGCCCTCTTCTCACAGCTCCACTAGGCAGTGCTCCAGTGGGGACTCTGTGTTGGGGCTTCAACCCCACATTTCTCTTCTGCACTGCCCTAGCTGAGGCTCCCCATGAGGGCTCTGTCCCTTCAGCAAACTTCTGCCTGGACATATAGGCATTTCCATACATCCTCTGCAATCTAGGTGGAGGTTCCCAAACCTTGATTCTTGACTTCTGTGCACCCACAGGCCCAACACCACGTGGAAGCTGCCAAAGCTTGGAGCTTGCACACTCTGAAGCACAGCCCCAGCTGTACCCTGGCCCCTTTTAGCCATAACTGGAGCAGCTGGGACACCAGGCACCAAGTTCTTAGACTGCACACAGCAGGTGGGGCCTGAGCCCAGACCACTTAACCTTCTTTTCCTCCTAGGCCTCCAGGCCTGTGATGGGAGGGGCTGCCGCTAAGGTTTCTGACATGCCTTGGAGACATTTTCCCCATTGTCTTGGTGATTAATATTTGGCTCCCTGTTACTTATGCAAATTTCTGCAGCCGGCTTGAGTTTCTCCTCAGAAAATTTTTTTTTCTTTTCAGTCACATTGTCAGGCTGCAAATTTTTCAAACCTTTATGCTCTGTTTCCTTTTGAACACTTTGCCACTTAGAAATTTCTTCTGCCAGATACCCCAAATCATCTCTCTCAAGTTCAAAGTTCCTCAGATCTCTGGGGCAGACACAAAATGCCACCAGTCTCTTTGCTAAAGCATAGCAAGAATCACCTTTACTACAGTTCCCAACAAGTTCCTCATTTCCATCTGAGACTACCTTAACCTGGACTTCATTGTTTGTATCACTATCAGCATTTTGGTCAAAGCCGTTCAATAAGTGTCTAGGAAGTTCCAAATTTCCCCATATCTTCCTGTCTTCTGAGCTCTCTAAGTCTCTAGGAAGTTCCAAACTTTTCCACCTTTTCCTGTCTTCTTCTAAGACCTCCAAACTGTTCCAACTTCTGGCTGTTACCCAGTTCCAAAATCACTTCCACATTTTTGAGTATCTTTACAGCTGCACCCCACTCTCTGTGGAGCCAATTTGCTGTATTAGTTCATTCTCATGCTGCTAATAAAGACATACCTGAGACTGGGTAATTTATAAAGGAGAGGTTTAATTGACTCACAGTTCAGCATGGCTGGGAGGCCTCAGGAAACTTACGATCATGGCAGAAGGGGAAGCAAATACATCCTTCTTCACATGGTGGCAGGAGAAAGAAGTGCCCAACAAAAAGGGGAAGAAGTCCCTTATAAAACCATCAGATCTCGTGAGAACTCACTCACTGTTGCAAGAACAGCATGAGGGTAATTGCCTCCATGATTAAATTACCTCCCACTGGGTCTCTCCCACAACACGTGGGGGTTATGGTAACTACAATTCAAGATGAGATTTGGGTGGGAACGCAGCCAAACCATATCATATGGTCTGTATATTAAATCTCAAGTAAAATAAAAAAGAAAGAAATACAAGTCCTCGAAGTTTGGAATGAAGATGTCATATTTTTCTACTAAATATTCCTCAAGTAAACACAGGAATTCTTTATTACTCTCAGGGCCCTCCAGGTGTATTTTATAATAGGGTCATCTCTCTGGAAAGTTTTTGTTGTCAATGAGGTGTGTAATGACACGTGGTAAATACTTCGAACAAGGTAATTTCTATAGCAACTGTTACAATGATCCCTTGCTCTCCTATTTCAATCACATTTTATGGCTGAATTCTTTTGAGAATCTAGCAATTCAGCCATCTCTGCTTTATAGTCAGGCCTTGATTTGTATTTCTCAGTAGTGTGGATTTGTGACAGCATTAGATTATAAAAGAAAGTCTTGTTCCATTGATATTAGACACTTGTTTGCAAATAGTAGCTTTCCTTTTCAAGATTTCAGTTAACTTTGCCAGAAACTTCAATGCTTTTGTGCTGGAACCTGCAGATACCCTTTGTCCCAATTCTGGGACTGGTTACAGCAACCAGTTCTCTTTCTGTAGTTGTTACACCGGAAATACGTTTTGCTCAGAATGAAATGTCTTTCTTTGATATCTCACTCTGCCTACTTTTATATGTTCTTAAGAGAGACAATATTTTTGCCAAAATTGTGCCTGGCTCATTATGGGTTCATGGAGTCAAAATTCAAAATATTGTATTTTGATTTTAAATCACAGCTCTTCTTGATATTTTATTGATTTGACGTTTCTTTTCTTATATATCGGGAAGGGTGTAAGTTTTAGATACTTGTAATAGCCAAACAACTGGAAACAATCCAGATGTCTTTCGATGAGTGAGTGGTTAAACAAACTCTGGCGTGTGCAGAACATAGAGTACTGCCCAGCCAACATAAAGGAATGAACTATGGATACATTGTAACTTAGCTCTTTAAGGGCATTACGCTTAGTGGTAAAAGACAATCTCAAAATATTACATACGGTGATTCCATTTGTATAATCCTTGAAATGACAAAGCTGTAGAGATGGAAAGTAGATCAGTGATTGCCAGGGACAGGGACAAAGGTGTGGGTGTGTGGTTATACAGGGGTAATATGAGGAAGTTCCTCTGTGGTAATAAAACAGTTCTATATCATGATGGTCATGGGAGTTACATGAATCTATTTATGGGATCAAATTGCATAGACACACATGCGCACACACACAAACACACATATGTGAGTGTAAAAACAGTAAAAACTGAATAAGTTTTAACAGTATTGTACCAGTGTCAATTTACTGTTTTGACATTGTACTACAGTTACATATGATGTCACCATTGTGGAAAGCTGGATAAAGGGCTCAAGGGAGATTTGCAACTACCTGTAAATCTACAATCATTTCAAAATAGAAAGCATTTAAATTTTTTATTGTGAATTTTTTACTTTAAAATAGCTCACAGTTTTTTCCCTTAAATTAAAAGGCTAAGTTTTCTTAAACATTGCTCTTTCACTGAGATAGAATTCACATACCATAAAATTCACCATTTTAAAGTGTCCAATTTAGTGGTTTTAGCATATTTGCAAGGTTGTGCAACCACCACCATTATCTAATTCCAGAACATTTCATTACCCCTAAAAGAAACCCCTACCCATTAGATGTCATTCTCCTTTCCTTTCTTCCTTCACAATTTCTCTTTCTCTTTCTCTTCTCTCTTTCTATCTCTGTATTTGCTCATTCTGGACATTTCATAGCACACAATATATGACCTTTTGAGTCTGGCTTCTTTCACTTACCATAATGTTTTCAAGGTTCATCTGTTTTGTAGCATGTATCATCACTGCATTCCTTTTTACTGCCAAATAATATTCCATTGTATGGATAGACACCAATACATTTATCCGTTCATCAGCTTGTAGACCTTCGGATTGCTTGCACTGTTTTGCTATTAGGAATAATTCTGCTGTGATCATCTATGTAGAAGTTTTTGTGTGACCATATGTTTTAAATTTGAAGGGTATATAACTAAAAGTAGAACTGCTGGGTCATATGGTAACTCTACACTTAACTCTTTGAGAACTGTCAAACTGTTTTCCAAAGTGGCTTCACCATTTTACGATCAGCAATGCCGAAGAATTCCAGTTTCTCCATATCCTAACTAATACTTGTTATTGTCTATCTTGTTTTATTATAGTCATCCTAGTGAGTGTAAAATGGTGTCATAGTGGTTTTGATTTGCATTTCCCTAATGATTAATGATTTTGAGCACTTTTTCTTTTTCTGTTTTATTAGAGACAGGGTCTCACCCTGTCACCCAGGCTGGAATGCAGTGATGTGACGATTGTAGCTCACTGCAGCCTTGAGCTCCTGGGCTCAAGCAGTCCTCCCACCTCAGTCTCCCGGTAGCTGGGAATACAGGCATGCATCACCACACCCGGCTAATTTTTAAATTTTTTGTAGAGATAGGGTCTCACTATGTTGCCCAGGCTGGTCTCAAATTCCTGGGCTCGAGCCATCCTCCCTCCTGGGCATCCCAAAGTGCTGGGATTACAGGTGTTAGCCATTGCACCCGACCCTTACTTTTTCATTTGTATAGCTTCTTTGGAGAAATGTCTATTTAAATCTTTTCCTTATTTTAAAAATTGAATTGTCTTTCAGTTGTTGAGTTGTAAGAATTATTTATCTATTCTGGCTCCTAGACTCTTATGAGATACGTGATTTGTAGATATTTTCTCCCATTCTGTGGGTTGTCTTTTCACTTTCTTAATGGTGTCCTTTGAAGCACAAAAGTGTTTAATTATAACGAAGTCCAACTTATCTATTTTTTATTTTGTTGTTTGTGCTTTTGATGTCATATCTAAGAAGTCATTGCCTAATCCAAGATTATGAAGCTTTACACCTATGTTTTCTTCCATGAGTTTAATAGTTTTAACTTTCACTTTAGGTCTTTGATCCGTTTGAGTTAATTTTTGTATACGATATGAGGTAAGGTCCAACTTTATTTTTCTGCATGTGGATGTCCAGTTTTCTCAGCATTGTTTGTTGAAGACCATTCTTTCCCACATTGAATTGTCTTGGCACCCTAGGTGAAAATCAATTGGCCCTCTGTATTCTCATTTCCTTTCTATTGACATAGAAAGATTTTTTAAATTAATCAATTATTTTCCCTGGGGCCTAATATAGGACCATTGTGAGTAGAATCAGTGCCTTTTTTGCCCACAGTTATGAACTAATTTTGGTGGAGTGCCGGGGGGCCTCATTTAGGAAAATGAAGCTGAAAAATGGGTCTCCAGAAAATGAGGAATGGGGACATGCAGTGGTACATTGGAGAGAACTTTGGCTTGAATGCTAGTTCTATCCAAAGTTGTGTGGCTTTGGGCAAGTTACTAACCCTCTAGGAGCTTTAGCTACTGTGAAATGGAAGTGATGACAATCTCAATCTCACTGGGCTTATGTTTAGTATTAAGAGACAATGGTTATGAAAGCAATGTCATGGTCCCTGGAACATAGTAGGGACTTGACATCAAGCAAACTTACAGTTGGTGCATGGTCTTGTGGCTCCCTCGCTTCTGACATAGGGTGGTTATGTGGGATCAGGAGAGGTGGGCTACCCAGCGGGTACCTGTGCCAGTTCCCATGTTTCTTTTTTTTTTTTTTTTTTTGAGACGGAGTCTCGCTCTGTCGCCCAGGCTGGAGTGCAGTGGCGTGATCTCGGCTCACTGCAAGCTCCGCCTCCCGGGTTCACGCCATTCTCCTGCCTCAGCCTCCAAGTAGCTGGGCTACAGGCGCCCACAACCGCGCCCGGCTAATTTTTTGTATTTTTAGTAGAGACGGGGTTTCACCGTGGTCTCGATCTCCTGACCTTGTGATCCGCCCGCCTCGGCCTCCCAAAGTGCTGGGATTACAGGCGTGAGCCACCGCGCCCGGCGCCAGTTCCCATGTTTCTGCTCCTGTCTCCTACACTGTGCAGCAGCTATGGTTCCACTCCCCCACCTTTTCTGTCAGGGAAAGTATGAAGGGTAAATAAAGAAGAGGAAAGTGGCTCTCCATAGAGCAACTTTCTGGTTAGAAGGAAAAATCTCAGGTTTGAGGGAAGCCCAATAGCAAACCACAGAATAATCAGGAAATAGTGGTATCCTGTTTTATATGTCTAGAACTTTATTTTCAAAGAAGAAACAATGTAACTGCATCGCCAATCTAGAACTCTATCACAACTGAGGGAATCCCGTCTGCTTTGACTAGGCAGCTACAGTGCAGGTCCAGCCCTCCCCAGTCCTCCCCTGCCCCTCTGGTTCTTTCCCCTAAGCCTGCCTCAGCCACTTGGGAGACGACTCTATTGCTAGAACTCTGATTTATTAAATAATTTCTGGTTTGGATGGTCTCCTCTCTCATCCTTACAATCTTTCCCTTTCCTGGAATTCTTTTTCTGTGGCTCTACTTGGATCCCTCATGGCTTGGGGGTAGATTAATGAGGAATGTGCCTCCTGTTATGTAATTGTCAGCTCTTGGGTCTCAGGGAGGCCATATTCAACCTTATGTTGGTCAAAGAGCTTGCGCAGGGCATTGATGTAGAGTGCGTGATATTTGTCCACTGTCTTCTGGTCTGGCCTCTTAATCCTGGGAATTGGCAGGGGTTCCCCAACTATGAAAAAAGACAAGAGACAAACATCAGAGTCCCCCCTCCTCAACTCAAACTACCCATCCCTCACTGGGAGCCATGTCCTGAAACTCAGTATCTGGCTTTCCTCCCCTTCTTTCATTCTTTCCCTTTGCTCCAGTCTCATCCTGGCCCCTGTTCTCTGATCATCTAATCAAACCCATGCTCAAGAGAATGCAAGCAAGCTCAGGAGAGTGGTGACAGAACGTGTGTGAATGGTGATGCTCTTGTAGCAGATGCTGATGTCACATCCATGAATGGCCACAACTCTTATCTGTTTAGTTGTCCTACCCACCCTGCTCTCAGCCACACCCATTGCCCATCCCAGATGTGAGTTGGGTCCCCCTGGACTTGATGGATGATTTAAAGTGGGTGGGAAGTGAATGAAGAAACAGGTCATCTGGAGATACTGGAAAGCTCACCAACAGTGGTAATGGGCCGATTGAAAGGCAGGAAGCCCCAGGATCCGTGAGTTAAGCCCCGGCCATGGAAGGTACAGAAATTTAGTCCCATGATTTTTTTGATTGTGTCCTGGAAGGCTTTTTGGAGCAACCTTAACCACGTGCCCTCAGGGAAGGTCACCTGATTGAAAACCTCGTTCTCACCAAAGGAATATGAAGGGACAAGGTATGCCCTGCAAAGAGAGGGGCAGGAGTGTGAGCTCTCTGAGGAAGATCCCCAGAAAAATCCTCTCCAAGGTGGGAAACCTCTCCAACCTCCCCCTTATAGGACAAGAACCCAAGCACCCAAACATCTCCAGCCTCATGTCCCATTCCTGCCATGCCCCACTCTCCCAACTGAACTCTCTGAGGGGAGCTGCTGCTCTGCCTTGTCCTGGTATAGGAAGAAACTAATCTCAAAAGTTCTGTCTTCATTGCATCCAGCATCCAGAGTGTTCTTCGTAAACTGCATATCTGGACATGCCACTCCTCTCAAAATCTTGCAGAGCTCCTCAGTTTGCACCATGCTGCTTCCCTAGGGCCTTTTTGCTCTGGCCTTCCCTCCCTGGCTAGTTTTTCCTCTCCCCACTCTTTCCTTGCAATCTGCTTAGCCATATTAATTGTGCCTTGTATTCTCTCATCTATGTCTTTGTACATTTTGCTTCCTCTGTCGGAAGTGCCTTCCCTCTGTCTTCATGTGGCTCATTCAATTTTGCGCTCAGTCCCAATTTCATCCCCTTAAAGAAACTTTGTTTGACCACCTCAATTCCCCCAATGCGGAGTAGGTACCCCTTATCTAGTGCTTACCTCTCTTCTACACTAACACTGCCCCAACCGTGTATTACAGTCATCTCCTTACTTGCCTGACTCGCCCCATAGACAACAAGCCAATCAAAGGCAAGAACTGGGTCATATTCATCTTTGAATCCCTAGGCCCCGGCATAGCGCCTGACATGCCATAGGTCCTCACTGAATGCCTGAGTTCTTTCTCCCTTTTGGTCTGCCTGGAAACTCGTACTAATATTTCAAGTCACAATTCAGATGTTACCCACCTATGAAACCTCTATTCTGGGTCAAGATTTTTCCATCAATTGGTGCTCACATAGCACTTTGTACACATTTCCATTGTAGTGTTCCATTTGTTTAACAAATATTAAGTTCTTTCTATGTGCCAGCACTGTTTTAGGCCCTGGAGATGCATCAGTGAATACAATGGATTTTTAAAAATTCTGTCTTCATGGAGTTTACTTTTTTTGGGAGGAAGACAGACAATAAACATTGAAAATAGTAAGTAAACAAATAAATAAAATGGATGATCTATAAGAAGATAAGTGTAACCGGGAAAAAATAGAGCAAGATGGTCAGATAACCGTATTGAGAAGAGACATTTGAACAAAGACTTGAAGGAGATAAAGGAATGAGCCAAGCAGTCATTTGCAGGAATAGTGTTGCGGGCAGAGGGAACAGCTAAAGCAAAGCCCCTAAGGCAGGAGTGGGTGGCTTGCTTGAGGGACAGCAAAGAGGCCAGTGTAACTGTGATGGAATGAGAGAGGAGTGAGAGGAGTGAGTGATGAGAACAGAGAGACATCTAAGGACCAGATTATTCCACGTCTCGCAAGCCCTTGTAAGGACTTTGGTTTTTTTTTTTTTTTTTTTTTTTTTGAGACGGAGTCTCGCTGTGTCTCCCAGGCTGGAGTGCAGTGGCGTGATCTCGGCTCACTGCCAGCTCCGCCTCCCGGGTTCACGCCATTCTCCTGCCTCAGCCTCCCAAGTAGCTGAGACTACAGGCGCCCGCCACCACGCCCGGCTAGTTTTTTGTATTTTTTTTTAGTACAGACGGGGTTTCATCATGTTAGCCAGGATAGTCTCGATCTCCTGACCTCGTGGTCCACCCGCCTCGGCCTCCCAAAGTGCTGGGATTACAGGCTTGAGCCACCGCGCCCGGCCAGGACTTTGGTTTTTACTCTGAGTGACAGGGGAGCCACTGGAGCATTTTGAGAAGTGACATGATCTGACTCGTGTTTAACAGGATCATCCTGGCTGAAGCTGGGAATAGACTCTTGGGGGTGGGGGAGGCGGGAATGGATACAGGAAGAGCAGTTAGAAGTGTTATAATCATCCAAGGGGAGAGATGATGATAGTAAACCAAGGGGTGGTAGTCTAGGTAGTAAGTGGTTGGATTCTGCATGTATTTATTTGGTAATTATATGTGCATGGGCCTGTCTTCTTCCATATTGGACTGTGAGTTTGCAAGGACCAGGTCTTATTTACTTTTAAATCCTAAATGCCTAGTACTATGACTGACATACAGTGGGTGTTCAGTAACTGCTGAATGAATGAGGTCTATTTCTCAAACCAGATTGTATACTCTTTGGGGCATGTCTTATCTTTTTGATCCTCACAGCATCAAAGCTAGTGCCTCCCCTTGCAGTTGGTAGATTCTCAGGGCCTCTCAGTTAACAGGTTGATATAGAGTGGAGCCCCGCTTTCCCAGACCTCCAGCCTACCAGGTCAATGGGCAGAAAGTAAAAGGTTTTCTTCTGCTGTTCTTTCTCCAACTTCAAGTAAGAAAAGTGCCCACTGAAATGTATCTGGAGGCCCCAACATCCCTAAGGCACAATGTGAGGGGGTAGACGGAAGGAATTAGAGTGAAGGTGGGGGCCCTCTAACAGGTGCCCAGGGAGGGCACCATTCTGGAGAGGGCTACAGAGGGCCTATGGCACCCTGGCAACAAAGCACTAGAACCTTGGAACCTACCCTGTTTTCAGTGCCAACTTCACAAAACCTTTACGCTGCTTGAGGAGGAGAGTGGAGGCTCCCGGCTGGCACAAGAGAGCTTCAGCAGCTCCACCCACCACAATAACCACGGCATTGCCTGAGCCTTTCTGGGTCAGCAAGTACTTCAAGGCTGACCTACTCACGGGGCACACACCTGTGAAACCAAAGAGTCAAGTGGTAGAAAAACTTCATGCCTGAGGATGGGATGAGGGGTTTTTCCAGGCTCTTCCTGTCAGAGACAGTTCTTCTGTTTTCTGATGATTGCTGTTTCCACCTTTCTGTCTCTGACCTTCGTGTCCTGGGTTATGACTGCTCTAGCCTAAGGTTGGTTGGTCCTTAGGGTCAGCTGTTTGCCTTGGGGGTCTGTGCTTCTGCAGTTGGGTCAATACTGAGTTCCTCTGCCTCTTACATCCATAGCCTACTGCATTTCAGATCAATAGTATCTAAGCCCACATCATCCCTCTCTACCCATGAAGCACAGCCATCTTCCACTCTGCCCAGGCTGACAACACTGGAGATCCTCCAGAGTTCTCTCCTCCAGGGCTAATCGAGACTAGCCACCACAAACCTGCTTCCTCCCTAAGAGCAACCTGCCAAAGGGAAGCCAATGGCTGGGGTTTCTGGAGAGTAGGCAGACCCCTGAGCCTGCCCAAGCCAAACTGAAATGTAGTTGAATGATGGAATGTGAATGACACCCTGTTGTTTAACAACAATCATCTAGCCTTTCCCACTTCTGTCTCCCATCTTTGCCCTGTGCTCACCATCTAGTCTCCACTGGGGCGGCAGAAATTGCCTCCAGGCTCTAGCCATTGAGAAAGAGTCCCGCTCCAGGGCCATGCTAACCTCAGAGCAGAGTAGAAGCATTCTCTGGGGCTCTAGTGGTCCCACCTGGCCCCTCCAGAGAACTGTATCTTACCTTTTAATGTTTGGCTTCAGTTGTTTTCTGGTGTCCAGAAGGATGACTGTTTGTTCAGAGAGAGAGACATTTTTCACAGTGCACTGACCTGAAGCTGAGCATGGGGAAGTTGTTCTGGATACTCTGATGAACTCCTATCCTTTATCCCTTGGCATTTTATGCAAGTGTGAAGGGGTTCCAAGGAGGTAAAAGTCATAGACCAGGAGAGTTTTAGCTAGTATGATAGACTTTAAAATGCTTTTAAGACACCATGGTGTACAAATGACCGGCCCAAAGACGCCAACTGACATCCTAGAGAGAGCCTGGTGAAGTTCACCGGAGCGATCCCATTCACACCTGCTTTTCCCTGCATTTGTGTTTCATTCTTGGCTTTCATCCTCTGATTTGCACTTTGGCATTGGTCCTGAATTCCAGCCTTCTGGTTCTCCCTCTGAAAAAAGTCCTGGTGACTCTTACGAATGCCTATAACTTCCCCTGCTGTGCAACCAAACCCTGCTTCCCAGATCTTGGACAGAAGCTAATGCTTAGCCACATACTCCTGTTACGGGCCCAGGGTGTGCTGGACTTATTTTCTATCATGTACTCTTCAAGCAGGGAATGATTGTCAGGACTTATTGGGGTTGCACCTTTGAAGCAGGTAAAAAAATAGAATTAATTATTTCTTATACTCACCCATTGACATCACATATTCTCGCACAATTGGGATCCAAAATATCCCTTCTAAGGTCCCTACAAAGGGAGTGATGGATGGGAAAATCCGAGCAATGCCAGTGGCCTCAGTGGCAAAGTTGATGAAGACACCAAAAGAGAGAACACCATGGGGGTGATTGGCAATGATGTAGTTGTGTTTGGGAGAAAGATCGTGAGTCTTCACCAGCTGTTAGAGGGAGATTGAGTCAGAGCATTGGCTACAAAGAAGGAAGAAATGACGTGTGGACTAAAATCCCAGCAGGTAGCCTATGTTTCCCTTCGGGAGCCCCAAATCCCTGTTCACTAGGATGTCATCATTGTCATAGGACTGCCAGGGCTCACGATGGTCAGAGAGGCTGACCTGGCTTTGCCAGTGCAGGAAAGGCTGCCATCCACCTGTCTCCCCACCTGCCCATCCATCTCGGGCCCTTGCTTTGCATTATGACTTGGGGCCTTGACCTTCGCTGCTGACCACCAAAGCCTCTGAAGACATGGAGCTGAGTAGGGAGCAAGAGTCTGGGCAACTGAGGGCACCCCGAGGAAGAGTAGTCACCTTTACTGGGAAGTAATTTCGGAAATAAGTCCATAGGGTCCAGTTTCGTACCCAAGCTGAACGCCTGCCGCCTGTGTGTACAGAAGGGAAGGGAAGAGTCCGTAGGGCATTGTAGTCCCTCTACCTCTCCCAGAGGAGGAGAGTTCTGCCTGCAGTCCTCAGGTCACAGGAGGGGCCTCCTTCTGACACCTCAGAACTGTAAGTACTGTCCCTGAATCCAGTCCCCAAGACATAGGAAGCCCCTGCTCCTCTAGAGCTGACCAGAAAGGTGACAGGAAAATAGTCTGAGGCTGGGGGCACCTGCCCAGAGACCTCAACCTCATAATTCTTCCTCAGCTACCTGGTAGAGACCTCTGTCCCTGCTGAGCTTTGCTCTCCCTTCTCCCTCCCCTTCCTTCGCCTCTCCCCTACCCTTGGTTCTCCCTCTCTCCCTCCACCTCCCTCTCCCTGGGCTTCCACTGTTGGCCCAAACAGGAAGACCATTGTGCCCCTGTCTCTTACCTTGACTGTGGGTGTTCCAATCATAGGCGAGCCAGGCTAAGGAGAGCACAGCCAAGGACCAGAACTTACTGAACAGCAGAAAGTAGGGTATAAGGAGAATGGGAATAGCTCCTGAGGAGACACAAAGGGTTCACGCCTTTCAATTCCCTTCAAGTTTTAGTACACCGCTCATAACCCCGGCCTCTGCTCTACACTACAGGAGCCGGGCTAGGCTGGTGTGGGACCCTTCTCTCCTTCTCCCCTCTTCCCCAACCCCTCGCCCTCCATTTGTCTCTGCTGTGGTCTAGGCAGGCCTCTGAGCCCCTGGATCTGGGTCTCCTTGATGGTCAAACTCTCAACTGAAGAAAGAGTTGGGGTCAAAGGACAGCATGGCTTGCTGAATGGGAAGAAGAGTACATTGGGCTGGTAGCTGAATCCCCATTCTGGGACCTCTGGAAATTCTTTCTAAAAGCTTGAACCGCTTTCCTGTGCTGAACTGCTAAGTCTGCATATTCCAGCAGGGACGTTACCCGCAGTGTACAGGCTGTTTGATGCTGAAAAGTAAACATGGATTAAAAACTGCTCCACTTTGGGAGGCCGAGGCAGGTGGATCACAAGGTCAGGAGATTGAGACCATCCTGGCTAACACGGTGAAACCCTGTCTCTACTAAAAATACAAAAAATGAGCGGGGCAAGGTGGCACACACTTGTAGTCCCAGCTACTCGGGAGGCAGAGGCAGGAGAATCGCTTGAACCCGGGAGGTGGAGGTTGCAGTGAGCAGAGATAGCACCACTGCACTCCAGCCTGGGCAACAGAGCAAGACTCCGTCTCGAAAAAACGAAACAAAACAAAACAAACAACAACAACAACAACAAAACTGCTCTACTAGGCCAGGTGCGGTGGCTCACTCCTATAATCTTAGCAATTTGGGAGGCCAAAGCGAGAGGACTGCTTGAACCTAGGAGTTTGAGACCAGCCTGGGTAACAAAGTAAGACCCTATCTCTAAAAAACCAAAAAAACAAAAAACACAACAACAACAACAAAACCACTTTACTATGTTTATTTTGTCCCATTCAAAAGTGTCACGAAGGTTCAGAAGGGGAAGTCTGTGTTAGCAAATGACCATAGCAGGCTGTAACTGCAAACATGATACATCTTACAGCAGTGGGAATGAATTCCATTAAAAAAATCTGCATTCATGAGAAAGAGGGGCTGAGTATACATATGGTGAATAAAAAAGACTTAGCTAAGGGAATGACTTCTTTGACCAGGTACCATGTCATGGCAGATAAAAGTTTCAGGGAAGAAGAAACTCAGGAGTTACCTACCAGCTCTTTGTCTCTTGCATTTTGGACATAAATGAAAATAGCAGGAAAAGGCTGAGTGGACAGTGCTTTAAAAACTCATGTTATGGAGTAAAAGAAACCTTTGTAATAAGCTGAATTGCCCTCATAAGCACTGGTCGAGATGGTTGTTGTAAGCATTCGAATTAGACAGGAAAGAGTGGTGGGAGGAGTTTTATGGGAAGCCTGTCATGGAGAAAAGCCTTGCTATCCATGCCCTTCATCAAAGAGGAGAGTAAATTTGCCAGTTAAGCTTCAGAAGAAAATTCAGATAAAGTTAAATAAGAATCATCACTAATTAAAGTTAGCTTAAGTGTATCATTTCCTTTATATTTTGTTTTAAATACATTTTGTTTGTATTCCCAGTATTTAGAAGAGAGCTTGGCACACAGTATGTGTTCAACAAATATCTGTAGACCGATTGAAAAAGAAATAAGAAAATGTTTTCTGTTTTCATTAGTAAACTTGATGATTACTATTTAGTCAGCATGTATAGTGTTATTTAAATGTGATGTTATTTTAATAGCATAGACGGATTAGTTGTGTGCCTTTCATCTCACTCATTTATCCACCAGTCCTAAAGGCGGTCTAAGAGCCCTTACCTGGGTAACACCATCCCCCTTGTGGAACCTATTGGAACTGCAGGTATGACCCGGCAGGAGACCAAGAACGTTTTTTCAGAGCAAGGCTTCCAGACCCAGCCTGAGTGTCACTAGAGTCGTGCACAGTGACAAAAGTGGAATTTAAAGATATAGGAGAGGCCGGGCGCGGTGGCTCACGCCTGTAATCCCAACACTTTGGGAGGCCGAGGCGGGCGGATCACGAGGTCAGGAAATCGAAACCATCCTGGCTAACACGGTGAAACCCCGTCTCTGCTAAAAATACAAAAAAAAAAAAAAAAGAAAGAAAAAAAAAAAAAAAAACTAGCCGGGCTTGGTGGCAGGCGCCTGTAGTCCCAGCTACTCGGGAGGCTGAGGCAGGAGAATGGCGTGAACCCAGGAGGTGGAGCTTGCAGTGAGCCGAGATCGCGCCACTGCGCTCCAGCCTGGGCGATGAGCAAGACTCCATCTCAAAAATAAATAAATAAATAAAGATACAGGAGAAATAGAGGCCAAATGTGGAAGAGCTAAGTCTCATGGAAAAAGAGTTCCGTGACATAAAGCAAGGGTACCTGAGAAAGGAATGATGAAGAACAAGCATTTATGTATGTGTGACACTCCCTTAGTTATTATGGCCTTGACACCAGAAGATAGTTCCAATTTCTCTTGTCACGTACAAGTGAGGCGTCTTGGAGAGGGTTATCAAAGAGGAAGTTCACATAGGTAGGCTTCTAATTTAGTTTGTAGTGAAGATGGCCAAGACATTCTAATATATGCGCACTGGGGAGGGAAAAAAAAGGAAAAAAATGAAGAAAAAACTAATATATGCGCATTGGTAGCTCATCATAATTTTAACTTGCATTTCTCTAATAGCTAGTGATGCGAAACAACTTTTCATGTGCTTGTCTGCTTTCTGCATATCCTCTTTGGTGAAGTGTCCATTCAAATCTTTTGCCCGTTTTTCTTTTTCTTTCTTTTTTTTTTTTTTTTTGAGACGGAGTCTCGCTCTGTCGCCCAGGCTGGAATACAGTGGCCGGATCTCAGCTCACTGCAAGCTCCGCCTCCCGGGTTCACGCCATTCTCCTGCCTCAGCCTCCAGAGCAGCTGGGACTACAGGCGCCCGCCACCTCGCCCAGCTAGTTTTTTGTATATTTTAGTAGAGACGGGGTTTCACCATGTTAGCCAGGATGGTCTCGATCTCCTGACCTCGTGATCCACCCGTCTCGGCCTCCCAAAGTGCTGGGATTACAGGCTTGAGCCACTGCGCCTGGCCTGTGAGTTCTTTATATATTTTAGAGATTAACCCCTTGTGAGATATGTGGTTTGCAAACATTTTCTTCCATTCTGTGGGTTGCCTTTTCATGTAGTTGATTGTTTCCTTTGCTAGGCAGAAGATTTTTAGTTTGAGGTATTCCTGCTTGTTTATTTTTGCTTTTGTTTCCTGTGCTTTTGTTGTCATATCCAAAAAATCATTGCCAAGGCCAATGTCAAGGAGCTTTTCCCCTATATTTTCTTTTAGGAGTTTAATGATTTCAGGTCTTACATTTAAATCTTTAATCCATTTTGAGTTAATGTTTGTGTATGTTGTAAGGTAAGAGTCTAGTTTCATTATTTTACATGTGGATGTCTAGTTCAACACCATTTATTGAAGAAACTATCCTTTTCCCATTGTGTATTCTTGGGACCTGTTTCAAAGATTAGTTGGCTATAAATGCATGGGATTATTTCTGGGCTATCTATCATATTTCACTGGTTTCTGTGTCTGTTTTTATGTCAGTACCATAGTGTTTTGATTACTATGGTTTTGTAATATAGTTTGAAATCAGGAAGTGTGATGCCTCTAGCTTTGTTTTTTTCTCAAGATTACTTTAGCTATTCAGGGTCTTTTGCTGTCTCATACAAATTTTAGGATTTTTTAATGTTTCTTCTAAAAATGTCATTGGAATTTTCATAGGGATCGTACTGGATCTATAGATCACTTTGAGTAGTGTAGACATGTTAATAATATTAATTTTTCCAATCCATGAACACAGGACATCTTTCAACTTTTTTATGTCTTCTTCAATTGTTTTTCAATGTCTTACAGTTTTTGATATACAGATCTTTCACCTCCTAGGTTAAATTTATTCCTAAGTATTTTATTCCTTTTAATGATATTGTAAATTGAATTGTTTACTTTCATTTCTTTTTTGGATAGTTTATTGTCAGTGTATAGAAATGCAACTGACTTTTGGATGTTCATTTTATATCCTGACATTTTACCAAATTCATCTATTAGTTCTAACAATTTTTTGGTGGAGTCTTTAGGGTTTTCTATATAAGATTATGTCATCTGCTAACAGAGACAATTTAACTTCTTTCTTTCCAATTTAGGTGCCTTTTCTTTCTTTTTCTTGTGTAATTGCTCTTGGTAGGACATCCAGTACTGTGTTGAGTAGAAATGGCAGAATGAGCACCCTTGCCTTGTTTCTAATCTTAGAGGAAAAGCGTTCAGCTTTTCACCACTGTGTATGATGTTAGCTGTGGACTTTTCATATATGGCCTTTATTATGTTGAGATCCATTCCTTCTATGTCTAACTTGCTGAGAGTTTTTATCATGAAAAGATGTTAAATTTTGTCAAATGCTTTTTCTGCACCTATTGAGATGATCTTATGATTTTTATTCTTCTTCTGTTAATGTGGCATATTACATTTATTGACATATGCATGTTGAACCACCCCTGCATCCCAGGGATAAATCCCACTTGATCATGGTGTATGATCCTTTTAATGTGCTGTTGAATTTGGTTTGCTAGTATTTTGTTGAGGATTTTTTGCATCTGTGTTCACCAGGGATATGGGCCTGTAATGTTCTTTTCTTGCAGTATCCTTGCCTAGCTTTGGTATCAGGGTAGTGCTGGCATTGTAAAAGGAGTTTGGAAGTGCTCCTGCCTTTTCAATTTTCTGGAAGAGTTTGAGAAGGAATGACATTAATTCTTTTTTTTTCTTTTGACACACAGTTTCACTCTGTTGCCCAGGCTGGAGTGCAGTGGCGCGATCTCGGCTCACTGCTCCCTGGTTCAAGCAATTCTTGTGCCTCAGCCTCCCGAGTAGCTGGGACTACAGGAGCATGCCACCATGCCTGGCTAATTTTTGTACTTTCAGCATGTTGGCCAGGCTGGTCTCAAACCCATCACGTTGGCCGAGCTGGTCTGGAACTACTGACCACCTATGAAGCTTTCTGGTCCTGGGCTTTTCTTTGTTAGGAGGTTTTTGATTATCGATTAAATCTCATCTGTCATTGATCTGTTTAGATTTTCTTCCTTCATAATGTATTCTTGGTAGGTTGTATGTGTCTAGAAACATATCCATTTCTTCTAGATTATCCAATTTGTTGGCGTATGATTGTTCATGGTAGTCTTTTATAACCTTTGTATTTCTGTGTTATCAGTTGTAATGTCTCCTCTTTTATTTCTGATTTTATTTATTTGATATTCTCTCTCTTTTTTCCTTGGTTAGTTTAGCTAAGGGTTTGTTACTTTTGTTTATCTTAGGGTTAGTTTATTCTTTTTTTTCTAGTTTCATGGGATGTAAAGTTAGGTTATTGATTTGTGATATTTCTTTTTTCTTTATGTAGGTATTTATCATGATAAACTTTCCCCTCAGAACTGTTTTTGCTGCATTCTATAAGTTTTGGTTTGATGTGTTTCCATTTTCATATGCTTCAAGATACTCTTTGATTGCCACTTTTAACTCTAACATGAGATAAGAGACAAAAGTATTAAAAATAACTACAGCTGCAATAATTTTTTAATGGATACATGATATAAAAAGATGTAAAGTTAAAAGTGATTTACA
Organism: Macaca thibetana thibetana; assembly: GCF_024542745.1. Classification (NCBI taxonomy): domain Eukaryota; kingdom Metazoa; phylum Chordata; class Mammalia; order Primates; family Cercopithecidae; genus Macaca; species Macaca thibetana. Next base: position 66,634,507 of record NC_065598.1, on the reverse strand, counting down.
CACTACCATTTTGGATTTGATGATATATTTACCTTTACCAGTGAGTTTCATATTTTTATCTGTTTTAATATTGTTACTTAGTATCCTTTCGTTTCAACTTGAACACCTTTCTTTAGCATTTCTTGCAAGGTAGGTCTAGTCGTGATGAACTCCTTTAGCTTTTATTTGTCTGGAAATGCATTTTTTTGTTGCTAGAGATGGGGTCTCATTTTGTTACCCATGCTGAAGCACAGTGGCATGCTCATAGCTCACTGAAGCTTTGAACTCCTGGGCTCAAGCGATCTTCCTGCCATAGCTTCCCAAGTAGCTGGAAGTCCAAGTAGCTGGACATCACCATGCCTGGCTAATTTTATTAGTTTTATTTTTGCAGAGACAGAGTCTCACTATGTTGCCCCAGCTGGTCTCAAACTGGCCTTAAGCAATCCTCCCACCTCAGCCTCCCAACATGCTGGGATTACAGACATGAGCCACCATGCCTGGCTTTGAGAATGTCTTTATTGTTCCTTCATTTATGAACGACCACTTTGCTGGTTATAGTATTCTTCATTGGCAGTTTTTCATCTTTTAGCACTTTGAATGTATCATCCCACTCCCTCCTGGCCTGTAAGATTTCTGCTGAGAAGTGGGCTGATGAGGTTCCCTTGTATGTGATGCAACTCTTTTCTCTTAATGCTTTCAATATTCTCTTTTGTCTTTGACTTTTGACAATTTGATTATAATGTGCTTCAGGATATTCTTCTCTGAGTTGATCTTGCTTGGGATCCTCTGAGCTTCATGAATCTTGATGTCCATTTCTTTCCTAGGATTTGTGAAGTTTCCAACCATTATTTCTTAAAATAAGCTTTCTGTTTCTTTCTCTCTCTTTTTCTTCTCCTAAATTATGGGACTCCCATAATTAGTAGATTCATTTGCTTATTGTGTCCCATAGGTTCCTTATGCTTTCTTCACTCATTTTCATTTTTTTCTTTTTTGTTTCTCTAATTGGCTAATTTCAAATTACCTATCTTTGTGTTACCCATTTCTTTCTTCTGCAGGATCAAGTCTGCTATTGAAACTCTTTCTTTTAGTTTTCAGTTCTGTCATTGTATACATCAGCTTGAGGATTTCTGTTTGGGTTCTTTTTATGGTTTTTATTTCTTTATTAAACTTCTCATCTCATTTATGTGTTGTTTTCCTGATTTTGTTTAGTTGTCTGTGTTCTCTCACAACTCACTGCACTTCAGGATGACTATCTTGAATTCTTCATCAAGCCTTTAATAGATCTCCATTTATTTGGGCTGTTACTGGAGCTATACTAGTTTACTTTGGTAGTGTCACGTTTGCTGGATTGTTTGTTATTTATGTAGCCTTTCATTGGTGTCTGTGCATTTCAAGGAGCAAATTAGTCTTTATAGACTGATTTCAGCAGGTTTATGGGAGGGCTTCTGCTAGGTCACTGGGTAGGTCCCTGGGCAGGCAGGACAGGCCCAGGACTGTGGCTGAGAAGGGATAGAACCAAGTCATAGGGCTGCCTCAAGGTCTATAGCCAAGACTGAGGCCTGCAGGCCTGCCTCCATGGGCATGGACAGGTGTGCCTCCTGCCAGGTTCCTGGGTGGACAGGACTGCTCTGGACAGTGCAATGGAGCTGGAGCCAAGTTATGGGGCTGTTTCAGGATCTGCTGCGGTACCAAGGTTAGCAAGCTTGCTTCCTATGGCACAGACAGGCACGATTCCCAGCAAGGCCCTGGGAAGGCATAATTGCTCCCATACCACAGCAGAGTGTGACCAGAGCTGAGTTATAAGGCTGCTTCAGGGTATACTACTGGGACCAAGATTGGCAGTCCTGTAACTTGAGGCACAGATGGTTGTGACTCCTCCTGGACGCCTTGGAAGATGATTTTGGTGGCAGAGTCAAGGCCAAATGGCATTGTAGCTGAGTTTACAGGAGGATGAGACTATTTCCAGGTCTGTAACCTTCATCACGGTCAACAACCCTGGGTGTGGGTCTGCCCTCTCAAAACAGCCTTCCTTGGTGTTGGACTCTACTAGAGTTTTGCAGCATCCTACCTGGGTCCAAAATCCCCACAAAGGTACTTTGGTCCACGGATGGCTGCCAAATTCTTGTTGCTCTGGAGAGATGTGATGGACTTCCCATTCACCATCTTGTTGATGTCATACTTGAGTCAATTTTTATAGAGCCTGAAGTTTGGGTCAAGGTTCATTTTGCCACATATGGACATCAAATTTCCCTACACCATTCCTTGAAAAGACTTATTCATCCTCCATTGAATTGCTTGTTCATCTTTGTCAAAAATCAATTGACCATATTCGTGTGTTTATTTCTTGACTCTCTTTTCTGTTCTGTGGATCAATACATCTATTCCTTGACAAATACGTCACTGTCTTGATTGCTGTAGTCTTGTACTAAGTCTCAAAATCAGATGGTATAATTCCTTTAACTTTATTCTTTCTCAAAATTGTTTAGTTATTTGTAGTTTCTTTGTTTTTCTATATAAACTTTTGAATCAGCTTGTTTATTTCTACAAAAACTCTTGATGGAGGTTTTTAAATTAAACTTTTTATTCTGACAAAACAAGATTATTTTAATAAAGTCTTGTATAATCTTCATCTACATCTGCCCATTGTCAACATTTTACATTTGAGTAATCTTTAAATGTAAAAATGTAAGTATATACATATGTTTGTATTTGAGAATACATCACAGAAATTACAACCTTTTGCTTCTAAATACTTTAGCATGTATTTTGCAAGAAAAACGATATTCTCTTCCCTTATAGCACCCACAATGCTATTACCGAATTTGGGAAATTTAATATTTTTGCAAAACCATTACCTAATATACCCTGGCTGTGATTTTTACTTGAATTGCATTATACTTATAGATCAGTCTGGGGAGAACTGGCGTCTTTACTCTGTTGAATCTTCGAATCTGTGAACATGGTATGTCTCTAATTATTTAGATCTTTTATTTTATTCATCAGCATTTTACAGTTTTTAGCCTATGAATCCTGTATGGTTTATTAGATTTATTCCCAAACATTTTATTTTTGAAGATATTGAAATGGTATTGTTTTTTAAATTTCCGTTTTCAACTCTTCTCTGCTAGTATATAGAAATGTGATTACTTTTTATGCATGATCTTGTATCCTGTGACTGGCTAATCTCATTTGTTAGTTCTTGGAGGTTTTTGTTTTATTTAGAGTCCTTGGGATTTTCCTTACAGACTATCATGACATCTACAAGTAAGGACAGTTTTATTTCTCATTTTTTCCTATCTGTATGCATTTATTTCTTTTTTTCTTTTTGCCATATTGCATTTGCTAGGGCTTTTAATATACCGTTGAATACAAGTGGTGAGAATGGACATCCTTGCTTTGTTTCTAATCTTAGGGAGAAAGCATTTCGTCTTTCATGATCATGTGCGATGTTAACTGTAGGGTTTTTTTTTTTTTTTGTAGATGCCCTTTATCAGGTTGAGGAAGTTCCCTTCTATTCCTAGTTTGCTGAGAGATTTTATCATGATTAAGTGTTGAAGTTTGTCAATTGATATGATTACGTGGGGTTTTTCATGCTTGGATGGTTAATATGGTAGTTTACATTGATTTATTTTCAAATATTTACACTTGCCTTCTTGGATAAAGGCCACTTGGTCACGGTGCATTATTCTTTGTAATGTATTGCTGGATTCAATCTGTTAATATTTTGTTGCTTTTTTCATTTATATATATGAGGGATCTTAGTCTATAGTTTTCTTTTCCTTTTTTTGTACTATCTTTGACTGATTTTGGTATCAGGATGTGGCCTCGTAAATGAGTTGGGAAATGTTCCTTTCTCTTAAGTTTTCTCGCAGAGATTTCATAGAATTCGTGACATTTCTTCTGTAAAATGTTTGTAGAATTTGCTGTTGAAACCATCTGGGTCTGAAAATCTCTTTTTAGAAGGTTTTTAACCTTCTAAAATTAAGATTATAGTGATGGGTTATTTATTTCATGTTAGGTGAGTTTTGACTGATTGTGGTTGTCAAGGAGGTCTCCAAATATAATTGCTAATTTGTCTATTTTTCTTTTTAGAGCCATCAGTTTTTGCATCATGTATTTTGAAATTCTATCATTTGAGGCACACACATTTAGGATAGTTGTTTTCTTGGTGAATCATCCCATTTATCATTACATAGTGTCCCTCTTTATCCCTGATCCTGACTTTAAAAAAAGTTAAACCTGTATAGCCTCAAATTGCTAATGATTACTAGCTTAAGTTGAAAATGGTACCAATATGACCTAAGTGGGTCCTTTCTTCAAATCATCTCTGATTCCTCTCACTTGCTCACTTATCCCATAGATTAATAGCCAATATCTATTGTACACTTATCATGTAAAACTAAGCGTTTCACATGGCATAGTTTATTTAATCTTCATAAAGACCCCATGAGAACAGTAATCATTATCATTTTGTGGATGAGGACCTGAGGTTCAGAGTGGTTAAATAGTTCCAAAATTACACAGCTAGGAGGTAAGTGAACCAGGGCTGAGAACCAAGATTGTCTTACTCCAGGGACTGTACCCTTAACCACCAAGCTCTAGCTGTTACTTCCATTTAGTCAGGTACTAATTCTTGCCACTTCTGCCTTCCAGATCTCTTTCAAATTATTATATTTCCCTCCTCCATGCTACCACTTGCTCAAAGCCACCATTATCTCTCACCTAGATGACCACCAGTGTCTTCTAAATAGGCTGCCTGCTTCCATTGGAGCCATGACCCAGCCAGTGCATTAAATGCAAGTCTGTCTCTGTCACTCTATAGCACGTAGCCAAGGACATGGCTGGTTTGTCAAGGAGGCATATCTGTGGCTTTATAATTACCTATTGTTAACTATGATAACCTATTCAGTTAACTATAAATATAAGAACCTGTGGGAGTACATGGTAATTTAACAATTCAACAATTAACGTGGTTTCCTGTGGCCCTTAGGATCAAGTCCGGTCTCCTAACCCTGGTTTAGAAGGATTAGGAGATCTTGGTGATCTAGGCCCTGGCCACCACCTTGTCCTTTGCATTCCACCATGCTATTCTTTCAGCTCCTTCAAGTGCTCTCTAGCTTCAGGGCTTCTCTGCATGCAGTCCCCTTTGCCTGGAAAACTCTCTCTTCAGCTCTTTGTCTGGCTAGTTCCTATTCATCTTTCAGGCCTCAAGATAAATGTCATAGGTTCAATATTTTTAGGCCATCTTTGACTTCTTTCCCTTTCCAAAAAAACCCAAAACAAACAAACAAACAAACAAACAACAACAACAACAACAACAAAACCTCTTCTATCCATCTTCCTGTCTCTGTCCCCATTGCCACTGCTATGGTCCAGGACTTGATTTTTTTCTAGTCTGGACTGCAGTATTTTGTCTGCCCTTCAGCTACTGGTTTCTTCCCCTCCAATCCATTTTCCACACCTCTGCCAGAAATTTTTAAAAAGCACAATCACATAATGTTGTTTGCTTTCCCTAAAACCATCAATATTTTCCAACTGCTGACAGAATAAAGTCTGAACACATTGGCCTGGTATTCAAGGCCCTCACTGGCCTAGCCCCATATATCTTCCTAGCCTCATCTCTCAGTGCCTGTACTCACATTCCTTATGCTGCAGCCTAGTATTTCTCAAAGTGTTTCTCAGCCTAGTGTTCCCATGCTCTGTAGGGACATTAGATGATCCAAGGTGGTATATGGATAAAAAGTTATTTGAATGCATAGAGAATAAAAGCAAATTCATGGTAGCAATATAAAATTTCCTGTTAAAATACATTAATTTAGGCTACAGAGATGACTTAATTTGAAGGAAAAGTATGTTAAGTAATAATAGCATGGGTGGTACACAGCTGTGGAAAGAGCCAGAAGGTGGGACACAAATGGCTAAAGTATGGGAAACAGGGGCCCGACCACCTTTGTCTACTTCCCATTCCCTCAACTCACCATGTAATTCACATTTCTGTGCCTTTGATGATGCTGTTCCCTTATTTTTATTACTCTGTTTCCAACTTTCTGCTTATCAAAATTCTCTCAGGCTTTAAGGATTAGCTCAAATGACACTTCCTTGTGATATCTTTGCTCATCTCCTGGTCAGAATTAAGGACTGCCTCTTCTGCACACTCCCAAGACACTACTCGTGCTTCTTTCTGGTTCTGGTCCATTTTGTTTGATTGTGTAATTAGTACCTCATATGTCTGTTTCTCTCCCTATCAGACAGTAAGCTTCTTAAAAACAGCCTTTAGCACAGTGCCAAGCACAAAGAGATAGCTTATGATAATTATTCATTACATTGAATTATAGTAAAGGAAGAAGTTCGATTTCAAAATTCTCCAAGTTGCAGGTGAAAGTTAATAGGAAGAGAAACCACCAATGCCCTTATTCCAAATAAGGAAAGGCCTTCTGAAGTTATAAGGTGTGCATGTGTGTGTAAGGATATAGGCAACGAATTATTTCCAGTGTAAGGTGAAAGCCTATAAATCTTATGGGTGAAAACATTATGTTTCATGTTTCGGGGCAATGACCTAAATCTGAATGTTGGCAATGCTTGCCAAATCTAGTCAGTTGGCTCAATGCCTTCAGAAATTAAAAAAACAAAAAAACAAAAAAACAAGGGTAGTTTGTCAAAGAGGAATCCTGTAGCTTTGTGATTACTTGTTGGATCCAAACAAACTATCAGTATAAGAACTTGTAGGAGTGACAGGTAATTTAAAAATTCAATAAACATTGATGAGCCTACCTCATATGAAATCTCTATGTTAAAAGCCATGGGGACAGGGTTGGGAACTGGAAAGAGGAGGGTGAAGGGAGTAAATATGGAAATGATGAAAAGAATGCATGCATGGTCCTTGATACCATGTATTGACCATTTGTTGTGAAAGGCACTCTATTCAGCACTTAATGTATATTATCTCATTTAATGTTCTTGCAATCCTCATAGGCGGATAATTTTATTATCTCATTTTACAGATGAAGAAACTGAGAATCAGAGAGATCATGTATCTTTACTCCAAGCTGTAGGAAAAAAGTAGATAGCATTTGTTGCATCTTCATTGTGTGCCAATAACTATTTTAAGTACCTCATGTGTATTAACTCATATTAATACATGTGGAAAACAAAATTCCTGTCTTCCAGAAGCTCTGGGTTTCTTGGGAAAGGTAAGGTTCAGAGTTGAATTTTGGAGAAAAGGTAGGATTTTTGTCAGATGGCTTGGTAGAGGAAGGGTCCTCCATGCACAAAGAAGAACTCGAACAAAGGCCAAGAGATGGGAGAGTCCAAGGCCCGTGAGTAACATCATTACCTGCAAAAACACAGGCAGCCTAAGGAAGCTGTGGTACAGGAGATGAAGCTGGGAAGGAAACTGGAAAGATTAGGCCTGATGCTGAAGGGAATGAGTAGCCAGTAAAGGTTATTAAGCAGAGAGCAGAAGAGTAGCATGATCGTGTCTGTTTCAGGAAGATAATCTGGAATAACTGTGAGAGCAAGAGAAACTATAGGCAAAGAGATCAGCTAAGAGTTTTGGCATTCAGATGAAAGCCAGTGGGAACCTAAAATAGGCTACCATTTCACATAGCAATTTGAAAGTCACCAAGGAGGTAGAATTTTCAGCCCAACACAGCTGATTTGATGCTGGGGTGATGGAAGGGGATTAATGAAAGATGCCGTGATGGGGTATGTGGGAATGCTGGGAATGCATCAAAGTCTAGGCCGGGCGTGGTGGTTCACTCCTGTAATGCCAACATTTTGGGAGGCCAGGGCAGGAGGAGCACTGGAGTCCAGGAGTTCGAGACCAACCCAGGCAACATAGTGAGACCTCATCTCTACAAAAAAATTTTAAAATTAGCCGAGCATGGTGGTGCACACTTGTAGTCCCAGCTACTCGGGAAGCTGAGGCAGGAGGATCGCTTGAGCCCAGGAGTTTGAGGTTGCAGTGAGTTATGATCATGCCACTGCACTCCAACCTGGGAGACAGAGCGAGACTCTGTCTCAAAAAAGAAAAAGAAAGAAAGAAGAAAGAAAGAAAGAGAAAGAAAGAAAGAAAGAAAGAGAGAGAGAAAGAAAGAGAGAAAGAAAAGAAAGAAAGAAAGAAAGAAAAGAAAGAAAAAGTCTCTATCTGCTTTAGTTATCATTTTTCCTGAAGATGCAATAAAGTCAGTGTCTAAGGTGTCTGCCTCAGAGGAATGGTCGTCACTCCTCTGTTGATCAAGTGGCAAGGTTGGCAGTATCTTATCAGGTGTGGTGGTTGGGCTCCAAGTAGTCAATTTCGGTAGTTGAAAGGAAGAAAATTAACATGTATTGAGGATTTTCTCACCTCAGAGGTCTCTGGAACAGTCTTGAGAGGCAGGTACTATGCTGTTTCTGTTATGGTACAGGGTGAATGACTTACTTGCTCAAGGTCACGTAGAAAGTAACAGAGACTTACTTGCATAAGGTCTCATAGCAAGTAAGTGACAGACTGGTCCATCTGACTCTGAAGACTGTGTTCTACTTTTATTTATTTATTTTGAGACAGGGTCTCGCTTTGTTACCCATGCTAGAGTGCAATGACGTGATCACAACTCACTCTAACCTTTACCTCTTAGGCTCAAATGAGTCCCCCATTTCAGCCAGCACAATAGCTGGGACCACAGGCATGCACCACCATGCCTGGCTAATTTTTTGATTTTTTTTTTTTTTTTTTCTGTAGAGATGGAGTCTCACTCTGTTGCCCAGGCTGGTCTCAAACTCCCAGGCTCGAGTGATCCTCCCACCTCGGCCTCCCAAAATGTTGGGATTACAGACATGAGCCACTGAACCCAACCTGTTCTATTTTTTACAGTACCAGAAACCAGAGAAAGAGGGCAGGCCCACACACCCAAAAAGGATGTCCAAGGGAGAAAAGAAAGAGTAAGAGTGAAAATAAAGATTTCTGCTGAGGAAGAAGAAATCTGGAAGACCTTCAAGTTAGTGTCAAGCTTGATCTTGCGTGAAATATAATGATGATAAGAAAGAGCTCCTGTTCTCATGGAGCTTATTGGGTAGAGGGCACAAAAGATATAATGGCTGCTCCCCAGCCTATTCTTACAAAGTGCTCTAGACTTTCCGAGGCGATGTAGTCTTGGGTTGTCTGGAAAATGTACAGAGAAGATATGATTTGAGTAATATCTAAAAGGAGGCGCTGTCCCTGGAGAGTCCAGGAAGAGCTATCATGCCGTCTTTCCAGTGGCAGGAGTAGTAGGAGTAGTGGGAGCAGAGGTGAAGGAATGGGAGAGTCGATTTCCTGTTTGTTTAGTGAATAGATTACCTGCAACGCAAGGCAATCATGTAGGGAAGAGTAGGAGGATGAGCTGGCAACGGGTTAACACCAGAGAGTGGAGGAAGACTTTGAATGCCCAGTCTGACACCTTTATACATCACCACATAGGCAATGGGAAACCACTGACTATTTTTGAGCAGGAGAGGGATGTAATCAAAGATGCTTTTGAGACGGTGGCTCATGCCTGTAATCCCAGCACTTTGGGAGGCTGAAGCGGGTGGATCACCTGAGGTCAGGAATTCGAGACCAGCCTGGCCAACATGGCAAAACCCTGTCTCTACTAAAAATACAAAAAAAAAAAAAAAAAAAAAAAAAAATAATTAGCCAGGTGTGGTGGCACATACCTGTAATCCCAGCTACTTAGGAGGCTGAGGCTGGTGAATTGCTTGAACCCGGGAGGCAGAGGTTGCAGTGAGCTGAGACTGCCCCACTGCACTCCAGCCTGGGCAACAGAGTAAGACTCCATCTCAAAAAAAAAAAAAAAAAAAAAAAAAAAAAAAAAAAAAAAGGGATGCTTTCGAAAGACCTCCAGAAGCAGGCACTGGAATAGATTGGAGAGGGTGGAGATCAGAGGTTAGACGATCAGGAAAAAGAATATTGAGATAGTTTAGGGGGATGGTGATACAAGCCCAGAAGAGATGAGGGAAAGCCATCCTCTGAATGAAAGCTGGCCCTGAGAGGGGCTGTCAGAGCCACAGCCTAATTCTAAGGACATGAATATTTGTATTCCAAATCTCCTCCAAGCCATTTTCTCATTCCTCTCTTCTTGCTTCCTCCCTCCTTCTTGTCCCTCTGCCTTTTCTCCATTTTCTCTATTTCCTCCCCATTACTTCCAGTAATGCTCCGTAATCAGCTATGATTCTGAACATCATTTGGGAAGGAGGGGAAGCACTGAGGGAGGCTCTGAGCAAGATAGAAGGAAGGAAGGAAAGAAGGTGAGAAAGAAAAGGAAGAAGGAAGGGTGGAAGGCAGACATTTCTGTAGGAGCATTTCCCATGAACCAGGCTGAGAGAATAGGGACACAGACTTAGAGGGATTGCGGTACTTGTTTGGAGTCACATAGCTAATTGCCATCTAAGTCTGATGAACTCCAGAACTCATGTCCTGTTTGCCATGTCACGGTGACTCCCTTTCCTGTCTCCCCTGATCTGTTCAACTTGTATAATATTTTCTTATTCTGATACCCTAATATCACTTTGTCATGGCTCTTTTCACTCACCACAGTCTGTCTTACATTGTAGTGATCTGTGTATGTGTCCAGCACTGGCACATAAAATAGGGACAATGGTTGAATGAATGATTGGTTTATCTCTGTTACTAGATAGTAAAGAGCCTGTAAGGATCTCACAGCAAGGACAGCCCAAGATCTTATCATTAGTATTTACTCTATAACTGTTGGATTGAACATATTTGAATGTCTTAGGCACCTCTGTGGGCATCACGCCCTGTTGGACACTGAAGCTACCTTGGTAACTTTCAAGACCCAGGATTTATGTTGTAATTTCTAGCATAATCACTAAAAGAACAGAAACAGGGCGTATAGCACCTGAACAAGAAGAGAAAGACAAATGGAATGGTAAAGCTAATCAGTCTAAAAGAAGTCAAATCAAATGGCCAACAAGCACACGAAAAGATGCTCAGCATTATTGATCATCAGGGAAATGTGAAGCAAAACCACAATGAGATATCGTCTCACACTCATTGGGATGGCTATTATTTAAAAAACAGAAAATAAGAAGTATAGGTGAGGATGTGGGGAAATTGAAACTCTTGTGCACTGTTGGTGGGAATGTGAAATTGTGCAGCCGTTAAGGAAAACAGGATGGCAGTTCCAAAAAAAAAAAGTAAAAACAGAATTACTGTGTGATCCAGGAATTCCATTTCTGGGTGTGTATCAAAAGCATTGAAAGCAGAGTCTCAGAGATGTTCGTACATCTATATTCATAGCAACGTTACTCACAATAGCCAAAATGTCAAGGCAACCTAAATGTCCATCAGTAGATGAATGGAAAACAATACGTGGCATATCCACACAAGGCACTGTATAACTCAGCCTTTCAAAGGGAAGAAATTCTGACACATGATACCACATGGGTGAGCCTTAAAGCCATTATACTAAGTAAAATAAGCCAATCATGAAAGGACAAACACTGGAATAATCATTCCAATTATATGAGGTACCTAGAATAGGCAAATTCATAGAGACAGAAAGAATGGTGGTTTCCAGGGACTGGAAGGAGGGGAAATCAGGGAGTTATTGTTTAACGGATACAGAATTTCAGTTTGGGAAGATAAAATTCTGAAGATGGATGGTGGCCATGCATTGTGAATGTACTTAATGACATGTACTCAGAGCACACTTAGAAATGGTTAAAATGGTAAATTTTATGTTCTAGGTATGGTACCACAATAAAAATAACTTTTAAAAATGAAGGTGAAAAAAATCCCATTTATTCTCTTTTAAATTATTTTTAAAATTTTTTAATTTTTTATTTTGTTTGAGACAGAGTCTTGCTCTGTCACCAGGCTGGAGTGCAGGGGTGCGATCTTGGCTCACTGCAACCTCCGCCTCTCGGGTTCAAGTGATTCTCCTGCCTCAGCCTCCCGAGTAGCTAGGACTACAGGCGCATGCCACCACACCCAGCTAATTTTTGTATTTTTAGTAGAGATGGGGTTTCACCATGTTGGCCAAGATGGTCTCGATCTCTTGATCTTGTGACCCGCCCGCCTCAGCCTCCTGAAGTGCTGGGATTACAGGCGTGAGCCACCACACCCGGCCCCATTTATTCTTATGTGTTTCCACTGAAGACACATGGGTATCATCCCCACTCCACGCCTCCAGCTCTTCTGGGACAACTAGAAACCATTGAAATTTGGGGGTGAAGGGGCATTACTTGGAGGCTAATCCTCACCTTCTTGGTCCCTCACATATCCAGTTATCTGATACACTCTCTACCCTATACCAAGCAGGACGCACTGTCCTTTGAGAGAGGAAATGAAATAGAGAAAAATATATATGAGAAAGTATCATTTTCTGGCAGAAAAATGAGTACATTTTAATTAGAAAAGCTGCCTCGCCCGGGCGCGGTGGCTCATGCCTGTAATCCCAGCACTTTGGGAGGCCGAGGTGGGCACCTGAGGTCAGGAGTTTGAGAACAACTTGGCCAACATGGCGATACCCCGTCTCTGCTAAAAATACAAAAATTAGCTCAGCGTGGTGGCAGGCGCCTGTAGTCCCAGCTACTTGGGAAGCTGAAGCAGGAGAATCGCTTGAACCCGGGTGGCAGAGGTAGCAGTGAGCCAAGATCGTGCCATTGCACTCCAGCCTGGGCAACAAGAGCGAAACTCCGTCTCCAAAAAAAAAAAAAAAAAAAAAAAGCTGCCCCAGAAGAGCCTTCCTGGGTGGAAGAGGCCCTACACCTAAAAGGACCCGCTCACAAAACTCATCCTCTCTTGATATCTTTTCCCTGCTCTCTCTGCCCCATCTCTGCCCATTCTTTCTGGGATCCTGATTTGACACAGTTGCTGCCACCCTGATAGCAAGTGTCTTAGGACATTCCTGTGTCCCTCACTTTCCTGGCTGAGGGCCGGAACTTATCAAAGGGGTCTTTTTGGGGAAGTTAGGGGAAATGCAAAGGAAAACAAAAAGAAACTATGAAAGTCTAGAAACAACTAAGTTTACTAACAAAATCACTTTCTTCTCTCGATATAGCTAAAGTCAAGCCATCAATGGGCTTAACGTGTTTTGATTTTAAAAAGGCTTAATAAGTCTGCATTTTGAGAAGGCTGTGGACCCCTCTGGCAGTCTGGTGAAGCCATGGACCCTTTCTCTGAATAATATGTTTAAATGCACAAAATAAAATACACAGATTTACAAAGGAAACCCATTATATTAAAATTCAGTTATCAAAATACTACCCACAATGTGATATAGTAACATATGTGCTTCTTGATGTATGCATTAAATAACCAGATCTAACAGCAGTGCCAATAACTACTGGTATTTTGAAGTAGTCGTGAACATAAATGAAATTTCGAGATACCTGCAACAACTGTAATATGAAATGCAAATCTCTGTGATGTCTGTTACTGACACTCACAGGTACTCCTAATACTTTGTGGTTTATTGCCTGCATTCATCATTGAAGGAAATACTACATTTCAATTAGATGTTAGTGGAAAGAAAGAGGCAGTTTGTTTTATTTGTTTTTTTGTTTTGTTTTGTTTTTTTGTTTTTTGTTTTTTTGAGACGGAGTCTTGCTCTGTCGCCCAGGCTGGAGTGCAGTAGCACGATCTTGGCTCACTGCAAGCTCTGCCTCCCGGGTTCACGCCATTCTCCTGCCTCAGCCTCCTGAGTAGCGGGGAATACAGGTGCCCGCCACCACGCCTGGCTAATTTTCTGTTATTTTTAGTAGAGATGGGGTTTCACCGTGTTAGCCAGGATGCTCTCAATCTCCTGACCTCATGATCCTCCTGCCTCGGCCTCCCAAAGTGCTGGGATTACAGGCGTGAGCCACTGCACCCGGCCGAAAGAGGCAGTTTTATTCATCCCAATTCAAAGTACCCCCCCATCCACCCTGAATTTTTGGTCTATAGGACCCTGGTTGAGAGCCTCTGCTCTAAGGATCATATAGCCTCCCATGGGTTGGAATCAGCTATCTCCTACCTGTCTCATCCCTCAGGATGACATTATTTCTCCTCATCCAGTTTTCAAGCTTGCCCCTGTAATTGACCGCCCCCAAATCCCTGGTTTCTGGCAAGGAAAATCTTGGAGCTGTCAGCCCGTTTGCAGTTTGCAGTCCAGCCTGGGCGACAAGAGCGAAACTCCGTCTCAAAAAAAAAAAAAAAAAAAAAAAAAAAAAAGTGCTTCTTAGGTGGGAGAGGCCCAACACTGTTGACTTCCGTGCCGTGAGTCCACGGAACAACTGGCTCTTTCTCAAATTCTGTCTGAGATGTCACTCAGGCAGCCCTCAGATTTTCCAGAATTCTCTCACCGTAACTGTAGACTAGAAAATCACCCAACACCTACCTAGTAACACCAACTCTGTAAGCCACCACCACTTCTGCCCTGTCCCTGAATATGACTCTTTTCAGCTAGTTCATAGGGGACAGCTCCTGAGAAGGCTGGAGTGATTTTTTTTTTTTTTTTTTAAATATCTGGAGACAGAGTCTTGCTCTGTTACCCAGGCTGGAGTGCAGTGGCAGGATCTCGGCTCACTGCAAAGTCCACCTCCCGGGTTCAAGTGATTCTCCTATCTCAGCCTCCCAAGTAGCTGGGATTACCCGTGCATGCCACCATGCCCGGCTAATTTTTGTATTTTTTCTTTTTCTTTCCTTTTTTTTTTTAGTAGAGACAGGATTTCACAATGTTGGCCAGGCTGGTCTCGAACCCCTGACCTCAGGTGATCCACCCGCCTCAGCCTCCCAAAGTGCTGGGATTATAGGCGTGAGCCACCGTGCCTGGCCTGGAGTACTCTTTAAACCAGAACAGCCGCAGCCTCACTCCTGGCCTTTGTGCCTGGCAGATCCTTCCCAGAGGGTGGAGATCAACCAGACGATCGATCTCTTTGGAACCCTCCTCATCTGGAGATTGGACACTCTTTTGGTTTGTTCCCCATGTGCTCTCCAGCCCTTGGGGTTCACTCACCTAAAAATACATAGACTGGAATCCATTGCAAAACAGAGAGGGTTTGGAGGCCCTCCTGGAGATCCAGTCGGGAGAAGAAGGCCATGGTTATGGTGCTGTTCTGTTGTGGTAAGAAGCCCAACCAGAAGGTCAAAACTTCTTAAGCTGAGTTGATTATAGATGCTTTGCTATAATCTCTTATTGTGGAGTGAGATTAGCTACTGGGGTTTTGTCAGACTTGACCAAACCTTTCCCCCACTGCTCCGCCCCAACTTCCTACCCACACATCAGGTTGCAGATCAAGCAGTATAATTGATCTCGCCAGTGGTATCCTTTCTCCACGTGTGCCCCATTGTAATGAAGCAGAAATGGCCCTGGGGTGGCTCTAGCTGTGAGGGAGGGGCACTCTTGATAAATAAGTGCAGGAAGAGAGTAGCTTGGGCCTCAAATAGGACCTCTGAAAAGCACCCCACTCCCTTTCCCTGCTTAAGAAAAGGGACTTGGCAGCCACACTTGTTTCTGCCCTAGGGGTTCCCCCTTGTCTCCTCTTGTCTTCTGCTGAGTCACCTAGCCCACTGGGGCTGTTTTTCTGCACTGGATATCTGTTAATAGACTCCTCAGATCCCTCTTTGTGCCTCTAGTCCCAAGGGCCCTGTCTCAGTGGCCAGACACCTTATCATAGAGCGGGACAAGCATTGCACAGAAGGAAGACCTGGCTCCCAGTCCCTGCCGTGCCATGCTCTTCCTGTGACACCTTCGGAAAACGCTCCATCTCTCTAGAGCTCAGTACCTGCTTCTTAGGATAGTTCTGAGGATTAGATGAGTGAATGAATATAAAGTGCTTAGCACACAGCCTGGGACCGTTTCCTGTCATTACTACTCATTGAGTTCAAGTAACATATATTGAACAAGTAATGTATGTTTCAGGCCGAGGCTTGCTTCTGTGAGATAGCCTTTGGAAAATTGAAGACTGTTGCCAGGTCTCAGACCTTTTTGTTGTTGTTGTTGTTTTTCCAGACAGAGTCTCACTGTGTCACTCAGGCTGGAGTGCAATGGGGTGATCTTGGCTTACTGTAACCTCTGCCTTCTGGGTTCAAGTGATTCTCCTGCCTCAGCAGCCTGAGTAGCTGGGACTACAGGCGCAAGCCACCACACCCAGCTAGTTTTTCTATTGTTAGTAGTGATGGGGTTTCACCATGTTGGATATATTTTTTCTGTCACTATCTATTGAGTGACTGCTGTTTGCCAGGTACTGTTTTAGGTGCTGAGGATTCAGTAAGTAAGAAGACAGACATGATTCTTGCCTTCTTTGAGTCTACAGTCTGGTGGAGGAGACAGACATTAAAACAGAAAAAAATCACAAAAATGTTAGGCTGAGTGTGGCAGCTCATGCCTGTAATCCTGGCACTTTGGGAGGCTGAGGCGGGAGGGTTGCTTGAGCCCAGAAGTTCAAGACCAGCCTGGGTAACGTAACGAGATGCCGTCTCTACAAAATAAGTAAATAAATAAGTAATAAAATAAGATAAAATATCTGTACACTTGAAGTTGTGATGTGTCCTACAGGAAAAGGCCAGTGCTTCCAGCAGAAGGCCTTGAATATAAAAGGTAAGTCAAAAACACCTGTTAAACAGAACTGAAGGGATTGCTGGAAAAATCAGATACAAAAATGGTATCAAGGGTTCTACAAGTGCAAGGGGGCATTGGTCCCTTTTCCAGGGAGATTAGCGGAACTCTGCCATCTCCCCACTCCCACTCTGCTTTGGGCTTCCCTCATTAGACTGACCAATGTGGCTCTTCAGAGCTGAGCTTGGGGAACTTTTTTGGTACGTCAGGGTGTGCTTTTCACTCCCCCGTGTGCTCTAGATGGTCATCTGATATGCGACGCTTTCCTCTTCCTCCTCTTTCTTTTCTTCCCCTTGGGCTAGCTGGGGTTCTCCTGCTGCTTCTTGGGGCTGCTAGACCACATAGAAGGTAAGATGTATCGGAGCGTATCTGCTCAGAATTTGCAGGGGAGGAGGGAGGGAGGTAAGAGAGGCAGGCCTGGCTCTGCTGGGGGAAAGCAGAGATATGGAGGGGCTTAGAGTACCTAGGCCAGACAAGATCCGCAGTATCAAGAGCTCCAATGCACCTTACAGATCAGGTCTCTGCTCCCTTCCACTTTCAGGTGGGTAAATGGAGGAGATCTAGAAAGGGCTCAAGGTGATGCAGGAACCAGAGGCAGACAGGGCCGGACAGTTTTCTACCTCTGTCTCCCTAACACCTGGGTCAGGCTCTGGTGCAGAGCAGGCACTCAAGTAAATATCTGTGGAACCTGTGAGGGATACCAGGTCTCCTGCTGCCTCAGGCAAGATGGACTGACCCGGATTGGCCACCCTTTACTCCCAAAGACAGAGCACGCTGGCCCAGCTGGAGCTCTCTTGAGCCAAATGGACAAGTGTAACATAAACATCAGGGAACAGAGAAACAGCAAGAAGAAGATAATTAGGCTAGCAGATCAACCCGGAACAGCCAGCACTCGTGATTTCCCAATGACAATTCATCACCCAACAAGCAGAAGCTTGGCCGCCTCAGAGTAAGCAATAAAGAAGGAAAGGTTGCCAAGGAGCACAAAGGCCTGCCAATTTCATCTGTAGACATTGAAGGTTGACGTGATTCCCACCCTCAAGAAACTCACAGTCCGGTGTTGGAAGTAGGTGTAAAAGCAGACACCTGCATGGGGTGCTGTGGGTTGCACAGACGAGAGAAGCACCTGCCTGGCCTGGGAGGTGAGGGAGGGCTCTGTGGTGAGGAGAAATGGATCAGGTGACAGAGGCCTGGACGGGCAGTCTAAGAGACTGCCGTGAGCTCACCAAACGGGGCTGGGATAAGCTGGACCCCAAAGAAACTTCAAAGGAGCAACAGATAAACAAAGGAGAAAAGTGGAAGGAAACAGATCAAGGGGACCGGGACCAGAGAGCTCAGAAAGTGGTGGAAGGGAGGGTAGCTCTGATTCAAAGGTTCACCCTCAACCTTTGGAATGACTCAAAGAAAGCTTTGGATACCTGAGGTTTTGCCATAATTTGTTTTCTTCTGATCTTCTCCCTCTGTCATACCCTTTTATGGTTAGGTATTACAATTTCAGCTCCATTGAAAACATTAGGCCCAGGTGCGGTGGCTCACGCCTGTAATCCCGGCACTTTGGGAGGCTGAGGTGGGCACATCACTTGAGTCCAGGAGTTTGAGACTAGCCTGGCCAACATGGTGAAACCCTGTGTCTACTAAACATACAAAAATTAGCTGAGCATGGTGGTGCAGACCTGTAGTCCCAGCTACTCACTTGAGAGGCTGAGGTGGAAGAATCTCTAGAGCCCAGAAGGTTGAGACTGCAGTGAGCCAAGAATGTACCACTGCACTCTAGCCTGGATGACAGAGCAAGACCCTGTCTTAAACAACAACAATGGAGAACCTATTTAATGCCAAGCACCAGGCTATATATTCTAGAAGGAGTATACCTAATCCCTTCATTCACCAAATTTTCCTTGAGGCCCTACTTACTCTAAGTCTGGTATTGTTCTAGGTTTACAATTACATGTGTGTTGGGTTAGGGGGCAGGGGGCACAGACAGGGAATGAAAGAAGCGCATATGTCATCAATATAAGGATTGGGGCCATCAGATAATGCCAAAGGAGACAGAGACGAACGCTAGTAGCTGTGTGGCCTTGGACCAGACACTTCCTCTCTTTGAGTCTCGGTTTCTTTATCCGGTGAAAAGGGTGCATCCCATTTCTTTGCCGCAAGATGTAGCGGCAGTATTTGAAAAGCTTCTCGTGCAGTGTCTACCATCCAGGAGCTGTTCACTAGTGCTACTCTTCAGCTGTGGGGAGGGAGTATTTGCAATGTGCTCTAACAGGCTGAGAAGTGGGGAGCATGACATTTCCTACGGTGGCCCAGCATACACAAAAGGCCAGAGGTTTGCTTTGGCACAGTGGGTGGTTTAGTTTGATAGGAACCTCAGGTTGGTGGAGGGGAGTAGAAGAAGAGAAGCATGGAAAGCATAAGTAGGGCTGATTTCCTCACAAATCTCCTTACGTATCTGGAGGCCTAGATATACGTATGAGATTTATGTTTCACTGGATTCTAGACCTAGAATCCAGTGAAGGTAGACCCAGGAGTGGTGGTGGGACGAGGGGCCTGTGGAGATAGAGTGTAGGGCAGAACAGAGGACGTTTGAAATGCCCTGGAAGCAGTAGTGATTGGATCACTTCTCATGGCAGCAAGGCCCCAGGGAACAGTGGCCTTCGGGGTCTTGGGGGAGGGGTGGTCAACCCTCCCGGTTTGCCTGGAATGAGGAGTTTCCCAGGATGCTGGACTTCCAGGGCTAAAACTGGTATAACCTTCGTCAAACTGGAACAGTCGGTCCCCCTAGTTTGGGCCCTTGTCACTGTCTCCTGGACTACAGCAGGTTGCTGCCTGCTCGCCTCCCTTCCTTTGGTCTCCATTCTGCAGTTAGAGGGGCTGCTGTCAAACACGGCTCTTACTGTCTCTCTGCTTTGTCTCAAACACTCCAAAGGCCCCATTGCCTCTGGGATCCAACTCACCCCAGGACCTGGACCCAGAGCCCTTTCTACACTGGTTTCCACCCTCCTTGAAAGTCTCATTTCCCATCACTTTCACACCACCCAGATACACCCTAGTTCCCCCAACTGGAAGTGTCCTTTCCTATTCTGAGCCTTTGCCCATCACAGCATCCGATCAACCTGACTGGCTCCTACCCACCCTTCAAGATTCAGTGAAAATGTCATTCCCCGCTCTCTCCTCTGGGTTTCGAAGGCACATTATACATACTTTTGGGAGAGCACATATCAAGGAGTTGGGTTGGGAGTATAAACCCCACCTCTACAGTCAGCTTCTGGCGCAATGCTTGGTGTACAGTAAGCTTTTGGTACGTATATTTTGAATAGCTGGTATAGTTACATGACTCAGAATTCAGATGGAACTATGCGTGCTCAGTGAAAAGTGGCCTTCCCACTCCTGGCCTCTAACAACTCAATATACTCCTGCCCTTCCAGAAACCTCTTTTTGCATACACAAGCAAATAAGGTAATTTGCTTTGTTAATGAATAAAGAAACTAACAGTACAAACCTGGAATCATTCCAAATGTTCAAAATCTGGGGCTGACTAAGTAAACGATTATATAGCAACATTATAGACTCATCCGCAGTCATTAACATTATTAAAATTATTACAAGGCAGACTGTAGTATTACTCGCTAAGCTTTAAAAGCAGAATATAAAGCACACCTCCACACTGAATGCACTTGGTAAAAAAAAAAAAGCCAAAAAACCAAAACACAACAAAAAAACTGGTCTCTTCAGTCATAGACTGAACTGATCCATCAGCCTGAGACAGAAATGATTGCTGCTTTAAGGTGAAGGGATTCAAAGTTTTCTTTTATGTAAAGTTGTTTGAATATGAAAAGAAAGAGGCTGGATTCTTGTGAAACTGCCTGATGAAGTGTGATTCATGATGGAACTCATTCATTCAGTAATTCATTCAGCAGACATTTGAATGCTTGCTTTGTCAGGAGGAAAAGTCAGAAACAATGGTAAGCTTCTGAGGATGAGCACTAAGTAGGTGATGAGGATATAAGAAGCTCTGATGGAGAAAGAGGGGTGGGGAATGTGATGAGTTCATTGTAAGACTGTGGAGTTTGAGTTCAGTTTGTTCATCAAGGGGAGCTGTGTAGCAGATGGCAGGGTCCAGGTCTGGGAGCTCAGTGAAACAGCCAGGGCTAGTGATAGCCGCCAGTATATTTGTGGACAGGGAAGCCGCAAGTGGAATGGAGAAGATAGACAAGGAAAGGGGAAGACAGATGAAATAAAGCTGGTGAGGAAGTAGTTCTGCAAATCTCTTAACACCTCTGAGCCAGGGCCAAGGGCACCAGGGTAGCAGAGGCTGTATCTGTTACTGAGTGTTAAAGCGCCTCATAGTTCAGGCAGAAACCTTCCTCCCAGCCCCTGTCTCCTAAACCCCATGCACGCGTGGCCTGGGTCTGGTCTTAGTTGTCCTGAAAGGCCTGGTAGATGAAGAGATGCTGTGACTGGCTTAGAAACTATGTAGGAACCCCTGAATGAGAGACTGGGAGAAAAGGTTTTAAAGATTTACCTGAAGCCTGGGCAACATAGCAAGACCCCATCTCTACAAAATAAAACATAGAAAAAATAGCTGGGTGTGGACATGTATCTATTATCCTAGCTACTCAGGAGGCTGAAGCAGGAGGATCGCTTGAGCCCAGGAGTTCAAGGCTGCAGTGTGCAATGATTGTGCCTGTGAATAGCCACTGCCCTCCAGCCTGGGCGACATAGTAAGACTGTCTCTATTTTTAAAAAATGAGGTGATGGCATTCAGGTTAAGAGAGCAGAGTTCGTAGTTACAGTGAGCTATGATCGCACCACTGCATTCCAGCCTAGGAGAGAGAGCAAGACTCTGTCTCTAAAAAGAATAAAAATAAAAGATTTACTTGAACAAAGACCAGCTAAGTAAGGCTGGACAGGGAAAGGGAAGGTAGGTAGGCTTGGCATTGGGGGCAGAAATATTCCACTGCAGGTTGAGCAATGCGAGGGCCCCAGGAAGGGAAGAATTCTGAGTGGGGTTTGCCCCTAGTGAGCAGGTCTCAGGACTGTCCCTGAAGGGGCCAGCAGGCAGAGCTGATAGAATTGTTGCTCACAACTTGGACAGAGAAAGGGAAGGGATTATCCTCAGAGCAGTGTACTACCAGGATGTATCTCCTACCTTCATATGTCCTCAGGCCAACCTGGAATCCAGGACCAGCTCAACCACTTACAGCTTAGTGATCTTTGGGAAATCTCTTCTCTAAACCTCAATTTCCTCATCGACAGATTGAGACTATCATAGTGTCTACGCTGGGTGTTGTGAGGATTAGAAATATTGTATGTAAAGCTCCTAGTATATAGTAGGTGCTTAATACACAGTAGCCATAATTTTTATTCCTGCTACCACACTGGACTAGGCCAGCCTAAGACATTGCTCAGTTCCGCTCTCTTTGAGGGATTTGTCGCCAGTTGGAACAAGACACTGAAATCTAAGACTTTTCCCATCATCTTTTCACATACATTTGTCAAAGATGGCCTGGCAGGCAGATATGTAAAAACCGGTTCTCAGTTTTTGCTGTGCATAGTTATTTCTCTCTTTTGCTGGTCATTTCAGGACACGAAGAAAAGTATGTCACAAACCTTTTGGCTGGTGGTGACATCTAGAAGATTGAGAAAGCATTGGAGGAGCAAGGGTTTAAGTCGTGAACTGCTGAATTAAAAAAAAGGCCGGGCGCTGTGGCTCATGCCTGTAATCCCAGCATTTTGGGAGGCCAAGCAGGAGGATCACTTGAGCCCAAGAGTTCGTAGACCAGCCTGGGCAACATGGCGAAACCCCATCTCTACAAAAAATACAAAAATCAGCAGAGTATGGTGGCTCACACCTGTAATCTCAGCTACTTGAGAGACTGAGGCAGGAGGATCGCTTGAACCCAGGAGTTTGAGACCAGCCTGGGCAACACAGGGAGACCCCATCTCTATTACCAAAATTTTTAATGAAAAAAAAAGCATCCCCTCCTCCGTCCCTCCAGCTTACCAACAGCCTGTTGCTCTTACTTGTCACTCTTGTGTTGTGTCTTACAACTGTTCAGAGTGCCTTTGCCTATATGATTTCATTTGCTCCCTACCCTGGCCTGTGAGGTAAGTAGGGCAGATATTGGCTGCATCTCAGAGGGGCTAAGACAGTGACAGAGCTGGGACTAGAACCCACGCCTCCTTGTGTCGGACAGAAACGAACCGTGCCCTGTTGACTTGCACTTTGATGAGTGGGTTAAAAGGAATCTGTGAGGAAATGATGCGCAGGTTTTGGGGACAGCTGTTTTGCAAGGGGACAGTGATAACAATACTCTATTGCTGTAGCGTGCCCAACAGAGATGAGTGACAATGCTCCTGTTGTGCTAATGAGCAAACTGCAGGCCCAGGGTCAGCAGGGGAGGACTTTCTGGGGTTTGGGTGACACAGAGAGGGAGTTTCCTAAAGTTTCCCCCTCTTTAAGTTGTTTCAAATGACAGAAGACTTTGCCTGGGGCCACCCAGTTTAGGAGTGGCAGAGCCCCCAGAATTGAGACTTTGACTCAGAACTCCAACTCCAAATTCTTGGGTTTGAAGTCAGCTCATTTCTCCCCTTGCCCTTTCTCACAGGGGTGTTAAGAGGAACAAGAGTGGAAAGGACAAATCAGTGTGTAACGGCAGTAAAGGAAATAGTGCCTAGCATTTTCCTTTTCCAAATCTAATTGGCCTCCACGTGAGGGCCACAGAGAGCAAATCCTTTGGCTAAGCCGATCTGTTAGCGCGCCCTACTTCTTAGCTGTGTGAAGATATCAGATCTTGCTTGACAGGTTGTGAGAATGAAATAAGCAGCATATGTGAAAGTGTTTTGCAAACTATGAAGCACTACTATCATTGAGAGCTTTAAGAGTCTTTGCTTCCGGGAATCCACCAAACCCAGCTCACTCTAGGACCCTGAAAGAACTCGCCTCTGGTGGGAGTAGAGAAGGTGGCGCTTTTTTGGTGTCTCCGGCATTCAGGCAGACAGAACTGGGGAGGAAAATGGAGGAAGATGAGCTTGCTCACCACCTCCGTCTTCTTATCCCCCAGCTGAGGAGGCAGTGGCGGGGGAGCTGACATAACCTTTTCTTTGGTGAGTCAGCTAAGAAGGAATTTCTAGAGCTCCAGTGATGTAGACATGGTTGTTTTAGTTTGGATTTCTAAAGCTGCTGCTCTTTGAAGCAGCTTTAAGACACAGCTAAAAGCACAAGCAATTGGGAAGCATATGGAAAATGACAGCAGCATAACATCTTACTAGTGTGAACTTGAAGAAAGCAAGTTTCGCAGGGTCATTGTATTAATAGTGTGGGAAAGTGCCTGGCACATACTAGGGGCCCAATATCTGTCCATTTCCTTTCCCTTCTCAGTGGACAGACTGCAGTCACTAAGCTCACAGAAAGCACTTGCTCTTCAGTCGCCTGAGTTTACGATAATAGGTGCCATTATTCATTTAATCCTCACAGCCCCTGGAGACAGCTTATCTACATGCCCGAAGGAAAGGCAGTTCAGAGTTTTATTGCCCAAGGTCACGTCACACAGGCTGCAATTTTTAATTTTCTTATGTTTTAGTTTTGGGGGTGCATAGGTGCATATATTTATAGGGTACCTGAGATGTTTTGATACAGGCATGCAATGCGTAAAAATCACATCATGAAAAATGGGATATCCATCCCCTTAAGCATTTCTCCTTTGTTACAAATTATATACTTTTCTTTTTAAATGTACAATTAAATTATTAGTGACTATAGTCGCCCTGTTGTGCTGTCAAATAGGGGGTCCTATTCATTATAGTTTTTTGGATCCATTAACCATCCCCATCCCTACCCCAGTACCCTTCCCAGTCTCTGGTAGCCATCTTCTACTCTCTGTCTCCATGAGTTCAATTGTTTTGTTAGTTCCCACAAATAAGCAAGAACATGCAAACTTTGTCTTTCTGTCAGCCTGCAATTTTTAAAGCCAGAATTCAAACCCACCTTGTCTGGTTTGCCTCTTAGATATCAGGATGTGTGAAGGTGTTTAATTGAGCTGGGCCTTCTGGAAGGCCCAATCTCAAACGGACTTGGACCAAGGAGGTGACTCCAACCTGGCCCATTTGGGAATAAATTCAGGGTGGAGTTTCAAGAACAGGAAATAGGCCACTGCTAGAGGCAGGCTGGCAACCATTGGAAGAGAGCGGAAAATGTTGCTTTCCAAATCCCTGGGGGATTTAATCTGTGCTCTCCCAGTTTCAGGAGCTTACGTTGTGAGGGTGAGATGACTCCTCATTAAGCAGTATACAAATAGATTATTGGTAGTCTTCTGTCATCTCCCACGAAACACAACCTCCCCCTCATCACCTGACAGCCCTCCACTAACCACCCTATAAACAAGAGGGAACTGAGTCTCCTTTTCAAACACCTCTCCTAAGCCAGACTGCAGAAGCTGGGAGGGCTGAGTCATCTTCCTCTTAAAAGAAAACCCGTGTAACAAAGCCACAGAAGTATGCTTTCTGTGCATATCATTTGTTTCAACACATGGCTGCTTTTATAGGATACCAACGCAAGAGCTGAGGACAGTAGGTACGCTGCAGTGTCATCTGTACTGTCCCCCTCCCCCACG
Organism: Macaca thibetana thibetana; assembly: GCF_024542745.1. NCBI lineage: Eukaryota > Metazoa > Chordata > Mammalia > Primates > Cercopithecidae > Macaca > Macaca thibetana. The sequence goes on along the minus strand of NC_065598.1, from coordinate 66,609,339 downwards.
CCCATTATCTGCGTGACTGCAGGCACCTCACTAAGCAGCCAAACGACCACCATGGCACATTTACCCAGGCCATTAGTTTGGATTGTGCCGGGTATCTCACAGCATAGGCAAGAAGGGCCAATTGAAGAGTTAGGCTGGCTGGGCACGGTGGCTCACGCCTGTAATCCCAGCACTTCTGAGGCTGAGGTGGGTGGCTCAGGGGGTCAGGAGTTTGAGACCGGCCTGACCAACACGGTAAAACCCCGTCTCTACTAAAAATACAAAAATTAGCTGGGTGTGGTGATGGGCGCCTGTAATCCCAGCTACTTGTGAGGCTGAGGCAGGAGAATCGCTTGAACTAGGGAGGTGGAAGTTGTAGTAAACCGAGATCATGCCATTGCACTCCAGCCCTGGCAACAGAGACTCGTCTCCCAAAAAAAAAAAAAAGGCTATGGCCTGAGGCTGCTCTTCACCCCAAGGGATATATGGTAAATGTCTGCATGAGAGTAAAGACCCTGGTCTCAGATACACACACAAGGATGACTCTTAAGAGTACCTCCTCTATCTCCCATTTCTTCTGGCCACGCTAGAACGAGGTAGATAGGACCGGAAAGTAGACTACCTCCCTCTGCGGTCCATTCACCTACAGCTGTAGTTTCTGAGAATAGTGCTGCGTGGCAGGGCGAGCTCTGGCTTTTATGATCTCCCCTTGTAGAGTGCTGGACTGCTTCATGGTGCAGGGTGTTATTATACGGCTTCATATCATATGCCCAGTAGGAAGGAGAATGCCTGGGCAGATCTGATGCTGGACAAATTCACTGCCCACATCAAAGGGCATCTCCCCATAAGCCCAGAGACCCACAGCTAAATGTCCCCACTCCCCCGTCAAAAAAAGCAGCTGATAGCCATATTTCTGTACAGGCTCATGTAGTAGAGGGAGCTTTTATTGTTTTTTTCAGAGAATTCGGAGAGCCGTAGATTATACAGAGCCATTTCTCAGCACTCTTTTCTCTCCACTTAAGAAACTGGAATACAACGTGATGAAGATGATGCCAAAACAAGACTGCTGGCTCACATCATCTAGGGTACAAATACACACTTAATCACTTGACACTTTATTGAATGCAAAGCAAGATTTAGCATCTTTGCCTTCGTTGTACAGAGCTGAAGCGGGAGCCCAGGGACGGGAGGACTGCATGGTTTTTCTTGGCGGGGGAGCTGTGCACCCTGCAGTCCTGTCGTGTTGTGGGAAGATCAGCCCATGTTCTGTCGGTTGCCATAGCCTCTAGGATGGGTGTCCTTCCAGTCATCCCACTCCCGGGCTCTGTGGAGTGTTTGTTCATCATCCTCTTCCTCCTTTTCTTCTTGTTCTTCCTGTTGCTGAGCTGCTTTTCTGAATTCCTCTAAAGTGGAAAAATTAGAAAGGGAGGTGAGAAATTGAGGGAATGTTAATAAGTAACGTCAGGGGCCTCAGTTCCACTCTGAGCACAACCACATGCAATGAGAACAGGAATACAGCCAGCTGCCTACCCGGGGCCCGGCGGAAGCGGGGAGAGAACTTGCATTACCTAATATATCGCATGTTAAAAAATAGTACGAAAGGATGCTCTGAGCGGTTTCCACAAGAAGGCAAAAATCATAAAAGGTGCCCCTCAGAATGAATTCTATTTTGGAAGAGAATTCTTGCAAAAATGGCCAACACCCTCCTCCAGCCCCAAAACAAAAACATTACCACCACCACCAAACAACCCCTGCAATCCAAAAACATGAAAGAAAAAATATTTATGAATTTGTGATTTGTGAGTTGCCAGGGGGGTGGATTGCAGTTGACGTTTCCTCCTCCATCCATTTCCTTCACTACAGACATACAAGTTTTTGTGCATAAAATTGAAAATCACAGGGCAGTTGGACCTATAAGAAAAGCATGCCTACATTATTTTGCAGTACTTGAAATAGGCTGTGAGGTCCAAATGGCACTTATCATGCAGTGTACACCCAAAAGAAATTAAACCAACTGCCGCATCTCTTTTGCATTTTTTTTTCCTTTGTGAGGTAAAGTAGCATTTTCCCGGCTACTCTTGAGTTTGCTCATGAGAAATAGTCTCATTACTATGAATGAAATGTGTGGGGACCTCATCTAACAGCTCAGGAGTCTCGTATTTTTTCTTTTCTTTTTTCTGAGATAGGGTTTCTCTCTGTTGCCTAGGCTGGTGTGCAGTGGTGTGATGGCTCGCTGTAGCCTCAAACTCCTGGGCTCAAGTCATCCTCCTGCCTCAGCCTCCCGAGTAGCTGGAACCACAGGCATGAACCACCACGCTTGGCTAATTTTTACATTTTTTGTAGACACAAAGTCTTCCCCTATGTTGCCCAGGCTGGTCTTGGCCCTCCCAAAGTGCTGGGGTTACAGGTGTGGGCCACCTTGCCTGGTTCTTTTCTTTTAAATCCTTTACTATGGTGGAAACCACACAAGTACATATAAAACAAATTTTTATAAGGAGGCCTTATAGCCTCCACTCAGGTCAAGAAACAGATCTCCTGTATCCATCCCAAAAGCCTCTCTGTGTACATTATACAAATCAACTCTCCTCCCCTGCAAAAGTAACCACTATACTGCTTTTTACAGTAATAACTTCCTAGAGTTCATTACAGCTTTATTACCCAAGTGTATATCACTAGACACTGTAATTGTCCATTTGTACATTTTTTTACTCAACGTATTTTTTAGTACAGAGTTGTACAACTACCACCACAATCCAATTTAAAAACTTCTATAACCCCAAAAGATCCCTTGTGCCCACTTACAGTTAATTCCCATTCCTTCCCTCCCTGCCCCCAGCTCCTAGAACCATGAATCAACTGTCTCCATAGCTGTGCCTATTCTGGACATTTCATATACATGAAATCAAAATCATGTAATGTGTGATCTTTTGCAGCTGACTTCTTTCACTTAGCATCATCATCTTTTGTTGTTGTTGTTGAGACAGTCTTGCTCTGTCTCCCAGGCTGGAGTGCAGTGGTGTGATCTTGGCTCACTGCAACCTCCACCTTCTGGGTTCAAGTGATACTCCTGCCTCAGTCTCCTGAGTAGCTGGGGTTACAGGTGCCTGCCACCACACTTGGCTAATTTTTGTATTTTTAGTAGAGATGGGGTTTCACCATGTTGGCCACACTGGTCTCGAACTCCTGACCTCAAGTGATCTGCCTGCCTTGGCCTCCCAAAGTGCTGGGATTACAGGTGTGAGCCACTGCACCTGGCCTAGCATCGTATTTTTGAGGTTAGCCTTGCCTATTTAAAAATGTTTTGCTATCTTTTTAAATCTATAGGTTCCCCCTCCATCCCTTTCTTCCAAGTTATCTGTTGAAGAAGTTGGGGCATATGACCTGTAGAGTTTGTTTCCCAAAGACCGGATTTTGCTGATTACATACTCATGATGCAGTCTAACATGTCCTCCTGTGTTTTCTGCAGATTGGCAGCTGAATACAGGGGCTTGATCTGACTCAAGTTTGATCCCTTCAGCGTGAATAATTATAGGTGGTGCTGCATTCCTTCATCAGGAGGCAGGTAAATATCTCTGTCTCGTTGTAATGTTAGGAGCTGTTGATGCTCAATGCCCAGACCCATTCATTTCCTGGGGGGTTTCAAAAAGGTGATGCCCTTAATTTTAACTTTTGAAAATTAACTGGAATACTTTTACAAAGAGAGCCTTCCCCTCATCAACTACTATTCGGTTGCCTAGTAGAAAAGATAAAATACTTGACTTTTTCCCTTTATTTACCATTTCTCAAGATAATGTGTTCCCTTATTAGCCTCTGAGGTTGAATAATTTGGACTTGTTTTATAATATAATTATAGGCGGGGACAGTGGCTCACACCTGTAACCGCTGCACTTTGAGAGGCTGAGGTGGGAGGACTGCTTGAACCCAGGAGTTCGAGATCATCCTAGGCAAGATGGAGAGACCCTGTCTCTACAAAAAAAAATTTATGACACTTAAATTGGCTCACAAAATTATAAAAAAAGAAAAGAACGTTTAAAATCTGCCAGGCATGGTAGTGCACGGCTGTAGTCCTACCTACTGGGCAGGCTGAGGCAGGAGGATTGCTTGAGCCCGGCCTGGGCTCAGAGTGTGAGACCCACCTCTAAAAAAATAAAAAAATACATAATTATGAACTTATAGATTTAAACGTATCTTATGAGTTTCAACCAGTTTCAACTATTATTATTATTGAGACAAAGGAGTCTTGCTCTGTCACCCAGGCTAGAGTGCAGTGGTGTGATCTTGGCTCACAGCAACCTCTGCCTCCTGGGCTCAAGCGATTCTCCTGTCGCATCCTCCTGAGTAGCTGGGATTACAGGTGCCTGCCACCACACCCGGCTACTTTTTGCATTTTTAGTAGAGACGGGGTTTCACCATGTTGGCCAGGCTGGTCTTCTGACCTCAAGTGATCCACCCACCTCAGCCTCCCAAAGTTCTGGAATTACGGGCGTGAGCCACTGCGCCCGGCCCACAATTATTGTTTTAAAAAACTATTTAAATCAACTTCTTCATTTTAGAAGTTTTCGATTTACAGAAAAATTGAGAAAATAATACTGAGTTCCCACATAACCACACCCAGTTTCTTATTATTAACCTCTTACATTAATACAGTTTCTGTCATACAACTAATGAACCAATACTAATAAATTATTAACAACTAAAGTGCATACATTACTCAAATGTCCTTAGGTTTTACCTAATGTCCCTTTTCCGTTCCAGGATCCTATCCAGGACACCACAGTACATTTTGTTGTCTGTCTCTTTAGTCTCCTCTAGGCTGTAACTCTTTCTCAGACTTTCCTTCATTCTGATGACCTGGACGGTTTTGAAGAGTACTTGTCAGGTAATTTGTACAATGTCCCTCAGTTTGGGTTGCCTATTTTTTACAGAATTAGACTAGGGTTATTGGTTTTGGAGGACAATACTACATATGCTATCAACCTGACTTCACACTGATAATAACTTCGATCACCTGACCAAAGTGGTATTTGTACGTTTCCAACTAAAGTTACTTCTCCTCCCTCCTTCCACACTGCAGTCCCTGGAAGCAAGTCACTAAGCACAGCCCACACTGTTGGGGTACACAGTCATGCTACACACCTCCTTGAAGCAGGAGTATCTACATAAAATTATTTGAAATTTTTCTCTAGGGCAGATTTATCTCTTCTCCCTCATTTATTTACTTATTCAATCACTTATTTCTATCACAATGGACTCGTGTATATTAATTTTATTCCTTGTGTGATAATCCAATACTGTTAAATTTACTTTCCTGCCCAAGTTCTCCCAGTTTTGGGCTGTGAGGGTTCAGCTGGCTCTTGTGTTCCTTTAACACCCCAACAGTTTTTTGAGCTCTTGTTTTCTAGTACAGAGAGCCCTGAGGTGATTTTTCAACTTGATGATGGTGTGAAAGTGATATGCTTACAGTAAAAGCCATACTTCATATTTTGAGATATTCAATATTGTAGTATAAAATAGGCTTTGTGTTAGATGATTTTGCCCAACTGTGGGCTAATGCAAGTGTTCTGAGCAGGTCGAAGGTAGGCTAGGCTAAGCTACGATGTTGGGTAGGTTAGGTGTAGCAAACGCATTATCAACTTAACCATATTTTCAACTTACAATGGCTTTACCAGGATATAACCCCATTATATGTTGACTATCATCTGACTACGAGATGCTCCAGGTTCATCTTGTATATTCTCTGCCTCAGCCCTAGAATCAGCTATTTCTCCAAGGAGCCCTGGTTCATTTATTAGAGGATGGTATTAGAAACCAAGATTTGGGTGTTGGATGGACTTGTTGCTACTGTCAATTATCCTCTGTGAAACCAAATTGGCCAGTGGAAACATCTTCAAATTGGCTTTTGATATGACCCCAGTAGCCTTTGAAAGCTCCTTCCCTATCTTTTATGACAAGATGTTCCAAGCTTATTTTATACATTTCCTGACCCAGAATTGTAGTCAGTTATTTCTCTAAGATATCCTGATTTCTTAAAAGAAAGAATATTGGGAAGAGTATTTCTGTATCACAACTGGAGTTACTAGGTATCCTCATTGCTACTGGGCTGGTCCTTGTTTCTAAGCCTTTTCAGTGGATAGAGCAAAAGTAGGGTGTGTGTGTGTGTGTGTGTGTGTGTGTGTGTGTGTGTGTGTGTTTACTTTTAAATAAAATTTCTCATGCGTTCATATGGAGTACTACAGGGTTTAAAAAAAGATCTAAATTCTTTGGAATTACATCTGTATTCTTTCACATTAAAAGTCCTAGTTCTCAAAGACAGGACGACAGAATTAGAATATCTAATAATTGCTCATTTATATTATCTCACATTATACATAGTCTTGCAATAATAACACTAACTTTGACACCCCACCAATATAATTACTGAGAACTATTAAAATTTTGCATGATTTCCCCATTTCTCCATTTTTAAAAATAGTTATCTACATTATCTGGGCACACAGGCATTACATAATCCATCTCTCTTTTAATCCTCATTTCATCTTAATATTACAAGTAACTGTACATTTAACGCTCACTACCTGTCCTTATGTCAATGTTTCTCAACACTTTGGCTGTCTGAAGCTCATTCTCTAGCAAATTCATGGGATGGTGGAACAGTATTTCTTGAATTTCTGCATGTTGATAAATATCTGTACTCTATACTTAAAAGTCAGTTTTACCAGGTATAATGTTCCTTGGCTCACATTTTTTCCCTTTGAGTATCTTAAATATCTGTTATTCCATTTTCTTCTGGCGTAAAGTATAGATCTCAAAAAATCTGAGGGTAACCTAAGTTTCTTTCCTTTATAAATCACTTACTATTTTTACTGAGATGTCTGTGGCTTTTCTTTAAAATTCAGAAATTTTATTAGACTATGTCTTATTGGTCATTCTGGGTTATTTCTCAGGTACATGGTGTGATTTTTCTTATCAAGTGACCGTGGTGCTCGAGCCCTCCAGGACCAGGAGCTTAGGCCCCGCGGAGAAGCTGGGCCTGGTTTGGGGGAGCAGTTGTGCCTCTTTGGTGCCTGATCCAACTCAGTGCCTCAGCCCCAGGGAACTGGAGCTTTGGCCCAGGGGAGCAGCTGGGACCCTGGTGCTTTAGCCAGCATAGCACCGGGTTCCTGAACCCCCCAGGGAAACACAGCCTTGGCTAATCTGTATACAATGCTCTCTGGGCCAAACAGCCATAGCACCCCCACCTCCCTGGATCTGGACCAGCCCTCTGTGGTCTGAGTCACTGAGGTGTCCCACCTCCCTGGGGAGCAAAGCCAACACTGCACTGCATCCCACCCACTGGAGCCCAAGCCACAGGTATGCCCCACCATTCCTGGGGCTGTGTTGCCACTGCACCCGGCCTCATAGAACTTCCAGGGTCCAGAGTCACCACTACACAGTATCTTCTTTCCTGGTGCCTGAATTGCCACTGTGCCCTGCTCCCTGGGGTCTGAGTGTCTGGAACACCCCTCGCTCCCCAGAGCCATGCCAGTACTATGCCCCGACCCCCAGGATAGGAATCACAGCTACATCCCTGCCCCTGGGCCGAAGCTACTGGGAAGTGCCTCAGAGTCATAGTCCTCGGCTTGGTGGGAGAGCGGCATCCACCTGTGCCTGAGACTGAACATGCACCCATGTCATGGGTGCTGCAGCAGTTCAAGAAGATACTGGACCCAGGACCAAGTTCCACAGCCACCCTGAGCACCTGTGCCTTGGAATATAGCACTGCTGTGGCTGCCTGTGGGTTGCGCCACACCCACAGAGATCCCCCCACCTCAACTTTTTTAATCCCAAGAAACTTTCCTTAGTATTAACTTTTAGCATTTATTCTTTTTCCTCGCTTTGGCTTTCTTCTTCAGATAATCCTATTATCTATATGCCGGGTCTCCTTTACTATCTTTAGTATATGTCACTTTTCCTCAAACCCTGTTTATCTTTTTTCATTTTAAAATTTTCCTTCCTTTTACCATAGTAAGACATTTTCTGTTGCATTCACTCATTCTTGTTTCCTTCTACTTTAGCCTATATTTCTGAAATGATTCATGTTCCCCAAGTTGTCATATTTCTGAGTTTTTCTAATCCTGCTTTATATTGTCCTTCCATGTCCTATGTTATTTTCCGAATATCTTCCAACTCTTTTTTGAATACCATGTTTCAGATTTGTTCTGTTTTTTTTTTTTTTTTTTTTTTTTTTTGAGCACGTCTTTCTGTAGTGTTTTCAATTCTTTTCTAATTTTGTGTAGGGTTTGACTTTGATAATTTTCTGTTCCCTTTTTCTCAGCTTTGTGCTATATTTCAGAATCCATAAAATCTGCCCACTTAAAAGTATACAGTTCAGTTGTTTTTTTTTTTGTTGTTGTTGTTGTTTTTCTTTGAGACAAAGTCTTGCTCTATTGCCAGGCTGGAGTGCAGTGGCGCAATCTCGACTCACGGCAACCTCCGCCTCCCGGGTTCAGGCCGATTCTCCTGCCTCAGCCTCCCGAGTAGCTGGGACTACAGGCACGCACCATCGTGACCGGCTAATTTTTTTTTTTCTTCTTTTTTTTTTTTTTTTTTGTATTTTTAGTAGAGACAGGGTTTCACTATCTTGGCCAGGCTGGTCTCAAACTCCTGACCTTGTGATCCGTCTCCTAAAATGCTGGGATTACAGGTATGAGCCAACCCACCCAGCCCAGTTCAGTGTTTTATATTTAGAGTTGTGCAACCATCACCACAGTCTGTTGTTCATTTTTACGTGAAATGTATTCCTAAACTTGCAGAAAGAAGCACGGTTCAGAGTAGCTTTTCTAACTTCATAGAGGCTCCCTTTCTGCTGTTTTTATGTGCATTAAAGAAATATGATTACTTGCTTGACTGGAGTTCCTGGTTCTGGTCCTCTCTTCTAATTTCATCTGGACCTTTTCTTTCTTTTTCTATTCCTGTCCTGCTTAATTTCAATTCTACTCTCAGCAATTTCTCCTCAGTGTGGAGTCCCTGTCCTGGAAGGGAGACCTGGTGGATCAACTTCAAGAGTTCATTAAGGACTAGACTACTCTATCCCTTTCAGACTTTCTGACTATTGGTCCCTCATACTCATCCCTCCCAGTTTCAACTGCAGTTCTTAAATGGGACTGCCATTCTTTCTAGGGAATATGCTGCTTTGGAATTCTGTTTGTCAAGTTTTTCAGATGGCCTCCCAACTCCGGTTTTCTCCTGCACAGATGCCAATAACTGCTGGATCTTGTGGCTACGGGTAATTTGCCCTTACCTGTTTTTATTGTGAGGTTCATGGGGATACACTGCCACCTATTTTCATTATAAATATTGTCCATGGGTATTTTTTCATATTCACTGAAGTATAACATACATGTAGAAAAGTATACTAATATTTGTATAGCTCAGTGAACTCTCACATATTGAACACATCCATGTAATCAGTACCCAGATCAAGATACAAAATATTTCTAACTCCTCAGAAGACCCTGTAGGTCCAGTTCCATTCATGATCCCCAACTAAGGGTGAACACTTACTAACTTTCAACCAGCACACACAAGTATTACCTGTTTGTTGAAGTTTGTATGAATGGAATCACACAGTATATACTCTTTTGCATCTGGCTTTTTTCACTCATAATTAGGTTTATAAGATTCAGCTATATTTGTCACAGCTAACAAACTATAGTTTAACCTTACTGCTACATAGTTTTCCATTGTGTGAATATACCAAAATTTATTTCTTCATTCTATTATTTATGGGCATCTGAGCGGTGTATTCAGTGTGGACTATTACAAATAATGCTGCTATGTTCAATCTTGCACAGGTCTTTCGTGGACATATGGTCTCACTCCTCTTAGGTATATACTGAGGAGTGAGACTGCCAGGTCATGGGAGTATACACATGTCCAACTTTTGTGCATTACTACCATGACCACGACCACCCCTAGTTTCCCTGCCTTTATTTCCTTTCATCTATTTACTTTGGGCTTGCTTTGTTCCCTAGGCCCACCCCCCCGCCCTTGTTAAGGTAAAACCTTAGGTAATTGATTTTATCTTCCTTTTTTCTAACAAGTGTTGAAAGTTACACATATTTCCATCTCAGCATTGCTCGAGTTGTATCCCATAAATTCTGATGCTGTACTTTCACTGTAATTCTGTTCAAAGTATTCTCTTTATTTTTAAATGGGCAAACAAAAATTTACGGTGTACAGCATGTTTTGAAGTATATATTATGGGATAGTTAAATCTAGCTAATTAAAAGATGCAGCATCTTACACATTGTTATTTTTGCAGTAAGAACATTTAACATCTACTCTGTATTTTATTTTTATTTTTTTTGAGATGGAGTTTTGCTCTGTTGCCCAGGCTGGAGTGCAATGGCGTGATCTTGACTCACTGCAACCTCTGCCTCCTAGACTCAACCCATTCTCCTGCCTCAGCCTCCCGAATAGCTGGGATTACAGCCGCCACCACGCTCGGCTAATTTTTGTATTTTTAGTAGAGACAAGGTTTTACCATCTTGGCCAGGTTAGTCTTGAACTCCCAATCTCAGGTGATCCACCTGCCTCGGGCTCCCAAAGTGCTAGGATTACAGGCGTGAGCCACCACACCCAGCCATTAACGATAGTCACCATGCTGTATAACAGATCTCTTGAACTTATTCCCAGTTAGAAGTATTTTCTAATTTTCTTTCTAATTTCCTTTTGGACCTATACGTTATTTAGAAGTGTATTGTTTAATTTTCAAATATTTGAGAATTTTCTAGGTATGTTATTGATTTCTAATTTAATTCCATTGTGGTCTGAGGATATATTCAGTGTGATTTCAATTTTTAAAAATTTATTGAGACTTATTTCATAGACCGGTATATGATCCACCTTGGTGAATGTTCCATGGGTATCTGAAAAGAAGGTGAAGGCATACCTTGTTTTATTGTGCCTCACTCTACTGTGCTTTGCAGAGACTTTTTTTTTTTTTTTTTTTTTTTTTTTTACAAATTGAAGGTGTGTGGCAACCCTGCAGTGAGCAAGTCTATTGGTGCCCTTTTGCTAAGAGCATTTGCTCACTTCGTGTCACTGTGTCACGTTTTGGTAATTCTCAGTTTCTCAAACTTTTTCTTTATTTGTTATGGTGATCTGTGGTCTTTGGTATTACCAGTGTAATTGTTTTGGGGCACCACAAACCATGCCCACAGAAGACGGAGAACTTAATGGGTAAATGTGTATGTACTGACTGCTCCACTGACTGGCTGTCCCAACCCTGCCCCAGGCCTTTCTGTTCCTGGAGACGCAATATTGAAATTGGGCCAATGAATAACCCTACCGTGGCCTATAAGTATTCAAGTAAATAATTTGAAAATTATTAGGCACAAACGCATTTATGACTGCTGTGTCTCCCTGATAAATTGCCACTTTATCAGTAGGAAATGCCCTTTCAAAATATCTGATAATACATTTTCGTCTTGAAATCTACTTTATCTGATATTACTATAGCTACTGCAGCTTTCTTATGCTTACTGTTAGCATGGTATAGGTTGAGTATCCCTTATCTGAAATGCATGGGACCAGAAGTATTTCAGATTTTTTATTTTAGAATATCTGCATCATATACTTACTGGTTGAGCATCCCAAATCTGAAAATCTAAAATGCTCCAGCGAGCATTTCCTTTAAGCATCATTAGCTTTAAGAACTTTCGGATTTTGGAGCATTTCAGGTTTTTCATTTTCAGATTTAGGATGCTCAACCTATATATCTTTTTTTTTTTTTTGAGATAGAGTCTCACTCTGTCACCCAAGCTGGAGTGCAGTGGTGTGATCTCAGCTCACTGCAGTCTCAGCCTCCCGGGTTCAAGTGATTCTCCTGCCTCAGCCTCCTGAGTAGCTGGGATTATAGGCGCGCACCACCACACCCGGCTAACTTTTGTATTTTTAGTAGAGACGGAGTTTCACCATGTTGGTCAGGCTGGTCTTGAACTTCTGACCTCGTGATCCAAATGCCTTGGCCTCTCAAAGTGCTGGGATTACAGGCGTGAGCCACCTATATAACTTTTTTGTTCTTTTTATTTGTAACCAATCTGTGTCTTCATATTTAAAATGTATCTCTTATAGACAGCATGTAGCTAGACCTGATAATCGATTCCTGACTTCTAATTTGAAGGTTTATTCCATTTACATTTGAGGTGCTCTGCATTTGGCCATTCTATCAGGTGTATAGTGGTATCTCACTGTGGTTTAATTTTCATTGCCCTAATGCCATGATGTAGAGCATCTTCTCACATGCTTATCTGTGATCTGTGTACTTTCTTTGGTGAGGTATTGGTTAAGGTTTTTGGCCCACTTCTTAATCAGGCTGCTCCCTTTTTTTTGAGACAGGGTCTTGCTCTGTCACCCAGGCTGGAGTGCAGTGGTGCGATGATAGCTCACTGCAGCCTCGACCTCATAGGCTCAAGTAATCCTCCCACCTCAGCCTCCTAAGTGTCTGGGACTACAGGCACAAACCATCATGCTTGGCTAGTTTTTTAAAACTTTTTTTTTTTTTGTGGAGAGGGGGTCTTACCATGTTGCTCAAGCTGATCTTGAACTCCTGGGCTCAAGGGATCCTCCCACTTTGGCCACCTAAAGTATTGGGATTACAGGTGTGAGCCACTACACCTGGCCTAAAACTGCTCCTTTTCTTATTGTTGGGTTTTAAGAGTTCTTTGTATATTTTGGGTAAAATATACAAAGTCCTTCATCAGATATGTCTTTTGCAAGTATCTTCTCCCAGGTTGTGGCTTGTTTTCTCATTCTCTTGATAAATTATTTTTTAAGTAGTTGCTCTAGGAAATACAATGTTCATCTTTAACTTTCCAGCCTACTTAGAGTTAAAATTATGTGATGGGGGGCCTCAAGGATGGTGCACAACAATCCCAGCCTCTTGGTATTCATGCTCTTATGGAGTCCCCTCTCATACTGTTTGTCAGGGTTGGCCTATATGACCAATAGAATAGGGCAGAAGTCATATTCCAACATTAGATTACAAAAGATGTTGAGCCTTTTGATTTGGGTCATTCTCAGATCATTCACTTTGGGGAATGAAAGCTGTTATGTTGTGAGCAATGCTATGTGAGCCTCCTGTCCTCAGCTACATTGATGAGCTTGGCAGCAAATTCTCTAGTCCCATCCAAGCTTCCAGAAGACTGCAGCCCCAGCTGACAGCTTGACTGCAACCTCATGAATGTTTCTGAGCTAGGACCACCCAGTTGCTTCTGAATTCCTCACCCTCAGAAACTATGTGATACAATGAATGCTGATTATTTTAAGCTGCTAAGTTTTAGAGTAATTTGTGTACATGTATCAGTTCACATAAAACAGAAGAATCTCACAAACAAAACAGTTCCATTTACCCTGTCCTTTTTGCAATGGCTGTCATATATACTACACCTCATATATTATAAACCTCACAAGACAGTACTGTAATTTTTGCTTTGAGAAGTCACGTATAGTTTTTTAAAACTGGGTTGAGGGAGATAGTCCTTTGTATTTACCCACATATTTACCATTTCTGATGCTCTTCACTACTTGAATATTTACATTTCTATCTGAATAGATACCATTCCCCTCAGCCTGAGGAATTTTCTTCAGCATTTCTCTAATGTCAATTTTCTGGTGAAGAATTCTTGTAGCTCTCATTTATCTGAAAATGTCTTAATTTCATCTTCATTTTATGGATATTTTTCACTGGGTATAAAATTATACATTGACAAGTTCCTCCCCCCACCACTTTGAAGATGTTCCACCATCTCCGGCTCCCACAGTTTTTAATGGAAATTCAGCAATAATTTATATCCTTGTTCTCCTATTTGTAATGTGTACTTTATCTTTGGATGATTTCAAAATTTCCTCTTTCTCTCTGGTGTTCTGCAGTTTGACTATAATGTGCCTATGTGTGATTTTCTTTGTATTTAAACTGCTTGGGGTTTGCTGACATTTCTGAATCTTGGGAAATCTTTAGCCATCAGTTCTTCAAGTTTTTCTGTTCCCTTCTTTCTCCTCAAGTACTGGCATTCCAATTGCACATACATGAGACCTTTGTACATAATTCCGCAGGCTACTGAGATACTGCTTACTTTTACCCATTCTTTTTTTTCAGATTGGATAATTTCTATTGATCTTCAAGTTAACTGACATGCTCTTCTGTCAGCAACAATCTGGTATTAAGCTCATCCAGTGACTTTACATTTTCAGATATTGTATTTTTCCATTCCAGAATTATGTGTATAGTTTCTATTTCTCTGCTGAGATTTCTTATCTCTTCATTAATTACAAACATCTTTTGCTCTCTGCCCTTGAGGATAAAAATAATAGCTGTTTTAAAGTCCCTGTCCGCTAATTCCAACATCTGAGTTATCTTGGGGTTGGTATCCATTGATTGCCTTTCGAGTTATGAGTCACATTTTCCTGTTTGTTTTTTTCATGTCTAATAGCTTAGAATTGAATTCTGGACGTGATAAATGATATACTGTAGAGATTTTGAATTATGTTTCATTCCTCTAAAGAGTACTGATTTTTCATTTTAGCAGGCAATTAACTTGTCTAAAACCAAAATGCCAAATTCTACCTCCCTTGCATTGGGCAACAGCTGAATTCTCCATTCAGTTATTTTAGCCTTACTTGAGGTGCTTAGAGTCCATTCTGCGCATGCATAGTCAGCCAGAGATTTCAGTAGGGTCTGTACACAGAAAAAGGGCATCTTCTCTGTGGTTCTCTCTTTTCTGGGATATCTTCCTTCATTTTTCAGTTGCTAGTCACTGTGACCTCAGTTCTCTCATTCCTCAAACAGTACTACTGCAAGTTCCTAACTAAGTTTGAGTTACCCCACATCATAGTAACTGCAGTTTGCCCACAGGTGAAAAGCTAATCCTTTCAAATTACCACTCTTCTCTTTTTGGTGCTATAGTAGAAACAGAACTGAATCTAGGAATTTGAAGGTCTGATTTTAAATCCTAGTCAGGCCACTTTAAGTCAGTTCTCAGTGACTACTTCCTCATTTTATTTATTTGAGACAGGGTCTCACTCTGTCACCCAGGCTGGAGTGCAGTGGCATGATCTTGGCACACTACAACCTCTGCCTCCTGGGCTCATGTGATCCTCCCACCTCAGCCACCCGAGTAGATGGGACTACAGATACATGCCACTACGCTCGGTTGGTTTTTGTATTTTTGGTAGAGATGGGGTTTCGCCATATTGCTCAGGCTGGTCTTGAACTCCTGAGCTCAAGCAATCCGCCTACCTCAGCCTCCCAAAGTGTTGGGACTAAAGGTGTGAGCCACTGTGCCCAGCGCATCTTATTTATTTTTTTTCTTTTTGTTTTCACCTATTTGTCCCAGAGCACTTTCTCATCTTAAAATGAGAAGAAGAATGTTTGCTTCATGAAGTTTTAAGAGGATCAAATGAAGCTGAGCGTGGTGACTGATGCCTATAATCCCAGTGCTTTGGGAGGCTGAGGCAGGAGGATTGCCTGAGCCCAGGAGTTTGCGACTAGCCTGGAAAACACAGTGAGACCCTGTCTCTATTTTTCCTTTTTAAAAAAGGATCAAATGGGTTAATATATGAGATAAGAAAACTGAAGCTCAGAGGGACTAGGATATTCCATCTATTAAGTGACAGGAGGGTCAGACACAGTGGCTCATGCCTGTAATCCCAGCACTTTGGGAGGCTGAGGTGGGTAGATCACCTGAGGTTAGGAGATCAAGACCAGCCTGACAACATGGTGAAACCCCATCTCTACTAAAAATACAAAAAGTAGCCAGGCATGGTGGCAGGTGCCTGTAATCCCAGCTACTCGGGAGGCTGAGGCAGGAGAACTGCTTGAACCCAGGAGGCGGAGGTTGCAGTGAGCCAACATCACGCCATTGCAGTCCAGCCTGGGGGACAAGAGTGAGACTTTGTCTCAAAGAAATGTGACAGGAGTCAGACTGTTCATCCCAGGTCTGTCCATACTTTTTCTGTTATACCCTATTGCTTCCACCTTTTTGATGGCCACCCTCTCCATCTTGCCCTTCCAAAGACAATTCCAAGTACCCACTATGACCCAATTACTAAGTTGGGCATTAAAGGTACAGTAAGCCAAAGTCCCTGCCCTCAAGGAGTTCCAAGTATCATTTCCTCCTTGTAAGTGCTGACTCTCCTTCAGCTTACACCTGTTTTGGTGACCTTCCAGTACCTTCAGGTAGTTGTTTTTAAAAATATTTTGTTCAGTTTGTAATTGTTATCCTGTATGAAGGGCTGGCCTGATACAACCTACTCTGCCATTACCAGATGTGGAACTGCTATCCATAGACTGAGTTTTCTACACAGCTTGCTCTGTTTTTATGTCATGACATTTGGAGAGATTTACAAACTATGCTACCACTGTCCCCATCCTCCCATAATCATCTGCTATCTAATAATAAACATAATACTGCCTAGAATCTTTCTATTACTCAGAATCTTTGTCCCCACTATTTCTGCTCCTAAAGGGCAACTATACTTGGTGAGAACTTAATTGCCAGGGAGTAAAAGACCAGTGGTACAACTGTTTCCCTCCTACCCCGTCATACCTGGTGTTGCCTTGGCTATTCCCTGATCCGGTAATGCTCCATATTTCCGATGTTGCTCATACCAGTCACTCACCGTCATAGTTGCCAGACTTGGATAACCAGCTCCAAATACTCTGCAAAAATTACACTGCATTTAGAAAACGGAAAAAAAAAATACTACTAAAAAGTCTCTTTAACAACAAAGTCTGTGTCCATTTCAGCCTTGTTCCCTACCCAGTCAACTTCTGAGGAGTTGTGCAAACTCACGGGAGGATATGTAAAAAGAGGCATCCAGAAAGGGGCATTAAAGTCCAGAGCTTTCATGAGAAGATAAATAGCCCAGGATCATCTCCCATTAAGCAATCCCAGAGGCCAATACTCCACAAAGCAGTGAAGACACCGTGGAATGGGTATTCACAGTTGGTGACTCTGAAAGGTACAGAAAACAAGGAGACTCTCATGCCACCCTAGGGAAAAGTATCTCAAGAACTCAGAATTAAATCACAGGGAGGCAAATATGTCCTTTTGAGAATTGTAGCCGAAGGCAGGAAGAGTGCGAATAATGTTTAAAAGACAAAACAAAACAAAACAAAAAAAACCCTTTAAAGTATACAATTCCCCGTTCAATTATTTTCCTTTTTTCTGTTTTATTTGTTTGTTTACATGTCCGCCTTTTTTTTTTTTTTTTTTTTTAGATGGAGTCTCACTCTGTCGACCAGGCTGGAGTGTAGTGGGGTGATCTCAGCTCATTGCAGCCTCTACCTCCTGGGTTCATGAGATTCTCCTGCCTCCGCCTCCTGAGTAGCTGGGATTACAGGTGCCCACCAACATGCCTGGCTCATTTTTCTATTTTTAGTAGAGATAGGGCTTTGCCATGTTGGCCAGGCTGGTCTTGAACTCCTGACCTCAGGTGACCCGCCTGCCTCGGCCTCCCAAAGGGCTGGGATTACAGGCGTGAGCCACCATGCCTGGCCCATGTGTGCCTATTTTTAAGCTTGAGTTTGTGAAGGAAGTGTCTGAGGAAGACAGACATGGTGAAAGTTTCGGGAGAGATAATATCCCTTTGATAAAAGAACAACTTCCGTAGGTGAGATCATGACTTTTCTTTTCTTTTTTTTTTTTTGAGACGGAGTTTCACTCTTGTTGCCTAGGCTGGAGGGCAGTGGCGTGATCTCGGCTCACTGCAACCTCTGCCTCCCAGGTTCAATCGACTCTCCTGCCTCGGCCTCCCTAGTAGCTGGGATTACAGGCATGTGCCACCACGCCCAGCTAATTTTGTATTTTTAGTAGAGACGGGGTTTCTCCATGTTGGTCAGGCTAGTTTCGAACTCCCGACCTCAGGTGATCCACCCACCTCGGCCTCCCAAAGTGCTAGGATTACAGGCGTGAGACACTGTGCCCGGCCGAGTTCATGACTTTTCAACATCACTCAGTCTGTGGGTCACTCATGAATTGCCACATTGAACCATAAAAGCAGAGGGCTGCAAAGCAAACCCCTTTCTAGTACTACCTACTTGGCTTGGGCCGTGTTCCGAGTGAGAATGAAGGGTTTCACTGGAGGCCTCTCTTGGCGAGATGAGTTAGAAGTTGATGCCTAAAAAGGAAATTAATTATGAGAGGTGAATTTGCCATTTTACTCAACCTACCATATGGGCTCTCAAGTCTTCGGGTGCTTGAAAAGCTCTGGATTCAAAATTCACTTTCTATTTATCAGTCTCTAAGATATAGCAGCAGAACACTAATGGTGGAGGTTCCTTAGCTCTCCTGAGGGGGCCTGAGTACCTTACAAAAAAGACAGAAAGTTCTCCCAGGAATCATATCACTAGAAGTAAAAAAAATTACTTGGCTTTAAAATACCCTGTCCAAAGAAGAAGATTCCAAAGTCCTCTTCCATGTTCCATCTAAATCCCTTGAGGTGAACTTGAAGCCCCTTTCCTCAGCCTGGCCTTCAGTTAAAAAGTTGAATCACTACAACCTTTCTTCTAAAACCTCTTCCAATGTAATTATGCACTTAACTGTCAAGAACTTCTACGGCGCTTTAGAAGTCAATGTTCCTAAATGAAAGGGACAAGGAATAGTTGGTAGTTTCCATATAGAGGTATATAGAAAAGTTTCAAGGAACCTTGGCTTTCTAGGGGCATGCTGAAACAAAGGATGGTTAAAGAAAAGGTGCTCACTTAGTTCTAGCTCGATCACTTTCAGAACCAATTCCAATACCACATGAGAGGACATGAAAACAACACGACAATTACAACAAACAAACAAATGAACAAGAAAAAACAAAAAACCCACACACAAAGAAAGGGACAGGGCAGGACCCAGAAAAGTCCAGCCTTAAAATGCTTGTAAAGCACTCATCTAGACATGCTCAAGGGGCCTTATGACCTTAGAATACTAATTGTTCATTCTTTGATCTCTTAACATGAAGAACTAGGTTGATGTTATCCTGAGGCAAGAGCTCCTGGGCTAATTAGTACAAATCAAATTAGGAAGAGGTTTCTCTGAGGACTTAAATAAATGCCTGTGACTTGCTGATAAATTCAACCCAATTCATGTTGTGTCCTGAACCAAAGAACAAGTGGCAGCAGAGCCTATTCTTTTGAAGTGGCAGCTCCAAAACAGGGTTATGATGTTCAAAGACAGCCAAAGCTGTTACGCCAGGTTTCTTTACCAGTTTACTGGACACTCTGTGCATGGAAATGTCCTTGCTGTGCCTCCTACGTGGGTTATCTAAAGGTGTGAGAGTGCATCATTGTGGCAAGGTTAAATTCTAATTCCTCCTCCACCCTAAGCATATCCCCCTGGTCTTTTGTTTCAGATTCTTCCTATTCTTTTCTCCCTCTCCTCCAGTTCTACCTTTCTTCTCCATTCCTATCCTCTTTCTCTCTTCCCCTTTATTATAGTCAGCACAATTTTTTTTTTTTTTTTTTTTGAGATGGAGTCTCATTCTGTCACCCAGGCTGGAGTGCAGTGGCATGATCTCAGCTCACTGCAACCTCTGCCTCCCAGGTTCAAGCAATTCTCCTGCCTCAGCCTCCTGAGTAGCTGGAATCACAGACACGCACCACCATAGCCGGCTAATTTTTGTATTTTTAGTAGAGAGGGGGTTTTGCCATATTGGCCAGGCTGGTCTCAAACTCCAGGCCTCAAGTGATCTGCCCGCCTTGGCATTCCAAAGTGCTGGGATTACAGGCATGAGCCACCATAGTGGCCAGTTAGCACAGATTTCAAAAGGTTTAACTCCCTATGCCTTCCTTCAGCAGCCACAGCTTTCCACAACCAAAACCAATTTTTATTTCAGAGACTTTTCTGTCCCCCATGGTATACCACAACATTACAAATGACTACAAGTGTGTTACAGATTAAAAAGCACTGGGGAGCACATTAAATTAAAGAGAAAGTTACTCTAGTGACCCTTTGGCCTTTCTATACTCATCTTGATAAAAACAGTGATTTTATGGAGACTTAACAGGATCTTAATTTGATCTCCTGTAGAATACTCAACTCTCTGGCAGTAGCTTTCTTTGGCCAGGCTTACCTCTCTTGAAGAGTCTCTTTCTCTCAGGATCTTTATTTCCTGGTCAATGCTCTCAATCTCTTCTAAGCTGATATCAATCCACCTCTGAAGGTGAAGATGATAATATTCACGAACACGCTCATCATCTGCTTGACCACTTTCCACAGCAGATTTCATTGCAGACAACCTATGCTCCAACTCCTTCTTCTGCTTGTATCTGTTCCACAGAAAAGCATTACCCATGAACTTACAAATAAAGAGGTATTCCTTCAAAAGAAGGCCTCAATAAGATTTCATCTTTGCAAATGACCGGGTAGTAAGCATGCCAATTTCCACTTTGGCAGGAATATAGATTCTATACCCCCGAGTTTGCCACCAGGCAGTTCCCTCAGATGACAAGGACCCAGCAGGGGCTGAGGAGTACATTCTGAAGCCAGAAAAATACAGAAGTAACCGGATCTCAGCAACTCTTTTAGGGACGATGAGTACCTTAGTCATTTGATTATACTGACCTTTACTAGGGTGGGTGCTTAGAATCGCAACATAGTGCTTCCTATGATGCTTCCATTTTGAGAATTACACCTTCAAAGAATCGTAGAATCTTAGAGGTCATTTACCTGCCACTGATGCAGGAATGCCTTGTGAAACAGCCTAAAAAATGGTCAACTCTTTTTTTCTTCTGGGCAAAATGTTCCCAGCTCTTCTGGCTTATCTTTATATCATCTGAAGACTCGTAACCACCCTGGCTACCTTTCTTTTTCAGGATGCATTCTAGTATGTCATCCGACAAATATCTACTGAGTACCTACTGCGTGACAGGCACCATTCTCAGTGCTGGAGACACAGCAGTGTATAAAAGAAAAGTCCTTGGTCTCATGAAGCATTCATTCTAGTGGAGTAGACAAAAAGAAATAGATGAGTTAGGTTGTGATAAGTGCTATGAAAGAGCAAAAAGTAAGGTCAAGTGCATACGGTGATGGTGGAAAAGTAGTGGTGCTATTAGATACAAGGTAGTCAGAAGAGACCTCTCTGAAAAGGTGACAGTGAACAAAGACTTCAGGAAAGTAACTATGCCAATATCTGGAAGACTGCTAAGGAAGACGAGCAAATACAAGGGCCATGAGGTGGGAAGTGTGCCTGGCCTGACACGGCTGAGAAATATCAAGGTGGCCAGTGTGGCTGAGGTCAAGAGGAGTGATAGAAAATGAAGTGAGACATAGCCAGGGCCATAATGTGTAGAACCTGGTAGGTCGCAATAACCAAAATATCAAATATCATGATATTTTGAATGGGAAAGCCACTGGAGGCTTTTGAATACATGACATGAATAGAGTGACATTAAAAGACTTTTTAAAATACGGGCCACTCTGGCTGTTGTGTGGAGTATAGGCTGTGGGAGCTATGAGGCAAGGATATAAGCAGGGAAAGCAATTAAGAGGATACTGCCACAATCCAAGTGAGAGATGGTGACCTGAAACAGGAAGGTAGTGATGGAGATAGTGGGATGCGGGTATATTTAAAATATAAAATAGATAGGATATGTTGATTTATTGGATGTAAGAGCCTGAAGGAAAGAGAGAAGTCAAGGAAAAACATCAAGATTTCCAAGAGACGTATCTTGAAATATCTCTGCTTGAAATCCCACTTCAGACTCTCCAGACTCAGATGTTCCTCTGTAGGTCTTCACCCAAATCAGGGTGTCTTAAGCTGAAGTCCACAGAGAGTTCAGTGTGGTGGGGGTGGTCCTTGAACTCCCTCAAATTTTATACAGAACTCTACCTATATGCTTTCTCTTTCTTTGGCTGAGAAATCTGTATAGATTTTATCAAATTATCAAAGGGGCAAGGGGTCCATGACCCATGAAAAGTCAAGAACCGGCTGGGCGCAGTGGCTCGGCCCTGTAATCCCAGGACTCTGGGAGGCTGGGGGGGGGGTGCATCATGAGGTCAGGAGATCGAGGCCACCCTGGCCAACATGGTGAAACCCCATCTCTACTAAAAACACAAAAATTAGCTGGGCGTGGTGGCGTGCGCCTGTAATTCCAGCTACTTGGGAGGCTGAGGCAGGAAAACCGCTTGAGCCAGGGAGTGAGAGGTTGCAGTGAGCCGAGATCGTGTCACTGCACTCCAGCCTGACGCCAGAGTGAGACTTCATCTCCAAAAAAAAAAAAAAAGAAAAAAAAAAAGTCAAGAACCACTGCTCTGAAAAGGCTATTTAAAAAATTTTTAGGCTCTTCTGTTCCTTTTACTTAACAATTGGACATTTACTATAATGTTACAAATAACTGACACATCATCATCCTAGGAAGCTTTTTGAGTAAAACACTACAAAGAAATACAATTTCTAGTTCATGAATGCTATCAGAGATACCGCTTGAGAATGTTTAACTCCAGTCTCACTCCTATCCCCAACCCTCTTTCCTGGATGTACCTAAGTCACAGGAAAAAAATAACATATGAAGACCTTAGGATGATACAATTCAGGGTAAATTCGGGGTTAGTCTAGTAGTCCTCTGAATAAGGTTCTTTTGTTTCTTTTCCCATTCTCTGCATGCTTAAGGCCTAACTACTGTACTCTGCTGCTCCTTCCTTTTCTTCTATTTCCTAGCTTCTATGACTTTGCTCATCACCTCTTTTTTTTTTTTTTGAGACAGAGTCTTGCTCTGTCACCCAGGCTGGAGTGCAGCGGCGCAATTTTGGCTCACTGCAATCTCCACCTCCCGGGTTCAAGTGATTCTCCTGCCTCAGCCTCCCAAGTAGCTGGGATTATAGGTGTGCACCACCACACCCAGCTAATTTTTGTATTTTTAGTAGAGACGGGGTTTTGCCATGTTGGCCAGGCTGGTCTCAAACTCCTGACATCAGGTCATCTGCCCGCCTCAGCCTCTCGAAGTGTATTTCAGGTGTGAGCCACCGCACCCAGCCTGCTCATCATCTTTTAAACTTCTAAGTCAACACTTGTTCATTTGGGCCAGTGTTTTTTAAACAATTTTGTCTTAGTAAAAGAACCTTTTCTTCTAATGAGAGATGCCATGGAACTCCCATAAGTAATAAACAAGTAAAATTTACCTTGGTTAAATCAGGAGGGCTGCCAACACTCCCCCCCACCCTGAGGCACTGCAGTGAAATTTTGGGGCTCCAAGAACCAGATGGAAAACCAGTCTTAGACCTTCATCACCGTTAGATTCCCCATGGTGGGCCATTACATGGAAATACTCCCTATTGCCCTACAATCCCCTATCCTTGTAACCCTTCTGACCCTGGGCAACTTCCATTCCCTTTCTCTGTTCCCAAGCTGTTGAAGAGAGTTAAGGAATTAGAAACTTGTATCAAATGGTTCAACTACAAACCATTATTGTCAAACTTTGGCTGAGCGGTCACCCTTGCTCAGCCATCCTTTTGTTCATCTTTTGTGAAGACTCTTATCACCATCACACTCACCAGATGGCCAGCCAATGTAGAATTCAATTTCCCTCTTCACCATAAAATCTCTGTAACTGGCCGGGCGCGGTGGCTCACACCTGTAATCCCAGCACTTTGGGAGGCTGAGGCAGGCAGCTCGCCTGAGGTCAGGAGTTTGAGACTGGCCTGACCAACATGGAAAAACCCCGTCTCTACTAAAAGTACAAAATTAACTGGGCAGGGAGGTACATGCCTGTAATCCCAGCTACTCGGGAGGCTGAGGCAGAATTGCTTGAACCCGGGAGGTGGAGGTTGCAGTGAGCCGAGATCACGCCATTGCACTCCAGCCTGGGCGACAGAGCAAAACTCTGCCTCAAAAAAAAAAAAAAAAAAAAAAAAAGAAAATTTTATAACTTCTCTCTTCCTCTTTTACTCTTGTCTTTAAGGAGCTAATTCTGTCTCTACCAAGGCATTTCCAAGGTAATGTCTTTGTTTTTTTTTTTTGTTTTGCTTTGGTCCCGCTTGGTTGCCCAGGCTGGAGTGCAGTGGTGTGATGACAGCTCATTTTGGCCTCGAGCTCCTGGGCTCAAGCGATCCTCTCACCTCAGCCTCCCGAGTAGCTAAGACAGGTGCACACCACCATGCCCAGCTAATTTTTAATTTTTTTGTAGTGAGACGGGGTCTCACTACATTGCCCAGGCTGATCTCAAACTCCTGCCTCAAATGATCCTCCTGCCTCAGCCTCCCAAAGTGCTGTGATTAAATGCACAAGCCACTATGCCAGATCAAAGGTAATGTCTTTACCACTCCACTTTTGTTATCAATCTAGTACCCCACACACATTCTTCCAGGCCTCACTCTATTTATTGATCATCCTCCTTGTCATTAGCAGCTAGTTTTCACTCTACTGGTGCCTTTCCCCTGTCTTAGAAACACTTTCCCTCAACTCATTTTTCTACCCTTTTAAATGATCGCTCTTCTCTTTATTTTTGAGACAGGGTCTCTACTGTCACCCAGGCTGGAGTACAGTGCTATGATCACAGCTTACTGCAGCCCCAATCTCTCGGGCTCAAGTCATCCTCCAACCTCAGTCTCCTGAGTGGCTGGGACTACAGGCGTGTACCACCACCCAGCTAATTTTTGTATTTCTTGTAGAGACAGGGTTTTGCCATGTTGCCCAGGCTGGTCTTGAACTCCTAGACTCAAACAATCTGCCCGCCTTGGCCTCCCAAAGTGTTGGGATTACAGGAATGAGCCACCACACCTGGCCTACTCTTCTCTTTTCCATGCTACAGTGGGAATGTTACTGAACTGGGAATTTGAACACCTGAGTTTAAATCCTAACCTAGCCACTTACTAGCTATGTAACTTTGGGCAATTCAATTCTCAGAGCGCTCGCCCCCCCTGCTTTTTTTTAATCTCTAAAATGGGGACAAGAATGTCTGTTTCATGGGGTTGTTACGAGGATCAAATGGAAAAACACAAATCAAAGTGCTTTGTAAGCAGCAATACACTGTTAGCTGATAAAGAAATTGAGGCGGGGGGGGGGGTTGCTAAATGATGCCACATCTATTAAGTGGTAGAAATTGGATTAGTTACCAACCAGGTCTGACTCCTAAGTCTAGGCTTTTTCTGCTACGGCATTTTGCTTCCATCTTTTTATGACCACTCTGTCTCTCCCAAAGACACCTCCAAGTACCTACTATGATCCAATTACTGGGTTGGGCACCAAGGGATGCAATTATATACAATGATATAATTAGGATACTGAGATACAATTAGTCAAGGTCTCTCACCTTGAGGAGTTTCAAGTCTAGAGACTGACAGAGAGTTATACTGTGATAAGTAACATGAACTAAATGCCATGGTATCTGGGAGGGAAGATAATTAGGGAAAGGCTTCAAAGAGGACATAACATTTGCTTTCTCTTTTCCAGGCTCCTGTAAGTACCTGTACCTTACTGAGTTTCTTTTTTGAGACGGGGTCTTGCTCTGTTGCCCAGGCTAGAGTGCAGTGGCACAATCTCGGCTCATTGCAACCTCCACCTCCCGGGTTCAAGTGATTCTCCTGCCGCAGCCTCCCGAGTAGCCGGGATTACAGGCGCCTGCCATCAGGCCCAGCTAATTTGTTTTTGTATTTTTAGTACAGATGGGGTTTCACCATCTTGGCCAGGCTGGTCTCGAACTCCTGACCTCGTGATCTACCCACCTCAGTCTCTCAATGTGCTGGGATTACAGGCGTGAGAGACCGCGCCCGGCTACCTTACTGAGTTTCTGATTGCTCTTTCCTTCCTCTTCCTTCTCCCTTAACTTGCCCCAAAGTTTTATCCTTGAGTTTTTTTCTGTCTACATGTTTTTCCTTGGCAAACTCATCTACACCAACCAAAGCAGAGGCCTCCTAAATCTTTCACATCAGTCACAAAACAGTCTCATAAACTTTACTTGCACATTTCAATCTGTCTATGGAAATGACTATCCAGTTGCCACTTTAGGACCTAAATTCAGTAAATCCAAAACTAGACTCATTACTTAGCCAGCGTTCACTTCTCTATTTCTCTCAAAAGGATGGAGTTGCTGTTACTCAACCAGACTCATACTCCTCAGATATGGGAAATAGAGGACATACATGAAGAAACAGGTTTTGAGAGAGAGGACATACCATTCAGGTGTTTTATGTAAGACGGCCTCAATATCTAAAGGCATGGGTTGGGGACTTCCAGAAAGTAAATAAGGATCTGAGTAATCTGTTTTCTAACCATGTAAACTCTTCTTGCAAAAGTAGTATCTCTGATAGCTATAACTTCATTTTTTATCACTCCTTCCTATTTGAAGTACTACCATAACATGCTAACTTGTATTTCTCCCTCTGCCTTTCTTTTTCACTATTTTATATACATATCACTTCTTTCTGCAGAGCTGCAACCATACTTCTCTTAGCTTCTGCCAAACCAGATTATTACATGGTCTTTGAACATACTTAAATATACCCTGGCTTTGGGATTTTGTTCATCTTGTTTCTTCTGCTTGTCAACAAGAAGTATTGCTTTAGTAACTTCTATATGCCAAGCTCTACGGCAGGCATAACACAGTGAACAAGAAATGGTTTGTGCCCTCATAGAGTATATACTGTAGTAGGGGAGAAAGACAAAACTCAGAAAGACACATGAAATGACTGCACATAAGTGCCAAGAAGGAAAGAAACATGAAGCAAAGAGAGAATAATAGTTGTTAACTACTTAAAGAGACTGATCTGGAAAGGCCTGAGGAGTGACATTCAAGCTGAGACCTAGAGGATGAAGAATTAGCCATATGAAGAGCATTCCATGCAAAGAGAACTGCACACACACAGAGATTCTAGAGAGGGACAGAGCTGGGTCTATTCAAAGAACTGAAAGACAGTCATTGTGGCTGGAGTCTAGTGAACGAGGGGAGAATGACACATGGTGAGACTGAAAAGAGGCAGGCAGCAGATCACACAAGGCCTTGGAGCTGATTTATCTATCTAGGGTGAGCAATGTTGGTAGCCTAGACTGAGGTATGATAGTGGAGATGGAGAGAAATAGAAGGATAGAAGATACCTCTTGTAGCTAGAATGGACAGGCCTTTGCTGATAGACTGGATGTGAAAATTCAGAAAAAGGGAGGAATTGAAGCTAAATCCTAGGTTTCTGGTTTAAAAACCTAAGTCAATGGTGGTACACTTACTGAGATGGCTGTGGAGGCACACTTGGGGGTAAAAGCCAAGGGTTCAAAGTATGACATGTCTGTGAAACACCCATGAAGGAAGGGTGTTGCAAGTATGGGTCTGAAGGTCAGGAAGAGTCTGGGCTAGTGATATGAATGTGGGAGACATTAGTATAAAGTTAAGTGTTGATATCTGTCAGGCATTTAAGAAAAACATTCAAAGCAGGCAGGCCAAAGAAATGCAAATCAAAACAATAGATACTTTCTGTTTGCCCAATTGGATTATCTTTTTTTTTCTTTTTTCTTTTTCTTTTCTTTTTTTGAGATGGGGTCTCGCTGTTGTCAGACCAGGCTGGAGTGCAATGGTGCGATCTCAGCTTAACCTCCACCTCCTGGGTTCCAGCAATTCTCCTTCCTCAGCCTCCCAAGAAGCTGAGATTACAGCCACCCGCCACCACGCCTGGCTAATTTTTGTATTTTTAGTAGAGATGGGGTTTTGCCATGTTGGCCAGGCTGGTCTCGAACTTCTGACCTTAGGTGATCCACCCGCCTTGGCCTCCCAAAGTGCTGGGATTACAGGTGTGAGCCACCGCGTCCGGCCACGCAATTGGATTTTCTAAGTATTAACATCCAAGACAAATGCAGTGGAACATATTCTGAAACTCTGTTATTGTGGAAAGCAACACTTTTACCATATGTCAAGAGCCTCAAAATATTCAAACACTTTGACCCAGTCACTGGCTCCAGAAATCCACCCTAAGGAAACAGTGACAGATGCATTTAAAGATGTTTGTTTATAGCATTACTTAGAATAGCAAAAAACCAGTGTCTAAATATTTGATAATAACAGATTAAATAATTATGGTACAACTAGAGCATGGAACATTCAATATCATGGTTTCAAAAAACACGAGGAAATGCTCACGGTACGTTAGGTTAAAAAAACAGGATAGTTACAGCATTCCAAATTTATTAACTTAAATAACTATATATCTGAAAGGAAACACACCAGAAAGTTAACAATGATCATCATGAGTGCTAGGACTGAGGCTTATTTTTAATTTAAAAAATATTCTTCTGTTTTGCAAACTTTCTACAATGAGCACTATTACTTTTACACTCAAGAAAATCTTTTTTTTTTTTTTTTTTTTGAGACAGGGTCTCACTCTGTCATCTAGGCTGGAATACAATGGTGTAATCACAGCTCACTGCAGCCTCAACCTCCAGGGGCTCAAGTGATCCTCCCAGCTCAGTTCAGCTTCTGGAGTAGCTGGGACTACAGGACTGTGCCACCACACCTAATTTTTTATTTTTATTTTTTGGTAGAGACAGAGTCTTACTTTGTTGCCTAGGCTGTTCTTGAACTCCTGGGCTCAAGTAATCCTCCCGCCTCGGCCTCCCAAAGTGTTGGGATTACAGGCATGAGCCACCATGCTCAGCCTAATTTCTATTTTTAATCATCCTGTAAGACTCGTCTCGACATTTATGTTCTTTTTTTTTTTTTTTGAGACAGAGTCTCATTCCATTACCCAGGCTGGAGTGCAATAGCGCGATCTCGGCTCACTGCAGCCTCTGCCTCCCGGGCTCAGGCGATTCTGCTGCCTCAGCCTCCCGAGTACCTGGGATTACAGGAGTGCATCACCACTCCCGGCTAATTTTTTTTTTTTTTTTTTTTGCAGAGACGGGGGTTTCACCATGTTGACCAGACTGGTCTTGAACTCCTGACCTCAAATGATCCACCTGCCTCAGCCTCCCAAAGTGCTGGGATTACAGGCGTGAGCCACCGTGCCTGGTGTCAAATGCCATTATGTTCTGAAACCTTTTCTTCATCCCTCCAACCAGATGTGACCACTCCCTCGTCTTTCTCTTGCAGGTTTTTTTTTTTTTTTTTTTGTATAATTATTTGGATACCAAACTCACTGTTTAAACTACCTACTACCTGCTGACAGGCTGCCCCCAACTACTTACAAAGGACAGGATGTTAAATTCCATTTCATATCAGTCTAGCCCATATCCTCAGTCACTCACTATCCCCTAACTTTATTATTCCTCATAGTCCTTACCAGCTGAAATTTCATTATTTACTAGCTTATTGTTTTACTCTCGCACCAGAATAAAAGCTCCATAGCAGCACTGACTTTATCTGGTTCTCTAACACCTAGAACAGCTCCTGGCACACAGGAAGGAATTAATAAATATTTTTGAATAAATGAGTCATCTTCAGCTCTCTAGACCAAGCCTCTCCTCTGAGCTTCAGACTAACAGATACCTCTACTTATCTCCTAGGCACCTTAAACTCAACATGTTTCAATACTAAATTCATACTCTCACCTTCCCCCATCTTCTCTTTTTCCTCTTTCCCCATCGCAATAAATTTCACAGCCATCCACCTAAATCAGAAACATGGACATCTTTCCTTGCTGCTTCCTTCTATCCCACCTTCCACAACCAATTGATCACCAGGTTTCCTGTAGATTCAACCCTCCTAAATATATTCCCCCATCCCTCTACCATTGCAATAGTAAACCCCAGTCACCTTTGTGACTTAACTGGGTCTAATCTTTTCCCTCATTGTTTCCTAACTGCTGTTAGAGTGTACTAGTTAAAATACAAATGTGATCATGCTACTATTTGAAAAGAAACAGCCAGGGCGCAGCAGCTCACACCTGTAATCCCAGCACTTTGGGAGGCCGAGGCGGACCAGCCTGGCCAACATGGCAAAACCCCAGCTCTACTAAAAATACAAAAATTAGCCGGGTGTGGTGGCAGGTGCCTGTAATCCCAGCTACTCGAGAGGCTGAGGCAGGAGAATTGCTTGAACCCAGGAGGTGGAGATTGCAGTGAGCCGAGATCACACCACTGCACTCCAGCTTGGGTGACAAGAGCAAAACTCTGTATCAAAAAAAAAAAAAAAAAAAGAAAAAAGAAACAGAACTCTTCAGTGGATCTCAGTCACCAACCAGAGTAAGCTCTTTGGCATGTCCTATCTGATAGCAGCTGACATTTACAGAATACTCACCATGTGCCAGATATTGGGCTGTTTTATGTGCTTTTTCCCATTTGTGCTTATTAACCCTGAGGTAGGTACACGTGTGTCTCAACTTAGAACGGGGCTACATCCCAATAAATCCATCATAAATTGAAAATATGGGAAGTTGAAAACACATTTAATACAGCTTATTGAACATCATAGCTTAGCCTAGTTTACCTTCAACATGTTCAGAACACTTATATTAGCGTACAGTTGGGCAAAATCATCTAACACAAGGCCCATTTTATAATAAAGTGTTGAATAACTCATGTAATTTATTGATGTTCCCCTGAATGTGTATTGCTTCTGCACCAATATAAAGTCAAAAAATTCTAAGACAAGCCATCGCAAATCGGGGACCACCTGTACCATTATTATTTAGATTTCACATATGAGGAAAGCTGAGGCTCAGTTAGGTTAAATAACTTCCCCAAAGTTCAACAAATTATAAGTAAAGCTGGGTCTCAAACCCAGGTCTCTCACTCTACGACCCATACTCTTAGCCGCAAATAATAATAGTTGACTTTGAGTGTTTACTGTGTCAAACATTGTGCTAACTGCTTTATATATATTTGTCTTTTAATCCTCAAAAACCA
Source organism: Macaca thibetana thibetana (assembly GCF_024542745.1). NCBI lineage: Eukaryota > Metazoa > Chordata > Mammalia > Primates > Cercopithecidae > Macaca > Macaca thibetana. The sequence continues at coordinate 66,578,565 of NC_065598.1, read as the reverse complement.
CTTTATAAGGAAGGACCTATTATCTGAATTTTGCAGCTGGGGAAATTCAGGTACTGAAAGATTAAATAATTTGCCAAAAATCAGTGATTAATCACAGCGGTCGAGCTGGGATTCAAACACCTTATCAAGTTCTCAGCAACAAGTTTCTCTTCACGTTCCTCACATCCCAGGCTCTCCTTCATGTGGACCCTACAACATTCTTCAGTATCATTCCTTCCCCCTTACCACCACCCTCTTTGTGTTCTACCATCACCTAATTGCTTATAGCTGTTGTTTTCGTCCTACACATCTCCACCCATCACTGTTTCTTTAATGCCTCTATGGCTTTACTAAGGCTATTACATACTCTGCTGGCTAATGCCCTCCTCTCCTCTTCCTCTGGATATTCCTATTTACCCTTAAAGAACTCAGCACAGAAGTCACCTCTTCCAGGGAGCTTTCTCCTCTCTCCTGCTCCCTTTGGTTAGGTGCCCCTCCCGTCTGCTCTCATAGTACCTTGTACAACCCTCCATAACATCAGTTTATATTGATATTCTGTTTCTATGCCCGTTTTCCTCACCAGATTGTATGCTCCTCCAAGGCACGGACAACTCATACTCACACAAACACCTATATACTTTGTATCCCCAGTGCCTAGCATAGTTCCTAGACAGCATGACCACCCATTAAATGTTGTTTAAAAAACAAACAACAAAAAAACCTAAGAAAGTAAGCAACTTTTCCAAGATCACACGATGAAGCTGTGCCAGGACTAAGATGAGTTCAGGATGTTACACATCTACTCCAGCAGTCTGAACAGAGCTCCTCAATCAGTGGACCATAAAATGGCCTAGCTTTGTCTTCCAGAGACATCTACCCCACTGTACCATGTGAACATTGCTATGATGTGATGTGGAAAAGGTTGGGAGACACTCTGCTAAACTACATTGCTGCTGTTGGCAACCATAAGGTCGTAGGGGTCTGACAGGTAAGTATAATCATCTCAACAAAAGCAGAGGCTTCTTGAAAAACTCAGGAAAGTTTGCTCTCCCCAGGGCCTATGCTCAATAAGAACCAAGAAAGTGACACACACCATTCTGGCCCCCCACCAACCGCCAAGAAAGCATGCCCCCGAAAAGCACTGCCATTGGGCAGCCCTCATATTATAGCTATTGACCCACCTCTCTATTTTAGCCTGTCTTTGAGATGCCATAGCAACGAGGCTAGGATAAGCCATGGAAGAATTGGCAGTGTGATTTTCAGCTGAGTTGTTCTTGGTTTTGGGCAGCTCAAACTCTGCCACATGATAGCAATGGCACTGAGTTAAGTAGTTCATAAAGTGTTCTCGAGCCCGCTGCAAATGATCTAGACGCTTGCTGGGGTTGACTTGTTTCATGGTGAGGGCTCCTTGAAACGCTGGCACCAACAGGTACTTCAGGTCGGTGGAAGCAATCTCTTCCAAATCTTCATTTCGGCTGGAAGAGCAAAAAGGAGGCAGTGAAGCCTGGCTAGGCATTCAAATTGTGGCCTTGGCTCCTGGGGGACGGAGTGGGAGGCTGGGCTGGGAGTGGAGCAGAGGGAGGAGGCACGGGTAACAGCGCCCAGTTTCACTCAATGAAAGTGGCTGAGCGCTCACATCCAGTGCCTTGCAATCAGCAGACACTAGGGAGCAGAGTCGTGGGATATCAACCATCTGGGAAGAGAGGTGGGGAATGTAAACAATGTACACAAGATCGCAGTGGTAAGTAGGAACGAAAGGTTCTTACTACTAAAGGTCCCCTCCACTCAGACGCAATGGCTCCACCCTTGGTAACCATTATTACCTTCGTTCTCAGCCATTATTACTATCTTCCCCCCTACCTGAACAAGTCGAGCTGCGATAACATTTCGGCAGCCTTCTCAAGGAGGTCCAGGCCCTTGAACACCTTCTCCTGGACTATCCGGGAACCGGCAGGTTCAGTCGCTACTTCTACTTCGTCCAGTAACTGTTTGCCCGTTTCGAACAGCTCGGGGAGCCGCGGCAGCAGTAACTCGTCCTCAGCAGCCATCTTGGGGAGAGAGGAACCCGGAAGATCTCTTTCCCGGGGTCAAAGGCAACCTTGATAAAGAAGAACTGGGCGACCGCGGACAAAACCGGAAGAGGCAGCTCATTGGTCCAGTAGCCTCACTGTTACCAAAGCATCAAAGGACTTCCGGGAGCTGCCGTTCGCCGGCCCTGGCAACCGTTTCCATAGACTCATTTTATGAGGCAGCCTATTACAAGTCGTAGGCATCTGTTAAAAACAAACAAACAAACGAAACCCTAGGCGCTGTTTTACCATGAGCTCCTCGTCGCTGACACGGGGCTGAGAAGTTCTGTGGGCTCTGAAGCCCGGGTGTGGCGAGGCTGAATTTGGAGGGCCAGGAGTGCGGACGAGCGAGTGCGCTTTAGGAGCCGGTCAGGCGCGCCTCTTACCTCGCGAGTAGCTCCCTCGATTGAGGAGTCCAGGGACTCCAGCCGCCGCACCACTCCCACGGTTTGAAGATCCCGTCGCTTGAGCGCGAAGTGCAAGTAGCGCCCCCCTGCGGCTTCCGTCCACCCACCAGCTGGAGCTCCGGGTTCCTCCCGGCCAATCCTCTCCGGTCCTCTTCCCCCTTCACACCACACATGCCTACGACCCGGGGTCCAGTGGAGCCCCCCTCAGCAAGATTGGTAACCTGCAACTTCGGTCACCGCACAGCCGGCTTCCCTTCGTGCACTTAGTTCCTATGTCAAATGTTATTTCTGTGCAACCTTCCTTGTCTCCCCACCGCCTTCCATCCTGTGCCCTTCAGCCACCAAGTCTGGGTTTCTTCTCTGCATCTCTATCATGGCACCTACCACACTGTATAATTGCTAGTGACTTACAAATGTCTCTTATCGCAATGAATTTGACTCATCTTTGCACCACTCTGGCTAGCCTGAGTACTCAGTATCAGTCATTATCTGAATTAAAAAAAAAAGTCATCAGTTTGGAAAGCAGCCCAGTTATGCAGAACTGCATTGTTCAGTAGGTAGTTACTAGCTGCTTGTGGCTACTAAGCACCTGAAAGTGGCTATTTGGAATCGAGGTGTGTTGCAAGTGTAAAAGAAACCCAGATTTCAAAGACATTAAAAAAAAAAAGAATGAAAAATGTCAATACTTTTTACAGGGACTACATGTTGAAATGATAGTCTTTTGGATATATTGGATTAAATATATTATTAGAATTAATTGTACTTGTTTATTTTCACTTTGTAAATGTGCCTGCCAGATAATTTAAAACTATATTTGTAGCTCCCGTTATATTTCTACTGGACAGAACTGATGAAAAATATAATTTCAGGACTTCAAAGAAGGGACATCATTGTTTTGAACAAAGCAGTATAAATACATACTGATTACCTTAGGACGCAGCCTGAATTGTCCTAGGAGATTTAAGTAGCAGGCACACTGTCTAACCCTGAATATAAACTTTTAAACTAGTATTTTAAACTACATATAGTTGAGAAGAGAAAAGCTTCATTAAAAAACAACTAGAGGGCAATACAGGACAGTATAAAATAGGTGATACGTTGTACTGCACAGGCTGTTGGAAAACCAAGAAAGGGCAAGTCTTGGTTCTATGCTAGGAGTAGTTCAGAAGGCTTCTTAGACATGACATGCAGTCACATAGAAGAATGTCAAAGTTTAAAGGGAACCCCCAAAATCGGAGGAAAAACTTGAGACCAGAAAGGTTAAGGGACTTGCCCAGCCAGTTTGTGACAAAGTCAGTGACTTCTGAGTTCAGTTGTTTCTACTCCATTAACCTTCAGTTGGGTAGGATTTAGAAAGATGAAGACCTTTAATGTGGGACAGATTGAAGCCCCAAACTAGAACAGTGCTTCCTAAGAGGGAGAGGAGACTGTGGCACACATGCTGGTTGAAAAAGCTTCCCAGGTGATTCTAATAAACCTTCCCTTGCAACCCCTGCTTTATAAACTAAGAAGGAAGTGAGACTTTGGCGAATTACCTATTTGGTTTATCTGGCACCTCTAGTAACTCTAGTAAACTGACCTTTCAGGGTCAGGCTCAGCAGGGAATATAAAGAAGAAAAAGATAGTATTTGTGGAGGAGACTTAGAAATGTAGTAATTGTGAGAGTAAAGATAATTTGCTTCTCTGCATTTGCTTGGATTAAAACATGCCTTTACTGTTACTTAAGAGGAAAAAAATATGCAGAATCTTAATTTGGTCTTAAGCTTTGTAAGCCATTTTTTCTATGGCTTTCAAAATTAGTCTTTTTTTTTTTTTTTTTTTTTTTTCTTTGAGACAGGGTCTCTCTCTGCCACCCAGGCTGGAGTGCTGGAGTGCAATGGCATGATCTCGGGTCATTGCAAACTCCGCCTCCTGGACTCAAGTGATCCTCTCCCCTCAAGCCCCCCAAGTAGCTGCGATTACAGGTGCAAGCCCCCACTCCTGGCTAATTTTTGTATTTTTTTGTAGAGGCGGGGTTTCACCATGTTGCCCAGGCTGGTCTCAAACTCCTGAGGTCAAGCGATCCACCCGCTTCACTGTCCCAAAGTGTTGGGATTACAGACGTGATTCACTGTGCCCAACCAAAATGACAGTCTTTATGGGGGATGCCAATTACTTTTAGAGTACCTGTTATATATTTGAATTGTCATTTTAAGCATAGCATTTCATCTTATTTTGAAAGAATACCAAGATAAAGAGTGGTTAGAAGAAAAGGAATAATGGCCGGGCGTGGTGGCTCCTGCCTGTAATCCCAGCACTTTGGGAGGCCGAGGTGGGCAACTCACCTGAGGTCAGGAGTTCGAGACCAGCCTAGCCAACATGGTGAAACACCGTCTCTACTAAGCATACAAAAGTTAGCTGGGCTTGGTGGCGCTGGCCTGTAATCCCAGCTACTCAGGAGGCTGAGACAGGAGAATCGCTTGAACCCGGGAGGCGGAGGCTGCAGTGAGCTGAGATCGCACCACTGCACTCCAGCCTGGGCGACAGAGTGAGACTCTGTCTCAAAAAAAAAAAAAAAAAAAAAGAAAAAGAAAAAGAAAGGAATAATAAAAACGAGTCGTTTGCTGTGTTTTGTGTGTAAACACTTTATCACATTAAACTCCTATTGTGCATGGGAGATTTTTTAAAATCCTAGTTTAGGGCACTTAGCAATCATGAAAGTATAATGGTACTTAAACTTTTTGTAGTAGCATAATTCTTTTTCCAAAACAAGTTTTAAAGAACCTACAATTTCTAAAAGGACTGATGTATTTGAAGAGGATACAAAGAAGTCTGCCAACTCAGCCACTGGCCCATCTTCCTCAACCTGCTCAGTGAGTGGCACTCCAGGTGAGGGACTCCAGGGCTCTAAGTAACACAATATGAAAAGCACTAATCTGGCCAGGTGCGGTGGCTCACGCCTGCAATCCCAGCACTTTGGGAGGCTGAGGTGGGAGGATCCCTTTAGCCCAACTCTGTTACTGAATAGCTGTGTGACTTTGGAGAAATTCCTTCCTTTACTCTTTCCATATGTGCTGTGTGCTACCTGAATGCTAGGCATTGAGAATTCGAACACCACCCAAGGTTTAAGCTCTTAAGGGGTCCATAGTTCCATGGAAAAGACAGGTAAACAAATAATCAAATAGTAATTTGATAAATATTTTGATAAAGGTGTGTTCAAGGTGTTAGAAGAATGGAGAGAATAACTTTGGCCCGGAGGGGCATTCTGTTAAGGTCAAACTCAATAATATGACTTCAAGATCCTTTCCGATCTGCCTGCTGACATCCTTTTCATTTTGTTCCTTCATGGATCCTAAGCTGAACCTTTAGCCAACTCTCCTAGTTCTCCAAACCTATCATGTTCTCTTAGGCCTTCATGCATTCACATAGGTGGTACCTTCTGCCTGGAATGTCATCTTCCTTGTCTGTGCCTGGCAAATTTCTATTCATTACTCATAACTTGGCTCAAAGATCACTTCCTCTGGGAAGCACTTCCTGGTTTTCCCCCGTAGGCGAGGCTGCCTCCTTCTTAGCTCTTACAGCATTTGATTCATCCCCCTGTGATAGTACTGTACTGTGGTTATCTTTATCCACACCTGTCTCTCACTAAACTGAGCGCTCTTCGAGGCCAGGCAGAGTGTCTTACTCATCTTTGTTCACTCTAGCACAGAACCTGCCACCCATTAGGTAAGAGAGACTCAATGTTAAATGAATAACTTTGTATCATAGTAATACCCAACCTTCTCTGAGTGCTCACATCCTGCCAAGTGACTATGCTAAGTACTTTACATGTGAAGGAGTTCAGGAGATGCCACCCCAAAATATGCCACTTTGGTATGCTGATTATTTGAACCAAGGGCACTTGGGAAACAGTGGATACAGGCAGAGGCTGTCTCTGAGATCCCCTTATCTGCCTAAAGCTGTCTCCTCCAAAAGGAACGTAATTGTCATGAATACCCTCTCTGGGAATCTTCCCAACCAGGGAAGATGAACTTGGATCACAGGAGAGGAGATCGGAGGCTGACAGCACACCCAGACAATCACCTATTCTTCTGAGGGCTGCTTTGAGACAACTTTTATTACCTGAAAGACTTTTTATCTGCATAACAAGACAACCTCTGTTACCACACATTTCCTTCCCTTGCTCTCCCATAACTCTTGTATTGCCACCAGCCCCCAGGAAGCCCCAAGCCCCTATTCCTTTCTGTAGTTCAGGATGCTGTTTAAGCTTCAATTGAAACAATCCCTATAAACTTCATAAAATTAATCAGGGAAGAAGGGAGGGAGAGAGAAAAAATAAACCAAGCTCGCAGCAAATTCAGCATGAATCATGAGGTCAGCTTGCCCTCTGACTCGCTTCCTTCCTCATAGTTTGCTGCCTACTGCTTCAAAATCATGTAGACCCTGTTACAAGATTATAGTTCCCCTTAATTGTTCTATATCTCATTGCCTATTCTTCTGTAAGGAGCCACATGGCACTTTTTATTGTAGCCATCCTCATCCAAATACCCTGAAGTTTTATAGGTGCAGTTGTCCTAAAAATTGCCCATGGACTCACATCATCTATACTGTTTTGCCTTGCAAACTCAAATTATGAACGAATCCATAGTTGAACAATACTATTAGCCTGATGATAGCAGCAGGAGGCAGACAAATCCCTAGGCAGACAGGGGCGGGTCCTCTGTGAAACCTGACCTTCAAACCAAAGACAGTTTAAAGTCTGAAAACCAACCTACAAGTCTCAATAAATCCACAGACCGGATTGAGAACCTCTCTTCCTGTTTGGCGTGCTTTCCTCTGATTGATCCCCACCCTTCACCTATTTTACATATACCTACCCTTCCCTAATTGGTTTTTTACACTGTTGTGCCCATCTTTGAGTGGTGTCTTTTTTTAGCCTTTTTTGCACACTCATAAACTAATCAGCACACGCTTCCCCATTCTGAGTCCATAAAAGCCCCGGACTCATTCACACTTTGGGACTACCTGCCTTCAGGTTGTGGGGAGCCTACCTGACTTTGGGTAAAAGGGCTGCCCAACTTGGGTCCCCTCTCCACTGAGAGCTGTTTCATCACTCAGTTTGCCTTGCTCACCCACTGGCTGACAGCATAACCTCATTCTTCTTGGATGTGGGACAAGAACTTGGGACACCCGAATGGTGTGTGTGAACAGAACTGTAACCCTGTAGCACTCCCCTCCGGCTTGCTGAGCAAGCAGGAGAGGGAGCTGCTGGGCACCACATGCCCCCCTTTGTCAGGCTGTGGACAGTGGGATTGAAAGAGCTGTTAGCATGCTGCAACACCCTCTTTGGGGCTTCAAGGTCACTGGCATCCCTGTTCAGGCACTACCACAGTCCCCTCATCCAGACGCCTGCGCCCAAGGTGGAAGTAGGTCGTGGCACACTTGGCCCAGCTGAGGGCTGAGCATGGATCCCATAGTGAGTGGGGGATCTGGGCCGGAGCACAAGCCAAATGCAACCCACTGGGCTGAGTGAGCAGGGTACCTCCTGTGGAGAGCCCAGGGCTGAGTGAGGCCCAGGCAGGGGCATTGCCGGCCACAGAGGTCTCCAGTGGGCCAAGCAGCACTGAAGTCTCCAAACACTCCCCTAATAGGGATGTGATAGCTTTTAGCTAGTCTTACTAATCTCGCTTTCCCCACAACCATCAACCAAATTGGAGAATTTTTTGTAACTATAGCTTCATTCTCCTGATGTAACTTCAGTATGTGTTAATAGGACTTAACATGTCAATTACAGACCTCTATTCACTATATATATATATATATATATAAATTATAATACAATGAGGGATATTTACCTTTTACATTAATAGCATTAAACCTTCCTTTACATGAGAAAACACCTTGACGTCCATACATCTTTTACCATTCCTCTTCCTGTCACTGAACCCCAAAATGATTTTGGGCTTCATATATTGTAAATACAGTCGAACCAAAACATTAGATTGCGAGTCTAATAATAGAAGCCTCCAACTTCTTATTTACCAAGAAAGCATGCAAGAACTGCTAATTCATGCCCCCATATCTAACAATAAGGCTCAACTTTTAAAGGATAGAAGCTATTCATTGGCCTTAGGTGCCAAAAAGATTGGTGCAACTCCAAATAAGAGTAATACGCGTATATTCTCCTCCTTTAACTTTTCCAATTATTATTACTTCAACTAATATTTACAAAAGTAACTCCTACCTCACCTACATAAAAACCTCCACCACATGAGCCCTTCATTACCAGTCTCATTCCAACTACTACATTTATTTACCTACTTCAGGAAACCATCACCTCAAACTGACACTGAAAGACCACCCAAACCCTAAAACTCTCACTTAGCTTTAAACTAGATTATTTTTCGATAGTATTTATACCAGTAGCACTCTTCATCACATGGTCGATTATAGAATTTAAATATGATGGCCTGGCACAGTGGCTCGCGTCTATAATCCCAGCACTTTGGGAGGCTGAGGTGGGAGGACCACCTGAGGTAAGGAGTTTGAGACCAGCCTGGCCAACATGCTGAAAATACGAAAATTAGCCAGGCATAGTGGTGTGTACCTCTAGTCCCAGCTACTCAGGAGGCTGAGGCAGGAGAATCGCTTGAACCCAGGAGGTGGAGGTTGCAGTGAGTCAAGATCATGCCACTGCACTCCAGCCTGGGCGACAGAGTGAGACTCCATCTCAAAATAAATAAATAAATATTATATATACACTCAGGCCCTAATATCAGTCATTCTTCAAATATTACTCACATTTCTCATCACCATACTAATTCTAGTCACTACCAACTTTTTGTTGGATGAGAGGGAGCAAGTACTGTATCTTTACTACTAATCAGCTGATGATATGGCTGAACAGATGCTAACACTGCAGCTGTATAAGAAATTCTACATAATTGCATTGGAGACATTGGCTTCACCTTAGCAATAGCATGGTTCCTGTCATTCTCTAATACATGAGAATTTCAACAGATATTTATTCTTAACCCCAACCCCAATATCCTACTAATTGGGCTCCTAGTAGCAGCAACTGGCAAATCAGTTCCATTTGGACTTCATCCATGACTTCCATCAGCCGTGGAAGGCCCAACTCCCATTTCTGCCCTCCTTCATTCTAGCACAATAGTAGTAGCAGGTATCTGCCTACTAATTTGCTTTTACCCCTTAATACAAAATAATATAATCGTTCAGGCACTTACACTATGCTTAGGTGCCATCACCACTTTATTCACAGCAATCTGAGCTCTAACACAAAATGATATCAAAAAAATTGTAGCATTTTCTACCTCAAGTCAACTAGGTCTCAATAGGTACAACTGTCATTAATCAACTTCACCTAACATTTCTTCATATCTATACTCACACTTTCTTCAAAGCCATAGTGTATATGCTCTGGATCTATTATTCATAAACTAAATAATGAACAAGACATCTTCACTTCGTCCTCACTTATCATTGGCAGCCTCGCAGGTATATGTTGCCTTACAGGCTTCTACTCCAACGATCTCATCATTTAAACCACAAGCACATCATATACTAATGGCTGAGCCCTGTTAATTACACTCATCACCACCTCCCTAAAGGCTGTATACAGTACCCAAATTATTTTCTTCACACTGCTAGGACAGCCTTGCTTTATAACCTTAGTTGTCATCAACAAAAATAACTCAGGCCAGGTGCAGTGGCTCACACCTGTAATCTTGGCACTCTGGGAGGCTGAGGTGGGTGGATCACTTGAGGCCAGGAGTTCGAGACCAGCCTGGCCAACATGGTGAAACCCCACCTCTACTAAATTTACAAAAAATCGGCCGGGCATGGTGGTACTCGCCTGTAATCACAGCTACTTGGGAGGCTGAGACAGCAAAATTGCTTGAACCCAAGAGGCAGGGGTTGCAGTGAACCAAGATCGTGCCACTGCACTCCAGCCTGGGCGACAGAGTGAGACTGCATCTCAAAAACAAACAAACAAACAAAAAACAAAAAGTAACCCTCTTCTAATAAACTAAATTAAATGTCTAGCAATTGGTAGTATTTTTGCTGGATTTTTCATCTCCAACAATATTACTCCTATACCTATTCCCCAAATAACTCTGCCCCTCTTCCTAAAACTTACAGCCCTTGGCATAACTATTATTCTAGGATTTTCAGTAGCAATAGAACTTAATGTGAGCCAGGTGAGGTGGCTCACACCTGTAATCCCAGCACTTTGGGAGGCGAAGGCAGGTGGATCACCTGAGGTCAGAAGTTCGAGACGATCCTGGCCAACATGGCAAAACCCCATCTCTACTAAAAATACAAAAAAGTAGCCAGGCGTGGTGGCTCAGGCCTGTAATCCCAGCTACTCGGGAGGCTGAGGCAGGAGAATGGCTTAAATTTGGGAGGTGGAGGTTGCAGTGACCCGAGATCATGCCACTGCACTCCAGCCTGTTAATGAAAGCAAAACTTTGTCTGAAAGAAAAAAAAAAGAACTAATTTCCTGACTAACAATCTATGACTAACAATCTTAAAATTCCCTCACACACATATAAATTCTCCTACGATATACTGGGGTTCTTCCCAATTACAATACAACACATAACACCATACTCAAACCTCACTGCAAACCAAAATATAGCATTCCTTCTATGATACTTAATTCAAATAGAAAAAGCAACACCAGACCGAGCGTGGTGGCTCATGCCTATAATCCCAGCACTTTGGGAGGCCAAGGCAGGTGGATCACTTGAGGTCGGGAGTTCGAGACCAGCCTGACCAACATGGAGAAACCCCATCTCTACTAAAAATACAAAATTAGCTGGGCGTGGTGGCACATGCCTGTAATCCCAGCTACTCGGGAGGCTGAGGCAGGAGAATTGCTTGAACCCGGGAGGCGGAGGTTGCGGTAAGCCAAGATTGTGCCATTACACTCCAGCCTGGGCAACAAGAGTGAAACTCCGTCTCAAGAAAAAAAGACAAAAAAAAAAAAAAAAAAAAAAAAAAGAAAAGAAAAAGCAACACCAAAAAATATAGCCCAGCTCTAAAAACTAACCTCAATCACTGTATCCAGTCAAAAAGGCCTAACCAAACTCTATTTTCTCTCCTTTCTTATCCCAGTATTTCTAATCTTATTCTTAATCATATAACCCGGTTTCCCCAAGTAATCTCAATCACAATAAAAATGCTGACAAAGAGAAACCAGAAACCACCATTAATCAACTACCATAACTGTACAATGCAGCAGTACCTACAGAATCTTCACAAAGCCCTACTTCTTCACCCTTAAAAACCACCCAATTTTCCATATTTTAATAATCAGTAATAATTTCTACCTCATCATAATGCACTATTCACATAACCATAAATAATTCTAACAATAACCCCAACAACAGGGCACCTCATAACAACACTTGAGCCCCAAGCTTCAGAGTACTCCTCAGTAGCCATTGCTGTAGCACATTTGAAAACCACTATCATTCACCCCAAGTAAATTAAAAAAAAAATTAACCCCAGAAAAGCACCACCAAAATTTAACACAATACCACAACCTACTCGTCTACTAATGATCAACCCTAAACCTCCATAAATAGGTGAAGGCTTTGAAGAAAAACCCACAAAGCCCACAACAAAAATTGTACTTAATAAAAACACAGTCTGACAGAGCAGGAGCATCGCCATTTTGGACAAGTCCCTCATTCTAAAGTTCATCTTAGTAGAAAACCGCCTAAATCCAAAGGGTATCAGCCTAATGGCTAAGGTCGGCATGACCATAAACCACAAATAACATCTCCAACCAGAAACATTCCAAACTCCTCCCTGACCACAGACATGCCAGCCTTGAGATAAACACCCCTCCAGCCAGGAAGATGCCAGCTTCGAGATATGCCCCCTCTGGCCGGAAAGATGTCATGCCCAAGATAACCTCCCCTCCTCCCAGAGACATTCCAACCCCACCATAAAACTTCTTCCTCACACAGAAACATTCCAAGCTTGTGATAAGTCCCCCCACCCTAAAACCAATATATACTGTTAGTCCGTAAGAGAAAGTGCTCCTGACCGAAATCAGCCAGGAGTGCCTCTCAGGTTTTATCTAAAGTAAACCTATTTTTAACTGCCAGCTGCGTTTCGTGTTTCTTTCCTCTTTCTTTCTTTCTTTTTTCTTTCTTTCTTTCTCTCTCTCTCTCTCTCTCTCTCTCTCTTTCTTTTTTTAGATGGAGTTTCACTCTTGTTGCCCAGGCTGGAGTGCAATGGTGTGATCTTGGCTCACTGCAACCTCCGCCTCCCGGGTTCAAGCGATTTTCCTGCCTTAGCCTCCTGAGTAGCTGGGATTACAGGCATGCACCACCACCCCTGGCTAATTTTTATATTGTTAGTAGAGACGGGGTTTCTCCATGTTGACCAGGCTGGTCTCAATCTCCCGACCTCATGATCCACCTGCCTCAGCCTCCCAAAGTGCTGGGATTATAGGCATGAGCCACTGTGCCCAGCTCCTCTTTCTTTAACTCTTACACAGTCTATGTCATAATTTTCACATGGAATTTAGCCATGACCAATGACATGAAAAATCATCATTGTGCTTGTGATGGTCAATAGTGAGTGTCAACTTGATTGGATTGAAGGATACAAAGTATTGATCCTGGATACAAAGTATTTATCCTGGGTGTGCCTGTGAGAGTGTTACAAAAGGAGATTAACATTTGAGTCAGTGGGCTGGAAAAGGCAGACCAACACTTCATCTGGGTGGGCATCATCCAATCAGCTGCCAGTGCAGCTAGAATGCAAGAGGGCAGAAAAATGTGAAAGGAGAGACTGGCCTAGCCTCCCAGCCTACATCTTTCTCCCATGCCAGATGCTTCCTGCTCTTGAACATCAGATTCCAAGATCATCAGTTTTGGAACTCGGACTGGCTCTCCTTGCTCCTCAGCCTGCAGACAGCCTATTGTGGGACCTTGTGATCATGTGAATTCATACTTAATAAACTCTCATATATATACATATATATAAAAGGAATATATATGATGAAATATATATATATATATATTCCATTAGTTCTGTCCCTCTAGAGAACCCTAATACAGTACTTCAACTATAAGAACTCTAGTGACCAACATCCGAAAAACCCACCGCTTAATAAAACTTATTAATCACTCATTTATTGACCTATCAGCACTACCAAACATTTCTGCATGATGAAATTTTGGCTCTCTTCTAGGTGTCTGCCTGGCCCTACAAATTATTACAGGACTGTTCCTAGCCATACACTATACATCAGATATAATAGCTGCTTTCTTCTCCATCACACACATCTGTTGAGATGTAAATTATGGCTGATTTATCCAATATCTACATGCCAATGGAGCATCAATATTCTTCATCTGCTTCTTCTTACATGTAGGATGAGGCTTATATTATGGGTCTTATCCTTGCCTAGAAACCTGAAACACTGGTATTATTTTATTATTTGCTATAATAGTACAGCATTTATAGGTTATGTCCTGCCATGAGAATAGATAAACTTTTGAGGTACAACAGAAATCACAACCTCGTATCAGTTATTCCATATACTGGCACTGATCTTGTGCAGTGAATTTGATGGGGCTTTTCAGTTGACAAGGCCACCCTCACATGATTCTTTGCCTTCACTTCATCTTACCCTTTGCTATTGTAGCCCTAGTAGCTGTCCACCTTTTATTTCTCCACAAGACAGGATCTAACAACCTGTCAGGAGTTTCATCAGATTCTAACAAAATTCCATTTCACCCATACTAATACAAAGACATCTTAAGCCTGATCCCCTTTCTTCTATTACTACTTTATTCTCACCTGACCCATTCATTCTCACCTGACCAACTAGACTCCAGCAAATCCCCTCAATACACCACCCTACATTAAACCAGAGTGATACTTTTTGTTTGCCTACACAGTTCTACATTCTGTCCCTAACAAACTAAGAGGGGTACTGACCTTTGTCCTCTCCATTCTTATCCTAACTATTGTTCCAATACTTCACATATCCAAGCAGCAAAGCATGATATTTCAACCATTAAGTCAATGTTGTGTTGAATGTTAGTAGCGGGCCTTCTTTTTTTTTTTTTTTTTTTTTTGAGATGGAGTCTCGCTCTGTCTGGCTGGAGTGCTGTGGCCTGATCTCCGCTCACTGCAAACTCTGCCTCCCAGGTTCACGCCATTCTCCTGCCTCAGCCTCCCAAGTAGCTGGTACTACAGGTGCCCGCCACCACGCCCGGCTAATTTTTTTGTATTTTTAGTAGAGACGTGGTTTCACCGTGTTAGCCAGGATGGTCTCGATCTCCCGACCTCGTGATCCACCTGCGTCGGCCTCCCAAAGTGCTGGGATTACAGGCGTGAGCCACCGCGCCCGGCCAGTAGCAGACCTTCTTAAGCTTACATGAATCAGAGGCGAGGCTTCATCATCGTCGGCTAAGCAGCATCTATTGCATATTTTTCTCTCATCCTGGTTTTTATGTTACTCACTAGTCTAATAGAAAATAAGTTACTCAAATGAAGAAGTCCTTGTAGTATAACTAAATTACTCTGGTCTTGCAAACCAAAAATGGAGGGCCCTCCTCCCCAGGACAATTTCAAGGAGGAAGCTTCCTGCTTCACCACCAGCACCCAAAGCTTAAGTTGTACCTTAACTATCCCCTGATTTCTCTACTTGGGAGTACAATAATTTTATTTTAACTGCTATGTCAGTATTGAAGAATCCACAAAAATTAATATTACAACTATGTACGTTGCTCATTCCTGCTCCACCCCAAGAATTAACGTACCAGTATCATATACGCTTAATCATACATTGTACATTGATGTATTGTCATACATTAAATTCCTACTTCCATGAATATCCAGCAAGAACAATAATGCCATAATAACCTATCATACATTTATTGAACATATCACAAGGACAGATTTGCATACACACCCATTGTCCAGTACAGCAAATCCTTAATATTACATAGGACATTCAGTCATTTATTGCACATAGCACATCCAAATCAAATCATTCCCTGTCAACATGCTTATGACCTCCAATTCACCTTCTTAAACTACCAACCTTCGAGAAATCAGAAGCCCATCCGGGAAGTTCCACCCTTCTTGCTCCAGGCCCATAACACTTGGGTGTGACTTATACTGAAATTAAACCTGGCATCTGGTTCTTCAGGGCCATGGACACTAAGATTGCCAGCTTATTCCTCTTAAATAAGACATCTCAATGGAACAATGACTAATCACCTCATGATCACTCATGGGAGCACTGTCATGCATTTGGTATTTTTAAAATTTGGGGATGTTATGATCCAGCATGGTGGGGGCCTAAACCCAGCCAAATCAATTGTAGCTGTACTTAAATTGAATATTATGAATCAACATTTATAACCATAAGGTGCTAATTCATTCATGCTTGATGAACATAATAATAATAAAGTGCACAACTTGAACATTATAAAATACTAAGTTTTCCATTTGCGATATGTTTTTCAGGTCCTGTATGCCAGTAAAACTACTGACATCAGCTGGGGTGAAGAACCCCACAAGAAGCTGACTCACCAAAGAATGCAGTTTGCACATCCTGATTATTTCATCCCCCTTACCCCAAACAAGCAATGGCCCCAATTCTCCAGCCCCCTCACCCTCCAGGATCCCCTTAGAAACCCCAGCCCAGAGCTCCTTGAGAGGATTGATTTGAGGGTCTCCTGCCATCTCCTCACTTGGTGCCATGCAATCACTAGACTCTTTCTCTGCTGCAAACCCTTCTGTTTCAGTGTATTGGTATGTTACTGCACAGTGGGCATACAAACCTGTTGGTCCTATAACACAGTAATCTGACCCTTCTACAAGTCTCATAATTTGTGGGATTCCCATACATATGTATGTAATGAAATAGGTTTTTAAAATCCAGTTAATCTGTCTTATATCCATTTAATTCATAGCCCAGCCAAGGAACATAGAAGGGTGGAGGAAAGCCTATTTTTACTCCCCTATAGTTGGCACCCAACCCAGGGCCTCACTGGAAGGGACCAGCTTGCTCCACAAATGCTGAAACTATAGGATTCTGGGACCCCTGACGAAAATGCTAGCCACAGGTAAGATTTCTGACCACAACAGGTTTTCAGGTCTCTTCCTTCAGAGTCTGGTTGAAGCAAGAGTGTTGAGTCTCTTTGTCTTACCCTTTCTAAATTTGGTTCAGCAGAAGAAATGTGTGGGAACTAGTTCTTTTTTTTTTTTTTTTTTTTTTTTTTTTGACAAGAGTCTCACTCTGTCACTCAGGCTGGAATGCGGTGGCATGATCTTGACTCACTACAATCTCTGCCTCGTGGGTTCAAGCGATTCTCATGCCTCAGTCTCCCCAGTAGCTGAGATTACAGGTGTGCACCAGCACACCCTGCCAATTTTTGTATTTTTAATAGAGATGGGGTTTTGTCTTGTTGGCCAGGCTGGTCTCAAACTCCTGGCCTCAAGTGATCTGGCCACCTCAGCCTCTAAAAGTGCTGAGATTACAGGTATGTGCCACTGCACCTGGCCACTGAACTAGTTCCTGTATAAGGATTCTAGTATTTTGGGGAGGGGAGTATGACTATTCTTGTTTTCTGATCCCTTTCCTCCCAGATATGGCCTTTGTTTTCCATTTATTTTGTCTTTCATGTCATGTGTCATGAGGAGTAGAAACATAGGGCAGGACATGGGGACAGGCCCTTATAAACCTGTCGTTCAAGCTGGCCTCACAGATTGGTGAGTTTAGAGTTCTCACCAAAGTGGTGTGAGTTTAGACAAAATTTGGTGTGGGTCCCAGAGACAAATAAACTGGATGAGGTTCTCCTTTCATCTTGTTTTATGTCCTGAGAGCTTGGCTTTCTGACCAGAGAACACTCTCTCTGATATCTGCCATCTGGTGGAGTGGGGCTCAAGTATGGGCTTGCATCAGGCAGCCAGTCAAACAGGTTGGAACCTGAGACAAGAAGTGACAAGCAGCATTCTCTTTGACTGACCATGTCAACTTTCAGGAGAGTCTGTCACAATAGGCAGTCCCAGTCCATAAGGGGCTTTTGTTGTTTTAACCTTCATTGCTTGGTTAGTGCTTGGCAATTCCCATCCCAATATCACTTGCCTAGTGTTAAAGACCAGGAGGTTTGTGACTGGAGGCATCCCACATTCTGTGGATGATATAGTTTGGACATGTGTCCCCACCCAAATCTCGTATTGAAATGTAATCCCAGCCTGGGGCGGTGGCTCATGCCTGTAATCCCAGCACTTTGGGAGACCGAGGCAGGAGGATCTCCTGATGTCAGGAGTTCTAGACCAGCCTGGCCAACATGGCAAAATCCCGTCTCTACTAAAAATACAAAAATTAGCCCAGTGTGGTGGCAGGCGCCTGTAATCCCAGCCACTTGGGAGACTGAGGCAGGAGAATTGCTTGAACCTGGGAGGCAGAGGTTTCCATGAGCCGAGATTGTGCCACTGCACTCCAGCCTGGGCAACAGAGCAATACTCTGTCTCAAAAATAAATGAATAAATAAAATAAAATAATAAAAATAAATAAAATAAAGAAATGTAATCCCCATTGCTGGAGGTGGGGACTAGAGGGAGGTGATTGGATTATGGGGGTGGATTTCTCATGAATAGTTTAGCATCATTCCCCTTTGTATTTTCCTCATGATAGCGAGTGAGATCTGATCATTTAAAAGTGTGTGGCACCTCCCCCTCGCTTTCTTGCTCTTGCTTTCACCATGTGACCTGCCTGCTATCCCATTGCCTTCTGACATGATCGTAAGTTTCCTGAGGCCTCACCAGAAGCCAAGCTGATGCCAGCATCATGCTTCCTGTACAGCCAGCAGAATCGTGAACCAATTAGACCTCTTTATAAATTACCCAGTCTCAGGTAGTTCTTTATAGCAATGCGAGAACAGACTAATACAGGTAACTTTTATTTTCTTAACCTTAGGGTACATCTTAGTTGATAGAATCTATTTTGGTCTCTCAGATCACATATTCTAAACCTGGAAAGTTAGAATAACTTTTGGGTTAACTCTACATCTTTCTGTGAAAAGACTTATTGGTTTGAGTCACTTTTAGGGTAACTGAATTGACTATATTAAAAAAATGTATTTTCAGAGGGCTCTTCTAAACAACTATTTATTGGTACCTATGAGAAGGTCAGATTGAAAAAAGGGCATAAAGGGGTATAACAGCTAGCTTTAGAGATACCCTTAGCAAGATCAAAAAGCAGAAATCAGATTAGAACAAAGTTAAAATCTTTTTAACTCATTGTAAATTCTACTTCTCTGCCCTCTTATACTTCCCCAACTCCCTGTCTCTGACCCTTCAGAATATCTTTTGGATCTCATGGTCCTAATTTAAAACTCCCCTCCTCCAAATCCAGCTCCATTTCCTCATTACATTCCTTTAGCTAAGGAGAGAAACATTTGTAAGAATTGCTTTGAATTATGACTTTTGGTTTTGGAGTACCCATTTGGTAGTGATCCTTTCCCTCTTGTGGACAGCTATTGTTTTCCTGTTTGTCTCATTTTTGTGTCTTGAGAACTTGGTTTAACTTTCTGCCTGTTAGAGGCACATGGGTTATCAGGCCTGCGTGTATAAGCAGCCAATCAAAAGGTTGGGAGCACCCCGAAGTATGGCTGGACAGGAATGTGAGTTGTGCCCCATTTGAGGCTAGTGTACCTACTGTTGCCAGCTCTCAGGATCATCGTCTTAAGGTTTTCTTCTGGCTGTCTTTGGGAGTGGTTTTGTATCTTGGAAGGGCTGCATCTTCTTGCTCCCTCTCTGGAGATGCCTCATATGTCCATGGTTAAAGCCAAAAGAGGCTTATTAGTTTTGGTTTGAGTGATCTATTAGGTATACCTTTGGTTTAGAACTTTGGTTTATATATATTCAGAGCATAATAGGAACTGTTTTTTTTTTTGGGGGGGGGTGGGCCTTCTCTCTTGAGCTAAAATGGAACTATATACTCAGAACGAAAGAAAACAGATTATTAAAACATTCCAAAGATGAACACCTGTAAATCTAGAACAGAGGAATCTTTTAATTTCCATTTTAGTTGGAAATCTCCCTGATATAAAAGAGCAAATTATAGATAATGTAATCAGATGGATTGGTCAACCCCTTGATATAATTCAGCCTGCAACCTAATTTTTGGGGGAATTAAAAACAGCAGTCCTTGTCTTACAAATTGAGTCCTTACAAAAACATGAATGTGCCTCTAGAAGCATTTCAAAGCCCACCTATCCTTACTATCAATCTCCAAACTTCACTTATTCATCTCAAGATGTCTGCAGAGACTTTAAAAAATTAAAGCGTTGGAAACAGAATGGTCCTACACTTAAGAAAAAGAAAGAAAAATGTAAAAAGTAACTACACTAGACCTCTAATAGGCAAACATGCCCCCTCCTTCTTGGTGAAAACTTACATTCTTTCTCTGTGCCTTTGAGATGTAACTTTCTACTCTGTCTTATCCCTTTTGAAATGCAAACTTTAGGAAGATGATTCTCAGCAATAAACAAACA
Source organism: Macaca thibetana thibetana (assembly GCF_024542745.1). Classification (NCBI taxonomy): domain Eukaryota; kingdom Metazoa; phylum Chordata; class Mammalia; order Primates; family Cercopithecidae; genus Macaca; species Macaca thibetana. The sequence goes on along the minus strand of NC_065598.1, from coordinate 66,558,567 downwards.
ACAACAACAAAAAACCTGAAAAATCCTTTTTTTTTTTTTTTTTTTGAGACGGAGTTTCACTCTTGTTGCCTAGCCTGGAGTTCAGTGGCATGATATCGGTTCACTGCAACCTCCACCTCCCAGATACAAGCGATTCTCCTTTCTCAGCCTTCCAGGTAGCTCGGATTACAGGCATGTGCCACCACGTCCGGCTATTTTTTTTGTATTTAGTAGAGACAGGGTTTCACCATGTTAGGCTGGTCTTGAACTCCTGACCTCAGGTGATACCCCTGCCTCAGTTTCCCAAAGTGCTGGGATTACAGACGTGCACCACTGCGCCCGGCCTGAAAAAAAAATCTTAAAAAATTCTTTTCTATTAACAGTAAAAAGCTTTAGCCGGCTGGGTGTGGGGGCTCACGCCTGTAATCCCAGCACTTTGGGAGGCCGAGGTGGGCGGATTATCTGAGATCAGGAGTTGGAGACCAGCCTGGCCAACATGGGAAACCCCGTCTCTACTAAAAACTACAAAAATTAGCCGGGCGTGATGGTGGGCGCCTGTGATTCCAGCTACTTGGGAGGCTGAGGCAGAAGAATCACTTGAACCAAGGAGGCAGAGGTTGCAGTGAGCCAAGATTGTGCCATTGCCCTCCAGCACGGGTGACAGAGTGAAACTGCATCTTTAAAAAACAACAACAACAACAAAAAACCTTTAGCCTTGTGAGTAGGTAACCTTAATTTGTTCTATTTTTGGGGGTCAGAAACACAATTTACATAAAAATATAAGTGAGGATAAACCAGTGAGTTTATATTACTATATTTTACTGCCTCAAGACTAAAACTTTTAAAGTAAAATGCCGTAAGATCTTTATTTGTGTTTATTTGTATGCCTATGTATGCTTATGGATGTGTATACACAAGCATGTTTGCATGTTATGTCTACATGATATAAAATCTCTTAATTTTTTGTTTGAGACGTAGTCTTGCTTTACCACCCAGGCTGGAGTGCGGTGGTGTGACCTCGGCTCACTGCAATCTCCACCTCCCAGGTTCAAGCGGTTCTCCTGCCCCAGCCTCCTGAGTAGCTGGGATTACAGGTACGCGCCACCACGCTCGGCTAACTTTTGTATTTTTAGTAGAGATGGGGTTTTGCCATGTTGGCCAGGCTGGTCTTAAACTCCTGACCTCAGGTGATCCACCCGCCTTGGTGTTCCAAGGTGCTGGGGTTACAGGGGCCTGCCAGCAGGCCTGGCTAATTTTTGTATTTTTAATAGAGACTAGGTTTTGCCATGTTGGCCAGGCTGGTCTTGAACTCCTAAGCTCAAGTGATCTGCCTGCCTTGGCCTCCCAAAGTGCTGAGATTACAGGCATGAGCCACCATGCCAGGCCCATGTTATAAAATCTCTTAAAGGAGTTCTATTCAAATTGGCTGTAGACATCAGCTGGGCATGGTGGCTCATGCCTGTAATCCCAACTATTTTGGGAGGCTGAGATGTGAGGATCATTTGAGCTCTAGAATTCAAGACCAGCCTGTGCAACATAGTGAGACCTTATGTCTACTTAAAAAAAAAAAATTAGCAGGGCATGGTTGTGTGTGTCTGCAAGTGTCAGCTGCTTGGGAGGCTGAGGTGGGAGAGTTGCTTGAGCTTGGCAGATGAAGCTGTAGTGAGCTATGATTGCACCACTGCACTACATCCAGCCTGGCTGAGAGAGCAAAACCATGTCTCAAACAAACAAAAACCAAAAACCAAATTGACTTAGAGGTAAATGAGTGCTTACCTAAGTGGAAAACTAAAACTGCTAGAAATATGGGAACTAACCCAAATATTTTTCAAGTTTATGTGACTTGGGTAAATCTTTGGTAAATAAGACTAGCTTGATACTGTTGGTTTAACGAAGACAGCTGCATCTTCTGAGCTGTCAACAAGAAACAAACGAATAAACAACAAAAAAACCCAAAACAACACCCGTATAATTTGCTTTGGTGATGACTGATGTTCATATGCTGTAAAAATAGTTAATAGTGGCAGGCACAGTGGCTCATGCCTGTAATCCCAGCACTTTGGGAGGCTGAGGCTGGTGGATTGCTTGAGGTCACGAGTTTGAGATCAGCCTGGCCAATATGGTGAAACCCCGTCTCTACTAAAATACAAAAATTAGCTGGGTGTGGTGGCACACACCTGTAATCCCAGCTACCAGGGAGGCTGAGGCAGGATAATTGCTTGAACCCAGGAGGTTGCAGTGAGCCAAGATTGCGCCACTGCACTCCAGCCTGGGCTACAGAGCAAGACTCTGTCTCAAAAACAAAAAAAGAAAAAGTTAATAGTGAAATAACTTGAGATGATGGCTAGTTTTGTCTAATGTCTCATGAAATTTTTATGGGTAATCCAAACACAACTGTTATGAATGAGTAAATTAAATAAGATGTAAATAAAATTTATAAATAAACTTAAACAATAATTATGTTTTATTATATGTTTACTTAAAAAGTTTCCCAAATCTCTTTGGTAACTCCTACCTACAGAGTTTTGCTAAGTTAAATTGAATGTTGGCTATTCACTGAACATCCAGATCATTTCCAAATAAGATAAAATATTAAAACATTAATTTCTGAACATAAGTTTATTTACTTTTGGCTTCTTGAATTCTATAGAAGTACAAAATATATTTTGGATCTGTTAGTAAATATGTCCTGTTCCACAACGAAAAATTGTTCTATGAGAAAACATGTTTGCAAAAATTATGAAATGTGTATTAATAAAGTGTTGGTACATGACAGTTCAAAATTGCTTACTTCCTAGGTTACTATATTAGTCTGTTTTCACACTGCTATAAAGAACTTCCCTGAGGCTGGGCAATTTATAAAGGAAAGAGGTTTAATTGACTCACAATTCCACATGGCTGGGGAGTCCTCAGGAAACTTACAATGAAGCACCTTCTTCATAAGGTGGCAGAAGGGAGAAGTGAGAGTGCAAGAAAAACTGCCACTCTAAAAACCATCAGATCTCGAGGCTGGGTGCAGTGGCTCATGCCTGTAATCCCAGCACTTTGGGAGGCCAAGGCAGGCAGATCACTTGAGACCAGGAGTTCGAGACCAGCCCAGCCAACGTGGTGAAACTCTGTCGACACTAAAAAAATGCAAAACTTGGCCAGACATGGTGGTATGTGCCTGTAATCCCAGCACCTTGGGAGTCGGAAGCAGGAGAATCACTTGAGCCTGGGAGGTGGAGGTTGCAGTGAGCCTAGATTGAGCCACTGCACTCCAGCCTGGGTGACAGACCGAGACTCAAAACAAAACAAAACAAATCAGATCTTGTGAGAATTCACTCACTATCACAAGAACAGCATAGGGGAAACTGCCCCCATAATCCAATCACTTCCCTCCCTGGACACATGGGGATTACAGGTCCCTCCCCTGACACTGTGGGGATTACAATTCCAGATGAGATTTGGGTGGGGACACAGAGTCAAACCATATAGGTTTCTAAGACTTAAAATCCTAATATGTAATCAAAACTACAAGAAATAAGAGAACATTGTATACAAAATGTACAAAGAAAGATGATCTATGGTACGAAAATGTGGTTTTTTTTGTTGTTGAGGGAAACCATTAGAAATGCTTGTTCCTCGGTGCCACAAAGAAATAACACTCGAACATAAATTTAATTCTCTTAGCAAGGACATTTTTACTTTCTGCAGAAAGGGTGCCTCTTGCAGATGGAACAATGGTGAGAGCACACTTGAACAAAGGAAAAGCAGACATATTTATCCCTTGTGCATTTGGGTTGTCCTTACTGCTGTGTCCTGCATCCATTGGCTGGAGCTGGGCCTCACAGTCTTAAACTGATACCCGATTTGCTAATAGCCTAAATCTTTCCTAAATAGGTAAGTGTAAGGGAGAACAAAGAAGGAGAGGAAGTTGCTTATGAAAGGTTTAAGGAAGCAACAACATTTCCAAATGAGGAAGGCGGGTAAGCTATGAGCTAAGACTTGCCTGGGTATGTCCAGACATGTCTGAGTAAAGCCAAAGCAACTAACTGGGCTAAAGTATAAGAACTGGTAGTTGATAGGAGGCTTTAGAGTAAGAAGGTATTATTCCTAGTGTCTATTATTTTATTTTTAAACCAAGATAAGCTTTGAAGAGGAACTTTTCTACTTTCTACAGAAAGATAGTTTTGTCCATTTGGGAGGTTATTTAAAGATTGTTTCAGAACAAATGAAGAAAAGATGGACAAAAATTTAATGGATGTGAAATTGGGAAGAGAGAGAGTAAGTGAGAGAGAATCTTGTGTGGTCAAACTGACTAAAATTTAATGAAATTTTTTTTTTTTTTTGAGACGGAGTCTCGCTGTGTCGCCCAGGCTGGAGTGCAGTGGCATGATCTCGGCTCACTGCAAGCTCTGCCTCCCAGGTTCAGTCCATTCTCCTGCCTCAGCCTCCTGAGTAGCTGGGACTACAGGCGCCCGCCACCTCGCCCGGCTAGTTTTTTGTATTTTTAGTAGAGAGGGGGTTTCACCGTGTTAGCCAGGATGGTCTGGATCTCCTGACCTCGTGATCCGCCCGCCTCGGCCTCCCAAAGTGCTGGGATTACAGGCTTGAGCCACCGCGCCCGGCCAAGACATATTAACAAGGCTTGATTGAAATGTCGTATTTTCTGATATGACTAAATAATTTAGGGAACTAAGGTTGACTTTATAAAACCAATAAAGCCCTTGGGGAAAAAACTGGCCTGGTATCTTGAACACACACTTCATCTTGTTGCCTTACGGGTAGGTTATTTCCTGGCAAGCCCAGGAACCTCAAAATATTTTGGGGACCTTGAGAAGAGAGGAATTCATACAAATCTACAAATATTACAGGCAAAATTTGATGATGAGTCTTCAGTTTGGCTTTATAGCCTCAAGAGGCTTTCAAAAGTCCAATCTGTAATTCCTTATTAAAAGTTCCAGACTTAAAATAGACTACAAGATCAATTACTATTTCTTTTTTTTTTTTTTTTTTTTTTTTTGAGACAGGGTCTCACTCTGTCGCCCAGGCTGGAATGCAGTGGTGCGATCTTGGCTCACTGCAACCTCCACCTCCTGGGTTCAATGATCCTCCCACCCCAGCCTCCTGAGTAGCTGGAACTACAGGCGTGCACCACCACGCTTGGATAATTCAATCACCATTCTTGCAGCACTTATATGAATAATCAGGCCAAAACTTATGAAAATAAATTATTTTGTAAATAAATTGGTCTTGCTGTGATTATCTTTGGTAGAAATGGGGGTGACTGTAGAGAGAAAAATTATGTTTCAAAAGAAAATTACAGTGCACCCATTATTAGATCTTAGTTCATTCTTTTTGAGAATTTACTATTTACCTGTAAACTAGACTAAATCTTGAATTCTTCTAGTTTCTCCAGTGTCTGGCTATGACTCTGCAAACTAATATTTCCAATTTTTCTCGTACCCTGATGACTTGTAATTTCTGAAATTAAAACTGCCCTTTCCAGAAGCCCTGAAAGCTGAAGCTGTATGACTTGATAGAAATGTCGGAGAAATCACCACAACAACTTATACATGGATAAACATTGTGCCTGTTGATGTATGGACTATTCAGAAAGTTCACTGTAACACTTGATGCCAACTGCAAACCAGGAAAATGGGTCATATTGCCACTGCCTGCCCCTACTCCAACTGAAAATGCTTGAAGTTTAATATCTAGAAATCTTCTCAACTGGTCGCCCTCCAGACTCAGAAACTACTTTATAGAGGCTGGGTACAGTGGCTCACGCCTGTAATCCTAGCACTTTGGGAGGCTGAGGCAGGCAGGTCACTTGAGGTCGGGAGTTCAAAACCAGCCTGGTCAACATGATGAAACCCCGTCTCTACTAAAAATAAAACAAAAACAAAAACAAAAAAATTAGCCAGGTGTGGTGGCAGGCGCCTGTAATCCCAGCTACTTGGGAAACTGAGGCATGAGAATTGCTTGAACCCAGGAGGCAGAGATTGCAGTGAGCTGAGATCTCACCACTGCACTCCAGCCTGGGTGACAGAGTGAAACTGTGTCTCAAAAAAAAAAAAGAAAAGAAAAGAAAAGAAAAAAAACCGACTTTATAGACTGCTCCAAACATTAACCTTTGTCTTTCTTTTGTTTCCATAGAAATGTTTCTTATTAAATACCTGGTTGCGTCATCTAGAGGTCTAACTTTGATGGGAACCCACCTGCAACACACCTCCTGAAATGAGACACAACTGTTTAGGTAGATTGGCTTGTTCTCAGGTCTCTTACCACTCAGTTACTAACTCAATTTTTCTCTCAGCCATTAACTCAACAGTTAGTGTGTGAAACTTCAGGCAAGTTTCAGACAGGGGAAATGGAGGAGTTCAGGAAATGCTACCTCAAAATATGTTCCTTTGGTGTACTCATTATTTGAACCGAGGGCACTTGGGGAACAGTGGATACAGGCAGAGGCTGTCTCTGAGCTTCCCTTATCTGCCTAAAGCTGGCTCCTCCAAAATGAACTTAATTGTCATGAAACCCCTCCCTGTGAATCTTAACAACCAGGAAGATTTAACGTAGATCACGGGAGAGGAGACTGGAGGTTGACACCACACCCAGGCCGACTATCACCTATTTTTCTGAGGGCTGCTGGGAGATGACTTTCATCAGCTGAGAGAGTTTTTGTCTGCCTAACAAAACAACGTTTATGCACCACACATTTCCTTCCCTTACCCTCCGCTAACTTGTGTTGCCACCACTCCCTAGAAGCCTCAAGCCCTTATTCCTTCCTATAGCTCAGGATAAGCTTCAATCATCTGACCCTTCTTGAAGTCTCATAGTTTGTGGGATTCCTGTGCATATGTATGTAATTAATGTTTCTTCTACTGTTAATCTGTCTTACGTCCATTGAATTCGTAGCCCACCCACAGAACCTAGAAGAGTGGAGGGAAGCCATTTTTCACTGCCTCCACCTGCATTTTCTCAATGAATCCTTACCAGTGGCCAGGCGAGGTGGCTCACACTTGTAATCCTAGCACTTTGGGAGGCCAAGGTGAGCGGATCACCTGAGGTCAGGAGTTCAAAACCAGCCTGGCCAACAAGGTGAACCCCCATCTCTACTAAAAATACAAAAAAATTATCCGGGCCTGGTGGCGGGCGCCTGTAATCCCAGCTACTTGAGAGGCTGAGACAGGAGAATCGCTCCAACCTGGGAGGTGGAGGTTGCAGTGAGCCAAGATTGTGCCATTGCATTCCAGCCTGGGTGACAAGTGCCAGACTCCATCTCAGAAAAATAAAATAAAAAAATAAAATAAAATAAAATAAACCTCACAAGTGAAGTGCCATAAGAAATAGGTGCTGTTATACTGCAGTTTCTTGATCCTTTTTTTTTTTTTTTTTTTTTTTTGCTGCTATAACAGAATACTACCAATGAGTAATCTATAAATAAAAGATTTATTTAGCACATTGTTCTGGAAGCAGGTAAGTCCAAGAGCATGCTGCTGGCATCTGGTAAGGGCCTCATCCCATGTTGGAAAGCATCACATGGTGAGTATGTGCACAAGACAGAGGAAATTGGGCTGAACTCATCCTTTTCTCAGGAGCCCCACTCCCTCAGTGACTAACCACCCCCATGAAAACGGCATTCATCTGTTCACCTCTTAAATGCCACATCTTCCAATCCTGTTACATTGGCTATTACATTTCAACATGAGCTTTGGAGGGAACATTCAAACCACAGCATCTTGTTTTACAGATAAGGAAATTGTGGCTCGTAGAGGTTAAAGTAACTGGCCCAATAGTGTTACATTCAGGGGACATTTGAACCCAGCTCTGTTGGATCCAGATCTGGTTCCAGAGCCCATGCTTTTAACCACCACACTGTACTACAGAAGAGGGGTGAATTATAGACCTAGTGAAGGACAAAAGAAATGAAAATGTAATACATATGTGCTAGAAAGTAAAAGGAAGAAAGATTGAATCAGTAGGCTGGCTCACATTATGGAGGATGTACAGTGTGCCAGGAGAGTGCAGACTTGATAAGTAAGAGAAAGGCATTTATGTCAATTAAATATTTATTGAGGACCTTTGGAGTGCCAGGCACTGTGCTAACTGCTGAGATATAAATATGCATAGTCATTGCTCCTGAGGCTCTAACAGCTTGGTGAGGAGACAGACAAAGAAACGCATGAATTCAATGTAATGAAGCAAATGCTGTTATCATGATACCTGGAGGGTATGACAGAAACATCCAGGAGGAGAGCCTAGCTAGGGGCTTTATAGCTGTTACCCAGGCTGGAATGCAGTGATGTGATCCTGGCTCACTGCAGCTCAATCTTCTGGGGCTCAAGCGATTCTCCCACCTCAGCCTCCGAAGTAGCTGGGACCACAAGCGTGTGCCACCCTGCCTGGCTATTTTTTTTATTTTTTGTAGAGACAAGGTCTCACTATGTTGCCCAAGCTGGTCTCAAACTCCTGGTCTCAAACTCCTGGCCTCAAGTGATCCTCTTACCTCCGCCTCCCAAAGTGTTGGGATTGCAGACATGAGCCACCGTGCCTAGCTCCTAAACTGAGTCTTAAATGGTGATATCATATGCAGGGAACTTGAAGCACTTTTATATTCTTGGAACTTCCAGTTGGGGGCAACAAGAAGAGGATGGTTAATTTATTCCGTATACATTTACTGAATGCCTGCTATGTGTGAGATACCATTCTAAAGTGCCGGAGTGAATGAGACAGGCAAACTCCCTGCCCTCATGGATCATGAAAGGTAAGCTGGTGCTACTGCATGCCCCCCATTTGTAAAGCACTTATTTCCAAAGAATTCAGATAAACAATGTCTTAACTACTCCCCTTAATTGTTTGAAGACAGACTATAGTAGATATACTGGTCCAGTTTTCCCAAAGTGTGGAGGCATACTGGTGATATGAAAGATGAATTTATACGGCACATGGAGGGACATTTTAAAAATTTAAATAGGTCTAAGTGAACCTGTAACAGCCCTCTAGCATCGGAGATAGAAAGCTTCACTGTCAACTGTTCCTTGAGTGACTCCACTCCTTTTCCATCTATTGCTATATAGATGAATGGCTTCATTTCTCCAATTCCCCTACCCCTGCCCCCATGTGAGCCTCAGAAAGCTCTCTTCCCATCTCCATGGAAAGAACTCCATGATCCCCAACGTTTTTTTCAAGTCACATCCCTGCTTCTTGGGCTGTCACCATAGAAACTGAACGCCCCTCTCCCTAGTCATTTCCATGGTGACTATCCCCAGGATATCACTAGGATCAATTTCTACTGGAGGTCTAGAACTCAGGGAGGGCTAGAAGGGGAGGGTGACTCTCTGCAGTAGCTGCTGTCTTCTTTGTCCCTTCTGGCTTTGAAAGCATAGCAGTCCTTCTCTCAACAAAGGGGGTAAAGAAACTATGGTTTATAGAGTACTTTCTATGTGCCAGGCACTAAGCTAGTTACTTTACACACTCAAACTCGTAACTGGCCATTTTACAGAATTTAAGGAAGAAAGGCTCAGAGAAGTGAAGGTACTTGCCCTTAATTCCCCCTGAGCTTCTTATAATCCTCACTGAAACGGAAAACCAACAGGATTTTATTTCCACCTTTTGCTATGTGACTGTAGACAAGTTCTCTCTGAGCTTCATTTTCCCCAACACTAAAATAAGAGTGTTGGACTAAGTATCTTCCTGAATATCCCCTTATGTAAGGTCAGATCAGAAGTAGTTCTAATCTCACTGAGGAGCTGGTTTTTCAGTTATGAATATTATTAACAGTAAATACATTAAGGTTTTTTGTTTCTTTGTTTGTTTAACTGACAGTGGAGGCCTCCAAACTTTTGATCTAACATCTTAAGTTTATTGTTTAGAATCTCTCCTGGTTTCTTGTAGGGTTTTAAGTTTTGGTTTTACATTTCTATTTTGAAATAGTTCACAGAAAGTTGCAGTGAGATCCTGTGCAGTCTCTACCTCGCCTCTGCCAATGCGGGCATCTTGCATAACTATAGTACAATATCAAAACCAGTCAACTGGCCTGGCGCGGTGGCTCACGCCTGTAATCCCAGCACTTTGGGAGGCTGAGGTGGGCGGATCGCTTGAGCCCAGGAGTGTGAGACCAGACTGGGCAACCCATCAAAACCTTGTCCCTACAAAAAAAAATAAAATTAACCCACTGGTTGTGCACACCTTTAGTCCCAGCTAACTGGGAGGCTGGGGCGGGAGGATCACTTGAGTCTGGGAGGTTGAGGCTACAGTAAGCTGTGATCACGCCACTGCACTTCAGCCCGGGCAACCCTGTTTCAAAACAAAAACAAAAGCAAACAAACAAACAAACAAAAAACACAAGTTCACCGACATTGATACAGTCCACAGAGCTTATTCAGACTTCATATTTTATATGAACTCATCTGTGTGTGTGTGTGTGTGTGTGTGTGTGTGTGTGTAGTTCTATGCACTTTTATCACATGTGGAGATTCATGTATCCACAACCCCAGTCAAGAAATAGAGTTGTTTAGTCATCACAAGGATTCTTCATGGTGTCCTTTTATAACCCAGCTTCCCTCTCCCCATTCTTAATCCCTGGCAACCCCAAATCCGTTCTCCATCTTTATAATTTTGCTATTTCAAGAATGTTATAAAAGTGTAATCATACAGTATATAACCTTTTGGGAGCAGCTTTTTTTTTTTTTTCACTCAGCATCATTCCCTAGAGATTCATCCAAGTTGTTGAATGTACCAATAATTTGTTCCTTTTTATTGCTGAGTAGTATTCCATGGTGGAGATGTTCCAGTGTGTCTAATTGGTCATTTGATGAAGGACGTCTGGGTTACTTCCACATTTTGGTTATTATGAATAAAGCTACTATGAATATTCATGGTTTTGTGTGACTGAAACATGTCTTTCACAGAGCAAAAATTTTTTATTTTGATGAAGTCAGTTTATCAATTTTTTCTGTTATAGATTATGCTTTTGGTGACAAGTCTAGAAACTTTTTGCCTAGTCTGAGGTCCCAAAGATTTTCTCTTATTTTTTTCTAAAAACTAAAAGTTTTATAGTTTTATATATTTTTATATTTTACTTTTAAGCCTGTGATCCATGTTGAGTTCATTTTTGTATAAGGTATGAGGTTTAGTTCAGGGTTTATTTTTTTGCCTATGGTTGTCTAATGCTCCAGAGCAATTAGATAGCCAGATACTGGCTGTTGGGTTGCCCCAAGGTATGATGTCTCTAGGACATCAGGACACATGGCCCAAAGAGATTTCACCTCCACTTCTGCCCAGCTCTAGAGCATTAGACAACCATAGGCAAAAAAAACCCCAAAAGAAACAAACAAACAAACAAAAAAACCAAAAAAACACTAGACAATTCAATGGCTGGAAAGATTATCCTTCTCCTCCATTGAATTGCTTTTGTACTTCTGTCAAAAAATCAGTTGGGCAGATTTATATACGTCTATTTCTGAGCTCTCTTTTGTGTCCCACTGGTCAGAGCTCAGGCCTTTGAGACAGAATGCCTAGTACCACTTGGCAGCTTGGGTGACCCTGGGCAAGTCACCCTCCCCTGGCTTCCTGTCTCTCACTCAGTATATAAAATGTGCCTCCAGAGCCCCACATGATGGATCTCCTGCCTGCTTCCTTACGACGGTCTCCTATTACTCTCCCCCTTGTTCACTCTGCTGCAGCCACGCTGGCCTCCTGACTGATCCTCAGTCACATAACGCATGATCCTACTCTTGGGGCTTTCACAGATTGTTTCCTTAACCCAGAATCTGCTTCGCACAGACATCCTCATGGCTACCTCCCTACCTTCCTTCAAGTCTTTTATCAAATTTCACCTGAGTGAGACTTTATTTAAAATGGCAAAGCCTCTGCTCCTGCCCTTTCCCCACTTTCTCTCCATGGCACTCATCGCCATCTAACACACAACGTCATGGATTTTTTTGCTCTGTCTCCTACCACTGCAGTATGAGCTCAATGAGAGAAGGAATTTTTGTTTTTGTTCATTGCTGTATTCCCAGTGCTGACTCTGTCTAGTATAACATACCCTTCTTAAATGAATGAAGAAATGAATAGATAGATGGGTGGATGGATACGTGAGTAGTGAATGAATGAATGAATGAATGTCGTGAGCCAAGGCCCAGCTCACCTGAGCAGCCTCTCTGGCCCTTGGCTTGTGTCCTAAGCTTGCGACCCTAGAACCATCCACTTGCTTCTCTAAGGCTGACCACCAGATGGCAGTTGGAGCCTAACTTCTGTTTCACTTGCGTCCCTTTGCCTTCTCTCTGCTGCCTGTCAGTCTTGCCCAGGACAATTTGACCTTCTTTGCCTAGGCATGGCTAGAGGATTTTGTGAGAGCTCTTAAAGTAGGCAGCTTCAGTATTTAAAACCTTTTTTTTTTTTTAGACGGAGTCTCACTCTGTCGCCCAGGCTGGAGTACAGTGGCGCGATCTCGGCTCACAGCAACTTCTGCCTCCTGGGTTTAAGCAATTCTTGTGCCTCAGCCTTCTGAGTAGCTGGGGCTACAGGTGCATCCCACCACGTCCAGCTAATTTTTGTATTTTCAGGAGAGATGGGGTTTCACCATGTTGGCCAGACCGGTCTCGAACGCCTGACCTCAAGTGATCCACCCGCTTCGGCCTCCCAAAGTGCTGGGATTACAGGCATGAGCCACGGCGACCAGCCCAACTTTGCATCTTTTTATCCTTAGAAAGGCACTACCTTCGTTCCTGCCACACCCTGCTCTGTCTCAGATGGAAGAAGCCACATACTAGCCACTGACCTGCCCCAAAGTAACTGTAGCCTCTAGGATATCAGGACACATGGCCCTAAGGAGAGTTCACCTCCACTTCTGCCCAGCTTCAGCAAGCCTCTCCCAGGGCTACTGCACCCCTCAACTAGGTAAAGGCTAGGGACTCTAGCACCATGATTAAGCCTTTTGAATCAACCTGGGTTTGAGCTCCACTATGCCACTTATTAACCTTGTATCTTGGGTATGTTGAGCAACTAACGTAGATATTCAAGCCTCGGTTTTGTCAGCTGTAAAATGGGGATAATAATGGCATCAAGCTCACAGGGTGGGTGTGAAGATTCAATGTGATAACATGCGTACAACATAATTAGAGTGTTTGGTATAGAATGAAACTCAATTGAAGAAAAATGAAGGGCAAAAATGGGAATAAACAAGACCAGGCATGGCAGGAACTTGCCAAGGAGTTTGAGGAGGGCGCCAACTAGATGACTAGAAGGCTGAAGGAAAGCTTCACAAAAAAGATCACGGTTCAGCCACAGGTTGTAAGACAGGTCAAATTACACCAGTCAAGCTGGAAAGAACATTCCAGGAATAACGGTATGTGCAAATAAAGAGAGGTGTGAAATGGTAGCTACTCACAGTCATTCCAGGAACTGTAAGTAAGTAAGTATGAACTGCATGTTTCTTGTGGGAGAAGTGACAAGAAATACAGACAGATAAGCAGGGACCAGATCACAAAGGACCTCATGTGCCAGGTTAAGGAGACTGGACTTGATCTGGTGGGGGCAGTGGAGAGCCATTGAAGAGTTCTAAGCAAGTAAGTGGATGCATACAACTGATGACCTGGAGGTCCAGCTACCTTGAAGGAAGACAGAAACTGGAGGCAGGTGAGACGTGAGCTGCGCTTAGACTAGAGAAGTTGTATTCGGGATAGAGATAAAGGGATGAAGTTCATGGATTTCTTTTCAGAGGAAGAACCTGCCAAGAGCTTGCCTGAAAAAGAAAGAAGAGCCAGGAACAGAGAAGGAAGTAGCGTCATGATACAGTTTGTTTTTGTTTTTTCTTTTCTTTTTTTTTTTTTTTTGAGACGGAGTCTCACTCTGTTGCCCAGGCTGGAGTGCAGTGGCACAATTTCAGCTCACTGCAACCTCCACCTCTTGGGTTCAAGCGATTCTCCTGCCTCACCCTCCCGAGTTGTTGGGACTACAGGCGCATGCCACCACACCCGGCTAATTTTTGTATTTTTAGTAGAGACAAGGTTTCATCATGTTGGTCAGGCTGGTCTTGAACTCCTGACCTCAGGTAATCCACCCGCCTTGGCCTCCCAAAGTGTTGGGATTACAGGCGTGAGCCACCATGCCCAGCTGGTACAGTTTTTGTTGTTGTTGTTGTTTTGTTTTTAATATGGGTGAGACTTGACACTCTTCTATTCCCCACAGGGCCTGGCACTAAGTAATTGAATGAGTGGAGGGAGGGGCACCCAGAACAATACTTGCCAAGAGGCAGGGCCCTATCCCAATTTCACCATGGTCCCCACCCTCTGACTTTCCTGTTATCTCTGAGACAGAGCCCTACAATATAGGGGGTGAGAGGCTGGTCTTTTACTCAGAGCTTGGATTTCCCTTTTAATGGAGGAGTTTCCCTAAAATGGTCCCCAAGGACTGAGGGAAACTTATAGGCCAGCTAGAGAAAGCGTCCTAGTTCGTTCATTTCCTGGTACCCCAAGAGGTGACTCCTTTCAGAAAAGCCCAGCAGGTTTCCTCTACCGATTTATTTTTCACTTTCAAAAGCCTTCACTCCCTCCCCAACTTCTCTTTTTCATCTTTCCCCCAGGGAGAACATTGGTCCCTACTTTTCCCATCCTGTATCAATACTTCCTGCCCTGGCATGGGCCTACTTAAAAGTTTCCGAGGCCCAGCCTAGGTTCATGGTTTTGGGGGAAATTGAAGGACCCCAACAGCATGGCCCAACCAGATCTCAGCCTACTCCTGGTCTTGCCGTTTCTGCAAGCAGCAGAAGAAATCATTCTGCCTCCTTGTTGCAAGGCTACCTCTGCCCTGAGGCTGCTATCTTCCCCATGCTGGGGACTTTTGCCTTCCTGGCCCAGCCTGGGATGAAAATATGGGAGTTGGCCTGGCGCGGCGGCTCATGCCTGTAATCCCAGCACTTTGGAAGGCCGAGGTGGGTGGATCACTTGAGGTCAGGTGTTTGAGACCAGCTTGACCAACGTGGTGAAACCCTGTGTCTACTAAAAATACAAAAATTAGCCAGAGGCCAGGTGCGGTGGTTCACGCCTGTAATCCCAGCACTTTGGGAGGCCGAGGCCAGTGGATTACCTGAGGTCAGGAATTCGAGACCAGCCTGGCCAACATGGTGACACCTTGTCTCTACTAAAAGTACAAAAAATTAGCCAGCCATGGTGGCGTGTGCCTGTAATCCCAGCTATTCAGGAGGCTGAGGCAGGAGAATCGCTTGAACCTGGGAGGCAGAGGCTGCAGTGAGCCGAGGTCGCACCACTGCACTCCAGCCTGGCTGACTCTGTCTCAAAAAAAAAAAAAAAAAGAAAAGAAAAGAAAAGAAAAAAGAAAATACGGGAGTCTGTGGTAGGTAAGAGACAAATGAATAGTTATAAATGCATACTTTGCGTTAAGTGCTTTACATATGTCATTGCATTGAATCTCCACAACAACCTGTGAGAGAGGTATCACTATTTTACAGATGAGGAAAGAGGCTCAGGGAAGTCACAGAATTTGCCCAAGATTATTAGACTAGTTAGTGGTGAGCTTGGGAATTGAATTCATGTGTTTTTGTTTGTTTGTTTGTTTGTTTTTTGAGATGGAGTTTCACTCTTGTTGCCCAGGCTAGAGTGCAATAGCGCGATCTCGACTCACCGCAATCTCCACCTCCAATCCTGGTGGGGATTCTCCTGCCTCAGCCCCCCGAATAGCTGGGATTACAGGCATGCGCCACCACACCCGGCTAATTTTGTATTTTTTTTAGTAGAGACGGGGTTTCTCCATGTTGTTCAGGCTGGTCTTGAACTCCCGACCTCAGGTGATCCGCCTGCCTTGGCCTCCTAAAGTGCTGGGATTACAGGCGTGAGCCACCACGCCCAGCCAACTCATGTGTTTTTTAACCTCAAAACCAACCCCTTTTTACCCAGTAAGTTATATTCTCCAGGGAGCAGGGTTGAGGGTAGGGATTGGGGAGTGGAGAACCTTCCTGGTTGACTCTTATTCCAAGGGAAAGTGCTAGAAGTTGGTTCCTCCTGTCCTTGGTGGGTGCTCCATCTCCAAGGAAAAGTAACTATGGGTGGGCGGCATCCACCCTAATGGAATCCAGAAATAGATTCATTGTTGCCTCTCCTTCCTTTCTTGGTCCCTATCTGGTGAGCTCCTGGGGCAGGGGCTGAGCAGGCAGGCTCAGGTTTGCTGTCCCCTTCAACAAGCCTCTTCCCATCTCTGAGCCTTTTGTTGTGCTAGTTATAAAATGAGAGGGTTGTTAGCGAGAAATGCTCTCTAAGGTCTCTTCCAGCTCTGACATTCAAGGATCAACATGATTGCATTGTACCGTAAGACCGCCTGATTCATTCATGGATAGAAACAAATTTTCTGTTGCCATAGGGAACAAGGGCTTTTTGAAGTAGAAAAAGATACACTTAAGGAGGTAAGATAAATTGAAAGAGCATGGGCTTTGAGTCAGCCAGACTTGGGTTAAAATCCTGTATGCTGGGCAGGTCACTTCACTCTTTTGAGCTTCTCTCATCATCTAGTAAGACAGGAACAACCACCCCTACTTCTTGGAGTGAGGTAATGTATTTGGCAGTGCCATGAGAGGCGCTCCAGATCTTTTGTTTTGAGGGTATGGGGTTCATCTCTTCCTCCCCAGTTCCACCCTATTCTTTCACTAGCTCCCAAGATACTCTTCTTTCTCCTCAACCCTGATGGCCAGGCCGAGTGTTTTCTGCCAGGGTTTCTGCTTCCAAATGTTTCTGGCAGGGCTCCCATGTAGTGTGGAACAACTTGGCCTCTCTCACAACCTTCTAAAAGTTCTAGGGGGGATGGTGCAATTGAGGCCAGAGCAAGGCTTCAACACTCGGACTTTTGGGGCAACCAGCTGAAGGTTTTGGTCTCAGAGGCCCTCCACCAGCTTCACTGGCTCTGCTCCCTCATCCTGGCATCCAACCTCCTGACCAACCTCCTGTCATCTGGCTAATGACAGAGCACTTCAGTTCTTGTGTCGCTTTTGGGTCCCATATCTCTCAGCCAACTGCCTCAATGGTGCCATAGGTGGTCAAACGCAGCTCATTGGAGAGCCTAAATCTCTCAGATAATTACATGACTCACCTGGCCTGGGACACCTTCTTGGGCTCCCCTTTGCTGTTGGATCAACCTGAGCAGCAAGTACATTCTGGAGATTGAGTCAGGGGCCTTGGCTGGCTTGCCCCTGCTGTAGGAGCTCAGCTCAGTCAGCAATTATCTTCACTGCATCTCCGCCTTTAGCCTCCCCAACCTGTGGCAGCTCCACTTGAGCCCCAATGCCCTGCAGTTATTTGCAGCTGAGGAGTGAGAAGGGGCATACTAGTTTTAGGTATTAGACCCGAGTCATAACTGGCTTCTGAGCACCTTCCCAATTCTCCCCACCCCAAACCATCTCTGACAGTTTCCCCTCTTTGACAACTACCTGACGTCTCTAGAATCAAATCCCCTATCTCCAGTTTCGGGGGTTGCCAGTTGGTACTAAGAGGTGACTAGTAGAATCTGACTCGGAGTAGCCATGACGTAACATCCAACCTGAGTGACATTACCTTGGCATATCCCAGTTGACCTAAGTAGAAACTGACTGGTATCATTCCCAAGAGACTTCCTTGGTAGGCTTCCTGCCCTTCAGCACCTCAGCATGGCCTAGAACTGTCTCTGAAATGCGACAGCCCACTGCCCATGACATCACCAGTTCCAAGGCCATTCCCTACTTCTCCACTGTCCTTCTGCCCATGACATCTCTGGATTTCCAGGGACTCTGATTCAGTGTGCGCCTGTCTGGTTTTTTGAGATTATGCCCAGGCTGAAAGCTGTAGACTTGGGGGATAACATATTGTACCTGTTTTGGGGGCATGGAGCATGGGGAAAGAGCCCCTCCCTCAGAAGCACCACTGACAGCCTTCCTAGTGAAGAATCTGAGCCTTCGAAAGAATCAGCCAGGGTCCTATGTTTAGGAGTCTGCCCCTGCCCCTCTCACTGTCTGGATCTCTCTGGCAACATGAGGATGGCTTTTAACCCCAGGGACATTTTGAGGCTTGCAGTTCTTGCAGAAGGTCTCTCTGTAGGCCAATGGGATGAAGAGCTCCCAGGCATGGCCTCTCTGCCTGCAGAAGCTCCATATTTTGGACAGCCCTGATAAGCTGAGAAGCCTTCCTAAGGGCCTTGGCTGGTTTCCCCTGGCTAGTCTGGGCCTCCACTACAATAGGCTGCAAGCCCTGGAAGGAGGGACCCTGGAAGCCACACCTGGCCGCCTCACTAACTTAGCTGTCTCTAGCAATCTTCTCCACTGCTGGATGCTTTGCTAAGGGTCAATGCGAGTGTGCTAGACTTGGTGGAAGAACAGAGCATATATCTTGGCAGTAATGGGTGACCACAGCCCATCATGTATGAGGCATGGGGGCCTTGGGCTACCTGGACTTTGCTGATGGTGACTGGCCTGCTGGTCATCTGCTGTGGCCTGACCACCCTATTGAGGAAGAACCATTGTTTAGCTCTTGGCCTGCAGTTCCACTGCAATAAGATCAGCCTTAGACCCGAGCAGGAAACTTGAGGGAGAGGACTGTCGTTGGATTCTTTTCAAAGCATGGCCCCAAACCCCTTGGGCATGGGACAAGAGAAGATAATTAGGGACTCTGGCAGGAGGATGAGCATAAAAGCAGGCCACAGGGGCTTCCTACATAGAGATGGGCATATTTATCTCTGACAGCTGAAGTATGGATAGCCATAGGACTTTAAAGGGGACATATTTGGGTCCTCAAGCCAGTGTGCAGCCAGAAAATAGAGATGTTCAGCCACTCAGAACTACAAGAAACCTTTAGGAACATCTTCTTCACCTCCTCCCTTCTTGAGTGGTCATCCAGCCTCTGCTTAGACTTCTCCCTTCCTCTCCAGGCAACCTGTTTTACCCACAGACAACTCTGACTCCTAAGGCAGATTTTTTT
This sequence comes from Macaca thibetana thibetana, assembly GCF_024542745.1. Taxonomy (NCBI): domain Eukaryota; kingdom Metazoa; phylum Chordata; class Mammalia; order Primates; family Cercopithecidae; genus Macaca; species Macaca thibetana. The sequence continues at coordinate 66,539,650 of NC_065598.1, read as the reverse complement.
CCTTTTATTAAGTCCAAATATACTTCCACTCTTGGGTTCCAGCTCTGCCCTCAGTGGCCATGTACAAATACACCTGTTCTCTCGGACTCTGACAGAAGTCTGAAGACAAGAGGCCCACATTCCCTTGAATCTTCTTCAGGCTAGACAGCCCTAGCTCTCTCAATCAATCTTCATAGTACCAAACTGTCACCACATGTAACCTCTCTGTGTCCTAGTTTCCTCACCTGTGAAATAGGGATTAAATCAGATAATACAAGCAAAAAGCTTTGAACAGTGTGTGATGTATTGCAAGCACTCAATGAATGTTGTTATTATTAAACTCCTATTTCTAGATTTGATCACTCAAGTGAGTTCTTGAAGTCAAGAGGCTATACCTCATTAATCTGGATGCCCAGTGCTGAGGCCAGTGTCTGGCACGCAGTAGGCACTTAGTTCATGTTGGTTTTGAGACAGTGACACGGTCTCCAGTCCCTGCTCCATCCTACTAGCACTCTCCTGGACATATTCTAGGTTGTTCCTCTTAATGTATAAAGCCCAGAACGCAGTACTATCCGGTCATTTCAGGTTCAAGTATGTCACAACTGTAAAAATCTCAGAATCTTGCATTAAGGACAGACTTTAAAAGTCATTTATCTGCTCCTTCTAGTCCACCCTCATCCCTCAACTCCTTAATCTGATGCTAGAGATCCCAGCAAGTTGTCATCCAACTCATGACTGTCCATCCCAGTGAGTCACTCTTGGGTTCCAGTGAGTCAAGTTCTGGCAGGATGGCAGTTCCTGTGGGGGCTGGAGCCCTGAGACCTGATCACACAACAGAAGAAGAGTTAAGGGGGATTGGTTTAGCATCCTGACTGAGGCTGACATCTGTGCTCTGGGCTACTTCCTTTCTCTGAGTTTCTAAGTGAAATTACCTTTTTTAATTTGTGGGCTTGTTAAAGGGAAAAATGGGTGTTTCTGTATATGGGCATATGGAATGTCTAGTGATGAGACAGTGAGAGTCAGAGAGAGGAGAGAGAAGGGGGAGAGAGCAAGAGTGAGAGTGGAGGCACAGAGACAGAGAGAGAAGAGCGGGAGTGGAAGAGAAAGAGAAAGAGACACTCAGAGACAGAGAGAACAGAGAGATGGAGATGGAGGAGAAAAAGACTGAGACAAACACACGCCTTCAAAGATGGAAAGAGTCAGAGAGAGGGAGAGGAGAAGAAAGAGAGGGAGAGGGAGGGAGAGGGAGAGAGAGGGAGGAAAAAAGAGAGAGAGTGAGAGACAACCAAGAAGTGGGTGTGAGATACAGGCTGTCCATGGAGCCCAGAGCCCTTTCCTGCCTGAATGATGGTCCTGAAGCCTTTTGGGGCAATCCAGAAATCAACAATGTCGATTTCCCAATGGAAGAACTCCCAAAGCCAGACAGTCTCAGACCTTGTCACTAGCTAACTTCTGATCTCCTTTCTGTCAGCTGCCCCCTGGACGTGATTCCCTCAGGTCTTGGTCAGTGGGCTGAGCATTACAGGGAGCACCCAGGCAGCTCTTCCTCCAGCCACCTGTGGCAGGAATATATATGCAGGCACCTCTGGTGCTGCTGTGACACGAAGGCACTTAGACCCATTGCCCAGATAATAAATGAGTTATTGCCTAAATTCTGGGGGAGGGCTTAAACTTAATGTTTATGGGACACATAATGTCCCAGCAGCCACCTACTTTGGCCTAAAACTTCTTGAGCTTTCATTCTCAAAGAACCCTTATTAAGCACCTGGGCAGGAGTGGGGGTGGGGTGAGCCCTGCATGGAAGGATTCCAAGGCCAGGCCCATGCCCACAGAGAGGTACCAGAAGGAAATAGCCAAAAGGCTGCTCAGGCATAAAGGACATGTGATTAACTGAGCAAACAGGTAACCAGGGCAGAAATGCATAATCACCAAACACATCTACACAGTGTACAAGAAAAGGATAAAGACATACCTGAGAGCAGAGAGTGAACACAACAGGCAGGGGAGAGCCAGTGAACTGGCCACTCTTCTAACTAATCAGGAAAGGCTGTCTGGATCAGGTGGAATTTCAGATTGCTGAGCATGTCTACCCTCTCTGTAATTTGATTAAAATTGGTTTAGAAATTTGTGCTATATTTCAAGTGAGTGCTGTGCTTAAAATGTAATTGCATTTGGCTGCGTGTTTGACATTCTTGAAATTAGAGCAGCTTGCATGCAATAAGGAAATTTATCCAGAATGGAATTTCATTTTTAAGCCAATGCATAGAAGAGCAGTTGCGATCTGAGCCTCTGATGGATCGTTCTTTTAGGGTTGCCTCTCGGCTGGCTCTCTCTTTGCACTTCCTGTTCATTCTGGAACTCTTCTCTGGCTCTCAAAAAGAGGGAAGCTTCTTGATCCGGGACTCCAGAAACCACATATTTCGTGGCAGTCAGAGTTGGAGCCATCTTGATTTCCCCGTCTAGGCCTCTCCTATATACATCTGCCAGCCTCAGACTATATATGCCAGACTGGGGCAGTTAGGGACCTTGTCTTTGCCACCCAGGACGTAGGACCTTTTTCTGGGATCTGAAACTCCCAGAGCTGGTACTCTGTGAAGACTGGCTTGCTCTCCTTTGTCAGAACCCAAAAGAGCTGTCACATTGGCAAGCAGGCAGACAGCAGCTTTATCTAATCTTCTTCTGGTCTTATATTTGTTTCTTGAGCATGGCATGTAGAGGCCTCCAATTTGGCATCAGTCCAAGGGATAGGGCTGGCCTCTCTATGTCTCAGCTTTCCTTAGTAAACATATGCTGCCAGGCCAAAGGAAGGAAATAAACACTTTTAGAGCACATGCTCTGTGTCAAGTGCCTTCACAAATGCCTCATTAAATCCTCGCAATACACTGAAGAGGTAGGTCTTGCTTTGTTTTTGCAGAGGGGGAAACAGAGGCACAGAGCAGTGAAGTAACTTGCTCCAAGGTCTCAGTGCTAGGAAGTGGGGGAGCTAGAATTCCAGTCTAATTGGATTGATTCTCAAAGCAAGCTTTTCCCAGTTTAACACAGCTTCTCTGCAACAACCGTGGCATTCCTACCAAGTAGCAGTCTGTCTATCTGGGAGCAGACACTATTAGGCCCTGTCAGTTCTCCATCCCAGGGCCTACCTTTGTGCCCAACTGGGGCCACCACCACCATTCTCACCACACCTGTGAAGGGCCAGCTGGTAGTGGCCTTTGCTCCTCTATTTTTTTTTTTTTTCTTTTTGAGACAGGGTCTCACTCTGTCACCCAGGCTGGAGTGCAGTGGTGTGATCACGGCTCACTGCAGCCTTGACCTTCTGGATTCAAGTGATCCTCCCACCTCAGCCTCCTTTTTTTTTTTTTTTTTTTGAGATGGAGTCTCGCTCTGTCACCCAGGCTGGAGAGCAGTGGCATGATCTTAGCTCACTGCAACTTCTACCTCCCGGGTTCAAGGGATTCTCATGGCTCAGCCTTCTGAGTAGCTGGGATTACAGGCGTCTGCCACCACACCCAGCTAGCTTTTGTATTTTTAGTAAAGAAGGGGTTTCACCGTGTTGGCTAGGCTGGTCTTGAACTCCGACTTCAAGTGATCTGCCTGGCTCATCCTCCCGAAATGCTGGGATTACAGGTGTGAGTCACCCCATGCAGCCTCAACTCATCCTCCTGAGTAGCTGAGACTATAGACGCACGCCATCATGCTGTGCTAATTTTTCTATTTTTTGTAGAGAAGGGGTTTCACCATGTTGCCCAGGCTGGTCTCGAACTCCTGGGCTCCAGCAATCCTCCCACCTCAGCCTGCCAAAGTGGTGTGATTACAGGCGTGAGCCACTGCACCTGGTCTGCTCTTCTAAGTTTTAATTGGCCAACAGTTTGACCCAGCACAGAGGTATAATTTGACAGGCAGGCTGCGGAGACAGGTTTGTAAGTGTCTCGTTTGAGTCACTTCCAACAGAACATGCCCCTGAGGTGTGAGGTCCACCACCCCTCCATGGGCCCAGAGCATAGTGTGGGAGGGATGATGTCCTGGAGCCTTGAACACAACTTTTCCTTCCCTCGGGGAGGCAGCTAATTCTGAGAATCTTTCCCCTCCTTGGGATCCTTGGTGTTCACCACATCTGGCTCATACGGCTGTGTGCCCAGGCTGTTTCATGACAGGATGCCCACCACTCTTGAATGTTAGCACAACTCTTTTGGGGGAGGTGTTTGTGCTTCCATTATGAAAGAGGGCTTCTGTAGAATGAGCTGGGTTTTGCTCTCCAATGCTACTTCCCAGAGGTACCAAGGTGGTGATTCTTCAATGATTATAAACCCAGGCTTAAGTCTCTTTCTCTACTACCATTTTTCTTACTGGATGGACCTCTTATGGAAGGAACAATTCTTTTACAGAGGTGAAAGTCTTTGCCCTGCACCTTGGGGTTTGTCCTGGAGTCTGCTGGCAAAAATCAACTGCAGCAAACCTTCTGTTTAAAGTGTGTGTGTGGCCAGGTACAGTGGCTCACACCTGTAATCTCAGCACTTTGGGAGGCTGAGGTGGGAGGATTGCTTGAGCACAGGAGCAGCCTGGGCAACATGAGACCCCGTCTGTATTAAAAAAACAAAACAAAACAAAAAGTCAGGCTGGGTGCGGTAGCTCATGCCTGTAATCCCAGCACTTTGAGTGGCCGAGGCAGGTGGATCTCTTGAGCCCGGGAGTTTGAGACCACCCTGGGCAACGTGGTGAAATCCTGTCTCTACTAAAAATACAAAACTTACCCAGGCGTGGTGGCTTGCACCTGTAGTCCCAGCTAATTGGGAGGCTGAGGTGGGAAGATCACCTGGAGTGGAGTGGTAACTGCACTCCAGCCTGGGTTACAGAGTGAGACTCTGTCTCAAAAAAAAAAAAAAAAAAAAAAAAAAAAAGTGTGTGTGTGAGGTGGGAGGGCTCAAGATGGAGACACCCATTGCAAATTGTATTGAATGAAAAAAAAAAGAGCTCCCCCATCCCCTCACCCCCACCAGACAGAGCCTTGCTCTGTCACCCAGGCTGGAGTGCATTGGCGTGATCTCAGCTCATTGCAACCTCTGCTTCCTCCGCCTCCCAGGTTCAAGCGATTCTCCTGCCTCAGCCTCCCGAGTAGCTGAAATTACAGGCGTGTGCCACCACACCTAGCTAATTTTTTTTTGTATTTTTAGTAGAGACTGGGTTTCACCATGTTGGCCAAGCTAGTCTCGAACCCCTAAACTCATGATCTACCTGCCTCAGCCTCCCAAAGTGCTGGGATTATAGGCATGAGCCACTGCACCCAGCCAAAAAAATTTTTTTTTAATTAAAAACTTTTTAAAACGTTGTACCTCGTGGTGGGCAGCACCCTTTGTGGATTCCGAGCCCTTTGTTTTGAAGGAAGAAATCTGAAGAAAATGCCAAGGAAACCTTCACCTGGGCAGGCAGATGGGATAGGTAATGAGATCTAGGGCCCAGGGAGTCCAGGGATATTCGAAGAGCAACTGGTTTATCCATTTGCTCCCTTCTCAGAACCCCTGGGCTTCCCTCACCTATTTATGCTAATCCTGTAGGCATGTGAGTTACCTGCCATTTACATAATGACTTAGATTCATGGACCAACAGCATCAGCATCATCAGGTGTTTGTTAGAAATGGAGACTCTCAGGATCCTGAATCAGAATCTTCATTGTAACAAGATCCCGGGGTGATTCAATGCACATGAAAGTTTGAGAAGCACTTGTTTAGTAGACCATGGACATCTGCTCTGGAAACTTATACAAAGGTTCCTGGGCCTCTAGATTACTTGCCCATGTTTGCTGTTTTGTCACCTCCTATCCTAAATCCTAAAGGGCTTATGGGTTTGTTTCAAAGCCAGCAAGAAATCAGTGAACCAGAGAAACGTATCCTACTTTGTAGGCAGTCTGAGAGAGGAGAGGTGACGGTAGCTAGAAAGGAGAGATGCGCATGGACCTAATTGGGGCCTATGGGAGAATCAAAGTGCTACCCAACATCCATTTCCTAGTTATATTTAGATGCGACCTGGTTGCCAGATGTTAAAGCAGCCTGTTAAAGCCCAGGGCTAAGAAGCCAAGGGTTATGAAATGAAACCAGGCTGCTGAACACAAATAGAGAACAAGCATTGTAGCTATAAAGTTTAACTGGATGCTTAAACGTGCTCTCCTGCAAACTTGTCATACAACCTGAGCTTGCACTCCTCCAGTGACAGGGAACTCATTACCCGGTACCTCACAAGGTATCCATTCTGATTCATGGTCGATCAGTTCTGTTAGAAAGTTAATTCCTTGTATTGAGCTGAAATATGCCTCCCTGAAATTTCTACCCACTTATGAATCCTAGTTCTGCCCCTTGGGTACCACCCCTCACCTCCCACCTGCTCTTGCAGCTTTATAATAGCCCTTCAGAGGTACAGACCCACACTGCATTGATGTAGTGAATGCTTATAATTTTATGTTACCTCGGCATCCATTTTGAATGCAGGTTTAGCTTTCTCGTGCCAGAGGCAGGTCTCATTCAGTCACCCTTGACACCGTTTCCAGTTCTACACCACACCCAGATGGCTCAAGTAGGTGTCTGGAGATAAGAACTTAGAGACATCTCTCCTGCAGGACCATTCAGGCATTTGCCTGTGAAATTAAAAGCGACCCCCACACACCCTATTCTGCAATATATGCGGCTAGTTGACATGCTCTCTTCTCTCTCACCTGCTCCCTGACCTTGCATGTGTGCGTGTGTGCATGCGGCTTCCAGGGCATGCTGTGTACACCCCAGGGTGGGTAAGTGCTAATAAGAACTCTTAGACTTTCACATTGTAGTTGTGTCATTGAAGCTGTGCGTGCAATCCGACCCCTGACCATGAGACTGCCTGCCAAAAGGGACCCATGCAAGTTGGTCCCCTGCTGATGTTCTTTTGACAGAGCCTCTGGTGGCTGCGAGGGACAGTTGCTACCAGCTAAACTGATTTAAAAAAAAAACTTGGGCTGGGCGCGGTGGCTCATGCTTGTAATCCCGGCACTTTGGGAGGCCGAGGCAGGTGGATCATGAGGTCAGGAGTTCGAGACCAGCCTGGCCAAGATGGTGAAACCCTGTCTCTACTAAAAATACAAAAATCAGCTGGGCGTGGTGACGGGTGCCTGTAATCCCAGCTACTCGAGAGGCTGAGGCAGAGAATCGCTTGTACCCAGGAGGTGGAGGTTGCAGTGAGCCGAGATCATGCCACTGCACTCCACCTTGGGCGACAGAGCAAGACTCCATCTCAAAAAAGAAAAAAAGAAAAAAAAAAAACTTGAAGAAATTCATTCAAAACACGCAAGTCTTCCCTTCTTCAAGCTAAGCAGCCCCAGCTCCTTCAACTGTTTCTCTTGGGACCTGGGTTCTAGCTTTCTCTCTAGCCTCTCTGTGCCCCGCTTAACTGACATCCAAAACAGGACTAAGTTGCAGAGGTGCAAAAGACACACCGAGAGGCTAAGCAGCAGCCTGGCCCTGTGGCTGGCGACAGGGATCCAAATGCCTGCCAAGGAGGCTTAGCTTACAATCTATGGCCTTTAGTCAGATGGATAATAAAGGACTTTAGTTCATTTGAGAGCACTTTTAGAGCCTGGTGTTTCCCCCCAGGAACAAAACAAGGCAGGTTTTAAGCAGTTGGCCATCCTTGCAGTACTGGTTCCCAAGCTACTCTTTTTATCAAGTCTTTCCCGAATACATTAGCCTCTTTTAATAACCAGTATGATCTCCATCTGGGGAGGGCCTAGCAGCAGTTTTATGTACATCTCCCTGCCACTCCCACTTTGCCAGATGTAGCTTTATACTGTGTGACACTTTCCCTGTCAATGACTGTCTTCACCAACCAGGGACCCTAGTCAGACCAGTCATAAAGGAGTACAACACTCACTTTGCCACATTATTAGGTTTAAGCCCTCCTTTCTCCTCCTGAGCTGGTCGCAAGACTTTCTGGGTGATTTTCATGAGTCTACTTGAGCATTCCATTGCCTAACCTACTTTTCAGGTCATACTTTCAGTGGTCCTGGGCCCCCCAAATATGGTGAATAATAATAACAAAGCAACACTGATAGTTAATATTTATGAAGTATTGAATGTTTATTATGTTTCAAGCACTTTACATATATCAACTTACTTAATACAACAACCTTATGAAGTGGGTACTATCTATTATTAGCTCCATTTTTCAGATGAGAAAATTGAGGCACAGAGAGGTTAACTCGCTTGCCAAAGGTTGCACAGGTAATAGTAGTACAGTATTCAGAATCTGGCTCCAGAGTCTACATGCTTAGCCACTGTCACCCTACAGGCAAAACTTCCTCAGTGTGGCCCACAGACTACCTACATTAGAATCGTTTGAAGAACTTATTTAAAAAGTCCCAGTTCCTGGGGAAACTATCCCTCCATGCTGTGTCTTACAGGGTGGATCCATCTTCACTTCATCCTCTGTCTGTGGATCTCAGATGCCACTATGTCTCTTAAACTTAAGGGACATTGGAAGCACCTTTAGAGTTGGTTAAAAATGCTGTCACTGGGACTCCATCTCCAGAGAATGCCACTCAGTAGGCCTGGGGTGGGATCCAGACATGTGCAATTGCTTTAAGTGGTAAACATTGAGCACTCCTCACTGCATATTTCCTCCAGCTTTCTTTACCCACTCCTGGCCTCCTCATCACTCAGCAAGGTCCTCAACAATCTACTTTACCTAATGTGTGTTCTCTCTGCTCCCTAGTGCACAGAACTCTTGGCTCTTCAGATCTTAGGAGAGGCCATTCCCTTGGGCAAAGCTGTACATACTTGGGTTCTTGATCCATCCTTTCTGGCCTCCTGAGGGAGGGATCAAGCACTTTCACTCCCCTTTCCCTGGCTTCTCTCCTGAAACATAAATGCGCTCAACCCCTGCCTATACAACAGAACAAAAAACAAACCTCCCTGTTTTCTGCATGATTTACTGTTCTCTTTTTTCATTCACTATAAACTTCTTGAAAGAGTAGTCTGTAACCTCCTTGGGCAAGTTACTTAACCACTCTGTTGATCAGTTTCCTCATTTGTAGAATGGAGATTATAATAGCACATACTTCAGTGGGTTGGGGAGAATTAAATTTGTCAACATATGTAAAGTACTTATAGCAATATTTGGCACAGGATAAGTGTTCACTGAAATAATTATTAGCCACATACATGGTAGTTATTGTCACTATTGTTATTCACAATATTCAACCTAGTCTTGGTCACCATCCTAAAATTCTGTAACATTCAACTCTGTTTGACTTTCCCCTCTTTTTTGCTTTTAATATTATTTATTAAAATAGAAGTATAACACACATACAGAAAAGTGGCCATTTCATAAGGGTCCAACTCCACAAGTGTTCCCAAATGAATGCAGCCATATTATCAGTGCTCAGATGCAGAAATAAAACATTTATGATTATCCCAGAAGCGTCTCCCCAAACCCCATCCTCTTGCTCCCTTAGTCACATCCTCCTTTATAAACATTTATTTTAACATTTATAGTTTTTATATAATACTGAAAAACTTAGGAGGATGACAATGAATTTTATAGTAAATTACCTACTTGCTTGTATGGTTTTATTCTATAAGTTACTTTGCAGCTTCATTTTTCTAATAAGTCCTTAAAATATAAAACTATTTTTAGGAAAACATTGAATTTTTTAAAAATTTGAATTATTAGTTTGATCAATTTTCAGTTTTTTAAGGGAGATTTTAACTTTTCATCATGTTAGCTATTGTGTATGTGTATGTAGTTAGCATACTGCATCACTGAAATGTTTAAAATTTTAACATTTAGTACAAGTCTGTCTGGGGAAATCTTTATTCATTGAAAAAAATTGCGGCTGATTATTTTTCCATTAAAAAAAGGGAAAACATTTGCAATTTAGAATGATTTTTTTTTCTTATTTACAGAAAGGCATTTTGTTTGCAGAAAAAATACTATAAAATCATTTAATGAGTCTCTTACACTATCTGGGAGTCTTTACACTGATTTGTTTTTATTGAAATACAATGTAAAATAAAATGTAACATATGCTCACAGCTGATAATCTGCAGAAATTAAATTCACCTATTACTCCACTGGGGAAAAAACAAAGCTCTGATAATATTTGATGTCTATTCTCGCAGTGCTTATTCTATGCAAATAATTTTAAGGGTTACTCCCCACCATCCTTTCTTTCCTGCACTCTCCTCGCCTGGCTTTTGGGGGACTATCTTCAAAGATCAGAGAGGGAAATACACCAAAGCTAAAAATTTGACCTGGCCCAAAGTAAAAAACAAAAACAAAACGACAAAAAAGCCTGCAAAAAGTTCTTGAATTTCAAAGCTTCTGCTGCAGTTTCTTTGTGTCACCAGGGTTTAATGGATCTGTTTTTAGACAAAGCATTATATGGGCCTCAGGTCTCTCCACCAGTAGAAACAGAAAGAACAGAAACTGCTTTGCAAAATGTTGTTAAAACCTAAAATCCATCATGGGTCTGAATTCAGGGAAAAAATTATTGCTTTTAAAATGTGAATTTAGACTTTATTATTTCTGAGAATCACTGCTTTCCTCGAAAGGGGTGGGATATATATATATGACAAAGAGAGAGGTTATGAGATCTAGCCAATTAGTTACTTACTGGAGAACTACAACTAACTGCAATGCAGAGCTCATTGCAGCCAGAGTGCCAGAGCCCTCTCTGCACTGTCCTGCTGAAGCTCCCATCTTATTGTTATCAAGTGAATTGAATCATTCTGAGTTTGGCGGCAATGTTGTTTGTTGAGGGTTACTGCTGGATGACTGTTGACACACGCTTGGCTTGCTACTAACTTTATTAATTTTAATTATATATATTCAAAATTTTAACCATATTTATATTTTGAATAAGCAATACATTCACACCCTGCCCCTTAGCCACTGAGTTTGTTTTCGTGTACTTTCTTATCTTTTCTAGGATAGTCTGTTCTCTCTCTCTCTCTCTCTCTCACATTCTCTCTTTCTCTCTCTCTCTCTCGCACATGCGCGCACACACACAGACGCACACACCTCTTTTTAGTTTAGCTCAGAGGTACCAAAAACCTTTAGTGTACAAAGGTTGTACACATGAAACTGGATATACTCTACTTGATAGACGATTTAAGGGATTTTTTTCGGAGGAATGGACAATTTAAGGGATTTTTTTGGGGTTGAGGGGAAGGGTCTTGCTCTGTTGCCCAGGCTGAAATGCAGTGGTACAATCACGGTTCACTGCAGCCTCAACTTCCCAGGCTCAAGCTATCCTCCCACCTCAGCTCCTCAGCTCCCCAAATAGCTGGGACTATAGGCACATACCACCACACCTGGCTAATTTTTAGATTTTTTTTTGTAAATATGGGATCTCACTATGTTGCCCAGGCTGGTCTTGAACCCCAGGGCTCAAGCAGTCTTCCCATCTCGGCCTTCCAATATGCCAGGATTACAGGCATGAGCCACCGTGTCCGGCCCTGATTTAAAGTATTTTTAAGGGCCTAACTTTCAGTGAACCATTTCCAGAGTTACTTAGAAACCGGGGAATCACCAGGATCACCTCTGATCCTGGTTTTACCCTCCACATAAATGCTAATTCTATTCCGAATGTTCACAACTTTGGTCCCCTCCTCTCTCCCTGCTGCCACTGTCCCAATCCAGGTCAGCATCATCTGTCATGAATTAAAAGAGAAACTCTCAATTCATCTTCTTCCCTTCAATCTCTCCTTGCAATTAATTATTTCCCCCAAATGTCATCCAGTGTGTCATTCCTAAAGCGTAGCTCTGATGTCTCATTCCTTCTGAAAAACATTAACTGAATGGATCCCATTGCCTATATTGTAACATTCTGAATCGTCAGTAAAGAAGAGTTTTTCCTGGGAGCGTGAGTAAGTTGCAGAAAAAACATTATCTCTTATCTCAGGTATGGGGTGGTTGCTGAGTCAAGGCTCTACAGAAAAGGTAGCTCAAGAAGTTGCTGTGGGGGCTGGTCCTTAGGATGAAAAACTGAGTACTCTCTGTACCCTCAGTAATGATTGAGGGCTAGAATATACCCTGAGTAACCTCTTCTTGGTTTCCGGGTGGCTGAGAATTCTAGAAAAAGTTGCTTCATGCACACAGATTCAGAACATTGGAAAACGCTGTTTTTGCTACCATTTCCTTCCTCCTTTCAAATAGAATTCTGATTGGGATTTTCCAGGAACTCAACTCACCTGAAATTCTAGGAAGGCCTTAATAGCCTCTTCCTAGGAACTGATTCAATTTGGTGATTTTCCAAGGTGGCTTCAAAGGGAACAGCCTGTGGCAATTGCAGCAGTCCCGATCCGAAGGTTAAGATGGACCAGGGTTCAAAAAATAAAAATAAAAATAAAAATAAAAAGCAACGAAGCAGCCGGGTGCGGTGGCTCACGCCTGTAATCTCAGCACTTTGGGAGGCCAAGGCGAGTGGATCACCTGAGGTCAGAAGTTCGAGACCGGCCTGGCCAACAGGGGGAAACCAAAAATGCAAAAGTTACCTGGGCGTGGTGGCAGGCACCGGTCATCCCTCCCTACTTGGGAGGCTGAGGTGAGAGAATTGCTTGAACCTGAGAGGCGGAGGCTGCAGTGAGCTGAGATTGTGCCACTGCATTCCAGCCTGGGTGACAGAGCGAGACCCCGTCTCAAAACAAAAAAGCAACAAAGCTCATGCACCCATCATATCCCGAGTTTTCCTCTGATTGGATGGGCCCAGGCCACGAGCTCATCTTTGTAAAAAGTGAAGTAGGGGTTCCTCTTCAAAGAGACTTTCCTCCCCGTCTAATTAGGAATAAATAGTAACTTCTCTTAGAAGCGAAATGTATTCAAAGACCTGTGCTAACATTTTAAAATATCTGCTAGCTGTAATAAAGAAATCAATGTACTTTGTGTTCTTAGCTCCCACAATTTAGCCTAAAGATTTGCCCTGGCATGCTTATACTGGTCCAAGAAAGCATTAGGTCATAGCCCGTTCTCCTTCCTTATTTGAAGGTGTTTTTTTTTTACCTTTCTCAGCATTCCACAAGTTACTTCCTCCTTCCTTTGTTCTCCTCGGCCTTTGCCTCTTTTAAAAAATTCTAAGTTGCTAGCCAATCGGGACAAATACAGAATGTGAGGTCCCGTTCCAGCCAATGGAAACCGGAGACAGCAGCAGGGTGGATGCCTCAGGTTATAAATGACCTCGTCTCCTCTGTTGGGTGTACTCTCATGGCAAAACTGCTGGCGAGTGTGCCCTTTCTGCAGAAAGTAAAAATGGTCTTGCTGAGGAAATTAAATTTATGTTCAAGTGCTATTTCTTTACAGCACCAGGGAACAAACATTCTATTTCTAAATAAACATTTTTACATATAACATCGTGAACCAGTCACTGTGGCCAGGGAGAAGAGGTGTTTTGATTGGCAGTCCTGAGGGGGAGGGCCCTGGTGAACCCCTTTCAACTTAAGAGGGTGGGAGAGAGATGATGCACCTAAAGATAAGTGGGGGCTTTTGCAGGAATAGCGGGCAATGGATGCTGGAAATGTGAACAACTGTTCTCTACATGTGTCTCACAGACTGTCATCTTTGTGTGTTTGCCTAATGGGGTTTCCTCTGCCTGGAATGCCCTTACCTTCAGCATTGCCCACCTAAATCTAAGCTGGCCTTTCAAGTCTCCCCATGTCCCCTTGCTCTGCGATTCCTCCACCCCAAGCTGGCTCAGGGCATCCCCGCTTCATTTCCTCATCTTCTTATTGGACCACAGCACTTACTGTTGGGCCTTGGATTTGGGGTCACTTGGATTTATGTTGGTCTCACCTCCGAGGCTAGGCCTCCTTGGAGAGCACCAAGGCAGTCTTTACTGTTTTGGGGCCTTCCTGGGCCCCAGCCCTGCAAGCGGTGCCTGTCGTTGGAGACACTTGATACATTTTGTTTAACTGAATAGGCTACGTAAAGAGAACAAGCTGTTTTTAAGCCCCCTCAAATATTTCACAAGCACTATTTACACACTTGAGAATGTGTTCCAGTCACTCTAGGCTATTCATTAGAACAGGTCCCTTAAGCAACTCTCCAAGTTGGGCTGAAGTAGCTGTTTTGCACTTAGGAAGGGCGATTGGAATCAACATTGCAGTCATGGTGTCTCCACCTCAGGCTGCTTCTTCAGCTTAACCAAACAAGTGTGTTCCCAAACTCAAGACTGATCAGGGCTTGGTGGGGGATTAACATTTATGTGGTTCTAGAAAGAGGACTCAACTGGGCCAAAGCAAACCTCTGTCAGTGCTGCTCCACCTCCCAAGCTAGTCTTCCCCATGACTTAGGGCTGTCTGCTTCCTCTGGTTCACTCCTCACCTCCATGCAAAAGAAATCTCTTTTGTTTTCTAAATCCTCAGGTGAGGTGGAAAGCTTCTAAATTACCATCAGGTGCTTGAATGACCTGAAAACCTCTTTATGAGGTGGTAGGTGGTGGTTATCCAGCCTGGCTTACACGCCTCCTTGTGAGATGGTCCTTTATATTTTTGAATACCTCTGATTATGAAAACATTCTTACACCAAACCACGACTGCTTTCCTATCGCTTCTGCCTTGTGTTGTGGAGTCATGCACAACATTGAGACAGGTCTCAGGTCTTTTGCGTGTGTGTGTGGAAGTGGGGAGAGAGAGAGAGCAAGAAAGACAGCTGGGAAGGCCTATAGTGATCAATCTAGGTCAATGGTTGTTAACAAGTTTTCTTTTTTTCAAGATATTCAGGAACAATAAGCATATTTAGGGGACGCATTTTTTCCATTCACAGCTAAGATGGGACTTGATAGTTGGGTAAACGCATATTTGCATAATTCCCTTAGGTTAAGACCCACTGAAATGAAAAGGAACCAATGCCAGAAAAATAGATATCTTCTATTATCTTCTATCTTAAACTAGGTTCAGGCCACAGTAGCCTACCACAATCTCATCTCCATATGCAAAATAACGTAAACCCAAGGAAAAATGAAGATACCAAGATGCACAACTACACCCCCTCCTCACCCCCACAAAAGGCCAATTACCTAGGTTTTCTAGCTGTTGCTCCAAGGGCTGGATTTTCTTTTCTTTTTTTAAACAAGATCTTCTAAATGGGAAGATAGGCAGTCTGTTTTTAGTTCTACTGGTGGTTATTTTTATGATGTTAAACACCATGCCTATGCCTATAATTCTCAATATTTCAGCTTCAAAAGTGAAATTGTGTCTGATTCACCCTCTGAGAGATGAGAAAATTGTCACCTCTCCTTTTTACCTCTTGATTTTTTGGTCTTCAGTTTTTGTCCCTATGTATTTTAGATGAATTATTATTGTTTTTACACTACATAGCTTTTCTTTCAAGAATTATATCTGTCAAGAGTCTTACCTCAAAGGCCCAGGCCCAGTTTCACAAGTGAATGGATTATTTCAAAGTTGCAAGGAGCAGATAATTCCTATGCTATTTAAATTATTTCAGAGCAAAAAAAAAAAAAAAAAGGAAACCATCCGATTAAAAAAATTTTTTTTCTGGTGTTTAGATAATACATAGATAACATTTTTTATTTAAAAATTCAACAATATGATGGATAAACACAATGTGGTACATAGGCACCATGAAATATTATTCAGCCTTACAAAAGAAATTCTCACACATGCCCCAACACAGATAAGGATTGAAAACATGATGCTAAATAAGCCAGACACAAAAGCACAAACACTGTATGATTACACTTGTATGAGGTACCCAGAGTAGTTAAATTCACAGAGACATAAAGTAGAATATTGGTTGATGGGCCGGGCGTAGTGGGTCACGCCTGTAATCCCAACACTTTGGGGGACTGAGGCAGGGGGATCACGAGGTCAGGAGTTCGAGACCGGCTGACCAACATGGTGAAACCCCGTCTCTACTAAAACTACAAAAATTAGGTGGGCGTGATGGCAGGCACCTGTAATCCCAGCTACTCAGGAGATTGAGGCAGGAGAATCGCTTGAACCCGGGAGGCGGAGGTTGCAGTGAGCCGAGATGGCGCCACTGCACTCTAGCCTGGGTAACAACAGAGCGAGACTCCATCTCAAAAAACAAAAAAACAAAAACAAACAAACAAACAAAAAGAATATTGGTTGATGGGCTGAGGGGAGCGGGAATGGGGAGTTAGTGTTTAATGGGTATGAAGTTTCAGTTTGGGAAGATGAGAAAATTCTGGAGACAGATGGTGCTGATGGTTGCAAATCAATATGAATGTACTTAGTGCCATTGAAGGGTACACTTAAAAACAGCTAAAGTAGTAGATTTTGTTATGTATATGCCACCACGATACAAAAATTCAGCTATATAGGCTGGGCACGGTGGCTTACGCCTATAATCCCAGCACTTTGGGAGGCCAAGGTGGGCAGATCACCTGAGGTCAGGAGTTCGAGACCAGCCTGGCCAACATGGCAAAACCCCGTCTCTGTTAAAAATACAAAAACGTTAGCCAGCCATGGTGGTGTGTGCCTGTAATCCTAGCTACTTGGGAGGCTGAGGCAAGAGAATCGCTTGAACCCAGGAGGCAGAGGTTGCAGTGAGCTGAGGTTGTGCCACTGCACTCCAGCCTGGGCTACAGAGCAGGACTCTGTCTTAAAAGAAAAAAAAAAATAAGCTATGTAGAAGTACGTTGTTTCAAAGTGAAAATTCACCATCTTCCTCCTTTCACTCACCCATTTCTATTCCTCTCCCTAGAGGTAATAATTAATATAGCTATACCAAAATTTATTTAATTAGGCTTTACTGAGGATATTAAGGTGTGTCTAGATGTTTGCATTGACAAACAATGCTGTAATGAACATCCTAAAAATAAACTTTGTGTAATGTTGTTCCTGGACCAAACCGAGGATTGGGCTGCTATTTCTCATGCCCAATAACGAGATGCAGATGAACTGGGGAGGAAGAGAGTTTTTATTTCTGTAACCAGTCACAGGGAGAAGGCCTGGAAATTATCACCAGATCAACTCAAAATTACAAAGTTTTCCAGAGCTTATATACCTTCTAAGCAATATGTCTACATGTAAGTGTGCATTCATCTAAAGACATATGTGATTAAATTCTTTTTTTTTTTTTATGAGATGGAGACTCACTCTGTCACCCAGGGGGAAGTGCAGTGGCACGATCGCTGCTCACTGCAACCTCTGCCTCCTCCTGGTTCAAGCGATTCTCTTGCCTCAGCCTCCCGAGTAGCTGGGATTACAGGCGTGCCCCACCACGCCCAGCTAATTCTTGTATTTTTAGTAGATACTGGGTTTCACCACGTTGGTCAGGCTGGTCTCGAACTCCTGACCGCGTGATCCGCTGGCCTCGGCCTCCCAAAGTGCTGGGATTACAGGCGTGGGCCACTGCGCCCAATAATTAACTTCTTTTAATCTATAACTAAGGTCTGAGTCCTGAAGACCTTCCTCTAGAGACTCGGTAAATTTACTTAATCTAAATGGGTCTAGGTGCTGGGGTGATTACCCTTATCTTGTCTGTTGCTAAATCATAGAGGTTTGGGGAGTTCCCTCAGACCTCCAATAAACTTGTTTGTGGAGGCCTGGGGAGTTTCTTCAGACCCCCAGTAAAACTATTTTAATCATAAATAGGTCCTGTTAAGAATTCCTTCGTTATGGCCAGGCGCAGTGGCTCACACCACCTGTAATCCCAGCACTTTGGGAGGCCGAGGTGGGTGGATCACATGAGGTCAGGAGTTTGAGACCAGCCTGACCAATATGGTGAAACTTCATCTCTACTAAAAATATGAAAATTAGCTGGGCGTGGTGGTGTGATGGCGGGCACCTGTAGTCCCAGCTACTCGGGAGGCTGAGAGAGGAGAATCACTTGAACTCGGGGGGCGGAGGCAGCAGTGAGCCAAGATGGTGCCACTGCACTCCAGTCTGGGTAACAGAGTGAGACTCCGTCTCAAAAAAAAAAAAAAAAAAAAAAAAAAATCCTTCATTATTTTGTCATGGTTTAAGGCCCAGGAAAGGCCTAGGCAAAACTCTTGGTGGGCTTTTGTTACATCTCAACCTTTGTAGAAGGGCACTGACTTTTAATATTTAACTTAACCACTCAGTCAGTACTGAAACAGTTGTTATGGAGGCCTGTGTTAGTGAGACCTGGCCTGCCACAATACGTATACCCTCAATATACTGCGAGGTCAAAAGCTATGTGCATTTTATTAAGTAGGTTAGGTTTAAATTTTTAATTCATATAGTTCAAAATACCAGAAGTTCAAAAGATTACACAGTGAAAAGCCACCTCCCATCCTTTCCCCTAGGAACCTGGTTCCCCTCCTCAAAAGTGACCAGTTACATCCTTTTAAATATATATTCTAGTCATGTGCAAGGGAAACTGCTAAAAATGCAAATGATACTGGTTTATGCACTTTAAATTTGATAGCTATTGCCAAATGGCCCTCCAAAGAGATTGTACCCATTTATACACCATCCATCAGCAATGTTTGAGAGTGCCTGTTTCTGCATTCCCTCATCAACACAGCATACGAACAAACTTTACTTCTTTGTTAATCTGATTGATGAAACATGGTATCTCATTTAATTTGTAATATTATGAGTAAAACCGATGTTTACTTAAGCTGGGTTACTTCTCCTGCCTCCCTCTTCAGCTTCTTTTCCACAACTCTCTCACAGCTACCCTTCAGCTAGGCTGAATAGGAGACACCTGTTCTTTTTTCACTCCTTCTTGTCTCTGCTCTGGTTGTGTTCTCTGGGCGCTCCTGCTAAGCCTCCTGACACAGCAAGTCGGATGCAGTGTCCTTCCTTCCTCTGTGCTTCCTCTCATCACAGCATTGGTCATGTTGCTTTCTGTCTATTTCTGTTTTCCTGTCTGCCACCTCTAGACGGTGAGCACTGGAACTAGATCTTTTCTCTCTCTTAAGCTATTGTTTATCACTGTTATCATCAGTAAATATGAAATGAGTGGATGAATGGACAGTCGACAGTTTCAAATTGAGGTAAAAAAATATAGGTATTCCATATAACTGATTGAAAGAGATTCACCTTTTTATAGTATAAGAATATAATATATATGGAAGGTGGCAATTCAAATCAGTGGCAAAATAGTGGGTTATTCAATAAGTAGTGTTGAGCTAATTGGTTAACTATCATAATTGAGGAAAATCACTTTATGTCTTTATCTTACACCCATGTAATTTCCAGGTGGATATGTTAAATATAGTTAAATGTAAAGAGAAAGCATTAAAAAATCAAAATAAATTATGCATAAGTATCGATCCATTTTCAGGATAAGGAAGCCTTTTCTAAGACTGACACCAAGACGGAAACCTTAATGAAAAAGATTAATAGATTTCATTATGATTTTAAACTTACACATATGCAAAAAGAAAGAAACAAAACTGAAAGGCTAATTAATGCACAGGAAAAACTTATTTATTTATTTATTTTTGAGACAGAGTCTCACTCTGTCGCCCAGGCTGGAGTGCAGTGGCACGATCTTGGCTCACTGCAAGCTCCGTCTTCCTGGTTCAAATGATTCTCCTGCTTCAGCCTTCTGAGTAGCTGGGATTACAGGCATGCGTCATCACGCCCAGCTAATTTGTGTGTTTTTAGTAGCTAGGATGGTCTTGATCTCCTGACCTCGTGATCTGCCTGCCTTGGCCTCCCAAAGTGCTGGGATTACAGGCATGAGCCACTGTGCCCGGTCAACTATTTTTTAAAATATTCAAATGACAAGTGGTCAGATTCATTAATATGGAAGGTCCTATTAAAAATGCATAAGAAGGCCGGGGGGCTGTGGCTCACACCTGTAATCTTAGCACTTTGGGAGGCCGAGGTGGGCAGATTGCCTGAGCTCAGGAGTTCAAGATCAGCCTAGGCAACATGGTGAAACCCCGTCTCTATTAAAATACAAAAAATGAGCCGGGCGTGGTCGTGCATGCCTGTAATCCCAGCTACTCGAGAGACTGAGACAGGAGAAATGCTTGAACCCAGGAGGCAGAGGTTGCAGTGAGCCGAGATTGCACTATTGCACTCCAGCCTGGGCGACAGAGCGAGACTCTGTCTCAAAAAACAAAAACAAAAACAAACAAACCAAAAAAAAAAAAAAAAACAAAACAAAAAAAAACATAAGAAAAAGAAAGACTTATTCAGAGAAAATTAAGTGAAGTTCAGGAATAGGCAACAAAATAAGAAATATTTGTTCTTAGAAAACAAGATACCATATGTTCTCACTTATAAGTGGGCGCTAAACATTGGGTAAACAAAGACCTAAAGAGGGATACAATAGACACCTGGGACTACTATGGGGGCGGTGGAGGCGGAAGGGGTGAGGGCTGAAAAACTACCTGTTGACTACTATACTCATTGCCTGGGTGATGGGATCATTTGTACTCCAAACCTCAGTGTCATGCAATATGCCCACATAACAAACCTACAGATGTACCTCCTGAATCTAAAATAAAAGTTGAAATTCAAAAAAAGAGAAATACTTGTTCCTGCATGAATGAAATAAACACATAGAAGAATATTCAATCTCACTAGTAATCAATGAAACATCCACTAACACAACATTTTTCATCTAACAAATTAGCAACAATGATAATTTTCCATGTTGGCAATTATGTGAGAAAATAACACCATCATAGCCTGGGAGTGTAAATTCATGCAGTCTTTCCCAGTATGCATTAAGAGCCTCTCCTTTTTGACCTAGATCACTTCTATAAATCTTATCAAAGGGAAATAATCAGAAATATAGACAAAGATTCAGCTGCAAGGATATTACAGTGGCATATTTATAGTGGTGAGAAATTGAAAGCAATCTAAACGTCCAACAATAAAATTGAATAAATAAATTATGGCGCATTCATTGGCTAGAATACAGGCATTAAAATAATCATATTGAAGACCGTTTAAGGACACAAGAAAGTGTTTATAATGTATTGTTAAGTTTAAAAGTCAATTTCAATAGAATGAAACCAATATTGTTTTTCAAAACATATGAGTCTATTATGTGTTTGTGCAGAAAAATCCTGAAAAGAAGAGCCTGAGGAGTCCCTCCATGCAGGTCACTCTCTCCCCAGGGGGGCACTTTCGGTGAGCTCCAGCAGAAGCTCTGATAGCAACAGCTGGGGCAGACAGCCCTGGGAGAGTCTCTGCTTCCACTGCAGGACCTGTGGGAAGAGGCCAAGTGGCCCCAAAAGTCACTGTAGACAAAATCAAGAAGTGGCTGCTGCCAGAGCTGATAATGTCATGTTCACGGGCTCCTAGATAATATTAATAGTAGCTAACATTTGTTGGGTGCTTATTTACTGGACACTTGATACACATTTTCTTTTCCTCTTTTTTTTTTTTTTTTTTTTTTTTTGAGATGAAGTTTCGCTCTTGTTGCTGAGGCTGGAGTGCAATGACGCCATCTTGGCTCACTGCAACTTCTGCCTTCTGGTTTCAAGTGATTCTCCTGCCTCTATCTCCCAAGTAGCCCAAGTAGCTGGGCCTACAGGCATGTGCCACCACGCCCAGCTAATTTTTGTATTTTTAGTAGAGACGGGGTTTCACCTTTTTGGTCAGGCTAGTCTCGAACTCCTGACCTTAAATAATCCGCTTGCCTTGGCCCCAAAGTGCTGGGATTATAGGTGTGACTCATCATGCCTGGCTGCGTTTTCATTTAGTGTTCTTAACATCCTGAAGAAATATCTCTAAGACAAGTATTAATCTCCCCACGTTATCCATGAGGAAACTGAGGTCCAGAAAGTTTAGGTGACTTATCCAAGGTCACAAAGCTAGGAAGTAGGTGGGCAAGTTAGGCATTAAACCCAGGTAGATGTCTGACTCCAGAGCCTACATCTGCATACAGGAAGCATCTTATTTTTTATTACTATGGCAAGAGGGGAGAGGGAATGATAATGAATAAATGAAAAACACTAAGGAAATGAATGAAAGTTGCTTCTGGAGTTAGATCCTTTTGAGAACAGGACCCCATGACTTTCATGAACTTGCCCAGAATAGTCTCTGTCCTCAGTGACTATGGTCATTGTTATGGAATGGAACAAACTGCAAATCCCTCGTGTCCTGCCAGATACCACAGTGGAGACCCCCTCTTTGTGTTCTGGGCATGGTTAGGATCTGGCCTGGGTTAACAATTCCCTCTGCTTCCTGCTGAAGGCAGACCCAGTGGGGGCAGCTGGGGACAGGCCCAGTGAGATCTTAAAGGTTCCCAAAATAGGAATAGCTATTTCTCTTGTATTCAGGGACAAGCCTGTAAAATGGGACTTTACCATCTTTGGTGCCATCTGTCACAGAATTTTTTGGGCTGTACCAGCCCCACCCCCAGCAAGGCTCACATTATCCAGGCAGTGCCCTCTTCAGCAACCTATGCCTCTTCTCCACTTAAGACCCCTGCCCAGCCTATGCCCCCTTTCCCAGCCAGTGCACCCTTCCACAACTGTGCCCAATCCCCAGCCATCCCCCCATACCCTGTGAACCCCTTGCCTAGTAAGTGTCTCCGCCCCCAGCCAGGTGCCCTCCCCTCTTCAAAAGCGAGGAATCTCTTTTTCATCCTATACCAACTTATATACCCTATGCCAACTAGGCTCCCTTCAGCAATGTCACCAGCCTATTCCCCCTTCCTTGCCCAGCTGCACTTCCTTAACCTTGCTCCTCAGTCGATTTCCTTTCTAGACCTAGGCCTCCTTTCTCAGGGAGTCCCCCTTCCCCACCCGATCCCCACCCTATGCTGCCTGCCCTTCTCTCATCAGGAGCCCCGAACCTGCCTGTTCCCTGGAACCCAGTCATGCCCACTTTCTCAGCCAGGCCCCCTCACTTAGCCAGGCCCCTTCCATCCATTTATACCTTTCCTCCCAGGTTGGCCCCTTCCCAAGCCAAGGCCACTTCTCCAGTCAGGTCACCTTGCCCTGCTAGGCATGCTTCCCCTATATCTACTGATACAGCCTCCCCAGTCAGGCCCCATTTCCCAGCCAGTACTGCCTTCTGCAGCAACCCTACCCAGGCTCTCTGCCCCAGCTTGTTGCCTCTCCCCAGCCTGTGCCCCCGGACAGGTAGGCCCTCTTTGGCAACCAGGCAGCCTTCCCGAGCCTGAACTCCTGTCTCTAGCTGGTCCTGGATCATGAAGGAAATCTACCCCGGCCAGAGCCCCTTCGCCTGCCAGGTCCCCTTTGCCCAATATCCCTATCTCCAGGCAGGTTCCACGACCCAACTTTATTTTCCTTGCTCAGCTTGTGTCCGCTTGCCCAGGGCCCCTTTCCCCAGCCAGACTCTCTTCCTCAAGCTGTGTCTTTAGATTGGCCCCTTTCTTAGCCATCTGACCAGTCTGTGCGCACCTCTCTGCCCTCTAACCACTTACTACTGCTAGGTTCCCAGTCTGTGTCTCGGTGGGGCTTCCTCCTCATCCTGTACCCACACTGGATGCCCCTCCTTCCTTCCTCTCCCCAGGCCAGCCTCAATCCCAGCCAGAGCTTATTCCCCAACCTGAGACCCTGCTGACAGCCTCCATAGGCACTCTGCCCTTCCCCAGCCCAGGCCTTTTATCAACTCTATGTCCCCTTCCCACAGCCAGGCACCCATCCCCAGCCTTTCCCCTTTTCAACTGGACCATTTTTCCCAGGAGTTGCCCCTTTGCTGGCCTTTCCCAGCCAGCACTTCCTTCCGCAGTCAGGCAGTTCTCCCTCACCTGCCCAGTGGCCTCCCTAGCCATGCAACCTTTCCCACCAGGATCCCTTCACTCACATGTGCCCCATGCTAAGCCAAGTCTGCTTCCCCAGCTAGGAACGCTTTCCTAGCCGTGCCCCTCCTGCAGCCAAGCTCTCTTCACGCAATATGCCCTCTGCCCCAGTCTGTGCTCCTTTTTCCAGGCAGGCCTCCTTCCACAACCTTCGCCTGACCAGGCCTCTTATCCAGCCTATTGCCTCTACCCCAGCCAGACGCCATTCCTATCCTGTGTCCCCCTCCACAACTAAGCCCATTTTCTCAACCACGTGCCCTTCCTCAGCCAACTTCCCGTCAGGTGGAGAGGCTCTCATTCCCAGGCATGATCTCTTTCCCAGCAAGCTCTCTCCACCTGCTAGGCCCCTTCTCCCAGCCAGGCCCACTAAACTGCCTATGATCCCATCTCTAGCCTATGTCCTTCTCGGTATTCAAACCTCTCCCACCACCAGGTTCCCTTTCCTAGTCTGTGCCTCCCTCCCCAGCCCCTTCCGCTGTCAGAGTCCGCCTCCAGTTAGGCAACCTTTCCCTAAGGGGTCTTTTTACCCCACGATCCTCCCTACCCCACACCCATCTGTCTTCCATAGATTGTGCCAGCCTCTCAAGACTGTGGTCCCTTTACAAGACAGGCATATACCCACGTCTGGGACCCTTCCTCAGTCTCGCCCTCTCCGCCAATCTATGTCCTTCTCCTCAAGTCTATGTCCTCCTCCCCAGCTTATGCTTGCTTTCCTGCTAGATCTCCTTCACTGATCCAGTGCCTTCTCCAGCCTGGACTCCATTGGACAGCCCATGTCCCCTCCTCCAGCCAGGTGTCCTTCCCCAGCCTTTCCTCTCATTAACAGCTAGGAACACCTTTCTCATCCTTTGGCTCCTAACTCAACTGGGCCTCCTTCCCTTGACCAGCCAGTTCTTCCCTAACCAGCTCCCTCCACCCCAGCTCACCCTATTATGCCCCTTCCAGCCAGGCTTCCTTGCCCACCCCGTGTCCCAGTCCATAGCCAGGTTCCCTTGCCCAGCCTTGTCCCCTTCCTCTGCCTGTGCCTCCCTAGCCTGTTCCCTCTTCCCCAACATCTTCCTCTTTGCCCTGCCAAGGCCACTCCCATACTTGGCCCCTTTGGTCACCTAAGCCTGCATCATCAGCCTGGCCACCTCTCCCAGCCAGTGTTCCCCTACCCTTGCAGCCAGGTCCCCTCTCCCCCCATCCCAGGCAGGTTTCCTTCTTCCATGACCCCTCCACACCATATGTCACTTCTTCAGCCTGTGTGCCCTCCCCAGTGAGGCTCTCTTCCCTATCCAGGCCCAATTTCCCAATTCCCTTCAATTCCCCTGGCCAGGCAGGTTGCCTGAGCCATTTCCCCATTCAATAGCCAAAGTCCCATTGCTCATTGAGTTGCCCCCTGGTCAGCCTATTCCTCCTTGTATAGGCAGTGACTCTTTCTTGACCCAGCCCCCTTGCCTGACCTTTTCTCCACCCAACTCCACCCCTGCCAGGACCCATTCTCCAGACTGTAGCCCAGTTCCCAAACAGCTTCCCTTCCCAAGCCAGGCCCCCTTCCTCTCCTTCTCCAGCCTGCCCCAACTGGGCCACCTTCTACCAGGAACCCTTCACCAGCCCATGCTCCAGCCTCCAGCCTGGACCCTTTCCAGGCATCCTCCCTCAGCCAGGCCTTCTTTCCTAGCCTGTGCCCCCCTACCCAGCTGGGCCTCTTTGTCCATGAAGGTCCCCTACCCTAGCCAGGCCTCTTCTTTTAGCTTGTCACCCCCCCCCCGACCCTATGTAGCTCACTGAAGTAGAGCACCTTTCCCATTTCTAGAGCACTTCGCCAGCCTTTGCCCCTGTCCCCACTCAGCAACCACCACCCTGCCACCCCCAACAGGCCTATGCTCCCTAACCCTCCAGGATTAGTAGATCCTGGGATATAAACTCTATATGAAGTTAGCTACACAAAAACAGAGAAGCAGGTATTTTTTAAATGGTTTTTATTTTTGAACAAACTACATGTTTAAAAACTTTTAAAAACATATATATTTTATCTTAGAGCATTTGGAATGTAGAAAGAATTTCCAAAATTAATCTCACTGAATTACAGAAAGTAAAGATTAAAATTTTCATAAGTTGTTGACTGTAAATCATTTCACTTTATATTCTTTTGGAAAATTCAAGGATATTAACAAGTCTCAAATAACAAAAGTATATTGTTTACTTTTTTGTCTCATGTCAGTTATTGATATAACAAAATAGAATAAAACTTTAATATTTTAAAGGATCTTTTTAGATATTTCTCTCTCTCTAAGAAATAAGGAAAGTTGTTACATTCATATCTTTCACATTTCATACCAGATGATATAACAAGGTGGATCAAGTACTTGAATAAAGTCATAGCCTTTTATATCTCTAAGAATAAAGGAAACTTACTCGATTCAGATCTTCACCCCTTAGAGTAAGTAAATTACCTATCAATGTGTCTCTTTTTTCTTTATACCAGTTGTAAAGGTAATGAAACATATCAACTATTTGAATAAAGTCATATATCTTCCTACCTTTAGTAAAGGAAATTAAGTTTAGATCTTTCACATGTTAGAGTAAACCTTATCTAGCCTATCAGTTAATCTAAATTTACTTTCTCTATTTAACAGATTTACCTTACATGTTTAACAAATGCTGTTATTTAGAATTAGCAAACATGGGAGCAACTAAAGTTAATTAGGAACCACATAAGTTTTGATGAAAAAAACAAAACAAAGTACCAGCGGATCTCTTGTTCATAACTTGAGACATCTCCTGAGTAGCCCAGCTTAAGTAAAAAGCAAACCATGACAATCTTTCCCCCCAAAACTCCGCAAAAGGCCTTCACAAGGCATTTTGATCACATAAACTCCAATTTTGTCTAAGTAATCCAAGATATTCATAGGAAAACCTGAAGACTCCCCGAGCTAGTCTACTAGATTTATTTTTCCCAGAACACATGAAACTTAACATTTCCTTTTTTTCCTTTTTTTTTTTTTTTTTTTTGAGATGGAGTCTCGCTCTGCCTTCCACGCTGGAGTGCAAAGGCACGATCTCGGCTCACTGCAACCTCCGCCTCCCAGGTTCAATTGATTCTCCTGCCTCAGCCTCCCAAGTAGCTGGGATTACAGGCGCCCGCCACCACGCCCGGCTAATTTTTTATTTTTTTGAGACGGAGTCTCACTGTCTTCCACGCTGGAGTGCAAAGGCACGATCTCGGCTCACTGCAACCTCCGCTTCCCATCAAGCGATTCTCCTGCCTCAGCCTCCCGAGTAGCTGGGATTACAGGCGCCCGCCGCCACGCCCGGCTAATTGTTGTATTTTTGTAGAGACGGGGTTCCACCATGTTGGTCAGGCTGGTCTCGAACCCCTAACCTCGTGATCCGCCCGCCTCCGCCTCCCAAAGTGCTGGGATTACAGGCGTGAGCCACCGCGCCCGGCCAACATTTCCATTTTTATCGTTAAGTTATGCACAACATGACCAAATCTTAGTCGGTGAGGGAGGTAAAGACCCTTATGGGCAAGAAGAGGTTAGCCCTTATCAAACGTATGCCCCTCTGGTGGTGCAATGCAGAGATTTCCCTCATATTTCCAGGGAATTTCCCTCGAATTTCATTTCCCACCCCGTGAAAGCAGCAGGGTTAGGAAAGCGGGGGCGGGGCCGGGGGGATAGTTATGATCAAAAGGAAGGGGGGGAAAAAAAAAAACAAACAACTGAGAAAAGCAAAGGGGGAAAATAAACTGAGCCTACTGAGGAGATGCGGCGAAGGAAAGGCTTCCGCGGGGCCGCTCGGTGCCTCGGGGCCTACCGGAGACGCGGGAGCGCGCCCCCGGCGGCGCCGGCCTCGAGCGGTCTCACGGAGTTGTAGTGCTCGCCGAGGCTGTAGGCGTAGTGCAGGTAGACCAGGATGATCGGCTTCTTGACGTACTCCTCCCCGATGACCAAGGTGGGCGAGTTGGCCTGGATCACCTCGATGGGGGTCTTCAGGACGTGCGACAGGGCCCTCAGCTCCAGCTGGCCTCCCCATGCCGCGGTGCGCACGATGTTGTCGCAGTAGATCATGAAGTCGTCGTAGCCGAAGGGGTCGCCGGTCTCCGGGTTGCTGAAGAAGGGCAGGAACTCGTCGACGTGCTTCTGCATGTAGCTGGCGGTGCGGCAGCGCAGCATCTCCACCGACACGCTGAACACCAGCTGGTCTTGGATGGCGCGGTACATGCAGTGGCCGTCGGCCGGGATCTCCTTCATCTCCAGACCTCTGGCTCCCAGGATGTCGGCGAGCTTCTCCTCCTCCTCGCGCCTGAAGCCGGCCAGGTGCTCGGACATCTCGGCCTGGAAGATGCTCTCCTGGCGCTCCCTCTCCTGGGACTCCATTCTTTCTCGCTTTCTCTGGGCTTTGGAGGGGCGGGGAGGCCGGTTTTCCAGATCCATCTTGGCCAGGTCTTCGACGACAGATTCAACGCTACTGTCGTCCTGGAACTTCTCCAGCTCCTGCCGGTGCTTCTGCGCCATCTCGGCCTCCATGCGGGCCACGTCTTGGAGCAACTGCTTTCTTTTCTTCTTATCGGTCTTGGGGACCGAGTTTTTTAAGCTCTGGATCTGGGCCTGCAGCTCCTTCTTCTCGCGTTGGTGGCGGCGCAGTATGCGCTGCTGTTCACTCTTCGGATCATCCATGATGTTGAATGGCAAGCGGGAGTTCAAATATGCTGACAGTTCAAGTACCAAACAGACCAGAAGTCCTCAGCTTGCCCTAACGGTCGCTCTCTTTCACCTCAGCCGGCTCTAACCGCCGCTCTTGGCTCACCTCAGCCACCGCTTCCCCTCCCCCATTCACATTCTTCCCTGCCATTGGTTACTGTGTCTCCATGGCCACGCCCCCGCAGGCATGCCCAGTGCTAGGATTGGCTGTTGAGAGACAGACGTATGCGCCCATTGGACCCCACAGCAAAGGTTTTTGGCGGGATTCAAATATGGCCTTCCTGCAATGTGTGTGGCAGTTGGGCTTGTAGAGTCTTTCGCTGATTGACAGCCCAGTTCATTTCCAAGTCTGCACACAATGCAGGCAGTAGCCATACTTGACAGCCACACGACAGATACTACACCGCTGAATGTGCTCTAACCCTGGACTTGGCATTGCCCCTACTGTTGAGGAAGCAGTGCGTTTTTCTCCAGTCTTTCAGGTCCCTTAACCAGGGAACCATTAACTTTTGTGCATCAAAGGACATTTCCCTACATTCCTGCAAACACAGTCCTTTCAGTTTACTCTTTTTTTTTGCCGGGGTGGGGGGCGGGGAATGGAGTCTTGCTCTGTCGCCCAGGCTGGAGTGCAGTGGTGCAATCTCGGCTCATTGCAACCTCTGCCTCCCGGGTCCAAGCGATTCTCCTGCCTCAGCCTCCCGGGTAGCTGGGACTACAGGCGCCTGCCACCATGCCCGGCTAATTTTGGTAGTTTTGGTAGAGACGAGGTTTTGCCATGTTGGCCAGGCTGGTCTTAAACTCCTGACCTCAGGTGATTTACTCACCTCGGCCTCCCAAAGTGCTGGGATTAAAGCGTGAGCCACTGTGCCCAGCCACAAGTTTTTATTTTAGCCATTTTGATAAGTGTGAAGTGGTATCTCATTGTGGCTTTAATTTATAGTTCCCTAATGGGTAATGATGTTCCTCTTTTTATGTGCTCATTTGCCATCTATGCCATATCCTTTTCAGTATAATGTTTATGTCATTTGCCTATTTTCTCTCTCTTTTCTTTCTTTTTTTTTTTTTTTTGAGACGGAGTCTCGCTCTGTCGCCCAGGCTGGAGTGCACTGGCCGGATCTCAGCTCACTGCAAGCTCTGCCTCCCGGGTTTACGCCATTCTCCTGCCTCAGCCTCCGGAGTAGCTGGGACTACAGGCGCCCGCCACCTCGCCCGGCTAAGTTTTTGTATTTTTTTTAGTAGAGACGGGGTTTCACCGTGTCAGCCAGGATGGTCTCGATCTCCTGACCTCGTGATCCGCCCGTCTCGGCCTCCCAAAGTGCTGGGATTACAGGCTTGAGCCACCGCGCCCGGCCTTTCTCTCTCTTTTCTTTTTGTTTTAGTGATGGGGTCTAGCTCTGTCACCGAGGGTGGAATGCAGTGGCATGATCATGGTTCATTGCAGCCTCAAACTCCTGGGATCAGGTTCAGATGATCCTCCCACCTCAACCTCCTGAGTAGCTGGGACTACAGGCACCACCATGCTTGGCTAATTTTGGGGATTTTTTTTTTTTTTCCAGATGCAGTGGCTCACACCTGTAATCCCAGCACTTTGGGAGGCCAAGGTGAGAGGATCTCTTGAAGTCAGGAGTTCCAGACAAGCCTGGGCAACATGGTAAAGCCCCATCTCTACCAAAAATACAAAAAATAAGCCAGGTGTGGTGGTGTGTGCCTGTAGTCCCAACTACTCCTGGGGGCTGAGGTGGGAGGATAGCTTGAGCCTGGAAAGCAGAAGTTGTAGTGAGCCAAGACAGCAGCACTGCACTCCAGTCTGGGCTCAAGTGATCCTCCACCTCTGCCTCTCAAAGTGCTGGGATTACAGGTGTGAGACACCACACTCAGCCCTTCATCTGCCTATTTTCTTTCTCTCTCTCTCACTCTCTTTCTTCCTCTCTCTCTCTCTCTCTTACTCTCTTTCTCCTTCCTTCCTTCCTTCCTTTCTTTCTTTCTTTCTTTTTTTTTTTGAGACAGAGTCTTGCTCTGTTGCCCAGGCTGGAGTACAGTGGCATGATCTGGGCTCACTGCAGCCTCCACCTTCTGGGTTCCAGCAAGTCTCATGTCTCAGCCTCCTGAGTAGCTGGGACTACAGGTGCACACCACCACACCCGGATAATTTTTGTATTTTTAGTAGAGACAGAGTTTCACCATGTTGGCCAGGCTGGTCTTGAACTCCTGAGCTCAAGCGATCCTCCTGTCTTGGCCTCTCAAAGTGCTGGGACGACTGCACGCACCACCATATCCAGCTAACTTTTTGTTTTTATTTTTTTTACTTTTTGTAGAAATGGGGGCTTTGTTATGTTGCTCAGGCTGGTTTCAAACTCCTGAGCTCAAGCGATCCTCTCACCTCAGCCTCCCAAAATGCTGAGATTACAGGTGTGAGCCACTGTGCCTGGCCAGGATTTTTGTAGGAATCATGTTCAAGCTGTATATCAATTTGGGGAGAATTGACATCTTTACTATGTTGAGTCTTCCAGTCCTTGAACACCTGGATATTTATCTCCATTTATGTAGATCTTCATTGATTTCTTTCAGTGACACTGTATAATTTTCAGCATATAAATCCTGTGCACATTTTGTTGGATTTACACTTAAGCATTTCTCTTTTTTTGAGTGATTGTAAATGGTATCGTATTTTTAGTGTTCACATGGTCATTGCTAGTATATAAAAATACAATTTTTAAAAAATTTATCTTGTGTTCTATGACCTTGCTTAACTAGCTAATTATTTCTAGGAGGTTTTTTTTTCCCCCCTTGATTCCTTGGAATTTTCTATGTAGACAATCATGTCATCTGTGAATAGGGACAGTTTTATTTCATCCTTTCCAGTAAGTGTGTCTTTTATTTCCTTTTCTTGCCTTATTGTGCTGATTACAACTTCCAGCACTATGTTGGATAAGAGTGGCAAGGGCAGACATCCTTGTTTTGTTCTTGATTTTAGGAGGAAAAGAATTTCGTCTTTCACTGGTAAGTATGATGCTAGCTGTAGGATTTTGTAGATGTTATTTATCTAGTTGAGGCCTTTCCCATCTATTCCTATTTTTCTGAGAGTTTTTGACATGAATGGGTATTGAATGTTGTCAATGTTTTTTCTGTATTGATATGCTAATATGATTTTTCTTCTATAACCTATTAATATGATAGATTACAGTGACTGATTTTTAAGTATTGACCTAGTCTTGCATTTCAGAAATAAACCCGATTTGGTCATAGTTTATCATTATTTTTATATGTTGAGGAATTCTTTTGGTAATTTAAAAAAGGATTAAAAAATATACATTCATGAGAGGTATTGGTCTGCAGTTTTCTTTTTTGGTACTGTTTTGTTTAGTTTTAGTGTCAGGGTAAATACTAACTTCACAGGAAGAGGAGGGAAGTGTTCCCTCCTCTTCTATTTTTTGGAAAGAGATTGTGTAAAATCAGTAGTAATTCTTCTTTAAACATTTGATAGAATTCTCCAGTGAAACCTTCAGGGCCAAGAGATCACTTTCTTGGGAGTTTTAAAATTAAAAAATATTTTTCCTTAATAGGACTAATCAAATTATGTATTTCATATTGAGTAAAATTTGGTAGCTTGTGTTTTTTGAGGAATTGGGCCATTTATTCTGAGTAGTCAAATTTATGTATGTAGAATTATTTGTACTATTCCATTTTTATTGTTTGATGTTGGGAGGATTTATAGTGGTATTCCCTGCTTTATTGGTAATTCGTGTTTCCTCTTTTGTTCTTTGTCAGTCTTGCTAGAGATTTGTCAATTTTATTGATCTTTTCAAAGAACTAACATGTTGCCTTATTGATTTTCCCCATTGATTTTCTGTTTCAAATTTCATTAATTTATGCTATTTATTATATTCTTCCTTCTGCTTGCTTTGGGTTTAGTTTGCCCTTCTTTTGCTAGGTTCTTGAGGTGGGAGCTTGGATAATTGATTTCAGACTTTTTGTCTTTTTCCAATGTATACACTTAATGATACAAACTTCCTTCTCAGTACTATTTTAACTGGTTCTTCCATGTTTTGATATGTTTAGTTTTCATTATCTTTCAGTTCAATGTACTTTTTGGTTTTCCTTGAGACTTTCTGGCCCATAGATTATTTACAAGTGAGTTATTAGCTTCCAAGTGTTTGTAGGTTTTCCTGTTATCTGTTAATGATTTCTACTTTGATTCTGATATGGTTTTGGTCTGTGTCCCTGCCCAAACCTCATGTTGAATTGTAATCCCCTCTGTTGGAGGTGGGGCCTGTGGGAGGCGATTGGATCATCGGGGCAGATTTCTCATGAGTGGTTTAGCACCATCCTCTTGGTACTGTCCTTGAGATTGTGAGTGAGTTCTTGTGAGATCTAGTTGTTCAAAAGTGTGTGGCACCTCCCCCAATCTCTTTCTTGCTCCTGCTTCCTCCAAGATTGGAAGTGTCCTGAGATCTCCCTAAAAAGCAGAGTTGCTATGGTTCCTGTACAGCCAGCAGAACCATGAGCCAATTAAATCTCCTTTCTCTTTTGTTTATCACTTACCCAGTCTCTGGTATTCTTCCTTTTTTTTTTTGAGATAGTCTCGCTCTGTCACCCAGGCTGGAGTGCAATGGGGCGATCTCGTCTCACTGCAACCTCCACCTCCTGGGTTCAAGCGATTCTCCTGCCTCAGCCTCTAGCAACTAATTTTTGTATTTTTAGTAGAGACAGGGTTTCATCATGTTGACCAGGCTGGTCTCGAACTCCTGACCTCAAGTAATCCGCCCACCTTGGCCTCCCAAGGTGCTGGGATTACAGGTATGAGCCACTGCACCCAGCTGGTGTTTCTTTTTCTGTTTTCTCTTTTTTTTTTTTGAGATGGAGTCTTGCTCCATCACCCAGGCTGGAGTGCAGTGGTGCAATCTCAGCTCACTGCAACCTCCGCCTCCTGGGTTCAAGCAATTCTCCTGTCTCAGCCTCCCAAGTAGCTGGGACTACAAGCACTTGTCACCACTCCCGGCTAACTTTTGTATTTTTAGTAGAGATGGGGTTTTACCCTGTTGGTCAGGCTGGTCTTGAACTCCTGATCTCGGGCGATCCACCCGCCTCGGCCTCCCAAACTGCTGGGATTACAGGCGTGAGCTACTGCTCCTGGCCCAGCCGGTATTTCTTTATATATAGCTATGCAAGAATAGCCTACCATAGATTTCTTTGTGGTTAGAGAACATATTTGTATATGATTTCCATTCATTTAAATTTGTTGGGGTTTGTTTAGTTTATGGCCCAGAATATGGCCTATCTTAATGTATGTTCCATGGGCACTTTAAAGAATTCATGTTTTGCTACTGTTGGGTGGGGTGTTCTAAAAATGTTTAGATCCCAGTGGTTCATGATGTTGTTGAATTCTTTTGTATCTTGCTGATTTTCTGTCAAATTCTTACGTTTATTGTTGAGAGAGGAGTTTTGAAGTCTCTGACTGTAATTGTAGCCTTTTCTATTTCTCCTTTCAGTTCTATCAGGTTTTGCTTTTCATATTTTGCACCTCTGTTGCAAATCCTATACATTTTAAGATCTTTGTATCTTCTTGGTATATCCATCCTTTTATCATTATTGGAAGTCTAGGCTTCCCACTCAGTCTTTGCTGGTGGGGGTGGGGCCACAGTTGTTTTTTCTCTGGTTATGGCTGGCGTAGAGTGATTATTGTCTAAAACTTTTCTGTCTTGCTAGGCTAATTCATTCCTAGTCCTTTGGCTGGAGAAAACAGGCTTTTATAGGGGCTCTTTTTGTCTGTGGCTGTTAGTGTATTTTTGGTTGCTGGCTTCTTTAACTTCAAGTCTACATGAATCAAAAAGAAAATTCATGTCTTTCCTCCTGTCCTGAAGACCCTATGTGGTCTGCCTTCTTTCCACTTTTTGGAGTCTTGTGTTGTTTTGTATATAATATCCAGAGTTTTTAGTTGTAATAGCAAGAGGAATAGGGCAAAGGATGTCTATTCCATCTTCTCCTATCTTATTTGAAATAAATGGAACTATTTCACGCTCTCCCTTACTGGCATTTGCATGTTTCAAAGAAATTAAATACTGTGACTTAAAATGAATCAAAGCAATGATAATTTTAGAAAACCATTATGCTGATCCTGAAAGAGACGTCTTTTGGACTTTGATAGTGTGATAGCGATGGTCATGCAGAGTCTGCTTGTTTGCTGCAATCAAGATAGCTTTTTGAGATTCTGCAGAAGGAATGACAGGTCCCTCTGAATGTCAAACCCCATTGTGTGGGTTTGCTTTTGTGGCCTGAAGTGCAGAAAAACCAGCTTTGCAAATGTTGAGCTTTCCTGTCTGTAGTTTGTGTTAAGGAAACCATAGTTATTATAATATCGAATGTGCCTTTTCCAGCTCTGAAGTGAAGCCTACTCCCCCAACACATAGTCTCCCATCTGGAGATTCTGATCCAACTTCCGAAGCACAGGCCTTGCCTTTTAAAGTCACGTGTCTCCAGCAATGGATGAGCTGCCTGCTCTTCAAGCATCTCTCTATGAATATCATTTCTCACAAGTGAGCTTTTGATAAGGATTAGACGGCAGGGAGTTCAAGGTTACCTCTTCCAGTAATAAGCACTAGGAATGGTGATAGGCCGTCTTGTTGATTAACGGTTATGCTTTGCCAGTCAGTGAGGTGGGTGGAGAAGAGAATGAGTGCCTAACTTCCAGGGGGCTGTGATGATCAAATGTATGTGAAATGCAATGCTCAGTGCCTGGCACCAAAGAGGCCAGTAATACATTGCAGTTTCTTCCCTCTACCATACCTCAGTCCCCACCTCCCAGCTCCTGTTCCCCATTCTGTATCCCCACATCCACCCTTTTACCCTTATTTCTTCTCACATTCACAGGTCACCAGAGATGGCAGTTTCCATGGTAATCAGGATCCTCATTAGTTCAGAGTTTAATGGTCTCTAAGTGTCTGTCTGGATTGAGTTTCTAGCCTACATCAGAGGGAAGTTTCCAGTGAGCTCAAAGGCTGTTGAAAAATTGTCAAACATAAGCTAACACAACCAAGTTCTCCTAACTAGACACAATAGCACATGTGTTATTTGAATCTAAAGAGAGAGGATGTAAGGAAATCATCCCATCTTGTCCTGGGCTTACAGTTTCTGGGCATCTAGAGAATAACTGTCTTCCTAGAACTTGCCTATGAGGGATTATATCACCGGACTGTAGGTGTTGGAGTGTGAGTCATGAGTCAAGGGATACAGCAGATTGGGCAACAAGGAGGCAACCTCACTGAAGGCTTTTGAGTAGATCACTGTGGATTTACTGTTTCCTCATCCTCCCACGTGTCCCTTAAGGCTCTGGGGCCACAAGAGCTTCCTGCTCTGTTCAGGCCTGGTTTCTGTGCTGCCCCAGCCTTGTTCCTGACCCCTCTCCTATGCCGACCCCCTTTGCTCATTCATTCAATCAGTCGTTGAGCCACCATTTATCAGCCCTGCAATGTTCCAGGCACTGTTCTAGGCACTTAGGATGTAACAATGAACAAAATAGAGGCTCCTGATCTCAAGGAGCATACAGCCAAGTAGGAGAAGACAGATTAAAAAACAACTACAGAACTGCATACAAAATTGAAGCTGACCTTTGGAAGACAGGTTCCTAGTCTTGCTCTTGATTAGTGTTCTAGCCTCTTTTCTCCCTCTGTCCGTCCTCAGCAATGGTCTATGTACCCAGAGAAGCTTCTCCTCTTCCCTTTCCACATCTGCTGAAGGATTGCATAAGCATTCCCGGGAGAGTTTGAGACTTGTTACTGTCACCAGTGGCATGAGGTTGGAGGTGAATGTGAATGTTTGGGAAAAAGTGGCCATGTGAAAGCCGCCAATCCCAGGAGCCCTTTGGAAACAGGAAAGGTACATGTTACCCACCAGAGCAGAGGACAGTGACCATCTCCAATCCTCTGAGTCAGAAGAGGCCCGCTCTGGCACTTTCAAACTGTCATGCTTGATTTTCTTTGCCTTCCATCACTAATGTCCTGCTTTGGTTTCTTAGGTAGGCTCCCATACCCTGATCATTCTTAGTTTGCTAAATGAGAGAAAGCGAGAACTGGCCCTTGAACCAGAATCAGAAGAGATGAGTGGGCTGGCAGTGGGTGCTGGGCATGCAGGAAATATCCCTCAGCACAGTGGGGACTCTGCTGGAAGAATCTGAGTAAGCCGTTAAGCGCAGGAGATGGAGGCTAGCCTGATTTCTGGGGCAGCTGAGAAATTGGGGATGACGTTCAGACTTCGTGAGCCACTGAATGGGGTCTGCTCTCTGGATGTGCCAGACAAGGCCCGGCTGTGGCTGCCAGGGTGTGCCAACTGCTTTGACCATGTGATCCCGGTCTGATCATAGGGTTGCCAGATTTAGCAAATAAAAGTACAGAACCTGGTTAAATTTGAGTTTCAGATGGACAACAAATAATGTTTGAGTAGAAGTACGTCCCATGCAATAATGTTTTAGTGTAAGTATGTCCCAAATATTGCATGGGACATACTTACACTCAAACATTGTTCATGGTTTATCTGAAATTCCAATTTAACTGGCATCCTGTTATTTTACCTGACAACCCTACCTGGACAGAGTAAAAACTGCTATGTAAAGGAAGAACGACTGGCTTTATTTTTCATGTTTCCAGGAGCCTAGAGAGTAGGACCAGTGAGGTTTGAGCCTGGGTCTGAGAGCATGAGAAAAGATTTCACTGGCAGGGGTCTCAATGAAAGCCATGGAGAGTCTTCCCCTGAGTAGCTTGGAATTATTAATGGAAAACTCCAAGAACCCTTCCAGCTTTGACCATCTCTGAGTCTCAGAAAGTCCAGGAATGTTGTGAGGATAGAGTGGAGAGATGGTGGAGGGGGATAAGACTAAGGACTGGAAGCCCCCACACAATCTTGACCACTTCTCTGTTTGGTGTTAGGATGGGGGGGGGATGCACGCAGATGCATCAGCTAGGTACATGGCCTTCTTTCTGTGGACGAGAAGGCAGGGCTTCCAAAATGTCCAAAACATTCACCCTGCCATGGCTTCTGCTCCAGAATTTCTGCCATTCTTTCTCCACAGTGACGCTGTTGGAGGGAAGCCCATTCTGGGACAGGTTCAGTTTGGCTCTGGGCCTTCACTCCTCAGTGCCCCACTGTATCCTTCCCACCCCTTCTCTCAATGGCAGCAACGGTGGCAACCTGTGTTTGGACACCATTTCACGGTTCACAAAGTGATCGACCATCTATGACTTCTCTGGATTCTCACATGTCTGAGAGTGACCATTCATTATCTCCTATTTAGAAGTGAGGAAACCAAGCCTCAGAGACTTGCCCAGTGCCATATGGGCCAGGCCTCCATCCACTCAGGCATTTTCATAACAATTGTCAGTGAGTGGCTACTGTGTGGCCTGTGTTAGGGGCTGGGCACGTGAGAACAGTCAGACCCAGAACCACCCAATTCCTGCCCCTGAGAGCTCCCAGACCAAGATGGGAGAGTGAGGCATCAGGGGCAGGGGACAGATGTGTGAAGAGGTGGAATCAACACAGTTCCGCAAGGCCAGGCTTGATACAAATGAGGCCCGTCTCAGGAGTGTCTCAGAGGAGGGAGTGAAGTGGCCTCTCAGTCCCAGGCCTTCTTCTCTGGTAGGCAGCTCTTCCTCTCTTTTCAGGCTGCTGCGGTCTCCACTTGCTGCCTGGGTGCTGGTCCCTGGAAGTGTCCTGGGGCTCCACGCACTTGGCCCACAGCCCAACCCCAGCTGTGCTGAGTTGGCTTCTCCTTGGCAGGCAAGTGCAGATCCTTCCCACAGGGCCGTACAGAATGTTATTCCTCTGCCTCGTGCCAACTCCAGCCCTTCTGCCAAACAGTCTTTTGTGGAATTCTATGTTCATGGAGAATCCAACTACTTCTCCCCATCTCCACTGCCACCAACCTGGTGTGAGGCACTGTTATCTCTCACAGGGGATTATTGTCGTAGCCCCTCAAAGGTCTCTTCCTTCTTCCCTACCCTTTAGCAACTTAAGTCATTCTGACTTTTGTCTGCTCAAAGCCCTACAGAGGCTTCCCATTTCAGTCAGAGTAGAAGGCCGAGTCCTTATGTTGGCCTACAAGGCCCTCCATGAGCAGGCCTTTGCCAGGCTCTCTGCTCTCTGCCGTCACCTACTCAGTTCTTCTCGTTCACTTGATTCAAGTCTTCTTGCTCCTCCTCATGACCTGCCAGGGACACCTTATTTCAGGGGCTGTGCCCTTACTGTTTCT
This sequence comes from Macaca thibetana thibetana, assembly GCF_024542745.1. NCBI lineage: Eukaryota > Metazoa > Chordata > Mammalia > Primates > Cercopithecidae > Macaca > Macaca thibetana. Next base: position 66,501,043 of record NC_065598.1, on the reverse strand, counting down.
TCTGCCTAGAACATTCTCAATCCAAATTGCCACACTGCTTGCTTCCTCATCTCCTTCAAGACTTTGCTAAAATGCCACCTTCTCAGCGTGCCCGTTCCTGATCACTCCTTTTAAAATTGTAAAGCCTGCTCTCCCTGCCTGATCCCTTCCCACTGCCCAGCACTCTGCATCCATCCCTCTTACTCTGCTCAAATGTTTTTTCCCCGTAGGTTTTATCACCTTAGAACACACTATAGAATTAGTTAATTAATTAATTTCTATCATTTTAGTAGAAGGAGGAAGTAGACGGAGGAAGACAAACTTCCTCCACCAGAATATAAACTTCACAAAAGCACGATTTTTTTTTTTAGTTTGTTTTGCTGCCCAGAATGGTGCCTGGTATATATTATGTCCTCAAAATAATTAGATGTTGCATTAAGACACCCTTCCAGGCTTCCACCCTTCCATGTATTTGGTCTATAGGACACACCTGGCTGGACTTGGTATTTTTCACACTCGCATATCTCCCATCACACACAGACTTGGAGATGCCACCTACTAATGTGCACATACAAACGTGTTGACAACTAGATATGTATTTTCCCTTTGTATATATATGCTCACAGGCAAAGACCACATGTGCACATGTATGTGCATGAAAAAAGTCACATTTGTAAAAATTTTTTTTTTTTTTAATGAGACAGAGTCATGCTCTGTTGCCCAGGCTGGAGTGCAGTGGCAGGATCACAGCTCACTGCAACCTCTGCCTCCCGGGTTCAAGTGATTCTCATGCCTCATCCTCCGGAGTAGTTGGGATTACAGGCACGCGCCACCATACCCAGCTAATTTTTTGTATTTTTAGTAGAGACGGGGTGTCGCCATATTGGCCAGGCTGGTCTCGAATTCCTGACCTCAAGTGATCCACCTCCCACAGTGCTGGGATTACAGGAGCGAGCCACTGCATTTTTTTTTTTTTTTTTTTTTGAGACACAGTTTTGCTCCTGTTGCCTAGGCTGGAGTGCAATGGTGCAATCTCAGCTCACCACAACCTCCGCCTCCTGGGTTCAAGTGATTCTCCTGCCTCAGCCTGCCGAGTAGCTGGGATTACAGGTGTGTGCCACCACGCCCGGCTAATTGTGTATTTTTCAGTCGAGATGGGGTTTCTCCATGTTGGTCAGGCTGGTCTCGAACTCCAGACCTCAGGTGATCCACCTGCCTCGGTCTCCCAAAGTATGACCTTGAGGGAACTCTTTTTTCAAAATTCTATTATTAAAAAATTCAAACCTACAGAATAGTTTAAAGAATCGTACA